>NW_006921593.1:25533846-25565537 GCF_000298275.1 Orycteropus afer afer
ATTGGGCAAATCTGTTGTAAAAGACCTCTTTCAAGTGCTGAAGAGCAAAGATATCTCCTTGAAGACCAATATCCACTTAACCCAAACCATGGTATTTTTGATCACCTCATATGCATATGAGAGTTGGACAATGAATAAGGAAGACCAAGGAAGAGTTGAAGATGCTTTTGAGTTGTGGTGTTGGCAAAGAATGCTGAAAGTACTGTGGACTGCTAAAAGAACTAACAAATCTGTCCTAAAAGAAGTGTACCCATAATGCTCCTTGAAAGCAAGAATGGCCAGACTTCGTCTTACCTACTTTGGTCATGTTGTCAGAAGGGACCATTCTCTGGAGAAGGATGTCATGCTTGGTAAGGTTGAGGGTCAGTGAAAAAGGGGAAGGCCCTCAACAAGATGGATTGACACGGTGGCTGCAGCAATGGACTCAGGTAGAGTAGAGATTGTGAGGCTACCATAGTACCAGGAAGTGTTTCGTTCTGCTGTACATGAGGTTGCTATGAGTCGGAGACTACTTGACAGCACCTAACAATAATAACAACCAACAACTCTAAGTGCAACCATTGTCCCACATGCTCCTAATGTAGGGTATTACTGAGGAGAGGTGGAACATTCTCCTTTAATTTGTATTTCTCTCATCATTTGCCATGCCGATAATCTTTTCATATTTTAATTATCCATTTTAGCTCTTATAATTCCTGCCTATATTCTTTTCCCTTTTCAGTTAGGTTATTTCTCCTTCTTTTTTTTTTTTTTTTTCAATTTGTAAGACCTGTTTGTATGTTCAAAAAAGTACTGAGGAGGAGCATGTATTCTCTCATTTAACCCTCATGAAATCATTAAACAGATAATTAAAGTAAACATACTACTGTATTCAGAGAAGAGGAGCCTAAGCATCTGGAGGTCCCACAAGCAGAAAGTGGCAGGAACTGGATGTGGAACCATGTGGTCATAGTCCAGGACTCACCTTCCTAACCATCACATACACGTCAGAAGCCTCAACCAGTGGCCCATTCTCAAGGCTACCTTTTCCCCTAAATCTTATTTCCCTTTTGACTTCATTCAGGATGATTTTGTTCTGTCATACAGAAAAGTTAATTTTACTAATATTAAAATTAGTAAAGTTTATTTCTTTCTTTTTGTCTTTCTTGGTTATTTTTTATGACTAGAAACCAAAACCAAACTCACTGCCTTGAGTCAGTTCCAACTCATAGCAACCCTCAATGGATTTCCAAGGCTGTAAATCTTTACGGAAGTAGATTGCCTCATCTTTCTCCCAAGGAGCACACGGTGGGTGTAAACCACCGACTTTCTGGTTAGCAGCCAAACGCCTCAACCAACTACACCGTCAGAGCTCCTTTATGCATAGAAAGGCTGTCATATTAAAATTATGGAAATATTTATCAAGATTTACTTTTTAGTTGTTTCGTGACTGTAGTTTGTGCACTTAAATTGATCTAGAATTCATTTAGATGTAGCTTTAATTGGTATCTCATTGTTTCAAAGTTTCCTCCCTACTGCTTGTCAGACTGAATACTTGTTAATGAGTCTTCCTCCAATCCTGAAGCTACATTCTTCATATAGTCCAGCTTCTCAGATTATTTGCTCAGCAAACAGACTAAATAAATTTGGTGAAAGGATGTAACTCTGGTACACAATGTTCCTGATTTTAAACCTTACAGTGTCAACTTGTTCTGTTTGAACATCTATGTACAGGTTTTGCATGAGCACCAGTGAGTGTTCTGGATATCTGCTGTTTTCTTTTAACTTTGTTAATAGGATCTTTAGTCCTACAGAAGTTTGAGCATATTTATCTGATTAAATATCAATCTTTTCCTTAGTGGTTCTGGATTGTATGTCTTTGCATGAAACAGACAACTAGTTATCCCCCAGTTTACATACATCCCTTTTTCTGTTTTTAAATAGAATGCTGGCAGGGTGTATGGCTGCTCAGCAAGAGACTAATTGATGCAATTTTTTACCAGAGCTGATTGTTACAAATTCTCGTCAGTGGCATATGGATGGAAGTAATATGTGTGACTCCTCAGTGTTGTCCTTATGATGAGGGCATGTAGTTCCTCTTGCTCCCCCTGCCCCTAGGCTGGAACACCAAGCCATCTTCCACCATGGAGACAAGGGCAATGCCATCCATTGGAATGGCAAAGCCACACAAGACATATAACCTGGGTCCTCAGACAACATCCAGGAATGGAGCTGCTCACTTGCCTTGGACAGTCGAGACTCTGTTATAAACATTTATCCAGCTTGAGCCAGGTGTTCAAGGGACTCATTGTTACAGTAGCTTAGCCTATACCTTGACTTGGGAAGACTTCCTTCATTCAAGTTTATTTTTAAAATATTGTGGAAATATCGACTACAAAATTTTCAGAAGACAATATAGTAGACCACTCACTTCTCTAGAACCCTGTTGACAGTCACACAACACATCCCTCTCTGCTCTGCCCTCCCTGAAGGTCCCCCCGCCCCCGTCCTCTGCCCTGAACACACCTTCTCCAGGGACGGGCTGTCGAAGCACTCGATCTGGTTGTTCAGTTCCTTGCTCAGGCGCAGGCTCCAGCTGGACCCCCGGGTCTTCTTGAGGGAGTTTCTCAGAAACTGGGAGGGGGGACAGAGACATTGGTGGGTGGATCTAAGGGCACTGGATGTTGCTGCGAGTACTAGCTTGTTTGTCCTGGGCCCCTACCCAACCTCTAGATCATCTAATCCCTGCAGCCCTGATCCATGCCCTGTGTTCTGTGGTCTAGGCAGGAAGTGTGGCTTTGGGGGCTGGAGGGAGAGGTGTCGACTATCTGCTGCTTTCTTGAGCACTTGTTTCTGGCATAGAAGGTGTTTCTAGCTCTCCCCATGGACACACCTGGGACTCCCCAGTCTTCTCCAACAGAAGGAACACATGTCCTTTAAGGGCTCCTAACTTTCCCACATGCCAACCCTGCCAAATGTCTACTCATGCTTGCCCCTTCTTCCCAACCTCAGCCTCAGCAACCACAATCACCTCCCTACCTGAATTAGCTTGTCTTCCCAGGTTTTCTGATTCCAAGTGAACTCAGTGTGTTCTGCAGAAAGAAAGGTATCACATCCTGCTTTCTCCTGCTGCCCCCTCTGGGTTGGTCTCCTACCCTGGCGTCCGAGATGGGCCCATCATACGGCATTTCCCTCTTCAACTGCCCTACTTTGATCAGTCAATCCCCAGGACCAACATAGGCTTTATGGGTCCATCTGAACTTTGGCTCCTGCACAATGATGTGGAAGGGATGGTTGGCATGGAGGGAATGGTTGGTGTGGAGTGGAGAGTTGGTGTGGAGGGGATGGTTGACTCAGAGGAGAGTATTGGTATGGATGGATAATTGGCATGGAGTAGATGGTTGGCATGGAGGAAATAGTTGGTGTAGAATGGATAGCTGGCATGGAGTGGATGGCTGGTAAAGAACTGATGGTTGGCATGGAGAGGAGGTTGACATAGAAGGGATGGTTTAGTGTGGAAAGGGTGGTTAGCATGGAGTGGATAGTTGATATGGAAACGAAGTTAACATGGAGAGGATGGTTGGTGTGGAGGTGATGGTTGATGTGGAGTAGATGGTTGGCCCAGTGCACCGCAGGTGCCTCACCTTCTAGGTACTGGACCAGCAGTGGGATCTCCAGCTCCCACATGTCAGCCATGGCAGGTGCAATGCTCTTGCTCAGGGTCCGCAGGAGGTTGAGCATGGCAATCCCACGTCCTTCGCCCTTGTAAGGGGATGACATCAGCACCTGGAGGGGCACCAAGGCTTGAGTGGGGCCCTACCCAGGCACCTTGCTCCTTGACTTGATGCCACAGTCCTCACTTGTAAAGAGAGGAGTTGGTCGAGATGGGTATTTTCAAACAGACTGACAGGGATCTCCAGAGACAGAGAGCCCCCCACCCCAATAGAGGACCCAGAGGGCACTGCAGGGAGGAAAGGGGGAGGAGAGGCAAGACTCTGGCCCCTCCCCATCCCAGGCTTCAAGGGAGCAAGTATTAGCATCCACGGTTAATTTAAATGTGCAGACACACAGTGAAGGACTGAGCTCACCCTAAGAGCTGGCCACTGGAGAGTCCCAGGGGTGCTCCGTGTTCCTTACCTGGGAGCAGGCCCCTACCAGTTCCCCAGCTGTCCAAGCACAACGACCTTTCACAAACACCCAAGAGAGGTAACAGGGACCCAGAAAGTTCTCTCCTGCCAAGTGTCCAGCCCCTTTGGTAGACCCTGGCTTCCTCTGGGGGTTCTGGGAGAGGTCCCACAGAGAATAGCATTGCCCCCTGTGAGCCACTCACCAGCAGCCGAGCCAGCAGCTTCTGTGGTGCAGGCAGGTCCACTGTAGAAAGGAAAAGAGACAACCTACAGAATGTGACCCAGTGGTTCCAAGGGCATATTACCTTGCAAGGGGCTCACCTGCCAGGACCCCATTAATCCCCAGGATGGAGGAGGAGTCTGCCCAGGGGATTTCCCACAAAGGACCTCATTGTAAGCAACTCATCCTGGGAAGAGAGATAACCATATTAATGAGGTGGGGTCCAAAATGTGCTATTTTCAGAGCACAATCAAGTGGTGGACATCAGGATCTTCAAGACAATATTCTGTCTCTTGCCATGAGCCTTGACCTCTCGTGGGCCAACAATAATTAGACACCTCACCCTGCACCCTGGCCCTCTATAAGGGCTTTGAGAGTTGGTAACCTATGACAAGCAAACCCCAAAGCCCTGGGATGAATGAGTAAGGGAGGAGCCATGCCTGCTGAGAAGTTGCAGGTCAGAGGGTTGGACACAGTAGAGTTCAAGCCCTGGGTAGAGGTCAGGAGGAGAATGGCTCTGAAGAATGGAGCCAGCTAGTCAACCACCCTCACCAGCTGGGCCAGGGAGCTGCCCACCATGCCTGCTGTGGCTGGCCATGTTGGTCCCTACGTCCTTGCCATGGAGCTGATGTTCTGCCAGGTTGGTCAGGCTGATGCAGATGGAGGTCAGGGCCTCTGTGTAGTCTGTCTCCATGACATAGCACAGGAGCCTCACCCAAAACTCCTGGAGTGGGAGGGGCAGTTGTCCAGGATTAGCTGGGGGCATCATCCCATGACCATCCAAGGGGAGCCATCAGGCTCCACCTATAGCCACCTAGAGTTGTCCACAGACCACCTTGGCTCCAAACTGGCTCCATAGTCAACTGTGACCTTTGTCAGAGCATCTAAGTGTCACCAACTATGATATGGCATGGAAAAGCTCCATCTGGTCCCTGCTGAGCCTTCAAGCCCTCTGCACAGCCCCTCTCCCCCTGCTACCCTCACACTTATCCCATGCCCATGACATCCTGACTTCTTCTGACTCCAAATCCTCTCAAAGCACAGGCTAGGCAGACGGCTCATCTGTGCTTGCTGCTGACTTTAGAGCTGTGACCTTGGAGTTGTCTCTAGCCCTTGACCTTCAGTGTGTCTCATCATTCTCTTCCACCATGCCTCTCTTTGGTAGGCCATTGAACACTCCCAGCTAATCCTGGCCCTCCTTCTCCTTACTCCCACCCCAAAAAGTTTGGGGTGAGGCCCCCATACTACCAACTAACAAGGGCAAGAGCTTGACCTATTCCAGCTAGCAGGACTAGAATCCCCCACATTTCAGGCAGTAAGTCAATTGATACTTATTGAAGTCTACTGTGTGTCAGGCACTGCCCTAGCACCTGGGGATACAGAGAGGAGTAAGTTCAAAGAACCTGCTATGGAACTGGGTCATGAGGATGACAACTCAGGCATTTAGAATAGGAAGGCACACCGGTCACCCCAGGCAGTAGGGATGGGAGAAGCAAAGTCAGGGAGTCTGTGCATGTGTGCTTCCCCAGACAGCCTGGAGCAATGCAGACATGAGCTGTGCCTGGGGGGCCCCAGTGTGCCAGCCTGGCAAGGGAGACATTGGCAAGAGTCACTCACATTGGCCATCCCGCTGACGGAGGAGGTGATAATTCTCACAGTGTCCATGGTGACTTTGTGGACCATCTTCTCCTCCAAGTCCCTCTGATAAAAGGTCTCCCGGCGATTTGTCTGGAAGACACAGAGAGAGCCAGTGTTGGTGGCTTGTTAAGGGCTGTGGTCTTGGGTATGGTCTCCTCACTTCTATGGGGCTTGATGCCCAGATACTGGGTCTTCAGGAGGCTCAGAACTTGCTTGTGAATTTTAGATTCATGCACATCTTTACCTGCCAGCGTGCTGTGTGTCTGTGTACATGTGTCATCAACGTATATGCATGTGAGCTCATGTACATGTACACTGTGTGGTTGGCTTTCCTCAGTGCTGGGGAAACCATAACCAAAGTCCAGCTGCTGTGGGGTCTGCACAATGGGGCCACTCACCAGTTTGTAGGTGGACAAGGTCAGCTGCACTGACACATACTTCAGGCCCCAGCCTTTGATTCTGTCCTGGTAGCCAGAAAGTGCCAACTGGCCAATGATACGGAGAATGGCCATCCTCACCTGAAGGGACAGGAGGTGGAAAGGCAGAGGAGCGGGTGGCTTCAGGGCCAAGAGACTCGGCGCCTAACACTCAGTCTGGTGACATGGGACACCTAGGAACTGGGGACATTTTGGGTTGAGAAAGCTCAGGGGGCAACTGGCTACTTACTGCCCACACTATCCACTCCCTACTCCCTGTGCCATTCACAGGATCCTTCCCTGCAGCACTGTCACCCAGGATCCTCCTCTGAATCCTACAGACAGGGAGCTCACATCCTCCATGTTGGCTGCTCATCTTTAGGCAGCTCTGGTGGGGAAGAGTGCCTTCCACATTGGGTCCCCTTGGGCTCACCACGTGAGACGTACTAAGTAGGGATGGCACAGAACAAGCCTGTTCTCTCTTCATTACTTTGCCTAAATCTCCAGGAAACATTCTCCCATCCCCTCATCTTCTCCCTCAGTATCCATGTGCAGACCCGCCCCACCCAGGACTCCCCTGTCCCTGCACCAGTTGTGGCTCAACAGCGCCCCTCACAGCCTGCAGCCCAGAACCACAGCCTCACTCCAAGTTGTACCAGCCACAGTGCAGCCTGGGATAGTGGTTTTTAACTGCGTGTTTGGAGAGGGAGATCATCCCTCAGTCACTTTTCCAAATGAAGTCGAATCTTATAAACACCCTAAACAGCTGAACAAACACCTGTGGCTCTTGTTGGGTTTGCTCAGCCTCCCCTCTGCCCAAGATGGTGCCTGAGACTCAGCCTTTGGAGAATCCAGGTCCCAGGTAAGCATGGGGGTCTCGAGAGTGTGAACCACAGCTTTTAGTGGCCTCACTACCCTCCACCCCTGCCAACTACTGAGTGGGAAACTGGGCTTTCCATCAAAGGTGTTGGCTTCAATCAATGATTATGGTTGATGGCTGCAAGACATGACTAATGTCACTGATATCATTACATTGTATGCTGAAAAATGTTAAATTGACAAAAGTTGTGTTACATATATATTTACAACAAAAAAAAAATTTAAGTGTTGGCTTGAGGAAGCCAGTGGTGCCTTCTACCCCACGGAGCTGGACAGGCAGAGAAAGCTGTAGGTTGATGGAGAACCTGCCCCTCAGATCTCAACATCCTGACAGAATGTCCCTTGAGCCCCTCCCCCTCCCAATCTCTGCCCTATTACCTTAGACCTGGTATCGGAGAGGTTGTTCTTGACTACCCTGATGGCCAGGTAGATGGTCCTCATATTCATTTTGGGCTCTGAAAGAGGAAAACTCACCTGGAGGCCACTGGTTTCAGGACAGAGCTCTGAGGGGAGAGCTCAGGAAAGACATAGCCCCAAAGCAGCAGAAGTGATGCTTCCTTGGGTCCCACCCACCATCTTCCTTAGGCAATGGAGCCTCCCAGGTCTCAGTCTTCTTCCTGCTCCACTGTCCCTACTCACTACCCATAAACTCAGGGACGTTTCCTGACCAGGCTTTCACCTCCCTCCCCTCACAGCCCCACCGCAGCCCTCTTCCCTGGCCCAGGTGTGATTGTTTTTATGCCTTACTCCCTTGGCTGCTACTTTGTGTGCCGCCATCTTAAGAGAAGCAAGTAGGACTGCTCTTGGGGGCAAGGTCTCCGCTTAAGGTCTCCTTTGTCCCCCTGCAGCTGAGAACAGAATTCTGGGCCCACGGTGGGTACAGGAAGGCTGCAAAGCACGGCCATGATGATCAAGACTCTGGTGCCAGGCTTGGATCCTGGTTCCACCATGTCCCCGCTGTGTTACCTTGTGAGAATTATTTAATCCCCGTGCCTCAGTTACCTCAACCACAAGTGATAATGGTAGCTCCCTCACAGAGCTGTTGTGAGGATGAAATGAGTTAAAGCAGCACCTGGCCCAGCATATGTGCTCTAGCCAGGTGTGCCAGTCATAGAACTGGTGACAGTGGACCCAGTTCAAGAAGTGACAACTAAGGAAGGCAGGAAAGAGCCATGAGAGGGATCTGGAGAGGTCCACTGTGGATGGAATTGCAGTTAGCCCCTAGTTGATGCTATGCTCAAGGCGAGGCATTGTTGGAAGTCAACATAGTGTGGCAAACAGGAAATGAGGGTAAGTAGGAGGTGGCAGTTATCAGGCATTACAGGATGATGTTACCATTTAGTCTTTTATCTCTGAGACAGAATTGTTTTTCTAATTATACATACACACACACATATATGTGTGTGTGTGTGTATATATAAATATATATATAAATATATATATATATATATATATATGGAGAAATATATATATACATATATTTAAAAATAGGAGCTCCGGTAGCATAGTGGCTAAAGCACTTGACTGCTAACCAGAAGGCTGGCGGTTCAAACCCACCAGCCACTCCTCGGAAGGAAGGTTGGGCAATCCTACTTCCGTAGTGATACTGCCTCGGAAACCCAAGGAGGGGTCGCTATGAGTCGGAGCTGACTCGACGGCACATAACAACATATTTAAAAATATATATATTTATATATGAAGCAAGTAGGACTGCTTATATATATATATATATATATATATATATATATATATATATATAGTTGTTGTTGTTATGTCCTGTCTTTCGTTTGGCTGGAAGCCACAGATGTGGGTTCAATTCCAGACCTGAAGGGCAGCAAGGGGACATAGTCTCAGGGGTTCCACCAGGCTCTATCAGACCAGCAAACCTGGTCGCTTCCCTTTTTTTCCAAATGATTTTGAGTTTTGTTCCACATTGTTCTGCTTCTCTATCCAGTATCCACTACATAGATCCCCCTCTGAGTGGTTGTAATCTTTATGGGAGCAGCTCTCCAGGTCTTTCTCCTTTGGAGCCTCTGACTGGGTTCAAACTTGTAACTCAGTTAGCAGTTAAGAGCTTAACCATTGTACCACCAGTCTCCTTGACATGTTATAATTTGGCCTTATACTCAGCCATTGGATTAGCTCTGTGGGATGGTACTAGGATTAGAGTTAGCCACTTCAAATTCAGGTTCAGTTGGAAGCTGACATTCAGAGTTTAAGAGAAGATGAGGATCACCATGTTGGCTCTGCCCAAGGATAGCAAATAAGAAGCAACAAAAATTGGTTGGCTGCCCTGGCCTTCCCACTAGTGTCTATAAAAGAAGACTATAGGCCCAGACAAAGTGAACTGCCTCCGCTACCTGCCCACCCTGCCCCTTTCTCACCGTGGCTTACCATCAGCGCTCACCACAGCCCTGATCAGGGTCAGGGTCCCCACGCGAATGTCCTCCTTGCTCATCTCCATTTGGTTGAGGAAAAACTTCATCAGCTCCTTAGGGTAGGAACGGGCTGTGGAGGGGAAGGGCCATGCTAATCATGCCCACTGAGCCCACAAAAGAGGTAGCCCAGGGCCCAAGGCTCAGAGGGGCCAGGGCCACCCAGAGAACCCCACGGACCCTGCCGGGTCAAGGCAGGCTGCAAGTGCCCCTCCCCGCAGCTCACCCAGGGCTATGAAGCAGTGCACGATCTCCGCCAGGTTCTGGCTGCTGTACTGCTGTTGGGCAGGCGCCTTGTTGCACACCTGGGGCAGGGGCAGTGTATAGAGAGGAGGTGAGGTCACAGCCAAACAGGGGTCTCAGGTGTAAGGGTATGTACCCAGTGGATGCAGGGGCACAATGAGGTGGGAGCTGCACCCACTGCCCTCTCAGCCCCGCAGCCCACCCTGAGGTGCTGCATCAGCTGGCTTCCAGCCTCACCTGGACATGCAGCTCCGTGAAGATGGTGTGCAACTGCATTGGGGGGACAGGGGTGTTGGTGGTGACGGACACCTCCAGGATCTGCCTCAGGACCTGCGATGGATGAGCTGGTGCTGACAGGCCCCTGTCTGCCCAGTGAGGTCCAGACCCCATGCCTGCTATGCAGGGGGCCCAGCAGTACCGGTATCCCCTGGGGCTAGTGAGAAATGCAGACTCTGGGGCCCCATCCCGGGCCCCCCAAGCCAACTCTGTATTTCAAAGAGCCCCTTCAATTCTGACTACCACTCATCTGTCAGTTTGTTGTGTTTTGATGGCTGGCGTGATGCTGAAATGCTGGATTCCCAAGCACAGGAAAGCTTGGGAAGCCCTGTGAAGGCCACTGAGCATGGCATTCGAGGCTTTCCCCAACTTCATCCTCTGCTCACCTGTATGCAAATCCCATTCTTTAGCCAAATTCACCCTACCTGGAGCACATCGCTTTTGTGCCTTTCTTGTGCAGCTAAGGCCCATCCTCCTGTAAGCCCAGAATCTGTGGCAGCCCCTCTCACAGGGGCAAGGCCACAGCTCTATAGAGGCCTCCAGGCCCTTCAGGATCTTATCCCTTCCGCATGCAACAGCAGCGTTTGTTTTCCACAAAGCCTTGTGAATGCCAGGTCCTATAACCCCACACGATCTGCCGAAATGACGCCAAACTACCTGATTTCTCACTGTCCACCCAGAGGATACCACCCCTGGACCCTGGGGAGCCTCATGTCTCCCAAGTTGGACCCAGGGCACAAGGGAGCCAGCCCAGGGCCCAGTGCTCAAGAAGGTAGCCCCTCTCACCAGAGTGGCCTCCTCACTCACCTGGGTAACCCTGCTCAAGTGGGTGGCCCTGCTCACCTGGGAGGGTCTGCTCACCTGGATGGCCCCACTCACCTGGGGGGCCCCTCTCACCTGGGTGATGAAAAGGGCCTCCAAGCTGCCCTGATACTCAGCCAGCAGCAGAGGGATGTAGTCATAGACTTGCTCCCGAAGCTCATCGCTGGGCAGCAGGAGGTTCAGCATGGGCCTCAGGGACTTGATGACCCCCAGCTTGACCTACCAGGAGATGGGGACCTTCAGCAGAGCCAGAGCTCTCAGCCCAGCCCATCAGGTCAAAGGACATATAAAGGAAGAGACTCAGAAGTGGAGTTAAGCCCTGCCTGGGGCCCAATGAGTGGGGTTCCAGCTCTGTCACTACTAGCCAGGTGACCGTGGGCAAAGGCTTAGCCTCTCCATGCTGTGGGTGGCATTATGTTCCCCACAATGATACACGGAAGGCCTTGCCCCTCTGCTGTGAAAGTGACCACGTTTGAAAGCAGGGTTTTGCTTTTGTTATCAGCTAGACTAAATGAGGTCCTACTAGAGCAAGGGGGGTGGCCTTAACTCTAATTCTTTCTGAATGGTGTCTTATAAAAGAGAGGTTCAGACACAGAGACAGGGTCACACACAGGAAGAATCATGTGAAGTTCCATCTATAAGCCACGAAACACCCAGGCTGCCATAACTGAAGGGGCCAAGGAAGGATCCTGCCCTAGGGCCAACAGAGAGCAGCACCCTGCTGATGCCCTGTTCTCAGAATCCTTACCCCCAGAACCATAGGACCATTTGTTTCTGTCATTTAAGGCCATCCCTGTTGTATTCTGTTACTGCAGCCCTTGGAAATGAAGACACTATGCCTCAGTTTCCCCATTTAGGAAATAGGAGTTCACATATAGGTAAGCTGCTCAGAACAGTACCTGGTACATAACAGGTGCCCTAGGACCCATTCTTGGAGTCATCATCAAGCCCATGCCACCATCTAGTGACACCCCTCAGGTCCTCATCAGAATCCACCTCTCAGTCACTTCCTCACTCTGCCACTGGCCAGGTCCCCAGTTCCCTGGGCTCCATTTTCTCACTGGTTTCTTGGGGCAGAGGCTGAGGCAAGCAGCCTCTGCAGTCCTCCCAGCCCTTAAGGCCAGGCATCGTGGCCTGGGAGAGCCAGGGATCCCTGAACAAGGTGGGGTGTCTCACCTCAGAGTTGTCACTCCTCAACCACACAGTCACAAAGTAGCGGTACATGGGAAACAGCTTGGTGGCAAACTGCTCCTCCGTCATCACAGGGTACACACTGTCCTCCAAGTGTTTCAGGTAGAACTGCACTGTCTCACAGAAGGTCTCCATGGCTGCCACAGCGGGAGGAAGCAGATGGACGCTTGCAAGCTACCTCCTCCCAAGGGAAGGCTCGTACGTGTCCATAGCAGGCAGGTCAGGAACAGTAAACCTACACCTGGAAAAACTCCCTCTGCATTCCTGCCTCTCTGCTCTCCCAGCCCCTCACAGCTCCAGAGTGTTTAGCCTGCAAGTCTACGTGCCTAAGAACCCTGAGAAAGGGGCCTGAGTACACAGATGTCCAGCCTCTCCCCTCGACGCACTGGTGCAAGCAGTCAGGGATGGGGGCTGGAATATAAATCTTTACCCACATGCCAGGATGCTCAGGGCAACAAATATGTTTTGTCGTCTTTTCTCAGGTATCAGGCTTTTTAGCCCACAAACACATTAAGTCATCAAACCCTGGGAGATCAGACTTAACTAGTACCAATGTTCATGTTAGCTGCTGTCCAGTTGGCCACAACTCGTAGTGAGCCCACGCACAGTGCAATGAAAAGCTGCCCAGTCCAGTGCCATCCCCATGACGGGTTGCAGATGGCACTGTGGGGATCCATAGAGTTCCCATTGGCTAAGTTTTGGAAGGAGATCACCAGGCCTTTCTTCCTAGCCTGCTTGAGTCTGGAAGCTCTACTGAGACCTGTTTAGCATCCCAGCAACACACAGGCCTCCACTGGCACACGGCAGTGTCTGTGCACAAGGTGCATTGGTCGGAAATCGGACCCAGGCTTCCTGCGTGGAAGGAGGAAAATTCTACCACTGAGCCACCGCTGCCTCAATAAACAGCACTGACCAGCTGCTAGAGAGTCGACTGCCATTCACGGCAAGCCCATATGTGGCAGAGTCTAATTCTGCTCTATAGGGTTTCAATGGCTAATTTTTGGGCCTTTTCTTCAAAGCCACCTCTGGGTGGACTCCAACCCTGAACCTTTCAGTTATCAGCCACACACATCAACCATTACACACACACACACACCCCAAAAAAACCCACTGCCATCAACTTGATTCCACCTCATAGCAACCCTTTAGTGACCATATAGGACAGAGTAGCACTGCCCTATACATAGGGTTTCCAAGGCTATATAAATCTTTACAGAAGCAGACTGCTTCATCTTGCTCCCATGGAGTAGCTGGTGGGCTCAAGCCATCGGCCTTTTGGTTAGCAGCTGAGACCTTAACCACTGTGTCACCAGACGGATGCCTACGTAGCATGGAAGCCATGCCCAAATCAAGCCCATGGTGGAGACATTTCCCCTGCCTCCCTTTCCTGTGACCCCACTGCATTCCCCTGGGCTTCTGAAATGTGGAACTGCAGAGCAAGTTCCAGGGGTCCCAGGGGCCGCTTCCTGCCTCTGGCTACTGTCTCTGAAAGGCACACACCCATCTCCCTCCTGCCTGCACGAAGTCAGAGATGGAGCAAATCCTTGAGAAGGAGTGAACAGTCCCAGGTAAAGCCCCCCATCCACACCCCTCCACCTGCTTCTTGCCCCACTTCCCATCCAGGGTCAGGGAAGACACGCACCCCCACAGATCACCTGGCGTATCTTGGCCTCATTGGCGAGTCTCAGCATCGTGAAAATGGTAGCCAGGGTGATGCCCATGTACGGCATGAACTCGAACACTGTGGGTGGAAGAGGAGTCAGCCAGGAGCAGACAGGACGATCTCAGTGCCCATCCTGACCCTGTGTCCTCCAGCTGATGCCCCATTTCTCTTCCCCCTCACAGTGAGTCTTCACTTGCTCTCCTCCTGTCTTCCTCAAAGTTCACACCCCCACCCCACTGTCCAGAGTGAGGGGGGCCCCTCTGCTGGGCTGTGGTCAGAGGACACTGAGTGCCAAGGAAAGGAATGAGCTAGCAACAGGTGAAGGAGAAAGGAGGTCCAGAAAGAGAGGAGGAGGAGAGAAGAGGCAGCCAAAGAGAAGCCCAGAAATAGCTGGAGACACAGCACCCCAGGAGAGGAGGGAAGAGAGGCAGGAAGTGGAGGAAGTGAAGGCAGCTAGTTTAGAAAACTTCTTACCTCTAAGGCCAGTTAAACTAGAAAAAGCCTCTTATTACTCCTAGGGATGTGGCCTAGGGACACCATAGGCATTAAACAAGCCACAAGATATGTTTAATTAGCCAACTAGAAAGAAACACCCCCACCCCATTTCCTGCCGACCCTACCACCCTCCCGTTTGTAGCCTTTAACTCTGAGCTGATTCCAGCTGGATTCAGGAAGGTGTGCAAAGGAAACAACTCTACCTCTGTGCTGCCTCTAGAAGGTTAAGACTCCTGTCAAGGAATTAAAAATCACTGGAACTACATCATCTGTGCTACACGGACCCATTTCAGAAGTGAGGGGTCTGTTGGCCACTTCTATGCCTGGCTATAACCCTATGAATAATGCATGACACCTCCCCCCCCTCCCAAAAAAAAACTTTGAATATGTAACTCCCCACTTCCCCACTTCCCCACAGGCTTTAATACTTCCCTAACTGCTTTTGTTCAGGAAGACAGTGCTTTGGAAAATATTTTCCCTGTCTTATTATTTGCTACCAAAAGCTCTGCTGAAAACTTTGACCTGCTTGCCTCTGAGTTATTCTTAACCAGAATACAAGCAGTGGACCCCCATTTTAGGTGGCATCAGAAAATTTGCCACCACGAACAGACTCCCCTAAAGTCCTGGAACCACAACCAGAGGAGGAGATCAGGCAGGGTCTCAACAGAGTGAAGGGACTCCCCACCACCACCACCACTTTATTCAGTGCCCTTTGGGCATAGTGAGTCAGTCATTCTCCATTCAGTTCTGTGAGTTTCCATAGTTTTTACTTTCACTTCCATTAAGCACACATCTGACCAAGGTGGGGGGCAGGCTTACATGTCTCCATCAGCTTGCAATTGGGAGACTGAAACCTCTCCACCTGGTAATTGGGTATTTTTAATCCTTTTGGGAGAAGCTCTGGTAGCATAGTGCCTAAGGCAATTGACTGCTAACCAGAAGGCTGGCGGTTCAAACCCACCAGCCACTCTTCGGAATTTCCGTAATGATACTGCCTTGGAAACCCAAGGAGGGGTCGCTATGAGTTGGGTCCAACTCAATGGCAAACAACAACAACAACTCTTTTGGGCAGGTCTGGCTTAGGGAGATAGGCTGGAAACAGGAGATAGAGCTCCTTTAGAACCAGGTACTGGAAACCTGGAGGAGGATTGCAGTGGAAAGAGTAATCAACTGGGAAAGTGAGCACACTTCTTTAACTGCAAGTTTTCTCTGTTTGAAACATCAACAAAGAACATAAATGGGGGATACCTCAAAGGAGCATTAGGCTTTTAGATTCAGGCTCTAGCCCACCAGCCACTCCTCAGAAGGAAGACTGGGCAATCTACTTCTGTAGAGATACTGCCTTTGAAACCCAAAGAGGGGACACTATGAGTTGGAGACGACTTGACGGCACATAACAGCAATGACAACAATAACAGAGCATTTCTGTACAAATACTGGGTATCATTATTCTCAAGAAAGTAATTACCAGTGGAATTGGAGAAACCAAACAGCAGTCTCCATGGTACATTATAAAGAAAACTAGGATCCTATAGAAGAAGAGATGGGAAATAACTCCAGCATACCAGAAAGTTCCCCTATAGAATGCATTCTCAAGAATTGGTCATTTTCTCTTGTGACAACTGAGAAGGAAGAAATTAGTTTTCTTTTGTAACCCAGCTTGGCCTCAGTACAGCTTAGGAGACCAGGAGAAATGGCCTCCTAGCGGGTCACTTAATTATAACACCTTCTTGCAAATAGACTTATTTTGTAAGAGGGAGGAAAAATGGGGTGAAATTACATATATCAAGGCCTTTATGGCCCTCTATCAGAAGGCTGGAGGTTCAAAACCACCAGCCACTCTTCGGAAGAAGGACTGGGCAATCTACTTCCATAGAGATACTGCCTCAGAAACCCAAGAAGGGGTCACTATGAGTCGGAATCAACTTGACGGCAGTGAGTTTGGTTTAGTTTGGTATCAGAATAAAGGACTTCAAGTTACATGCAAGTTAATTAGGGGGGCATTCACCATGGGGAAGGAAGAAAAAGATAAGGGTAAGACTATCCCAGAAGAGCCTGATATTCTTGAAGACCTAGTTCTAAACTCAGGGAAAAGACCTCTACCTCAGCACCCACATCCTCACCCCCAGCTTATGTCCCCTCTTTATCTCTTCATATTCCTTCTTCTACCACCCGGTGCCCTCAACTCCATCGTCAGCCCCTCCTACCCTCACTCCTTATTCTGGGCCTTCAGCCTCACTGGTCAGTTCCTCAACCAGACCCCCTACCAGTCCAATTGTGGTTCCACTTAGGAATCTGCACCTTACACTTGAGGAAGCTGTCAGCATAGGACATAAAGGGCAGCCCCTCCAGGAAATCACTGATGGGAGAAGAGGGATAACCTGAGTACATGTCCCCTTTTTGAAAATGTCTAAATGTCCCCTTTAGAAAGTGTCTAAAGACCCAGAGAGATTTAAAGAATTTGTGAAGCTAAGTTTTAAACTTGCTCTCAGTTGGTAAGACGTATTAGTTATCTTGACCACTTGTAGTTCCACAGGTGAAAGAAACAGAATAATAACTAGGACAAGAGGGTATGCTGATAGCTTAGTTCTCTTAAACCCAGGACATCAGATTATTAAACAAGAGAACAAGGTGGTCCCAGACCAAGACCCTTGCTAGGACCCTAATGAGCAGGACAGGACTAAACATTATCTAAGCTGCATAGTTGCAAGGATGCAAAAGAGTATCCACTGGCCAGTGAATTACAGGAAAGTCAAGGAGGTGAGGAAAACCCTACTGTCTTCATAAGCAGATTAACAGAAGGCATACCAATATCAGTCATGATGACCCCATCTCTGCCCCACTTATCAGGCTCCCTTTCATTGTTCAGAGTGCACCAGATATTAGAAGAAAGTTACAGAAATTAGAAGCTGGTCTCTAGACCCCTCTGTCCAAACTGATGGAGGATGCCTTTAAGGTTTTTAACAACAGAGATAAAACAGAAGAAAAGAAAGATAAAAAGCTGGAGCCAAAGGCTCAGTTGTTGACCTCTGTTTTCAATGGCCACCTCAAGGTAACCCTCACTTCTCCAGAGCTGGACCACCATGGGCAAACGCCCGGGCCTGGAGGGCCTCTTTTTCACAGCCAGCAAAGCTGCAGCTCCAGCAGTGTGCATACCACAGGCTGGAAGGGCACTGGAAAAGGGAACATGCAGGTTGACCCGAAAGAGATAGTGTGGAAACAAGTCCAAGCTGCAATTGCCACAGCTCTCTGAGGGATGAGGCCCAGGGAACCATGAGTCCAGCTTGTGTGAATTATCCCATCAATATTTCCTCTGCAGAACCTTGGGTTACACTTGACATGGTAGGTAAGAACATTCAATTTTTACTTGATACAGAAACTTCTTACTCTGTCTTAAACAAACCTATAGGTAAACTCACCATTAGGGACTGTGTTATTATTGGAGTCTTGAGGGTGGTCCAGACAAAAAGATTCACTTCCCTTCTAGAATGTGAAATCAGAACCCAAACCTTATCTCATTCCTTTTTTATACATATCTGAATGTCCAATTGCCTTACTAGGAAGGGATCTTTTAAGACAAATTAGGGGTCATTGCTTTCCTGTCTGGAGACCAAGTCCCTATAGAGGTCTATAAAAGCCAGGGCACTGGCTTCCTGAAAATGTTCACTGCTAGCCCCAATGTCCAAGTCCAACTAACAACTATTGTCCAGTATATTTTATCTCAAGTAACTTCCAAAGTCTGAGATGTCACTCAGCCTGTGCGGGCTAGTACAGTAACCCCAGTGAGAGTGGAACTGGCACCAGGGGCTACATTGCTCTATCGTAAACAGTATCTACTAACTCCCGAGGCTCAAGCAGGCATAAAACCAGTACTAGAGAAATTACTTAAGCAAAATCTACTAAGGCCTTGTCAGTCCCTGTGCAATACCCCTATTTTACCTGTAAAGGAACCTAATGATGAATACAGATTTGTGCAAGACTTAAGGACCATAAATGAGGCTGTGGCCACTACCCACCCCCTTGTGCCAAACCCCTGTACTCTGCTCACTCAGGTGCTGGGATCTACTACACACTTCATGGTCCTAGGAATCAAGGATGCATTCTTTTGCATTTCTCTCCACCAGTTTACCTGGAAAGTCCTTTCTCAGAGTTTTAGACACTCTCTGACTCTTTTCAGAACTGCAGTAAGCAAAGATTTAAGGAATTGACATTTTGGAGGGAGGTATTTTACTTCAATATGTGGATGGATGATATTTTGATAGCAAGTTGGGATCTGGCAAGTTCAGACAGAGACACTATGAAGACATTTAACCACCTTGCAGAAAAGGGGTATCAAATATTACCCCAAAATTCCAAAATATTAAAAAAGAGAAGTTACTTACTTAGCTTTCCAATTGTTTCCAGGTTTTTGCCAGCTTTTGCTTGAAAGGAAGGCAGCCATAATCTCCCTCTCCAAACCAACCACCCAAAAACAGCTCAGAGGGATTCTCAGTATGGCAGGGTTTTGTAGGATTTGGACTCCCAATTTTGGATTAATCACACAACCTTTATATGAGGTCCTAAAAGGAGAAGTGTCCCTCAATCTCTAGAATGGTCAGCTGAGTATCAATGAATATCTGACACTTTGAAGCAGGAGTTTGGAAAAGCCCCAGCCCTAGGTCTCCCAGATTTGACAAAACCCTTTGGGCTTTATATACACAAGAGGCAGGGACAAGCCCTGGGGGTGCTTACAAGCACACTGGGCTTCTCCCAAGGCCTGTGGGATATTTTTCTAAACAGTTGGACCCAGTGGCCCAGGGCTGGCCTGCATGCTTACAGGTGGTGACTGTCACTGCTATACTTATCAAAGAAGCTCTAAACTCACCCTGGGGCAGTCCATGGAAGTATTCACCCCATATAAGGTCCAAACCATACTTGAGGCTAAAAAGGTGGCAGTTGGCTTTCTGGAGGAAGAATGACCCAGTACTAATCTATCTTACTAGAATCACCTGAGATAACCTTGAAAACCTGCCATACTCTTAACCCTGCTACACTTCTGCCTCCTTCAAACCAAGGAAAATTAACACTTGATTTGCACAGAGACCTGAGAACAGGTGTACTCCTGACAATGCAGATAGGGAGTGGTACTGATGGGAGTAGTTTTGTGAAACAGATTTCATAAGGCTGGTTATGTATAGGAAGCCTACACGGTGTGGTTAAGGCTCAAGCTTTGCCAGCCAGTTCCTCAGCACAGAAGGCTGAAATTATCTCACTCACCAGTCTTGCAATCAACAAAACCAAGGATAAGAGAATTAATATATACACAGATATAAAATATACAAATTCTATAATGCATGCACTTGGGGTTATTAGGAGAAAAGGGGGATTTAAAATTTAAAAAAAATTACCCATCAAATACAGTGACCTAGTCCTAAAGCTGCTGGAAGCTGTACAAGAATCTAAGGAAGTGGCAGCCATACATTATGGAGACACCAGAAAGGAGCTAGCCTCATTATTCAAGGAAATAACTAAGCTGATAGTATAGCTAAGAAAGGAGCTAGAGTTGGGAGCCCTATAATCCATATAGCCTTCATTCCTAATATAGGCCTCTGTTTCTGCATTCCAAAATACAGCCAAGGGGACTTTTAAGATGCAGAAATAAGAGGATCTAACAGACAGGCCAATAGGTGGTATATTGATGAAAATGGCAAGATCTATGTTCCTGGAGGCCAGCTATAGAGAACAGTTAAGGCAGCCCATGAGGCCAGCCATTACAGCCAAGAGGCTTTGTGTTCACAACTTAAAAACCTCATACAGCAGAGGGGATTGAAAAGTCATAAAACAAGTATCTAAGAGTTGTAAGATATGCCTAAGAAACAACATAAAAACTCACCCAGTGCCTCCTCCTTTAGTAAAATCTGTGCAACACCAAGGTACCTACCTAGAGGAACACTGACAAATAGATTTTACAGTCACGCCCTCATGCAAAAGATTTAAACATCTTCTAGTCTTTGCAGACACTTTCACAGAGTGCGTAGAAGCATTTCCCACTAGTACTGAAAAGGCAATAGAAGTCTGTAAGTGGCTGTTAAAGGAAATTGTACCTAGATTCAGACTTCTCCAGACTTTGGAGAGCAATAACAGCCCTGCCTTTACTGCTAAAATAACTCAAATTCTGTCCCAACATTTAAACATATATTATAAATTCCACTCAGCATGCAGAGCCCAATCTTTGTGCAAGGTTGAAAAGACAACTCAAACCCTCAAGAAAACTCTGACAAAATGATGCCAGGAGACTCAGGAGTCATGGATGACCCTGCTGTCCATGCCATTAACTAGAATAAGAACAGCCCCTAAAAGGACTTTAAAGTTAAGCTCATTTGAACTAACCTATGGGAGGACTTTTATAAATACTAGTGATTTAATAGACCAAGAAACTCCACACATGTTAAGATATGTCATCAAGCTGGGGCAGGATCAATAGCATCTCCAAGAGTATGGTAACCAGACACTCCCTAGGTGCAGTAGTGAGTTTTATAGATATCAATCAAGGGACCTAGTACTTTTAAGGACCTGGAAGTACTTTTAAGCCCAGAAGACCAGTTGTCCAAAGAATGGATAGGACCATACCAAGTTCTCTTAACAATTTATTCTCCCCTTAGGCTAGAAGGAGTTACTTCCTGGATTTATCATTCCTGAGTCAAACCCTATCCCTAAGAGGAAGAACAACAAAGACCTTCAGGAGGTCAAGATTCATATACCTGTGAACCGACTGAAAGGCTCAAGTAGCTATTCAAGAAGAAACCAGATAAACAATAAAATGAATAGTGAAAAAGTTATATGTTTCATAGTTACCTTAGTGGGCTTACTTGTCATTGTATTTTATGCTTTAATGTGCTGGTGCCTCCTTCCCAGAAGGTGGGATCATTCTGAGTGCCCAAGAAGAGCACATAGTACAACAAGATCCATACACCTGTGAACCTGTCAAAAAGCTCAAGTGGTTGTTCAAGAAAAAAATCAGGTAAGTAATCCTGTGTCCTCAAAAGAGGTCCCTTTTTATCTTTTAGGGTTATCCTTTTTTTTTTTTTTTTTTTCCAGCTGTTTAGTTGTTATGTACCTGTTTAAATAAACAGTCTTGTTTAAATAAACAACCTCTGGCCCTTGAATATTCTAGGCAATTATATGCTTTGTGGTCTTTATATGCCGAGCTAAAATCAACAAGGAAATCACAGAATGAGGGACGCCTTAACAATCTTACTCATCATTTCCCTGGGAAATAACAATAACCCAGACCAGCCTTTAGGATGGGCCACCACGTGATACCCAATTATCCAGAGACATAGCAAAGGGGGAGGACCTAACACACGCTGGATTTGTCACTCTCACTCTGCCCTAGTTTCAAGTAGCTACCTGGTTGCCATCCCAGTCGTTAATTTCTCATAGGTTAGCATCTCCCTAGCTCAGGAATGACAACCCACTTCACCCCTGTCCATTGGCTGACCACCCCAGTTAATTCTTCATTCAGATTTACTAGGTGTTTGAATCATAGTCGCATCTCAGACAACAACCATCAACAGAATTGCCCTTCAGGAAGCTGTAGAGTGAGCACCTTACGCAGTAATTAATGTCAACCCCAAGCGTGGGCCAAATAGGGTGGTTATCTGCCCCAAAGACTTTAGCCAACCTGCTATGCCTCATTGAGGAGCTATTCTGAGACTTTCCCAAGTCCTCCTGCAAAATTAAGTGTTAAGGTGGCTTACTCAGTGAATGCCCCTAGCCTTTAACCCTTGGAATCTTCGGAGGAAGGATAAAGTCCCATCCAATTGGCTAAACAGAGCCAATGCTTCCCTCTAGAATCTCACCCTTGAACTGATTCTGTACGCACCTTCCATGCATTCTTGGCTCTTTGGAGCTTCTCCTTTAGTCACCACACACACTTGAAGGTAAGACAGTATAAGGATTGTCCTGTTTAGATCTGGCCAGGACCTTTGGAGAATGTACATACTACCTGAGGCCAAAACCCTTCAGATATTTAAAAAAAATGTCCTCCCAAAACAAAAGAGCCCTTGAGCTAATCTTAACTGGCATTGGAATAGCCATAGGGCTTCTTGCCCCATGAAGAGGCCTTGCTTATCACAAGACTAGTATAAAAAAATCTGACTGAGACAATTAAGAAAAAATATATATATCTAGCAGAATTCACAGCCCAAACTATAGAGGCACAGCAAAGATGCCTGGACTCCTTGGCTAAGGTGGTCCTGGACCACTGTCATGTGCTGGACTACCTCTTGGCAGAACAAGGAGGAGTTTGTGCTGTGGCCAACACTTCTTGCTATACATATATTAATTCTTCTGGAGAAGTGGAAATTAATGTACAAAAGATATATAATTGAGCTAAGTGCTTATATAAATTCTCCAATTCTGGACCTGATAGTGGAAAAAATCTAAGAAAGTATAAAAGCAGCCTTTCCCTCCATTACTTGGCTTTTAACTTCCCCTAGGGCTGCTGATAGCTACTATACTTTTGTTGCTGTTTGAACAATTTATCCTCAATTTCACTGTCAAATTTGCCTCTTCCAGGCTAAAAAGCATGCACTTTCAGATGATGGTTGCCCAAAGGTTTCAACCCATCCCTCCAGAGGAAGGAGGTAGCCCTGAGAAAGCTAAGCCCCCACCTTCACCTAAAGTCTATACTGGGTTAGCACATGCAGTGAGAGATTTTCACTCCTCTAACAGGCAGGCCTCAAGAAGCTCTGGTGGTATAGTGGAGAAGGCACTGCTAACTGGTAGGTCAGTGGTTCAAACAAACTAGCTGCTCCATGGAAGAAAGATGGGACAATCTACTTCAGTAAAGATTTACAGCCTCATAAACCCAATGGGGTCCCTATGAGTCAGAAATGACTCAGCAGTGAGGTTTTTTTTTTTTTTGTTTGTTTTTTTTAAGGGCAAGCCTCAATGCCCCTCTTCAGCTGGAAGCAGTTCCTGAAGAAAAGACTTCCATCCAAAAACCCCTGTGAGAAGTGTGAATCTCTCTGGGGGAATGAAACTAGTTAGTTTAGAAAACCTCTTATCTTCAAGGCCAGATAAGCTAGAAAAAGCTTTTATTGCTCCTAGGTATGGGACCTTAGGGCACCATGGGCAATAAAGAAGCCACAAAATATGTTTAATTAGCCAACTAGAAAGAAACACCCCCATCTCTTTTCCTGAGGACCCTTCCATTTGCACCCATTAACTCCAAGCTGGTTCCAGCCAGGTTCAGGAACATGTGCAAAGAAAACTTCTCTACACTTTTGCTGATTCTGGAACAGTAAGACTCTTGTCAAGAAACTAAAAATCAGTGGAACTCAGTCATCTGTGTTTCATGGACCCATTTCAGAAAGGGTCCATTAGCCACTTCCATGCTGGGCTATGAACTTGTCCCTATGACTAATGAATGACACCTCTCTGAAAAGCTTTGAATATGTATAACTAACCAACTCCCCATAGGCTTTAAAACTTCCCCAACTACTTTTATTCAGGGAGATAGTGCTTTAGGAAAATATTTCTCCTGTCTCTTTGTTTGCTAGCAAATAATAAAAGCTATGCAGAAAGTGCCAATCTGTTTGCTCCTGAGTTACTCTTAACCAGAGTATGAGCACAGACCCCCTTTTGGGGTGGCATCAACAGAGGGGACCGAGGTTGATCACCAGAGCAGGTCCTGCTCCACAGGCAGGTGTCTGGCTCCTATGAGTGCCACCTAGATGTCCTTGGGCAAATGAGAGTAGACTGAGACCCCAGGCAAGCAGGAGAAAAGAGAACAGAGAAAGGAAGAAATGTAGAGATGGGAAAGGGGGAGAAAAGAAGTTTCTGGAAGAAAGAGAAACTAGTGACAGATCCACCCTTCCACAGGAGGGAAGGTTGCCCCCTCTGAGTTTGGCCTGTCCACCCACCTTGGAGCCTCACACACCTTCCCCCAGACTGTACTTTCCTACCTGGGCTTCCTCTCTCTAGCACCTTGGACCTGCTTTCTCTCTCCTGGGCCTTTACTGTCAGCACACAGACAAACCTAGACCCTCCCCGACCCTGTATGTCCCTCCACCTGCCACTGTACTTCTCTTCTCCCCTCATGGCAAGTTGCCTTACACCCTATCTTCACTTCCTCTTTTCCTGTCTCCTGGGAACCCACTTGATCCAAGCTTCCATCCCACTCCCACCGTGAAACTCTTCTTCCCCAACCACCTCCTCTAGCATCTTCTTATTGACCCCTCAGCAGAACTGGACACTGCTGACCACTCGCTACTGAATTACTCTCCTCTCAGTTTCCAGACACTACCCTGTTGGCTTCTTTCCTCCAGGTCTCTTTCATTCCACTTAGGCCATCTCAATGTTGAGTCTCCTCTGGGCTGGGTCCTTGTCCCCTTCCCTTCTCTCGCTACTTTTACTACCTGGGTTTGAACACACTAAAGCTTTTCAATAGCTTTGAACACCCCTGCATGCTGAGACCATCCAATATGATTCCAGGCCCAGTCCTATCCACTCAACTCTGCAGCTGCAAACCTATTGCCCCTCGATCTCTCCACTGACGCATCTTATGAACAATTCAGACTTAATACATGCAAAGCTAAAATCTTAAACCCTGAACTGTCTTTCTATCTCAGCCCTTCACATTTTGGGAAATGAACCCACTGTACACCCAGTTGCTCAAACCCAAAACTTGGAATTATTCCTCTTTTGTAGACTTTAGTTTTTAGAGAAGTTTTAAGTTTATAGAAGAATTGTGCAGAAAGACAGAAAGTTTCCATATGCCCCTCACTCCTGCATACTACTTCTCAGACAGTCTTCACCAATTTTTCTTTCCTTCACCTTCTACATGTAACTCATCAGCAAGTCCTATGATTTGAGCTCCATCTTGTCTCACAGGTGACTGCTTCTCACAAAATGTAGCCCAGCCCAAGTCACCATCTCCTCACAGTTACACACTACCTATCTTCTCCATCCACAAATAGCCAGAATCTTTTTAGGGTCTAAATGTGATCAATTGACTCTGCAGCTTGAAATAGCTTCCCGTTGCCTTCAAAGACTGCCTAGACTCCTTCCTGTGGCAACTAGGCCCTGCTTAGTTCTCCAGCCCCATCTTTCCCCTTCTCTAAGTTCAGCCACAATGACTTCTCAGTTCTTCAGAGGAACCAAGCTCATTCCTGCCCCCAGGGCCTTTGCACATGATGTTGTGTGGGTGTGGAATTGTCTCCCTGCCCTATCTAGTTCTCCACAGGGATTCTTCCTCTCAGCTTCAGATTTCAGCTCTCAGCTTCAGATTTCAGCTGAGATATTGTTACCTCTCTCAGGACCCTGCAGAGATGAGGCCCCTTCCTCCATCCTGATCTCAGAGATCTGCCTACCTGTTTTCTTCATATGCATTATCTCATAACCATATATTCACTACTTTATTTGTTTATAGTTTTCAGATCTATCCTGGAGCTCAAAGTTCTCAGTGATAGGATAATATCCATAAGCCTACAAGGAAGACCAGTTAATACTACTAATATTCAAATTTATGCACCTACCACTAAAGCCAAAGATGAGGAAATTGAAGATTTTACCAACTTCTGTGCTCTGAATTGACCAAGCATGCAATCAAGATGTACTGATTGTTACTGGTGATTGGATTGTGAAAGCTGGAAACAAGGAAGAATTACCAGTAGTCCAGCAGTCCAGCAGTTGGAAAATGTGTCTTGATGAAAGAAATGATGTGAGAGATCACATGATAGAATTTTGCAAGACCTACAACTTATTCATTACAATACCTTTTTCAACAGCATAAATGGTGGCTATACATGTGGACCTCACCAGATGGAATACACAAGAATCAGATTGACTGCAATTGTGGAAGGAAACAATGGAGAAGCTCAGTATCTTAAGCCAAAAGAAGACCAGGAGCTGATTGTGGAACAGATAATCAACTGCTCATATGCAAGTTCAAGCTGAAACTGAAGACAGTTAAAACAAGTCCATGAGAGCCAAATTATGATCTTGGTTATATCCCACCTGCATTTAGAGACCATCTGAAGAATAGATTTGATGCGTTGAACACCAATGACTGAAAACCAGACAAATCGTGGGATGACATCAAGAGCATCATCCATGAAGAAAGCAAAAAGTCATTAAAAAGGCAAGAAATGAAGAAAAGACCAAAATGGTTGTCAAAAGAAACTCTGAAACTTGCTCTTGAAGGGAGAGTAGTTAAAACAAATGGAAGAAATGACAAGACAAAAGAGCTGAATGGAAGATTTCAAAGTGCAGCTCAGAAAGACAAAGTCAATTATAATAATGAAATGTGCAGAGACCTAGAGTTAGAAAACCAAAAGGGAAGAATATGTTCAGCATTTCTCAAGCTGAAAGAATGGAAGGAAAAAGTCAAGCCTTGAGTTGCAATATTGCAAGATTCTATGCACAAAATACTGAATGATGCAAGATGGAAGGAATTCATAGAGTCACTGTACCAAAAAGAATTGGTCAATGTTCATCAATTTCAAGAGGCGGCATATGATCAAGAACCAATGGTATTGAAGGAAGAAGTTGAAGCTGCACTGAAGGAACTGGAAAAAAAAAAAAAAAATGAGGCTCCAGGAACTGATGGAATACCCACTGAGATGTTTCAACACATGAATGCTGCACTGGAGACACTTACATGTCTACACCAAGAAATTTAGAAGACAGTTACCTGGCCAACTGACTAAAAGAAATTCATACTTGTACCCATTCCAAAGAAAGGTGATACCACAGAATGTGGAAATTATCGAACAATATCATTAATATCACACACAAGTAAAATCCCACTGAAGATAATTAAAAAACGATTGCAGCAGTATATTGACAGAGAACTTCCAGAAATGCAAGCTGGATTCAGAAGAGGATGCAGAACAAGGGATATCATTGCTGATGTCAGATGAATCTTGACTGAAAGAAAAGAATACCAGAAAGATGTTTACTTGTGTTTTATTGACTATGCAAAAGCATTCAGCTGTGTGGATCATAATAAATTATGGATAACACTGAGAAGAATAGGAATTCCAGAACACTTAACTGCTCATGAAGAGACTGTACATAGACAAGGAGGCTGTCATTCAAACAGAACAAGGGGACACTGCATGGTTTAAAAGCCGGACAGGAGTGCATCAGGATTGTGTCCTTTCACCATACTTATTCAATCTGTATGCTGAGCAAATAATCCAAGAAGATGAACTTCTTTAGAAGAACACAGCATCAGGATTGGAGGAAGACTCATTAAAAATCTGCAATATGCAGACAACAAAACCTTGCTTGCTGAAAGTGAAGATGACTTGAAGCATTTACTGATGAAGATTAAAGACTACAGTCTTCAGTATGGATTATACCTCAGCATAAAGAAAATGAAAATTCTCACAACTGGACCAATAAGCAGCATCACAATAAATGGAGAAAACACTGAAGTTGTCAAATATTTCATATTACTTGGTTCCACAATCAACATCAATGGAAGCAGCAGTCAAGAAATCAGACTACATACTGCACTAGGCAAATGTGCTGCAAAAGACATCTTTAAAGTTCTGAAGAGTAAAGATATCTCTTTGAAGACTAAGGTAAGCCTAACTCAAGCCATGGTATTTTCAATAGCCTCCTATGCATGTGAAACCTGGATGATGAATAAGGAAGACAAAAGAAGAGTTGACACTTTTGAGTTGTGGTGTTGGATAAGAATACTGAAGGTACCATGGACAGCCAGAAGAATGAACAAACTGTCCTGGAAGAAGTGCAGCCAGAATACTCCTTGGAAGCGAGAATGGTTAGAATTTGTCTCACTTACTTTGGTCATCATGCTTGGTAAAGTGGAGGGTCAGCAAAAAAAGGGGAAGGTCCTCAGTGATATGGACTGACACTGTGGCTACAATGATGGGCTCAGGTATAACAAGGATTGTGAGGCTGGCACAGAACTAGGCAGTATTTTGTTCTGTTGTACATAGGGTCACTATGAGTTGGAGCTGACTCAACGGCACCTAACAACAACAACAATAGTCCCATATGAGAGCAGAGACCATGGATGTTTTCTTTACTAGCACCCACCACAATGCCTGGCATGGAAAAAGAATTCAGTACATGTTTGTGGAATGAAAGGCGAAGGGAGAGACAGATAGAAAATAAGAACAGAGAGAGAGACGTGAAGACAGAAATGAGGCAGAGGCGGCAGGAGAGATGCACAGAGACACTGAGAGAGAGAACAACCAACAAACAAAGAGATACAGACGAGAGGCAGAAACACGGAGAATCTTAACAGTTGAAGTATACAGAAGTGACAAAAAGAAATAGCAAAGAAAGATGAGAACAGAGCGATAGGAAGTGTGGAACAGAGACAAAGACAGCAACAGAGGCAGAGATGAGGAGAGAGGCAGAAACCATGAGAGAGCACTGGACCAGTCTGAAGGGGCTGGAAATTGGAGCATGGAGACTGGGGGTAGACTCCTACCATTGCCATTGGCCAGCTTGGCCAAGGTGACGATGACAAACTCATCAGTGAGGTTGAGGGGCTTGAGGTGGTGTTGCAGCTCATACATGACCAAGCTGAAGTGGTTTCGGGACAGAGCCACCAGGGTATCACTGGCCACCTCTGCATTCATGTAGCCTTCCTTCTTCAGGAGAATGGGAGAAGAGTGTGTGGTACCATCTTCAGCTGTGGGACTTCATAAAAACTCCTACATCACACCCCTTCCACCCCCACTGGATTGCCCTGGGCACAGGGTAACTGGACAAAGGCCATGCACATCACTGGCCATGCCCAAGGGGTCAGCTCTTTGGCTGGCAGGAGGGGAGTCACCAATGAAGCTCAGGGCTCTACTACCTCTGGGGCCTCCCTCATCTCGTTGGAGGCAATGGCCACCAGCCTCTGGACACACTGCTCCTCCAGCTCTCCTTCCTGCTGGATGATTTCCTGGAGGATGTTGTAAATGTTGACCTTGCGCTGGGTGGAAACCTGGGAAACAACAGAGCAGGTGGAAAGATCCTTAGACTGGGAGGTGGGGCCTGGGGATGGACTCAGCCCTGTCCTGGCCCCGTAAGTCCAATTAGCTATAAATTTGTCACCTTCTCCCTCCTACTTCCTCCTTCTGCATAACCCATCTTGGTAAAAGTGACCACCATCCACAAAACTACCCAAGCCATAAATCCAGCCTCCTCCATCTCTAATTCCTCCTCCTTCTCTATCCAACTCATTTGGTTACTCCTGTCAACATGGCCTGAAAATGCATTCTCTCTTCTGTTTCCAGCCTGACATATTCAGCAAGACAAGTGGCAGATGGTCAACACACAATGTCCTCCACAAACTTGGTATTGACCATCTTGAAAGCCCAAAGATAAGTTCGCCCTGCCCTTTGCTCTATGATTGGGCATTTATGATAAAAGACTTACCTCTTATTGTATTTTGAATCCTACATATCACTTATCATAATTGAAAATGACCTAGTTTAGAATAGGATTGGACAAATCAGTTGTGTAACCAAAGCTGTACCCGAAAACTCACATTTTTGTATGAACTACTGTGTGGTAAATGAATTTGCTCTGTAGATTTTCACCCAAATCACAATAAAAATTAAAAAAAGAAAAGTCCTATTTTTGAGAATGACTCTCATGCAATCAGGCATGATAAGCCACTCTTAAGGAACAAGGGTGGACTTAACATAATGGGCCTGGCCTGCAAAATCCTCTGGGAAAATGACTCTCCCCCTCAGGTGGTCAGGAAAGTCACTTCCTGACAGTTCAGCCACCTTAGCAAACTTGGAGTCTCTGAGAACAGGGGAGTACTTTCAAATTTTTAGGTTCTATAGGTGAAATCAGGTAAAGGGAGCCTTTGTTTTGGTTTCTCAGTTTTGAAATCGCAAATAATAAAAGCTTCCAAAAATTCAGAGAATCCTTATGAAAACTCCTGGATCACACACATGTCAGAGTAGAACTGTGTGCCATAGGATTTTCAGTGGTGGATTTTTCAGCCATAGCTGGCTAGGCCTTTCCTCTAAGGCAATTCTGGATGGACTTGAACCACCAATCTTTTGGTTAGCAGCCAAACACATTAAGCATTTTCACCATCCACGGGGTCCCAAAGGCTAAAGGGCAATCTGAAAACTAGAGGTTCCAGTATCACCCGGGAGCTTGTTAGAAATGTTGATTCTCAGACCCCGTGCTGAATCTAATGAATAAGAACCTGTAGGAGGGGAACACAGGAATCTGAGTTTAACAAGTTTAACCTCCAGGTGCTTCCAACTTACTCTAAAATGTGATAACCACTGCTCCTAATGCTGGCCTCTCATGCATAGCCTCATGATCTCAGGTTATGTTTTCCATCACACCCTTCAACATCCTCTACCCCAGCATCACGCCCCAGCTAAACAGTATCCTCACTGACCAAACTCCTCTGCCTTGTCACATGCCGTCTCTTCATCTGATATGTGTTGGCACTCTCAGTCTACCTTGTTGGCTCCTTCTCAACATTTTTGTAACTAACCTCATGGGCTTTAAGAAGATGGCTCCCTAGAGCCATTCTGTATCAGAATCTAGGGATTCTTCTCAAAATTATGGAAGTCTCAGACCTCATCTTCACCTTAGATTCTGATTCAACTGGCCCTCAAGGAATAGGAGGAGTACTGAGGTGTTAACCCAGGTTAAGGCACTCTATTACCAACCTCGGGAGATCTGGTAGCGTAGTGCCTATGGCACCTGGCTGCTAACCAAAAGGTTGGCAGCTCAAACCCACCAGCCACTCCTTGGAAGGAAGATGGGGCAATCTACTTCTATAGTGATACTGCCTCGGAAACCCAAGGAGGGGTCTCTATGAGTTGGGTCCGACTCAACAGTACATAACAACAATAACAATACTGTCAACCTCAATGTTGATAGCTCAAGTCCACCCTGAGGTGCCTTGAAAGAAAGTCCTGGTAATCTACTTCTAAAAAATCAGCCATTGACTCAGGACCATAGTTGCAGGGGACATCAAGCTCAATTGGCATAACATACTACACAAATACATTGCTCCACACCCCACTTTGGTGAGTAGCCTCTGGGATCTTAAAAGCTTGCAAGCCGCCATCTAGATGCAATAGTGGGTCTCTCCTTGTCCAGAGCCAAGAAGAATGAAGAAAACCAAAGATGCATGGAAACCATTAGTCCAAGAGACTGGTAAAATATGCAATCCTCAGCCTATAAGACTATGAGACCAGAAGAACTAGATGGTGCCTGGCTACCATTGTTAACCACTCGGAGGGGGATCTATGGAGGAGATCCTGGATAGAATGGGAGAACAATGTGGAATAAAACTCAAAATTATTA
>NW_006921593.1:25565637-25570826 GCF_000298275.1 Orycteropus afer afer
GGACCAGTTTTGCTAGTCTGATAGAGCCAGATGGACCCACTGAGACTATGACCACTAGCTGCCCTTCAGGTCTGGAATTGAACCCACTCCTGTGGCTTCCAGACAAACAAAAGACAAGCATATGAGGTGAACATTTACACTAGGTAGATACACTTCTTGGAGAGATCAATAATGGGAGAATAGAAGGGCTGTGTATGCACAGGGAGATAGCTCATAGGGCAGGAGTGCATGGAAGGAAAGACACAGGGAAAAGGAACTATGGGGAGGAAGTGGGAGGGAAGCTGTTGCATTTTGGAAAATTATAATCAATGTCATGAAACAAAGTATATGTGAAGTGCTGTATGGAAAGTGAATTTGCTCTGTAACCTTTCACCCAAATCACAATAAAAATTAAAAAAAGAAAAGAAAAATCAGCCATTGAAAACTTTATGTGGAGCCATGAAGGATGGATGAACCCCCAAAACTATTGCCCTGAGATAATCTTTCAATCTTAAACTAAAAATATTCCCTGAAATCTTAAAGCCAAACAATAGTTTAGCTTAACTAGAAAAGAATGCCTGCCTTGAATATTATACTCTTTCATGAACTATCTGTATGGGATCACACTGACAAGAGCAAGGGGAAGTGTTAGATAAGAATCTTAGAGGGCAGTGAGTTTACGTTAATAGGGAAAGAACAACTTGGAAAGCAAGAATGAGAATGGTTGCACAACTCAAAGAATGCAATCAATGCCGCTGAATTACGCATGTAGAAACTGCTCAACTGGTGTGTGTTCTGTTGTGTATATTCTCAAAAACAACAATAAAATATTGAAAAATGAAAGAATGAAAGCCCTGTGGAGCACCGCTCTACTCCGACACACGTAAGGTTGCCATGAGCCAGGATTGACTTGACAGCAATTTGTTTGGCTTGCATTTTTAGTTCAAGAAGTAAAACTCCTCATGGTCTTGTCCATCTATGTCCCAGCACCTACCCTCTGCCTGTGAAGGTAACTCTGTGTTGAGCGGTGGGTGGATGCACAACAAGCCCAAGGAGGCTGTGCTCAGAGGAGGGGCTAGCAGCTGAGGGCCCTACCTCAGGCATCTGCAGAGAGTGGATGAGTGCATTTATCACCATGGAGGGTTCACTGTTGGCTTTCTCCGTGATGATCACTGAGGCCATGGTCTTCCGCATGTCAAGGCCTATCCACGCACCATCTGACTTTGCTGACTCGCTTTCCATGATGTTCAGGAGGTTCATAATTTGTTGGAAAGTACCTGAAATAAAAGTGCCATGGGTATGGTTTTGAGATTATCATTACAAGAGGTGCTCCTGTGCCCCTGGCCTCTCCTGCACCTGCATGCCTCTAGCTTCACCTGCGGCATATCTATGATTGGGCAGGGAGCCTCATCTCCACTGTACAGATGGAGAAACTGAGACCTGGACTGGGACACCCCTCCAAGGAATTAGTGGCTCCCTTACCTCCATCAACTTGTTCAAGAATGCCCAGGTCCTCATTTTCCTCAGACACATCCTCATTTGAGTCTATCGATGCTTCTGCCATCTCGTCCTCAAGCCCTTTTTAGATAAACAAAATTCATAACATACTTGGTGTGGCAGACACACCCTGGGATGACTCCCATGACTCATGCCTTCCTCTTGAGTGCAGGTGGAACTCGCAACTTACTTCTAGACAATAAAATATGGCATGTTATCCCCATGATCACATTTTGTAATATAAGTTCTGTCTTAGCAGACTGGAGAAATTTTCCAGCTGGCTTTGGAAAAGTAAACAACAATGATATAAAGTGCCTTTGGAGAGGTACACAAAGCAAGGAACTGTGAGTGGGCTCTAGGTGCTGAGGGCCTCAGCCCTACAACAACACAAAGCAAGGAACTGTGGATGAGCCCTAAGTGCTGATGGCCTTAGTACAACAGCATCTGGGAACTGTGGGTGGGCTCTAGGTGCTGAGGGACTGAGTCCTACAACAGCTAGGAATTAAAGTCTGCCAACAACCACAAGGAGCTCTGGTGGCATAGTGTGTAAGGCATTCGGTTGCTAATCAGAAGGTCAGCTGTTCAAACCCATTAACTGCCCTGCAAAAGGAAGATGAGGCAATCTACTTTCACAAAAATTTATAGTCTGGGAAACCCAATGAGGATCACTATAAATGAGATTCTACTTGATGACAGTGGGTTTTAACAACCACATGAGTTTGGAAGAGGACCCCAAACTCCAGAAAGGAATACAGCCTGGCTAGCACCTTGATTGTAGCCTTATATGACTCTGAACAAAAAATTCAGTAAAGACATGCTTGGATTCCTGACCCACAGAAACTGTGAGATCATAAACATGTGTTGTTGTATGCCACTATGGTTGGAGATCTGGTAGCATAGTGCCTAAGGCACTTGACTGCTAACCAGAAGGCTGGCGGTTCAAACCCACCAGCCACTCCTCAGAAGGAAGATGGGGCAATCTACTTCCGTAGTGATACTGCCTGGGAAACCCAAGGAGGGGTCGCTATGAGTCAGGTCTGACTCGATGGCACATAACAACAACAACAACATGGTTGTGATAATTTTGTTTCATGGCAACAGGCAACTAATACACTTGCTTCAGAAGGGCTCTCTCTCATTTCTAGACACCAGAAATTAGTGACTAATGAGCCATGCACTCTAGCAACTCACAGTACCCCTTCCCAGAGACTCTCTCCACACCAGCAGCTTAAGGGTTGACAAAAACCAGCATAGATGCCAAGATGGGGCACTAAAGGCACCTATATCCTTTCTCCTCTTGCCCCAAACTCCTTAATCCTGAAATTGCATCCCAGGAGTTTTCACCACCTTATTTGTTTTCCCTCCTGGGAATCCTTCAAAGAGCTACTCTGGGACCTCAATACTGACCTTTTCTTAGAGTCCTTTTCTGGATGGAACAAAAAAATACCTCAAGAAAAAGCTTTGTTCTTTGCCAAATGCACATCAATGGTAATGTGGACAAAGGCAGGATTAGTGCCAATGAAGTGAGACAGTTGACCTCTCTAGACGTAAGTCCGGTGAAGAACAGGTCTCCTGACAGGATGGGGGGGGGGGGGGCTTCATTAGAATCATCACCGTTAAGTCCCAAGTCCTTGGAACTCTGAGGTCCAACTGCCTCCCTGAGTCTCTGTCAACCCAGGGCTTTGAGGAGTATATGAGGCCCAGGGAGGGAAACTCCATGTCTTGGAGTTAACATGAACATTTCCATGGCCCACATATGCGTGATGAAGTATGGTGGCCTGTTTGGGAAAGGCAAATGATGAGAGTGTGGCAATTCACTACCAAGTCCTCGAAGGAAATAACCATGTGGCCCAGGGTGGAGCGGGTGTGGTCAGGGCAGCTGGAGAGGAGAAGAGGGGAGGACAGTGAGGTCCTGGGAATAAGATGTCCCCTCCCTAAGGACTGGATGACTTCCAGGAAGAGAAGTATGTTCCCACCAGCAGAATACTGGAGAGAGAAAAAACCTTAAAGACAGGTGGCAAGGCAGGGACTCTGTTTCCCTGAGCCCAAAGTGAGCTAAAGAATTTCCTTATCACCGTACCTGTGAGAGACAGTTTAGATCAATAGTTTGAACAATGAAATATCAGCCTTTGGGAGCATTTCTATGCATTGAAGGGCAATTGAACGTGACTTACAGCCACCTATGTCCAAGGCTACTTGTATACAATTCCCATTCAGTTTTCCTATCCTGCCAAGTGGAAGCTCCTAGGCCTCTGCTTGGATGCTTCTAGTACCAGGAAGCTGATTACTCTCAGTAGTAGCCCATTTCCACCTCATTGAACCTGCATGGTTAGAAAAAGAGCTTTCCACACAGTGCTTTTCCTAGTCTCCTAGTACTGCTGCAACACAAATACCACAAGGGGGTGCTTTTAAAGAACAGAAATTTACTTTCTCCACAATTCTGGAACTAAAAGCCCAAAGCAGAGTCTCAGCCATGCCATTTCCTTCCTTATCTGTAGCCTCGGCATTCCTTGGTTCCTTGATTTGTAGAGGATCCTCACATGACATCTGTCTTTCCCAGTGTGAGCTTAGTCCTGTGCCTCAGCTGCTCTTTGTAACTCCTAAGTGGTTAGGTTTAGAACACATCCTATGCTGACATGGTCCATTAATGTAACAAAGAAACCTTATTCTCAAAGTGGACCACAAGCACAAGTAAAGGGTTAAGGACCCAACACCTATTTTGAGGGAACACAATTCAATCCGTAACAGCACTGAACACTTTTTCCCCCATAAACCTCATGCATTTGTTCCTGGTTCTGCCCTTTGGAGCCACACTGAACAATTGGGAACAAACACAGGAAGAGTTATGGCATGCCCTTTCTTTCAAGGCTCCAGATTTCCTCTCTGTCCTACTTCCCCCGCTCCCCACTGGGCCTTCTTTTCAAAGATTACTCAAGTGCCCAGGTTACAGAGCCACCCTGAAGAGCCTGGCTATGTGCCCACTATGCACAGCAAAGCATGATAATCCATGTTGCTGTGGTGGATACAGGGCTGGGCAGACACAGCTTGGTCCTCTGAAGGTCTTCAGACCCAACATGTGAAAATCATGATTTAGAGCCCGAGGTGAAAGTATCAGTTAGCAACTGCTGTGTAGCAAACCATGTTGAAACTTGGTTAAGTTGAAACCATTTACTATTGCTCACGAACCTATGGGTCATCTGGGTGGTTCTGTTGATCTGGGCCATTTCCAGATAAATTTGACCGGGCTCACTCCTCATCTGTAGTCAGCTGATGGGTTGGTGGAGGACTGGCTGGTCAAGGGTGGCCAGCTGAAGTGACTAGAACATATGTCTCTCATCATGCAGCAAGGCCAGCTCATGCTTGTTCTCGTAGCAGCTGGGGAGGGTCCCAAGAGAACAAACAGAAACATGAAGGCCTTGTAGACCTAGACTGGGAACTGGCACATTCTACCAGTTAAGGCAGGTCACGAGGTCAGCACAGACTCAAAACAAAACAGTCTTCACCGAGTCCACTCTGACTCGTCGTGGGCCCACGTGTAGAACAGGGCTGCATGGGATTTTCAAGGCCATGGCCTTCGGAATCACCAAGCTTGTCTTCCCAGGCTCCTCAGGATGGCTTTGAACCACCAACCTTTTGGTTGTGCACAGTCCCATTGTGAAGGACATGAATAACGGGAGGAGTGGAGGAAGGGATCACTTTTGTTTTTTTTTTTT
>NW_006921593.1:25574335-25580265 GCF_000298275.1 Orycteropus afer afer
CAAGATTATCTTCTGTGTCTGTGTTAATTGGTTTCCCTTTTCTTTGTTGAAGAGGGTCTGTGCAGTCCTTCTGCCTAGTCCGCCATCTTGCCGGAACTCTCCTCACTAAAACAGGGATCACTTTTAAACAACACACATGGTGAGTGCATGAGCCATGGTAGTAAGTGAGACATGCTCCCGGTATTATCTGGAGAAGGGAGCACACGATGAGATCAAAGAGGACGAGAACACCCAGTTTGTTTTCTGAGACAAAGACACCTCCAATGCTTTTCCCGTGATCATTACAATACTACTTGACAAACAATACAAAAAATATCTGCCCTTATGGGCAATCACCCTATCGAGGTCTTAAGTTTTTAAACTTACAGGAACTGTGAGCCTAAATGGAAGAAAAGGCCAAGGCAGAAAGGGAGAAAAAAAGAGAAGTAGTGGACAGAAGCTGACCTACGAGCACCCATGTGTAGTAGAAACATTTGGGAGTGTCTGCCCAGCTCACAACCTTCCTTCTTCTCTGAGCAACATGTTTTCATGCTGTAATCCCTCCTGAAACAACAGTCCTGATTGGACAAGGACTAGACCCCTGATTGAGCTGGATGAATCAGATTTCTTCTCCCAGGAATTTGCAACTAGAGGAAAGAGAGGATCAGCTAGTGCCTTGAGTGTATTCTTGGGAGCTGGGATGGAAGGGGTGTAGGGCTGAGGAACAGAGAAGACCTGGTAGGGAGAAGAGGAAAGTCGAGTTTAGAGCAAAGGGTAACAGGAGGTGGGACGAGAAACTCCACCCTGTGCCAAGCCCTCCAGAGACTTGGCTTTGTGCTTTGCATGGGGTGTGGGAAGCCAGGATAGCTCCCAGTGCCTTCTCTCTCTTGTGGCTTCTCTCACTGTGAGTGCTGCAGAAACAAAGGTGCCTAGGAGTGGGAGCTGGTGGGAGGCCCTCCTAGCTTGGGGTTCCTGAGAGAGACGGGGGTGTCAGGCAATCCTGGGGAGACCAGAAGGGCCTTGAAGGAGGGTGCCCTTGGCCCAAGAGTCACAGCAGATCCACAAAAATCTGGAGAGGGACATGGTGTGAGGAGACTGTGTTCCCGCACATCTGTCTTTTTGTGTGACAGGAAGCAAAACAAACAAAAAAGAAGTGTAAGCAAAATTAAAGGAGAAAATATTTACGTGTCCAAAGGATATTCTGGTTAATGTAATCAAGTACTCTTAACAAATCAACAGAAAATAGAAAGACAGGCAAAGGGTAAGAACAGACAAGTCCCAGGAAAGAAATACAAAGTACTCATTACCATGGGAAATGTTTCAAGCTATAATAATAAAAGTGGCCATAATAATAATAGGAACAAAAGCAAAGATCCAAAACAAGCTCTCACCCTTTGCCGGTCAAACTGATAGACTTTCAGATCCAAACCAAAACCAAACCCACTGATACCGTGTCGATTCTGACCCACAGCACCCCTAGAGGACAGAGTGGAACTGCCCCCAAGGGTTTCCAAGGCTGTACATCTTGATAGAAACTGTCTCATCTTTCTCCCTCAGAGCAGCTGGTAGGTTCAAACCACCATTGTTTTTATCAGCACCAAAATACTTTACCCAGTGTGCCATCAGTGGAGAGGATGTGGAGAAGCCAGCTCTGGTAGCATTTTGAAGAATATTTCAGAGTGTTTGCCCCAGGCAAACAATGCCCTCAGTGACCTGGCCAGATCCCTTAGTCTTACCTCTTCAGTGACAAAAACCTAACCCATTGCTATAGAGTCCATCCCAACTTATGACAACCCCATGTTTCAGAGTAGAATTGAGTCCTATAGGGTTTTCTTGGCTCTATCTTTATGGAAGCAGATTGCCTGGCCTTTCTTCTGCAGGTGGGTTCAAAACGCCAAGCTTTTGGTTAGTAGTCAAGTGCAAATCCTCTGTGCTACCTAGAGACCTTCGTGCACAATGGTCTGATCTCCATGTAGCACTTGTATTTGTTTGCCTTTTGCCGGCATGTGGAGGCCTGGTGGCACAATGGTCAAGCTCTTGGCTGCTAATTGAAAGATTGATGTTTTGAACTCACCATATACTCTGCAGGAGAAACTCTATGGGGAAATTCTATTCTGTTCTGTAGGGTCACTATGAGTCAGGATCAACTCAATGGCAAAGGGTTTGGTTTTCATGTGTTGCCTGCCCTGGAGGCAGAATGGAAGTGCACAAAAGTCATTCCTACGTGGGAACAGCCCTCACCTACCTGACAAGAATGATGGCTCCAATATCCAACTTCCTTGCTCCACAGGTAGGACAGTCTGGCTACCAGAGTTTCTTAGCAGGATGAAGCTCTAGTTGCCTGCATGGGAGCCAGCTTCCTGGCAGCCTTCCTGTCTCTTCTCACTTCCCCACTCCCACACCAGTACATCCTTCCCCTTCCCAAATAAACTACTTGTCCTTGAATCCTCCTCTTGGGGTCCTGGGAGAACCCACACTGAGACAGCCGCAATTTCAGTTGTTGAGCACCCTCTCCTGGAAGTAGTCATCAATCAGCATAAAGACTTAGCCATCTGGCTATACAGAGAGGCCTTGCCTATGGAAGAGGCTAAAAGTGAAACTCCCAGAAGTGGTGGTTAAATGAATCCTGGAATGCCCATCTGCACAAGAGTCTCTTCCTGGCCACCACCAGTACTGCAGTGTTACACAGGAACACTGAAAGGACATTCTTGACAGAGCGAGGGGAAGAAAGCACCTTAAAAAACACTGGGCATGTCTGGTGTGTGTTTGTGTGTGTGTTTCCCTAAATAGTAACAGTGGGCATTTGGGGGCATGTGATTATGAGCATGGTATTATGAGCTATTTTTATTTCCTTGTGTAAGAATATACATGTGTGTATAAATGTGCACACATACATGTGTGTGTGCACATCTACATTTTTCAAATTTTCTGTCAGACACTAGATAGTTCCTGACAGGATGGGGGGAAAATGTGGAACAGAACCCAAATGCTTAAAAATATAGCCTTACTGGGCCAGTTGAGACTGGAGGCCTCCTGAGAGTATTCCCCTGAGACACTCTTTAAATTTTGAACTGAGACCATTCCCTGAGGTTACCTTTCAGCTAAATAACAGATTAACTCCTAAAATTAAAAATGTCGCCCATAAGTAGTGTGCATCTTTAACTAATCATCTCTATGAGACTAAAGGGCCAACATTTCCTCTAAAGCAGAGATAAGAAGACAAGGGGCAGTGGAACTACAGTGCTGGAAAGAGAACAACCAGATGAAATAACGAGAATGTTGACAGACTGTTGAAAACTGTAACCAATGGCACTGAGCAATTTGTGTAGCAAGTTGTTAAATCGGAACCTAATATGTTGTGTAAGCTTCCACCAAACAATGAGTATCATTAAAAAAAAATTCTGTCAGCATCATGCATTACTTTGTAATTCGAAAATGTAATTTAACAATAAATACATGCAATACCAATGAAGAAAAGAACACCTAAGAAACATAATTTATATTATTTTATTAATATATTTTGAGTTGTGGGAAACATGACAGAAAATACGCTTGGCAGACACAATCAAATTCAGATCCATTGGGCATTAGCAACAATTATCCTCTCAAATACATCCTCCATTAAGTTTATCACATCGATCCCTTTTCCCAAAGTCAGAAATCGTACACTGTCCTCAAAGGACTCAAAAAACAAACTCATTGCCGTCGAGTCAGACCCGACTCATAGCAACCCCTCTTTGGGTTTCCAAGGCGGTATCACTATGGAAGTAGATTGTCCAATCTTCCTTCCAAGGAGAGGCTGGTGAGTTTGAACTGCCAGCCTTCTGGTTAGCAGTCAAATGCCTTAGGCACTATGCCACCAGAGCTCCTTCAAAGGACTATGTAATTCATTCATTTCACATACAAGGCACTACACTTTCAAGAACAAACATTTCCACACACAATGTGTCCCCAAAGCAGCAAGTGCATGAACTAGGATTGGCCATTGCTGGTGAAAGGGGCCCTGGAGGCACAGCGGTTAGACGTTCTGCTGCTCACTGAAAGGTTGGTGGTTCCAGCCCACCAGCTTCTCCATGGGTGAAGGATGAGGCAGTCTGTTTCTGTAAAGACGACAGCCCTGGAAACCCTATGGGGGCAGTTCTACTCTGTCCTACAGGTTTGCTATGAGTTGGAGTCTACTGGACGGTAGCAGGTTTGGCTGGGTCTGAATACTGGTGAAAGGATCTATCACAGCATTCTACAGAAGACAGACAATGACATCAAAACTGTCATTGGAAGTGGTGGCCGTCCAGGGACCATGTCCAAAACCTGTGCTCCAAAAGGTCCAGGCCACATTGTTTGCAGTAAGAAAATGATAGTGCAAATGAGGGAGGGAGCTGTCCAACCCTTTCATCAGATCATTAGAAAGATTACCAGTGAGGTCCAGATTCAATAAAGAGACTGGAGGGTGGGCTGTACTACACACACTCAAGTATCTTTAGCTATAGGTGTGACTAGAGATTAAATTATTTTCATTAAAAAAAAAAAAGCACTTTGGGATATCTGGTTTATGGTAGAGTACTTCCTTAATAAGACTAAAATGAATTAAATGTCAACTCTGCCTGCACATTTGGAATTCACCAGGCATTTGACTGAACACCAGGCATTTGATTGAAATGTCACTGTGTTTCCCACCTGCTTCTCAATGTGCCTTCGATTTGTGGGTTTTCTTAACACGCCCCTTTTTCCCAAAGCACTTCTGGCAGCCAAAGACACAGCATTTAAAGGTGATGAAGGTGGCCCCCAGCATGATGGCCAGCAGGAAGCCGATGACATCCAAAGAATGGTACTGGTACCAGGTGAGGTCATGGGCTGCAGGGCGCAGGTGTGGTGCTCCCTTGTGCCTCATCACAAACTCCACCCAGAACACAGCCAGGTCCAGAGGCTCCACAGGGCGGTCCTTGTGAAGTCTGGAGAGGCGCTCGATGTTCTCCTTGTAGCTAAATACAGAGATGGATCTGTTAGTGCCTGAAACTCAACAGGGGTGGCCTGTCCTCTACACTTACTTTTGACTAGGAATGCTATGAGGTTGTCCAAAACTGAAAAAAGAGGGGCAGAGAAGGAAGTTGGGAAAGGAAGGGAGAAATTGTGATAAATGTTCTTTATCCCTAAAAAGAAAAAGCAGAAAACAGGAAGTCAAAGCTGCCATTTTAAATTATTGAACCTTGCTTCTGGGGTTGCGTCTTTTCTTTTTAGTGATATTTTTGCAAGAAATTAGGTTATACTTTCTTTAGAGTAAAATAAAGAAATGAAGCAAAAGCTCGTGTTGGAAATGATGAACTGTCTCCCACAAGAAGTTGTCAACAAGCACATGTGGCCAGAAAAAAAAAAAAAAAAAAGCCATTTTTAAATATCAACTCCAAGATGGGGGTTGTTGTTTTTGTTGTTATGTGCCGTCGAGTCAGCCCTGACTCATAGCGACCCCTCCTTGGGTTTCCGAGGCAGTATCACTACGGAAGTAGGATTGCCCAACCTTCCTTCCGAGGAGTGGCTGATGGGTTTGAACCGCCAGCCATCTGGTGAGCAGTCAAGTGCCTTCTACACCTCAATAAACGGTTACAACGTGCAGCTGTCCAAGTGCTGAATCTACCACGAGTCTGTGCCTAAGCAGTCTGTTAAGAAAAGGGAGAGGAAAAAGACCAAGAAGATGTTTCTACTCAGCAGTAATTATTATCACGGCTGCCCTTAATTACATTCATAACTTTATTTGGACAGCGCTGGGGACACCTATACTTTTTCTAAGCAACTTGTTCCTTTTTATTTTATGTAATGGAATATTATCTTATTATGTTACGTAATTGATTATTTTTCTCTTTGCTTTGGCCACCAGGGGCCTCAAATGCAGAAATGTGTGACCCCCATCCGATCTGCAACCTATACAACTATGAGACCAGAAGAACTAGATGGTGCCC
>NW_006921593.1:25581221-25619409 GCF_000298275.1 Orycteropus afer afer
CAGCCTTCTGGTGAGCATTCAAATGCCTTAGGCACTATGCTACCAGAGCTCCTGTGGGGAGGTTCTACTCTGTCCTGTAGGGGTGCTGTGAGTCAGAGTTGACTCAATGGTGGTGGGTTTGGGTCTTATAAAGTGCATAATATTAACTCGTGAATTATTTCTAAATCTCGATTTTGATGTACCTGTTTTCACGGTTAAATATTTACTGTGAGTGCTGTGGCCTACAGACAGGTAGCACTCCTCTGTCCTTGCACCTTCTCTCACCTTTTTTCATTGATGACTTTCTTTAGGGCATTCTCCAGATCATCAGAAGTCATTTCAAGGACATTCAGGGTGATTCCTGCTCCCCGGGACTCCATGCGCTTCGCGTTGTCCATCTGATCACCAAACAAGGGCATCATCACCATTGGCACTCCATTACATATTCCTTCATAAATACCGTGTGAGCCAGCGTGTGTGATAAAGGCACGCGTGTTCGGATGACCTGAGACACAAATCAGAGAGGGAGGCTGCAGTCAAGTTGCTGAGTCTCAGTCTCCCATCAGCCAGGCTTGGATGGTGCATTCTCAGTGTTATCTACATGCAGCCCTTCCATAAGAAAATGTGGCCTGAGATGCCCCACCACATAAAAAGCAATGTAGGTTAGGCCTAGATGGTGTTCTGCTACCAGTACAGAATGTAATGATGGGGACCATACTAGACGAACCTTACAGAATGGGAGGAAGATGTGGAACAGGACCTCAAATTCCTAAAAACAAACAGACAGACTTACTGGACCCATTGAAACTGGAGGACTCCCCAAGACCATTGCCCTGAGATTCTCTTTAAACTCTGAACCAAAACTAGCCCTTGAGGTCATCTTTTGGCTAAATCACAGATTGATTCATAAAATAAAGAACATCACTCAAGAGTACTGTGGTCTGAAAAAAAATCTATATGAGACCAAATGGTCAACAATGACTTTAAAACAAAGATGAGAATTTAAGGGGGCAGAGAGACCAGATGAATGGAAATGCAACAACCAGCAGAAATACTGAGAATGTTTGCACATTAGGAAGAATGTGACCAATGTCACTGAACAATTTATACAGGGATAGTTGAATGGTAACCTAAGCTGCTGTGTAAACTTTCCCTGTAAATGCAATAAAATATTATTTAAAAACAAAAACAAAAGCAATGTGAGCTATGCCAGCTATAATATTTTCAACTAAAAAAAAAAAAACCTTCTAGAATAGCTAGATCTAAGCCATTTTCTTCCTTTAACCTTGGTTTGCCCTATACTCAGTGCCTCTGGGTGGTACAAATGGTTAATAGGCTTGGCTGATGGCAGAAAGCAGTCCAAACCCAGCCAAGGGTGCCTTGGCCGAAAGGCTTAGTAATGTCCCTCTGAAATTCAGTCATTGAGAACTGGGGAGCACAGCTCTGCTCTGATACACGTGGGGTGGCCATGGGTCAGAGGTGATGACACAGCAAGTGGCCGTGGGTTGGCCGACAGAGCAGTGCTCCTGACATACCGAGCAGATCATTCTGAGGCAGCCACTTGACAAGCACTGTGTTCTTCGCGAGATTAGATGGCCGGTTCCCAGTATACCGCCACAGCACCTTGCAGACAGGAGAAAAGGAGAGACAGCGAGAGATTTTAAAGACAGAACACGACATAACTTTCAAAAATCTGCTGTAACAGCTAGCAAGTGGGGCTCTCTGAACAGACTCAGCCTTGCCACGACAGGAGGCATCGTGAAGGAGAAGGCTTTTGCGGCTGGTGACACTGTGCTTCTTGTTATATGGCTTGGGTACATGAGTGTTTTTGCTTTGTGCAAACTCATCAGGCCATGCTTTTATGATTTTTGAGCTTTCTACTCTTTGAGGAAAAGCTGATGTAGTAAAATGAGTGAGTGTAGAACTATAAATGCAGAAATATAGGAAATAAGTCCAATCTCCTAACCAAAACTTTTTGGAGAAATACAATTTAACATGAAGAAACAATATTCTTTATCATTTTGTCTTTTAAATAAATTCTCCTCGATACGTTTTTTTTAATCTTTTAGAGGAGATCAGACTTCCGAGTGAAGTGGACCATTGTGTAAGAGAGTAGTTGAGAGTTAAGTTACAAAAGTCACCTTTGGATTAATAGTTGGAAGGTGGTGTGGAAACCCAAATCACATGTTCCACCTAATAGAATTCATTTAGATCCTGGAAGTCTGGGGTTACACTAGAAATATAAAAGATTGTGAAGATAAATGTAATGGTCTTCCTACCGTCTGAGGAATTTTTCCCAAAGCATCCGCGATTTCCATTGCCTTCTTCTCTGGAATCTCCGACACCATTGATCCCAAGGAGAAAATCACAATCCCATGCTCCCCGGAAGCATTCACATAGGCCTCAAATTCCTAGAGCCAGAGAGAAATGTCCATTGAACTTTGTCTCAGATTCTTTGGTGACAGCATACATTAAGCTATGAATCCAATGTCTTCCTCTTAAAAATGTCTTTAAAGGTATGTTGCTGCTGTTAGCTGCCATCCCTGGCAACCCTACCCATGATGGAATGAAAGGCTACCTGGTCCATAGGGTGTTCACTGGCTTATTTTCAGATGTAGGTTGTCGGGCTTTTCTTGGTTAAGGAGAAAGAGAGGCAGAGACAGAGGCAGAGAGAGACTGAGCCTGGGTGGCACAGTAAGTTTGCAAGACAGCACTGACAGAAAATGCGGGAGCAGGCAGACAGCAGTCTTGATTCAGTCTTTCCTACATTCTATTGCCAGGAAGTCATCTTTTTTCATCAAGGAGTTAAAAAAAGAAGAGAAAAAAACATCAGTGATTATGAGTATATTTGAATGCTAAACTCTGAGTGATTTTCTAGCTGATAAAAATTGTTGTTAACCTGTCAGTTTACCATGACTTGCCATTACTGCGTCATACTGTAGTGGCTTACATGTTAGTTACTACAATGCTGGCAGCTATGCCACCAGGATTTCAAATACCAGCAGGGTCACCCATGTAGAATAGTTTCAGTGGAGCTTCAAGACTAAGGCACACCAGGAAGAAAGGCCTAGTGGTCTGCATCCAAAAATAAGACAACGAAGACCCCATGGATCACAACAGAACACTATGTGGTCTAGTGCAGGAGGATGAGTCCCAGGTCGGAAAGTGCTGAAAATGCACAGCAGCCACAATGGCGGATTCGAGCATATCAATGACCATGAAGGTGGCCCAGGACCCAGCCATGTTTTGTTCTGTTGTCCACGGGGGTCGCTGTGAGTCAGAGCTGACTCAACAACACCTGACGACAATGTGGTAGCATTTGTGAAGCAGGAGGATGGGCTTTGAGACAGTGTCTGTGTGCCAGGGGTGAGAAGCCATGATCGCAGCATTCCCAGTGATCAAGTACAGATTACAGATTACCACCTATCAGAGGCCTCTCCCCAAAGCAACAAGGAATGGGCATTAGAGATGGAAGTCAGGCCAACAAAAGAGGTGCAGTGAAAGGATCATTTCAATCAGAAGAGTCCCTGGCTGTTGCCAATTGTTAATGAGTTTGGCTGCTAACGGAAGGTTGATGGTTTGAGTCTACCCAGAGGCATCTTGGGAGAAAGGCCTGGCAGTCTACTTCCAAAAATCAGGGATTGAAAATGCTGTGGAGTACAGTTCTACTCTGATGCACATGGGGCACCACGAGTCAGAACCAACTCCATGGCAACTGCTTTTGTTCCGAATCAGAAGAAGAGCAGTGAGCCACAGTGTTGAAGGAAGTGATTCAGCAGAAGAGAGTGGTTGGTGTGTTGCAAGGAAAAGGGTAAGGAAACACCTGGATTCAGTAACAATCTTAGCTCAGCCTGACCCTTCGTCAGTCTTCAGAGCCAACTCCAAAGCACCTCTGTCTCAAGGAAACTGTGCTGAAGTGAATTGCTTGGTATGGCCCTTCTGGCCATGGTCTTTATAACTCCCACCAAAGACTGGGTGGGACTATGCAAATGCAAAGTGTTTGTGGGCGCCCCCAGGGGGTTTGGATAGCTTGTTAACAATGTAAATAAAGTGCACAGCACACTTGTGAGAGTGGGACAATGCAAGTAACGTGTTTGGAACTCTAACGTGAGGATGGATCAGTATTGCCATTCTGCTAGGCTTAAAGTGAGCCATTCCAGAGGCGGAAAGTGGGGATCTCACTATCATCAAGAAAGAAGAGCCAGGAGTGGAGCATGTCCTTTGGATCCAAGATCCCTGTGATGAACTTCCTCAATCTAGGAGACATAGAGCTATGACACGAGACATGGTGAGAAGCAGCTGCAGAGAAATGGTGGCAGCAGAGGCCGCAGAACTAAGAGACTGGCAGGAGGCAGAGTGGTCTTCCCAGCCCACAGAGTGAGAGAGCTGAGTGCCTTCAGGCTGAGGCTTACTGGCAGAGGTAAAAGAGCTTTACAACACTTGCCAGAGCAGGGCAGAGGCCAAGCTGAGGGGCTGAGGGCCAGAGAGAGACCTGCCTTCAGGTATGGGTGAGGGGAGGCTATCCTGATCGAAGAACTATATCTTGAATGTTCCTGATCCTGAACTGTAACCTATTACTTCCTTAATAAACCTCATATTGTGAATATTGTCTGTGAGGTCTGTGTGGCCATTGCAATGAACTGTCAAAACCAGAAGAGAGAAACAGTTGGTATCAGAATTGGTAAAAAAAAAAAAAAAAAAAGGTTGGAGGATGGCAGCATGTCTGACTTCCATCTCATAGGAATCAGCCTTGGTCTGTTGATCTTGATCCTCCTCCCCACCCTTGTGAAGTTAGAGGAGATCAGATGCTCCCACCATCATGCCATTTTTACAGAATCACATAAACACATATACAGGGTAATCCTCTTAGAAGAAACAGAGCAATGCATAACTATGACAACACTTCTCCAACTACAGACCCCTGGCAATCTAATTAACTTTCCCGAATGTCTCCCAAATAATTTTATATGTTTCCAAAGAATACTGAGGACACAACTGAGATCATGTGGTGTACTAGAATCTTCCCAAGACCAAGGAGTTTCTGAGAACACAGGACTTTCAGTGCTGAAGCCAGGACAGGACATTCTGTCATTTAGATGGGAGACTCAGGAGACCTCTCATAGGCCTGGGCACACATGACTTTGGCAATGACCTCTGCCAGGCTTGGTTCTGAGCACAACCTGAATAAACCTATCTCTATTAAAGAAATTGAATCAATAATTAATAATCTTCCAAAGCATGACCAGTCTTCCTGTGGTGACCCCACTGCCTTCACCCTCACCATCTCCAGGCCCTCTTGGAGTCTTCTGGCTGAAAGCTGCTATCGCAGCCTTTCCAATTAGTTCTATCTAAAAAAGTCAGGTAGGCAAGAGTCATCCTCACCAAAGCTACACTGTGTTCTTGGTTTGTGGCAAGAACTTCCTGAGGGTTTTTTGTTTGTTTGTTTTTGAAGTCCTGTGATGCACACCACACCTTCCTCCCCCTTATACTCTCTCATTTATAGGGAAGACAGCTCATCTGGAAGTACTCTCAAACATCTTCCTACTGAATAATGATTAGATATATGGCTTACCTAAATTTCCTCCAGCTTTCTCTTCTTTGTGAAACCCACTGTTAAGCTAAATCTTGCCTGAAAGAGGTCAAGTCTAATTTTAGCTCCTTCCATATCTTCCAACACTCCAACACCCACTTGGCAATCACCAGGGCATGATTAACATAAAATCAAACCCCAGGTCCATGAACATTCAAGATTAAACAGCAGGGTTAGACTAAAGTTCAAAAGGCACAAAAGTTCATCTACAGATCACAGCAGAAATAACTGTGAAGACTGTGTTATCATGTCCAAGACCTAGCACTAGGCCAGCCCTTATGATGTCTAATAAGGTTTATATCTATCCCCTACTTGGCAGAACTTCCTCTAGACTTCATCTCAACTTCACAGTCCTCTTGTATGATCAAAGAGTGAAGCAAGGTGCTCACTGAAAACATCCCTCAATTTGCCCACTGCTCACTCTCTTCAAAAAAAGATGAGACATCTGAAATATTTTGCTTCCCCACTCTGATGAGATTTACTCACTCAAAATGAGACCTTTCAAAGAGTTCCTAGGTGTTGCTAAAAGAATTGGCATTTTCAGTTCCAGGCTTTTTGTTTGATTTTCCCTTCCCAAATGTCTTTGTCCTTGGGTGATGCAAATGGCTAAGCACTCAACTAATACCCAAAAGGTTGGTGTTTCCAACCCATGAAGAAGTGCCTTGGAAGGCAGGCCTGGTGATTTGTTTTTAAAAGGTCACAACCTTGAAAACTCAATGAAGCAGTTCTGCTCTGCACACAAGGACTCACCAACTCACCATGAGTTGGAATCAACTCAACAACAACAAATCATACGTGTGTGTGTGTGTGTGTGTGTGTGTGTGTAGAAAGAGAGAGAGAGCTATAGATATATGGCATAGATATATAGAAATACACATATATCTTTCCTGGGATTTATTTGAGTCATCCCAATACGCAGACTTGATGCATTTTACAGCTCAGGGAAATTAGTTTCTATTATTTGGCTAATTATTATCTCTTCTACATATATTGCTCTTTTCCCCTTCTGAAATCCCTATTATTCACATGTTGTTGTTGTGAGATGCCATTGAGTCCATTTCAACTCATAGTGAACAAAACACTGCCCAGTCCTGCCCCATCATTGCAGCCACTGTGTCAATCCATCTCAGTTTGGGCACACTTGCTTCTAAGGAGCATTCCAGCTGTACTTCCTCCAAGATTTGTCTTTCTTCTGGAAGTTCATGGTATTTTCAATGTTCCTCACCAACAGCACAATTCAGATGCATCATTTCTTCTTCAGTCTTCCGTATTCATTCTACAGCTTTCATATGCATATAAGGTGATTAAAAATACCATGGCTTGGGTCATCTTCATCTTCAAAGTGACATCTTTGTTCTTTAATACTTTAAAGAGATCTTTTGCAGCAGTTTTGCCCAGTGCAATGTGTTATTTGATTTCCTGAGTGCTGCTTCCATGTGCATTGATTGTGGATTCAAGCAAAATGAAATCCTTGACAACTTCAATCTTTTCTTCATTTATCATGACATTGCTTATTGGTCCAGTTGTGAGCATTTCTGTCTTCTCTATGTTGATTTGTAGTCCATATTGAAGACTCTAGTCTTTGATATTCATCAGTAGATGCTTCAAGTCATCTTCACTCTCAGCAAGCAACGTTGTGTCATTTGCATATCACGAGTCTTCTTCCAATCTTGATGCCACATTTTTCTTCATACAGTTCCACTTCTTGGACTATTTGTTCAGTAGACAGATTGAATAAGTATGGGGAAAGGACACAACCCTGATGCACATCTTACCTGATTTTAAACCACACAGTATCCCCTTTTCCTGTTTGAAAGACTGCTTCTTGGGTGTTTTATACATGTCTCTCATGAGCACAATTAAAGGTTGTAGAATTCCCATTATCCACAATGTTATACATAAGTTGTTATCATCCACACAGTTAGAGGTTTTTGCATAGTCAATAAAACACAGGCAAATATCTTTCTGGTATTCTTTGCTTTCAGCAAAGATCAATCTGACATCAGCAATGATATCCCTCATTCCACATCCTCTTCCAAAACCAGCTCAAATTTCTGGACGTTCCCTGTTGATGTACTACTGCAATCATTTTTGAATTATTTTCAGCAAAATATGCAAATAAAATTTTGTGGAAATTCATATATTCAATCCCTGAAATCTGTTCTCCAAACCTTTTATCTCTTTCCTTATGGCTTCTCTCTCTTTTTGTTCTAGATTGTGAGTTATTTACTCTAAATGACTACTTAGGACACTATGTCCAGTCCCAACAGTACCTTCAATTAACTACTATTCATAAATCATGTTATTTTACTTTCAGAAAGTCCTTTTTGTAGTTGGACTCAAATCTCTGGATTTTTCTCTCATTGACATCTGTCTCCTCCTTCAGATATGTTTTGTTCTGCTGTTGTTAAGTGCTGTTGTATTGGCTCTAACTCATAGCCACCCATGTACAACATAACAAAACACTGCCAAGTCCTGCACCACCCTCACAATCATTGCTGTGGTTGAGCCCATTGTTGCAGCTACTGTGTCAACCTATCACATTCAGAGTCTTCCTCTTTTTTGCTGACCCTATACTTTACCAAGCACAAAGTCCTTCTCCAGCATCTAATTCCTCCTGATAACATGTCCAAAGTACCTGAGATGAAACTTCACCATCCTCACTTCTAAGAAGTGAAATGTGATGTATTGATTCTTCCAAAAGTCCATGGTATATTTAATATTCTTGGCCTACACCATGATTTAAATACATCAATTCATCTGTCTTCCTTTTCCTTTCCAGTAGCTGCCAGTCCTGATAACTATACTCTTCTTTCCCAAAAGTAAGACAAAGGCTCAGTTACTGGGGTATCTTTGGTTAGTTCAGTTTGTACCCTTTTTTCCATTCATTCACTCATTTAACAAGTATTTTCTGAGTGCCTCTTAGATGGGCTTGGTGCTGATATTTATGGGACACCAACCATGTGCTTTGGTGATAGAAATGATGCTGGAGACTACATGATAGAATTTCACAAGACCAATGATTTATTCACTGCGAATATCTTTTTTTTTTTTTTAACAACATAAATGATGGCTCACATGGACCTTGCCAGATGGAATACACAGGTGTCAGACTGACTACATCTGTGGGAAAAGGCAATGGAGAAGCTCAATATCATCAGTCAAAATAAGGCCAAGAGTTGACTGTGGAACAGACCATCAATTGCTCATATGCAAGTTCAAATTAAAGCTTAAGAAAGTTAAAACAAATCCATAAGAGCCAAAATATCATGTTGAGTATATCGCACATAAATTTAGAGATCACCTGAAGAATAGCTTTGATGCATTGAACACCAATGACCAAAAACCAAATGAGTTGTGGGATGACATCAAGAACATCATCCATGAAGAAAGCAAACAGTCATCTAAAGGACAGGAAAGGAAGAAAAGTCCAAAATGGATGTTGGAAGAGACTCTGAAATTTGCTCTTGAACAGAGAGTAGCTAGAGCAAATGGAAGAAATGACAAAGTAAAAGGACTGAATAGAAGGTTTCAAAAGGCAGCTCAAGAAGACAAAGTGAAGTGTTATAATGAAGTGTGCAAAGACCTGGAGTTAGAAAACCAAAAGAGAAGAGCACGCTCAGCATTTCTCAAGGTTAAAGAACTGAAGGAAAGATTCAAGCTTCGAGTAGTAATAGTGAAGGATTCTATAGGCAAAATATTGAATAATGCAGGAAACATCAAAAGAAGATAGAAGGAATACACAGTCATTGTACCAAAAAGAATTGGTCAATGTTCAGCTATTTCAGAAGGTAGCATATGGTTAAGACCCAAGGGCATGGAAAAAGAAAATGCAAGCTGCACTGAAGGAATTAGGGGATGGGGGAAAAGGCTCCAGGAATTGATGGCATACCCATTAAGATATTTCAACAAATGGATACAGTGCTGGAAGCACTTACTTGTCTAGGCCAAGAAATTTGGAAGACAGCTACTTGGCCAAACTGAGTATTTGTGCCCATTCCAAAGAAAGTTCATCCAACAGAATGTGGAAATTATTGAACATTATCATTAATCTCACATGCAAGTAAAATTCAAAACTGGTTATAGCAGTAAGAAAACTTCTAGAAATTCAAGCCAGATTCAGAAGAGGACATGGAATGACGGATATCATTGTTGATGTCAGAGGGATCTTGGCTAAAAGCAAAGAATACCAGAAAGATGTTTACCTGTGCTTTATTGACTACACAAAGGCATTTGACTGTGTGGATCAAAACAAATTATGGATAACATTGCAAAGAATGGAAATTCCAGAACACTTAATTGTATTCATAAGGAATTTGAACATAGGCCAAGAGTTTGCTGTTCAAACAGAGCAAGAGGCTACTGCATGGTTTAAAATTAGGAAGGGTGTGTGTCAGGATTGTATTCTTTCACCACACTTATTCTGTCTGTATGCTGAGCAAAGAATCTGAGAAGGTGTACTATATGAAGAATGCAGTATCAGCATTGGAGGAAGACTCGTCAATAACCTACAATATGTAGGTGACACAACCTTGTCTGCTGAAAATGAAGATGACTTGAAGCACTTACTGACGAAGATCGAAGACTACAGTCTTTGGTATGGATTACACCTCAACATAAAGAAAACAAAAATCCTCACCATGGACGAATAAGTAACATCATGATCAATGGAGAAAAGATTGGGGTTGTCAGGGATTTCATTTTACTTGGATGTACAATCAACACAATGGAAGCAGCAGTCAAGAAATCAGACACTGTATTGCACTGGGCAAATCAACTTCAAAAGACCTTTTTAAAGTGTTAAGAACAAAGATGTCACTTTGAAGACTAAGGTCCACCCAACCCAAGCCATGGTATTTTCAGTCACCTCATACGCATGTGAAAGCTGGACAATGAATAAGGAAGACTGGAGAAGAGCTGATGCCCTTGCATTATGGTGTTGGCAAAGAATACTGAAAATACGATGGACTGACAGAACAAACAAATCTGTCCTGGAGGAAGTGCTGCCAGAATGCTCCTTGGAACCAAGAATGGCCAGGCTTAATCTCACCTACTTTGGTCATGTGGTCAGAAGGGACCATTCCCCGGAGAAGGGTATCATGCTTGCTAAAGCAGAGGGTCAGTGGAAAAGGCAAACACATTCTATGAGATGGATTGACACAGTGGCTGTAACAATGGGCTCAGGTATGGCAAGGATTGTGAAGATGGCACATGACCGGACAGTGTTTCATTATGTTCTACATAGGTTGCTATGAGTCAGAGTGGACGCAGTGGCACCTAACAACAACCACCACATGCAGATGCTTTGCCAGCTGTTAAGAATACAGCATATGGCAGACAAGGTCCCTCCCTGCATGGCTCATGGAGTGGAGGGACCATCAATAAGTGATTAGTTAAATGGAATAATCACAGTTTTTGATGTGCTGTGAAGGAAAGAACACAGAATGATCCCATCGAGTGACATTCACACCAAGATCTGAAAAAGAAGAAGACATCCATGTGACAAATACAAGGAAGAGCATCTCCGAAAGAGGAAACAGTGTGTTTGAGTTTCCTGAACTGAGAAGGAATTTTGAGATAAATTTTAGAGACAGAGAGGGTGGAGTTTTACTGGGTTTCTTAATGAGGAATGTATCATAAATGGACAGAAGGCCAGTGTGACTGGACATTGTCCATACAGATGGACAGAAAACACCTTCCATTTTTATTGGAATTCCCACTACGTATGCATGCATGTTTTCAAAGTCTTAAATTTCAAAGTAAATGTGAAACACAATTGTGTTTTCTTGATTGTTTGGTTTTTAATCCTTCACAACAATGCCATAACATTTCTCTTTAATGTCTCTCTAATATGGAGATGCTGCCAGATATTTTCCTTTTGACCTGAGCTTTGCTCCTTGGTTTGGTATTACTTCTCCTATTCCTTTTCCTTTCTCTAAAAGAGAATTTTGAATGCTTTCTCTACTACTATGTTTTCTTGTTTGACTTGTAATCAATTAATAACCAGATCACCCCATCCAACACAATTCATCCAAGGTCATGGGATCTCAGAATCATTGAGTCAGGATATCTTTGAGGGGCCACTAGCTCTCTCTCCACACTGAAGATGAGGAATCAGAGCCCCACAGAGTGAGGTGGAGAAATTGTGGCCACATGGTATTATGGATTGAAATGTATGCCCCCAAAACATGGGTTCTATACCCTGGAACTAGAGTCCCATGAATTAGCTCTCAGCCAAACAGAAGAAAGGCCTACATCTACCCCAGGGAGATGCACCCCTTAGATCAATCAACCATGAGACATCAGAAGGGCAGCATTTGCATACAGGGAAAGCAGGACAGACAGGACTGCATAGAGAAGAAGGGCACAGGGAAGGGGTAGTCACGGGTGTGGGGGAGATAGGAGACCTTTTTGTTGTTGGGATTGTAATCGGGGCCATGAAACCAAATGTTGAGAGTAAAATGAATCTGCTTTGTAAATCTGCACCCAAATCACAATAATTTTTTTTTTAAATAATCCTAAACCTATACCTGTGAATATAATTCCGTTTGGAAGTAGAATATTGTTTGTTATGTTAATTAGACCATATTAGACCTCAGATTAGGCACTGAAGCAAAGATGCACAAATAGAGGAAGACAGATGCCATATGGAGATCGTCAAGGACCCAAGCAATGCCAAGGTGACAGAAGCCGAGACGTGGAATGGACAGAGAGAGCGCGCCTTCTCTTAGAGCCAGTGCCCTGAATTCAGACTTCTAGCCTCCTAAATTGTAAGAAAATAAATTTCTGTTTGTTAAAGCCACCAGCAAACTAAGACACACAGTGATGCGGTGAAGGTTTCAACAGTGGCACCTGATTTCTTGCTTGCTGTTCTTTCTGTCACCCAAGGTTTCTCCTTGCCATGATTATTTAAAACATGAACTATATTGCACAAACCATGGGAATTAAAATTCAGTAATTTGAATGAGTAATAAATAGTCCTTTGTAGGAGCCAGTCTCAGCACTAGAAGCACCTGGGTTGGCCAACAGACCAATATCTGATGAATAAATAAATGGGTTTTCACTGGAATGCCACCCCCTTGAGGAGACCTTTCCTGGACCTCCATCTGAAGGAGCACCTCCTGCCAGTCTCTATCACCCACTGGGATATTGAAGAGGATGTGCATGCTACTTCAAACTCTGCAGGGAAAAAAATGAACATTTCAGGGAATGAGACACATGCCTATCAAAATATACCCAAACTGAAGCTTTAGCTAAGACCATAAAGGCAGATTTCCCTGCCAGGCTCTGCAGATGTCAAATAACTACTGAATCAATCTTGAATCTCATGTACCTGGCCCGATCAAGGTCAAATGCCTGATTCAAGGTCCAGGTGTGTGCTGTTCACCTTTGTTTCCAGTGTGGTGACCTGAACACAGTGCTCTGTGATGATGACATTTAGCACTTGTTGCATCTAATGCATTCCCATCCACTGAAGCACACTGAATAGGATGCCCAAGTGGTTAAGTTCTCAACTGTTAGCCAAAAAGTTGGCAGTTCAAACCTACCCAGAAGTGCCTTGGAAAAGAGGACTGACAATCTACTTCTGAAAGATGACATGCTTGAGAACCCTGTGGGTCACCATGAGTCAGAATCAACTCAACAGTGACTCAAGTCTCAGTGACAAATAACCCAGAAGCTGTTGCCAAATGGCAGGTATAAACTATAACAGAGACCTAGGAGATGTGCAAGGTAGAAATTAACCAAAACAGGCATTATAAACTACCTAAGCATGCCCATTCAGCATATATCTGAATACACACACACACACACACACACACACAACATTTGGCAAGTTCGTGTATCCAAAAGGATTTGCAAGAATACAAGCATGTAGAGCTTCCACTCATATACACACCTGGGATAGTGGTTTTTGGGGAAGGCAGTTGATCCCACCAACAAAAACAATGTTGGGCATGATAGGCCTGGGGTAATCCTTTACAAAGTCACGTCTGAGCAGCCAGACAGACCCAAAACTCAAAATGTCCTGGACAGTCATGTCTTTCTGAAGGACTTCAGAGGCTAATGACGCATATGGTGAATAAACCATACTGCACATGAAGGATTCAGTGAAGGCGATCAGCATGTTCTTCACCCGATGGAGAAAGGTCATGCTATCTGAGTTCACAGACAGAGACCTGGGAACATAGGATGGTGGATTGGGGCACTGGGTGCCATCAAAATCCAAGCTGCATGGCAAGCCATTCAAGAAGAACACAGCAGGCAGTGATAGGTACTGGGCCACAATGGGGCCACAAGGAAGGAAGGGGTCTGTCAACACAGCCTCAAAGCCACCGGCCATCAGGGAGGCCATGAGCTCCTTGTTGTGCAGTAGGTGAGAACAAGCAGAAAACAACATACTGGCATGCTCTTTGATTCTCTTGTATATTTCGACCACTTGCTGCCAAAAGGGCGCTGTCTCAAAAACACTACGCCCAAGACTGACCAAAGTCATTTCCAAGTCCCTCTTTTGGAAGGGCACAGGGTACCTCTTCAAGGTGTAAAATGTGTCTTCCTTGATGAGCACAGATGCCTCATGGGTCACTACAACTGCTTCATGTCCCCTCTGCTGCAGCTGTTGGACGACACTGACCATGCTGAGCCAGTGGCTGCCATCCATCGGGATCACCAGCAGCTTCCCGCCTTGAGACCCCATGGCGCTAAGCATGCACAGCAGTAGGCCCAGGACAAGCGGACGTGGACCCTGCAACCTTGCGGCCATGGTGCCCTGCATTTGCTACTGGGACTGTGCTCTTCCAAAGGTTCCCTGTCTTCGGATTACATATCACAGGAACCTATCTATGCGTCAGGTTAATGTTTGACTTTTTGTCACGTGATGATGACTGTCATTCAGCTAAAGAGAGCCGGCAGTTTACTTTTAGAGATAAAGAGGGTGGAGCTTTACTGGGTTTCTTAATGAGCAATAAATGTTTAACTGGCTGGTATTCTTTATCAGCCATCCAATCAGCTTCATGTCATTAGTCCCTCCATAGACCATGAGAGTATTACTTAAGAACAAAAGAGATTGTTTTGTGACCTATTAAATTTCCTCTTTAGCAATGAAGCAGAAAGCTGACTATGCTTTTTTAGAAAGAGAAGAGCATGGTGTTGCCACCCCCATCTTTGGCCCATGAAACCTTCAGGAACTGTCCTTTCCTGTGGCTCATGTAAGGGTCTGCCCTACGACTCACATCATTATTTTATATTCATCCAACAATTCATTGAGTCCAGTACAGTGCTGGCCTTGGAGCAGCTAGAGTGGTAATCCTGGCAAATGAAGTCCCTGCCTTCCCAGAACTCATGGACAATCAAGGGACACAGACAGATAGACAATGTAAACAGACAGGGATAATGATGTTGTTGTTCATGGCTGTCAAGTTGATGCAGATTCATAGAGACCCCACATGTGCTAAGTAGAAATGCTTCATAGGGTTTTCCAGGCTGAGAAGTTTTGGAAGCAGTTCACCTGGCCTATTTTTCAAGGCATCTCTGGGTGAGTTAGAACCATCAACCTTTCAGCTAGTAGTCTAACGCTCAACCATTTGTACTACCCAGGGACTCCATAGAGACATCAGAAATTTTGAAAAGTGCTGTCATGGATTGCAATGTGTCCCCAAAAAATGTCTGTCAATTTGGCTGGAGCATGATTTTCAGTGGTTTGGCAGTTATGTAATGATGTACTCACTCCCCATCATGTGATCTGACATGATCAGCCAGTCAGTTGTAAGGGTACTAAGGTGGGACGCATTATTCTTACTCAAGTCACAGCCCTGATCCAATATAAAGGGGACTTTCCCTGAGGTGTGGCCACATCATCTTCTACCTTCCAAACTCCAAACCAAACTCACTGTCATAGAGTCGATGCCAACTCATAAAAACTCACATTGGGTTTCCGAGGCTGTTGATCTTTACAGAAGTAGATCGCCCCATCTTCCTTCCACAGAGAGGCTGGTGGGTTTGAACCACTGAGCTTCTGGTTAGCAGCCAAATGCCTCATCAAGAGATAAAAGGAGAAACAAGCAAGTAGAGAAAGAGCCACCTCAGTACTACTAAGAAAGAAGAGCTGGAAGTGAATGCATCCTTTGGACCTGGAGTCCTGGTGCTGAAAACCTCCTAGACCCAGGGGAAGACTGATGCCAAGACACATGGAGATTTCCAAGGGACACTAGGCCCACAGAAAGGAGACCAGGATACTTCCCCAGAGCTGACAGAGACAGAAAGCCTTCCCCTAGAGCCAGGGCCCTGAATTCAGACTTTAACCTCCTAAAATGTGAGAAAGCACATTTCTGTTTGTTAACGCCATCCACTAGTGGTATTTTTGTTATAGTAATACTACAAACTAAGACAAGTGCTAAGAAGGAAATAAACAGGAGGAAAGGGAAACTGGAGTATAGCGTAAAGGGAAAGGAAGCCATGTAATATGAGACCATGGAAGGGTTCTTGAGGACTGATGTGCAGTCCTTCAGAAGGTCCATAAGGCAGGACTCTGAAGATAGGAAGCCAAAATTGACATGTGGATGGAAGTAAGTGAAATAATACACATTACCTAAGGTCCAGAGGCAAAAGACAGCTGGGGAAATTCTGATGATCAAGTTGAAGGCAAAGGGGTGAGTAAACAAAAACAATACTAATGATTGGTATTTTTTGAGCACGTACTGTGTGGAAGGTTGGGCAATCCTACTTCCGTAGTGATACTGCCTCGGAAACTCAAGGAGGGGTCGCTATGAGTCGGGGCTGACTCGACGGCACATAACAACAACAACAACAACTGTGTGTCAAGTATTGTGCCAAGCACTTTACAAACACATCATATGTAATCCTCTACAACTATTCTGTAGAGGCCGGTACTATTACCATTTTACAGATGAAGATACTGAGACTCAGAGAGGCAAAATGATTTGCCAGAGTCCTGTATTCTGAAGAGGTAGAGATGAGACCCAGAGCCTGAATATTGACCCCTTAAATCTCTGCTTTAAACTACAACTCCTCACGACAACTAGTAGTACCCCAATGATGGTACAGAAGGCCATGATTAAAATTTACAGCCAAGTAAATGTCAGAAAAAAGAAGACAGAAGAACTGGTGCATTTGAATTATAGTGTTACTGAATAATATAGACTATACACAGACTGCCTGAAAGGAGCTCTGATGGCCCAGTGGTTAAAGTACTTGGCTGCTAACCAAAAGGGTGGCAGTTTGAACTTACCATGGGAGAAAGATGAGGCAATTTGCTTCCGTAAAGATTGACAGCCTTGGAAACCCTAAAGGACAATTCTACTCTGTCCTATTGGATCAGTAAGAATTGGAATTGACTCAAGGGCAGTGGGTTTGGTTTGGGCTTTGCTTCCATAAAGATTACAGCCTTGGAAATCCTATAGGGTCACTAGGAATTGGAATCCACTCGATTACAGTAGATTGGGTTTGGTTGGGTGGACTGCCAGAAATACAAAGGTTTAGAAGAAATAAAATCAGAGCACTCCTTAAAAGCTAGGATGGTGAGATTTCACCCACTTACTTTGAGCACATTATCGGCAAAGACCAATCACTAGAAAAGGGCATCATGTTTAGTAGAGAGTCAGCAAAAACAATGGTAATAGATTGACACAATAGCTACAACAATAAGCTCAAACATATAAAAAACCATGAGGATGGCACCTGCCTGGGCAGTGTTTCAAGTTGTTGTACATCAGGTCACCAAGAGTCGGAGGACCTCGAGGGCAATTAACAACAGACAACAAAAGTCAGAAGTAAAGTGGTGAACCCCATAGTCATTACCCAGTCAAAATAAATGGAGAGAAGGCATATGGCAGGATTTTGAGGCCAAGTACAATGTGCTTACACAGCAACACCCAGCATCAGCACATGACCCAAGAGATCAGGGGAAGGTCAGGAATAAGTACAACAATCATTCAACAGAAATGGCCCTCCACAAGAAGGGCAGCAAATAGAGTGCAGACAGCATTGAGCATCTCACTCTATACTTTGAGGCTCCATTGCAGCTCTACACTTTCCCACGATGAAAGCATAGGCCCCAGCATTTTCACCTACAAACATCACTGGCTATTTATATTCAGGGATGTTCTAGGAGGGGCATGGAGAAGTTGCTAACATCAATGCTTCAGAGTCCCTGGGCAATGCAAACAGGTAACCTGCCCATATGATAACTGAAAAGTTGGAGGTTGAAGTCCACTCAAAAGTCTGATGATCTACTTCTGAAAAATCAGTGGTTGAAAACCCCATGGAGCACAGCTCTACTCTGATATACATGGGGTCCTCATGAGTTGGGATCAAACCGATGGCAACTAGCTGTAGTGGTGGTGGTGTTTTTGTGGGACATATAAGCAGAACCCCCTTTTTCAGGTACTTAGAGTAGGTATTTAGAGTCCCTTGTCCCTGGACCACCATCCCTCCTCAACATCCCTTCGGTTTTGTATGCGTTTATCTGTGGACACATGCATACACACACACACACACCCTGAAGGTCCTCCCCACCCAAGTATTCTCCCTTCTGTAGGACCTAGATTCTGGAGTGGGCAAAAAAGGAAATAGCAATGCTTTTGATCTTTGGTATGCATTATCTGCTATCCTGAAATTCAAAGCCCAGTTTAAACTTCAGGGGTCATAATTCTTCTCAAGGTTGGATGCCATGAGAGTTCATCAGTAGATGACAGAGGGCAAAGGGACTGCATACATACACAGTCACCCCCTGGAAATTATATAACTTCCCTGCATCATGCAGAACCTCCAAACTCTCTGAGACCACTGTGTAGCTGGATGGTTTTGGGCCAGGGAGTGCTGTTTACCAATCTGAATAGTAGGCAATCCACCTTCACTCTCAACAATTACATCGGGGAACCATTACTAAGCCGTCCAATAGAGCTCCTGCCCCCAGAACCTAAGTAAATCTGACACTTAAAATCCATTGCTTATTCCTTCATTCATCAAGTATTTATTGAAAGTCTGGATTCAACTGTGTGCCAGGCACAATGCTAGGAGTTGAGGCTAGAAAACCAAGTCATAAATGGTCCCTGTCCTGAAGGGGCTGTCCAATGGACAATGACAAACTCATGACCAGGCAATACCAGGGCAGGGTAAGGTGTACTCCTGTTCAGGGCACATCCTCAGCCCTACAAGTATGGCAGCTACATAATCTGGCTTTGGGAGCTATTGAAGACTTGGGTTTTGGTGAAAACATTCTGGCACCTAATTAAAGAGATGCTCTCTTTTCACCACAAAGCCAGTAGTTAATAGCCCACCACTCCAACACTCCTTTTGCTCTAGGCCTCACACCCAGCAAGTGCTGAATCTGAATCATTCCACCACTGTCTCTCAGACTTAGCTGCCATGGTCCCATTTCAGGACCTCAGAGCACCAACCTAAATTATAGGTTCAGCTCCTCACTCCCCCATCTATCCCTTCTGATTCACAACATAAGCTGACCCCTACCCCACCCCACCCGACCCCACCCTACCCCACCACCACCTCTGCAACCTTGGCCAACAACTTCCCACGGCCTAGAATAAAATTCCAACTCCACAGCCCTGCCTTTGGAACTCCCTAAGAATGGTCGTCAAACCGTCTGTCCGAACTCATTCCTACTCTCTAGCCCTTCTCTGTAACCTCTCCTCTGTCCTTTGCCCTACTGCCATTTGGCCTCGTTTGTCCCTCCCAACATGATCTGTACCTTCCCACTTTGCTTAGTTCACACTGGACCTTACTATTCCTGATTACTTAACAAGTGCCAAGTAAGGACTTGTTCATTCTCTCCAGGTAAGATAAAGTCCACAGTTTTTTCAGATGAGGTTAACAACCCTCTGCCTTTGAATCTACTACCCTTTATGATGAATGTTAGAAAGTTCATTGGTTAATCATTTTCCTTTTGGAACTGAGTGACTTGTGTTGCTATTGCCTCACAGTTTATCAAAAAAAAAAAAAGAAGAAGAAGAAGAACATAGTATCAAAGGGAACAATGAGAAAGCAGAAAACTCAACAAGCAGCCAGACATCGGCCATCTTGTCAGACACCAGAAATGCCAAAGAGAAAATCATGGTCAGGATGAAGAAGCTTTAGAGGAACTAATCACTGTGTCCCAAGGCCAGCCACAGAACCCTAAATTAGGCCAGTAGATCTGAATACACTCGACCACAGGTTCTCAAAGGATGATCCAGGGAACCCTGGGAATCCCCATGAATTTTTCAGGGGAATTTTGCCAAGTCAAAACTATTTCCATAATAATGATGTCCAGTTGCCTTGTTCACTCTCTTTCTCCCGTAAGTGTTCAGTGGATTTTTCCAGAGACTCTATGACATGAAAGCAATAAGTCAAACAAAAAAGCAAATATGGGAATCCTGCTCTCTTCTACTAAACCAGATCGTTAAGAGAATTGTGAAGACATGTAAAACCAGGCCCCTCTCTTCATAAAGTTTTTGAGGTTTTGAAAAATACACCTTTTTAAAAAATAAAAACACAGTCTATGTTAGCATATAGGAGCTCTGGTAGCATAGCGCCTAAGGCACTTGACTGCTAACCAGAAGGCTGGCAGTTCAAATCTACCAACCACTCCTTGGAAGGAAGATGGGGCAATCTACTTCCATAGTGACACTGCCTCAGAAACCCAAGGAGGGGACGCTATGAGTTGGGTCTGACTCGACAGCAAATATAGCATATAGTTAGCATACAGTGGTTTTTGTTTATTGTTATGGAATTGCTTCATGAATAATTTTAATTCTCTGTTTTCCTTTCTAATGCAGGAAGTAATGAAAGGTATAACTCACAAAAACAAAAGCAAATGGGTCCTGGGGCCAAAACATGTGAGACGTGCTGTCCTAGACGAATGGTATCACTGTTCTTTTCTTGAGCTCTGGGTCAGACTGAACTGACTCCCATCACCCTCTCCCTATCCTGAGCCACAGGGAAAAGCCTGACATTAAAACCTACTTTAAGAAAGACAAGGAGCTCTGGTGGTGCTGTGTTAAAGCACTGGGCTGCTAACCAAAAGGTTGATGGTTCAAACCCACCAGTGGCTTCTTGGGAGAAAGATAAGACACCCTGCTTGATAAACATTTATGACTCAGTGGCACTGGGTTTGGTTTTGGTTCCTAAGAAAAACGTTTTCCCCAGAGTCAGGCCCACTGTTGTTGTCAGATGTCATTGAGCCAATTTTGACTTATAACAACCCTATAGGACAGAGCAGAACTGCCCCATAGGTTTTTCTAGGCTATAATCTATAGAAGCAGATTGTCTCCCATGGAGCTGCTGGTAGGTTCGAACTGTTAACCTCTCAGTCAGCAGCCTAGTGCTTAACCATTGTGCCACCAGGGCTCCTTCAAGGTCCACTAGCTAAAAAAGCCTATGGCATAGAGATGATTCAAGTTAGATTCAGAAGAGGATGTAGCATGAATGATAGACCAAGAGACCATTGCTCAAACAGAACAAAGGGATACTGCATAGTTTAAAACCTGGAAGGGTATGTGTCAGGGTTGTATCCTTTAACCATACTTACTTAATCTGTATGTTGAACAAATAATCCAAGGAACTGGACTATATGAAGAACAACACAGCATTAAAGATTGGAGGAAGACTTATTAACAAACTGTGATATGCAGACGACACAACCTTACTTGCTGAAAGTGATGACAACTTGAAGCACTTATGATGAAGATCAAAGACTATAGTCTTCAGTATGGACTATACCTCGGTATGAGAAAACAAAAATCCTCACAATTGGACCAATAAGCAACATCATGATAAATGAAGAAATGACTGAAGTTGTCAAGGATTTCATTTTACTTGGAGCCACAATCAACAGCAATGGAAACAGTAGTCAAGAAATCAGACATAGTATTGCACTGGGCAAATATGCCGCAAAATACCTCTTTAAAGTGTTAAAGAGCAAAGATATCACATTGAAGCCTAACTCAAGCCACAGTATTTTCAATATCCTTATATGTATATGAAAGCTGGACAATGAATAAGGAAGGCCGAAGAAGAATTGATGACTTTGAATTGTGGTTTTGGCAAAGAATACTGAAAATACCAAGGACTGACAGAAGAATGAACAAATCTGTTCTGGAAAAATTACAACCAGATCGCTCCTTAGAAGCAACAAAAAAATGCATGGACTTTGTCTTACCTACTTTGGTCATGTGGTTAGAAGGGACAATTCCTTGGAGAAAGACATCACGCTTGGTAAAGGGGAGGGTCAGTGAAAAAGGTAAAGACCCTCAATGACATGGATTGACACAGTGGCTACAATGGGCTCAAGCATAGCAAGGACTGTGGGGATGGCACTCAACCTGGCAGTGTTTCGTTCCATTACACACAGGGCCATTATGAGTCACAGTCGATTGGACAGCACCCAACAAGAATAGTTTTTACAGAAGAACAAACAAATCTGGCTTGGAAGAAGTACAGCCAAAATGCTCCTTACAAGCCAGGATGGGATGGTGAGACTTCATCTCATGTACTTTGGTCATGTTATCAAGACGGACTAGTCCCTAGAGCAGGATATAACGCTTGTGAAGGCGGAGGATCAGTGAAAAGAGGAAGACTCTCAATGAGATGGATTGACAGTGCCTGCAACAATGGGCTCAAACACAATTATGAGAATTACGCAGGACCAGGCAGTGTTTTGCTCTGTTGTACAAAGGGTTGCTATGAGTCCAACCTACTTAATAGTACCTAACAACAGAAATCGTTATGGAAGCAGATTGCCACATCCTTTTCGGGCAAAGTGTCTAGTACATGCAAACTGCTGATCTTTTGGTTAACAGCCAAGCTCTTAACTACCACACTGCCTGAGCTCTTTCAAGACCCACTAAAAAAAATAAAAACTCACTGCAGTAGAGTCAGATCTGACACATACGGACCCCTCCTTGGCTTTCCAAGGCGGTATCACCACAGACGTAGATTATATTCCCCTACTAAATACTGTCTGTGAACACTAAGTCTGGAAGCGGAAGTGGGCAGGCCAAGTCGGGTGGGCGAGGCCAGGATGAGCCCCGTGGCCTCATCCCAGCACGATAACGTCACAAGTGCCGTGGTAGGAAATGGAGCCGGCCCCAGGCGCGCTGCATTCTGGGTTGTGGAGTCTAAGTCGCCCTCGACCAATGACATGCTGCCTGCGTCACAGGGAGCACCATTGTGCCCAGCCTAGTCACGGTGAGTACCTGGTCCCAGCCCTGGGGTTACCAGCCGCGCCGGTCGCCTTGCCGTGGCCCCAGGCCCGCCCGAGCCGCGGGGCGCTCTGCTGGGCTGCCACCCCTGCCTACCCTGACGTCCAACATGGTGGACTACTATGAGGTGCTGGGTGTAACCCGGCAATCCTCGTCGGATGCCATCAAGAAGGCGTACCGCAAGCTGGCGCTCAAGTGGCACCCGGACAAAAATCCTGAGAACAAGGAGGAAGCGGAGAGGAAGTTCAAAGAAGTGGCCGAGGCCTACGAGGTGTTGTCAGACGCCAAGAAACGGGACGTCTACGACAGATACGGCAAAACAGACGTGGATGGTGGCGGTGGCGGCCCCTTCCAGGACCCCTTTGACTACGTCTTCACCTTCCGTGACCCGGCCGAGGTCTTCAGGGAGTTTTTCGGTGGCAGGGACCCGTTTTCGTTTGACTTCTTTGGAGACTCGCTTGAGAACATTTTTGGGAGTCGGAGAAGCTCCCGGGGAAGCCGAAGCAGAGGGTACGCACCACTTTTCTCCCCTTTCAGTGAATTTCCAACTTTTGGGGGTGCTTTTTCTTCTTTTGATGCAGGACTGACTTCCTTTGGTTCCATGGGAGGTGGGGGCCTCTCTTCCTTCTCCATGTCCTGTGGTAGTGGTGGCACCACCAACTTCAAATCCGTGTCGACTTCCACTGAAATATTGAATGGCAAAAAAATCACCACCAAGAGAATCATTGAGAATGGCCAAGAAAGGGTGGAAGTGGAAGAAGACGGAGAGTTGAAGTCCCTGATAATCAATGGCAAGGAGCAGTTGCTGCACATTGATACTCAGTGATGTCGTCCATCTTTGACGTAAAGCATTTTTTCAGGAATAGAACATTTTTTGAAGATTGTACATGCACTCTACTTTCAAACCAGCTGTGCTCCAGAATTTATAAACAGTTCATGCAAATGCCTGTTTGTCATTATTGTTGGGACCACATGAATAGGACCTCTGTCTTTGAAACTGTTGTAAATACCTGTATGCATTTTGCTATTTATTAAACTTAACCCCAGTGCAGGTGGTGAGCATTTCATAGGGCTATGACAAAATTTCACCCACAGCAACCTGGACGTTGCCTCTCCATTTTGTTTAGAGTGTGACCCTGGTGGTTTGTTGTGAAGTTAACAGTGTCAAGATGAATTGCATTAGTTAAGTATTTTAGAAGGTTGAGCAATTTACTTCCATAGTGATACCACCTTGGACACCCAAGGAATGGTCACTATGAGTCAGATCCGACTCCCTGGCAGTGAGTTTGGGTTTTAGTGATAAATAAGATGTCTGGCTAGCAAAAATTACTTCTAACTGAAAAGTTGACTGTTCAAAGCCAGGCTGCAGTGCCATGGAAGAAAGGCTTTTGGTGATCTGCTTTCATGAGATTACAACCATTGAAGATCTATGGAGTGAAGTTCTACTCTGATGCACATGAGAGCACGATGAATAAATTAATTCAACAGTGATGGGTTTGGCAACAGGTGTAGTTTCATGAAAAACATGAATACATTAATGATAATACTTTTGGTTTAAAATAAATTAGGGATGGCTTGTAGTCACATAAATGCCGGTGAGGTGTTAAGAGTTGACCATTGTTTAACTAATGTTCTGTTGTTAGGTGCTGTTGAGTTGGTTCCAGCTCATAACGACCCCATACATAACAGAGTGAAACACTGCCCAGTCCTGCGCCATCCTTAACAATCATTTTCCTTGAGCCCATTGTTGCAGCTCCTGTGTCAATCCATCTCTGAGGGTCTTCCTCTTTTTTGCTGACCCTCTACCAAACATGATGTCTTTCTCCAGGGGGCTGGTCTCTCCAAAGTACGCGAGAGGAAGTCTCACCATCCTGGCTTCTAAGAAACATTCTGGCTGCACTTGTTCCAAGAAAAATCTGTTCATTCCATGGTATATTTAATACTCTTCACCAACACCACAATTCAGATGCATCGTTCTTTGGACTTCTTGATTCATTATCCAGCTTTCACATGTGTATGAGATGATTGGAAATACCATGGCTTGGGTCAGGCACACTTCAGTCCTCTAAGTGATATCTTTGCTTTTTAACACTAAAGAAGTCTTCTGCAGCAGATTTGCCCAGTGCGATATGTTGTTTGATTTCTTGACTGCTGGTTCCATGGGTTTTGGTTGTGGATCCAAGTAAAATGAGATCCTTGACGACAACAATGTTTTCTCCATTTATCATTATGTTGCTGTTTGGTCCACTTGTGAGGAATTTTTGTTTTCTTTATATTGAGATGTAATTCATACTGAAGGCTATAGTCTTCGATCTTCATTAGTAATTGCTTCAAATCCTCTTTGCTTTCAGCAAGCAAGGTTGTGTCATCTATGTATTTCCAGAGTTGTTTCTGTCACCAAGGCCATAATTTCCAACTACTGATTATTTCCAATTTTTGCAGTACAATCACTAGTAATTCTCAATGCATCTTGATTATATGTTTGATCAATGTCAGACTGCAGAAGTTGGTAAAAATGTTCAATTTCTGCATTAGGAATATTGGAATTCATCAAAAATGAAATGGAACACATATGATTTCCAGTATTCCTAATTCATACATAGTACATTCCATGCTCTGATTATTAATGGATGTTTGCAGCTATTTCTTATTTTGAGTTGGACCACATCAGCAAATGAAAGTCCTGAAAATTTTACTCCATGCACATCATTAAGGTTGACTCTACTCTGAGGAGGCAGCTCTTCCCCAGTCATATTTTGAGCACCTTCCCACCTGAGAGGCTCGTTTTCCAGCACTATATCAGACAGTTATCTGTTGCTATTTGTAAGGTTTTCACTGCCTAATTTTTAATTTTTTTTCCAGAAGTAGACTGCCACATCCTTCTTCCTAGTCTGTCTTAGTCTGGAAGCTCCACTAAAACATGTCCACCATGGGTGACTCTGCTGGTATTTGAAATGCCAGTGGCATAACTTCCAACATCATGACAACACACAAGCCATCACAGTGACAACAAACTGACAGATAAGTAGGGTAAGTAATGTTAAACCTAGGCTTTTCAAAAAAATGTAAACTTGATAAAGTGAGTGTTAGTTTCCTGTGGCTGCTGTAACAAACTGCCATAGACTTGGTGTATTAAAACAACATTTGTTTGTTCTCTCAGCATTCTTGAAGTCATAATATTGAGATCCGTTTCAAAGGACTGAAAATATTATCCAGGCCATGCATGCATTTTCCAGGGTTTAGAGCTACGTTCTTTGGCTCATGGACCTTTTCTCCAGTGGCATAGCATCTTGCTTCAGTCTTCATATCATTTCCTTTTTCACTGGTCACATTTCCCTCTCTCTCTACTTAGGACCCTTGTGATTATATTTAGGGACAAGCTAGATAATCCAGTATTATCTCACCACCTCAAGATTCTTAATTCCATCTACAAAGGCTTCTTTTGCCATATAAAGTAACATTCATAGTTCCCAGGGATTAAAACCTGGATATCTTTGGGGAAAATTATTCGGCCAGGCACAGTGGTTCTTTGTTATTTGCTTAAAACTTGGAAGTGAATAAATTCTGATGTATTTGGTTCAATCATTCAAGAAAAATACAAAACTGGCTGTCTTTCAGCACCCAAAGGGTTTGGGACTGATGATACTCTGAACGCCGAGGAAGGCCTATGGAGAATTCTGCAGTACAAAAGACAATGACCCTGAAAATGTGGGACAGGTGGAGAAGAAGGAAGGAGCCCTGGTAATGTGGTGGTTGAGTGCTCAGCTGATAATTAAAAGATTGGTAGTTCAAACTCACCAGGCACTCTAGGGGAAAAAGATGTGACAGTCAGCTTCCGTAAAGGTTACAGCCTTGGAAACCTTATGGGGCTGTTCTACTCTACTTTGTCTTAAAGGGCTACTATGAGTCGGAATCAACAGCAACAGGTATTTTTTTGATTTGGGGGTATATTATTTATTACAGGAAAGAAAACTTTAGAAATTATGTGTTTAGATGTAAGAATACATAAACTATGAAACCTGGAAAAGGAAATGGTGGGGATAAAACAAGCTGACACAAAGTCAGAAACAAAAATTCTGAACTGACTTCTGTCCAGTGCACATCAGTGAGTCAGAGGATTTCTTCCCTGGTCTCCCTCCATGACCGTTGCCCACTCTCCACTTGAGTTTGGCTCTTGCTCAGGATTCACACATTTTCTCTCAGTCTGTCCATGCCCACAAACACAGACCTGTACCACCCATTCCTACTCCTGATGCTTACTCCCAAGCCAAAAGGCACCTTGGCAAACAGACCTAGCAATCTGCTTCTGAAAGGTCACAATCTTGAAAATGGTATGGAGCAGTTCACTCTCCACACATGGGGTCACCAAAAGTTGGAATCAAATCAGACAACTAACAACAATGATGACTTCAAAAGCTAAATGTAAATAAGTTGCTGGCTTGTACTTAACTTGGTTCTGCAACTATGATTGGATCTGGAAATGTGACAAAAGCATTCCCTTAAGGCTACACAGACTTCATCTCACCTACTTTGGTCATATTGTCAGAAGGGACCATTCTTTGGAGAAGGATATCAACACAAAGTGGAGGGTCAGCAAGACAAGAAAAGACCCTCAACAAGGTGGATTAACACAGTGGCTACAACGATGGGCTCGAGTATAGCAGGGATTGTGAGTATGGCACAGGACCGGACAGTGTTTCGTTCTGTTGTACATAAGATCACTATGAGTCGGAGATGACTCGATGGTGCCTAACAACAACAACAACATAAAACTATCCCACCACCATGCATGGGGCATAGTTACCAAGTTAAGTTAGCACTATTGTTTGAGTGAGGCCCTATACAGCCATTGGAGAGAGTAGTGTTCTGTTGGCACAGTTTATGCCCCCAGTGAAAACTTTTTGTGACCTGGTGATAGTGCATCACAAAGTGCCCCATCTACCATGATTATCTCTAAGGCAAAGTTTGCATAAGGCTTGAGAACAAACAAGTGACTGAACTGGATGGCACAAAATGCAGCATATTCTTGATTCTTTGCAGAAAGATCCCCTGGTCCAAAAGTATTGTTAACAAACTAGCAATATATGAAGATAGACTTGGATTCCCTTTGGTGCCCTTAAAGCCCAAATGTAAAAGATAGACAGCAGGAACATAGAAGAATTTAACTGCCACCTATATGGAGATGGAAAAGTGTCATAGAATTAACAAGGAAAAAGGAAAGTAGGGTACAATGAAAAGAATGAACGTATATTAAACGGAAGAAATAAAGTCAAGTATGCTCACTGTGTGAATGGACAGAATTCTTACATTAAACTATCAGGTTGGAGTTTTAAAAACGTGTTACTCAACAGCCATCTAGATGCAATGATGGGTCTCTCCACGTCCAGAGCAAAGAAGAATGAAGAAAACCAAAGACTCATGGAAAGAATTAGTCCTAGCCACTGGTACACCATGCAATCCACAGCCTGTATGACTATGAGACCAGAACTAGATGGTGCCCAGCTACCACTGTCAACCACTCGGAGGGGGATCTATGTAGGAGATCCTGGATAGAGAGGGAGAACAATGTGGAACAAAACCTAAAATCATTGGTGGGAACAAAAAAGGGTCCAGGTTTTCTGGTGTCATAGAGCCTGGTGGAACCACTGAGACTATGGCCCCTAGCTGCCCTTCAGATCTGGAATTGAATCCACACCTGTAGACACACCTATGCCAAGCAAAAGACAGGCATATGAGTTGAACATTTACCTGAGGGATATACTCCTTGGAGAGAACAATCATGGGAGAAGAGAAGGGCTGTTTATGCACACAGAGACAGCTCAGGGGACAGGGGTGCATGGAGGGATGGACACAGGGAAGAGGTGACTGGGAGGAAGTAGCAGGAGAGCTGTTGCCTTGTGGTGAATTGTGGTCAATGTCATGAGACAGTTTATGTGAACTGCTATATGGAAAGTGAATTTGCTCTGTAAATGTTCACCCAAATCACAGTAAAAAAGAAAAAGTTACTCACACGAAGCAAATTCTTTTTTAGTGTTTTTTTAAAAAATGTTAAAGAGACAAGGAAATAGAAATAATAACATAGGAGTAGCAGTAATGATATCAAATTAAGGGATATTATTTAATGATAAAAGCTAATTTTATTAAGGAAATACAACAATCATAAATCTACATGTACCAGTTTAGCAGCTATGTGTGTAAATCAAAAACTATGAAAATCCAAATATGACAAACAGAAAAACAAATGCACAAGTAGAAGAAGGAAAAATAGATAAATACACCACACACACACACAACTTACTGCTGGGCAGTTGGATCCAACTCACAGTGACCCCCTCCTTGGGTTTCTCAGGCTGTATCTCTATGGAAGTAGATTGCCCCAATAGATAAATAGTACCTCATAAAAGTTAAAAACTTAAGCTCATCAAAATAATTTATTGAAAGAATAAATAGGCAACCTACACACTGGGAAAGAGTCTTCAGAAATGACTTTCTGATAAGGGTCTAATCTCTAAAATCTATCGAAAACTGCAAGAACTCAACAACAAAAAGACAACCAAATCACAAAATGAGTAAAGGATATGAACAGAACTTCCACAAAAGAGAACATCCAAGCAGCCAACAAACTAGTGAAAAAATGTTTACCATCATTAGCCATTAGAGAGAAGCATATCAATACTACCATGAAATAGCATCTTACCCCAGTGAAAGTAGCACTGATGGAGGAAAATAAAACAGATAACAACCAATGTTGGTGACAGTGTAGGGAGACTGGAACACTTAATTCATTGCTGGTTGGTCTGTAAAATGGTACAACCACGATGGAAAATAGCATGGCAATTTTTAAAAAATCTAGAAATGGAACTGGGCTATGATCTAGCAATCCTACTCCTAGGTATGTACTATAGAGAACTATAGAGATAATGACACGAACAGATACATAAACACCTATGCTCATTGCTGCTTTATTCACAATAGTAAATAAATGAAAACTGAAGTTCCCACTAATGGATGAATGGATAAGCAAGTTCTGGTAGATACATACACTGGAATACTATGCAACCATAAAGAACAATGATGAGTCTCTGAAACATACTATAACGTGGCTGGACCTGGAGGGCATAATGCTACATGAAACAAGTCAAGCACATAAAAAGAAATATTGCATGATCCCTCTTTAATAAGAAGACAAGAATAGATTCATATGTAGAGAGAGACCAATATTCATTGGTGATTGCCAGGGGAAGGGGGAGGGGAAAACACACATTAAATTATAGAGACTTGTAAAATTTTTCTGTAATGGGAAATGTTCTGGCTACCTAGTGCCTCTCTGACAAGGATATACCACAAATGGGATGGCTTGAACAAACAGGAGTTTATTCTCTCACAGCCTGGAGGCTTTAAGTTCAAGTTCAAAGTGCCAGGCTCTAGGGGCTGGGTGAAAGTCCCTCAGCCTTGGGCTTCAGCTCTGCCTCCAGCTCCTGGACCACTGAAGCTAGAGGCTTTTCTTCACTCGAACAGCTGCTGGCTACTGAGGCTGCCAAGCCCACAGTTGACAAGTAAAAAGGCATAGTCCCGATGTTACCAAACCACAGGGCAGGCCATTAATTAAGTCCATTGTAAATCCTAAGGTCAGCAGAGCATGGCAGGCTGCTGAACAATGACACGGCTACATGCAAGGTCCAAGCATGCCATAAGCTAGAGACCATTCCCCAAGGTTTCTGCTTATATACAGGAAGCAGACCACAATCCCTAAGACAGGTACTCAGCTACTGTCAGTAGATTCCACCATGGAGTTGATTACGAGTCTCATCATGGGGAATACTACATCCAGCTGCCCAGCTATTCAACCAGGCCCTGCCAAGTTGACACCCAAACTGAACTACCATAGGAAAAGTGGCAGCAAATGTGAATGTGGTGAGCACAGCACAAACAAAGTAAAAATGAATGTTTGAGCACATATGGAGGAGTATGGGCATATTGGTGTATGGGTAGGTGCAGGTGGGTACATAGGTGAGACCAGACAAAAGTATAGGTACGTGCAAATATAAATATGAGAGTGCTAGCAACTGGTACATATGTTCATTGAAGACACAAATAGAGATACATAGACACAACCAAACACCGTCTCAGATTGGTTTGCTGGGATTGAAGATTTAGGACCATAGTCTCATAAACAACTCAGTCAGCTGGCATAATGGAGTTCACAAACATCATGATATGCATCCTACTGAAGTGAGTGACATCTGGGGTCTTAAAGCATATGAGCAACCATCTAAAACTATGGGTGTCTGTGCTCCAGGAGAAAAACAGTAAGAAGATAACCAAAACTCAGGGAAGAAACAAGGCTACATGCACCACAACCCCATCTCCTCTGAGACCAGAACTAGCTGGTGCCTGGCTACTGCCACTGACTGTTCTGACAAAGATCTCAAATAATGGTCCCAGATAGAATGGGAGAAAATGTGGAGCAGAACTCAAACTCTTTAAAGTATATATATATCTAAATGTATACTAGTCCAGTTTGGTGATTTTCTGGTAGTGTAGTGCCTAAGGCACTTGATTGCTAACCAGAAGGCTGGTAGTTTAAACCCACCAGCCACTCCTTGGAAGGAAAGTTAGGCAATCTATTTCTGTAGTGATACCACCTCAGAAACCCAAGGAGAGGTCGCTGTGAGTTGTGTCTGATTCGATGACACATAACAACAACAACAACAACATATAATTATATATATAACTGCCAGGAACCACCAGGCAGTTGTCCTTGCACCTGAGGTGAATGTGTACATCAAGGAAGAAAACTGCTTCACCCTGAAAACCTATATCTTTCCATACACACAAGATGAACTTGAAGACCCTCTTCTGCACCAAAGTCTCCAGACAAACTGAAATAGTAGGGAACAGAGGACTCCCTGAGATTATCACCTTGAGATACTCCTTAAACCTACAACCAAATCTATCCTCCAAGACCACCCTTGAGTAAAATAGAGTAGCATACAAATTAAAGGATATTACCTATAAGATTGGTGCTCTATTTAAAAACCACCAGTAAGAGACCAAAGGTCAACAATTACTCAAAAGTAAAGAAGAGAACTGGGCGAGGAAAATAGAGTACTGGAAAGGGAACTAACAGACACAATTAAAGAGACTGTTGACACGTGATAAATACAACTAACGTCACTGAACAATTTGTGCACATGTTGTCAAATGAAAACCTAACTTGCTGTGCAAACTTTAACAACAACAACAACAAAACACAATAAATTAAAAAAAAATTATTAATTGAGCAAAATTCAGTTAAGTGATTTTTAAGACTTTTTTTCAAAATTGGGCATATTTACATTTTTAATAGAAAAATTAATTTGTGTACCAAATAAATTTAATAGAATACCTATATAGAGACACTTATAAGAAAAATAACATTTTCAGGGTACCCTGGTACATTCCCATATTCTACACCAAGTACCAATTCCCGGGTAGGCAACATCTTGTCAGAAAAATTCCACTTCCGAAGTGTTGGACCCAATTATTTCTTTCTCTGATCACAAGAACCCAATCATCACAATCTTGAGTTCTCTCACTTCCATTTCACTTATTCAGCCTCTGGCAATTCTACTTCCTTTGAGAGCTTAGATCCCCTGTGTCATCACATCTCCATCCTTCCAAGATGGGATATCTAAAAACTCAATGTCAACAAATGCAATTTGTTTATTCAGTCATCCTTCTATTGAATAGCTGCAAGCAGTAAACCTCAGGTGGATGAGTTCCATTACTCAATTTCTCACTCTTACACAGCTGAAGAAAATAGCACAACTGTGAAGACAGTGCCTTTACAAATGGGCAGTCTTTTTTTTTTCCTCTATGTGAATGTTGCCCCTTTGATGCCCCAAGGTCGATTGCTGCAAGGGATACATTTCCATAGAGTATGTGGGTGCGTCACCCTGGGTTGAGTGGTCTGCACGTACATCTTGTTTACTGTTGGGCTGAGAGCCAACTCCTGGGAGTGAGCTTTATTACAGGCCCAGGATGTATCCCAGGACCATAGTATTGGGGGTCTCACCAGACTCCATGGACACAGTCTTGGTTGAGGAACACAATTGCTTGTCAATCATGTTATGCACTCTCACCGCCCCTCTCATTCCTCTCACAGGCCATTCCAGTTATTACCTATGCTACTCCTGACATTCAGTAGTCTATCTCACTGAAGGCTGTTAGGAGAATGAGAGGGAGAAAGGTCTAGAAAGATTGGTAGATCAGTAAGCACTTGAAAATAAGCTTGTAAAAAATGTGTTCCACCCACAACACTAATTGGGTAAGGGCATCAATACAGACCTGAGAGAGTGGCTTTCTGCTGGCACAGTTTATGCCCCCAATAAAGACTGTGTTGGGCATGATGGGCCTGGGGTAATCCATCACAAAATCTCCCCTGAACAGCCACACAGATCCATAGCTGAAAATGTCTGTCACAGACACCTCTCTCTGCAAGAGCTCAGAGGCAAGGCTGGCATACGGAGCAAAAGAAATATGGCAGATGTACTTCAGCGCCAGAGGGTAGAGCATGTTCTTGACCCTTTCAAGAAACGTCATATGATCTGAATTCCTTGTTAATAGCCTAGGAATATAGGAAGATGGGTTTGGACATTGTGTGCCCTCAAAATCCAATTCACACGGAATGGCACGCAAGAAATACACAGCAGGAACTGACAGGTATTCAGCCAGCACTGTCCCACAGGGGTTAACAGGGTCAGTTAAAACCACATCAAAAGAACTGTCATTCAGATACTGGATCACAGCCTTGTTGTGCACAAGCTCTGCACAGGACCTTTGGTGCATGGCAGATACATTTTTCCAAACTGTCATTGTTTTAAAAAATGTCTTCAGAAAATGTTCAGGTTCAAAAACCATGTAACTGTGGTGCAGAAGAATGTTTTCAAGTTCCTCCTGGGTGTATGGAAAGGCATAGGTTTTCAGGGTGAAGAAGTCCTCTTCTTTGTGTGCACATTCACCTCGGGTGCAAGGACGACTGCCTGGTGGCCTTTGGCATGGAGATCCTGAACAACATTTTTCATGCTGAGCCAGTGGCAACCCTCCATGGGCACTACTAGGAGCTTCCCACCTTCAGCCCAGGGCCCAACACACAGCAAGAGCAGCAGTCCCCTGAGCACTGATAGGGGAACCCAGAGTCCCTCAGTCATCTTGACAGAAGCCAAAGTCACAGGCATTCTCCACAGGCTATGCTGCCTATATGGGTTTTCTTCACATTAGCTTATCACAGAGCCACGTAGCAAAATAGAGTTTAATTGGAAGATAGAGTGTTTTCCTTCAGTTAATCATTACAGAGTCAATCTAACCTCTCTTTCAGCCCCTGATCCCTCCCTTCTGCCTCCACCCAAGGAGTCTGACCTCCCTTACCTTGGGAAAACTCATCTGACCTTGCTTCCCTCACTCTCTTGCTTTTTGTCCAATTCTTGAAGCAAATATATGGGCACTCATTTCATGTCCTCTCCTCTTACTTCTCTGTGAGCCACATTCTACCAGGCTGGGATTGAGCTCTGAGGCATCACTGGTGCCCTAGACCCCAACTATAACCTCTGTGGGCTGGGACACTGTTTGGTGACTTTTAAAACTGTTTCCTTCCAGTGGTGGGTAACATGGAGTACATTCAAAAAAAGTGTGCCTTCTCTCAATAGGCAGGCTCTCTAGTTGTGTTCATTTTTCTGCACCACGGTCTTCCTGAAATGACCCAGGGAAGACACTTCTTGAAGGCTCAGTTTTCAAAAACAGTAATACCATGACGACCACGAAGTCAAGACTTGAAGGCAACAGGATATGTTGAGATTTTCCATCTACCCCATGGAGTAAGAGTTGCAGTTATCCAAGCATAAATGCATGAGTAAGCCTTAGCAATGCCACCATGAGCCCAAATGGAATCCGCCTTCCAGGTGTGCTACCATGGGACAGGAGGGAGCTGTGATTTGAACTCAGATATGTCTCAGTCCAAAGATTGAACGTCCCAGTATTCTGCTACCCTGTTTAGACTCTGGCATGTAGTTTATGACATTCTGTAGTTCATGGTGAAGCTGTGCTTCAAAATAATTTCCAGTCTCAAGTCCTGATAAGGACAGATTTCTTCCAGAACAGGACAGGCTACATCATTTGGGGCCACTTGTTCCAATGTCAAGACAGTGACATCAGTACATGAAACCAAGCGTAAGTGCTCCTGATCCCAGGTCACATGGTCATAAGCTGGAGCTGTTCCAGAAAGTCACTCTATTCTCAGCTCAGCAAGATGTTCACACTTCCCTGTCTATTGCCTCTGTTGCTGTTTCTCTCTCACAGTTCTCACCATCTTTCACTATGTCCAGGGTTACTGCTCTGTGTCTCCCAGGTCTAGGAGGTTCCCAGCACAGGGAACCCAGATCCAAAGGACACACTCCACTCCTGTCTCTTCTTGGTGGTGGAAGTCAGGTGCCCATTCTGCTCACTCCTCTCCTTTTATGTCTTGTAAGATAAAAGGTGTGACTGAAACAAGGGTGATGACTTGAGTGCATCCCACACTAATCCTGATCACAAAAGGAGGAACCACCAGCCTATACTGAGAATCATGGCCTAGCAAAGTTGACACATAACCCCCACCATCCCCAGTTCTATATATCTTATTTGCATGGTCCCACTCACACAAGGCCAAGTACGTTATGTAAGGTATTAATAAGGTATCCAATCTTCCTGGTGTGGGCCACAAGCACTTCATTTGCATAGTCTCACCCAATCATTTCCTGGGAGTCATAAATACTAGCTGTTGTTGTGGTGGTTATGTGCCCTCGAGTCAGACCTGACTCATAGTGACCCCTCCTTGGGTTTCTGAGGCAGTATCGCTACGAAAGTAGCTTGCCCCGTCTTCCTTCCGAGGAGTGGCTGGTGGGTTGGAACCGGCAGCCTTCTGGTTAGCAGTCAAATGCCTTAGGCACTATGCTACCAGAGCTCCTAAAGACTACCTAGATGGCCCATATTAAATGATTCACTGCATCATGCTTGATAATATGGAGAATAAGAAACAGCCTTGTAGATGGTCATTGCCTCAAAGAGAAAATCGAACACTGAAATTAAAATTACCAGAAAAGCATTGTAAAAAAGGCAATTTATACCAAACTTTAATCAACATAGAAAAAGCTTTCGTTGTAGCCTTCAATCTTTGTTTTTAAGGAAAACAAAATGCAAAGGATCTTAATATCTAAAGAAAGTAGTGAAGCAACAACAAAATAAACCAAAAAGAACAAGGGGACAATAATGATTTCTTAAAAAAAAAAAAAAAACTGAAATCAATGGCATAGAAAGCAAAAACAGTAGAAAGAATTTAAAAATGCAAAAGCTATTTCTTTGAGAAAACCAATAAAATAATCCAACCCATCATAAGCTTTTAGATTAAAGAAGAAGAGAAGAGAGTAAACATAGTAAAAGCTCAGAATTTGATCTTTCATAATTGGTGAAAAATTATATGAGATTCAAATCTAAGGGTAAACCAAATGAGTGAAGGTAACAAAATGTCAAAATATAAAAGAATTTAATAGGACAAAAATGATCATTGTGTGCCTGTCATGTATAATTCATGCTGAAGATTTAAGTGTAAGTGATCTTTTTTGCACCAAATAAGTTGGTATCAACATGTCTAAATTGAGAATGGAAATCCATGCAGAAATTGCCATACATGCAGTTGTAGTTGGAGAACTTAATCCACAAATACAAGTGTACAAGAGATATGGTGCTGTTGTTGTTAGGTGCCGTCTAGTTGGACCTGACTCATAGCAACCCCTCCTTGGGTTTCCGAGGTAGTATCACTATGGAAGTAGACTGCCCCACCTTCCTTCCAAAGAGTGACTGGTGGGTTTGAACCGCCAGCCTTCTGGTTAGCAGTCAAGTGCCTTCTTAGGCATTATGCCACCAGAGCTCCCAGGAGATATGGTGATCGAGACAAACAAGAACATAAAACCTCCCTGGATTGGTATGAAGAGCTCCTGAGGCTGAGCTTTGGAGCCAGCAATAGATCAGGGTAGATCCAGTACCACAAGGATCTTGGAGGCTAAATTGGATAGGTAGCTGGTCTCCAGATGACACACCTTGTCTAACTTGTAGTATTTAAAATAATAATACCTAATATTTAAGGGGTGCTCACTATGATAGCATCAATGCAGAATGGTAAGATACTATTCCCAAGGTCATCCAGCTGGAAAAATGGCAATGAGAATTTGAACCAATGCCCTGAACTCAGAATAAACCACATAAAAACTAAAAGAAAATAGAAAATCATTTTAAACATCTATTTTTAAGCATTTTTGCAAATCTGTTAGAAACATATAAAGTAAGACCTCTGAGAGTGGGAACTTGATAGCACTGTCTTTTTTTTCTAGGTCTCACAAGTTTTCCACCTTTGACAGGGTGAAGTCTTACCATTTTTCTACCACTCTCTATTAGTGGAAAATGTTTGAATTCTCCTTCTCTGACATGTTTCCACCTTACACGGGTTCTCGCTTTCACAGGTTTTACTGCACACCCACACATCACTTATCAGTTATATTGTTACCTGATATTGTGCATTTATGATAATACTGAAAGTTCTACTCTCTGACTGTTTTGTGCATTAATGTCATATGTCTCAGAGTAATGAATGCTGATGTACGAGGTGAGATAATGTTGGCTGTGATGGTTAAGGTTATGTATCAACATGGCCAGGCCATCATTCTCAGTTGTTTGGCAGTTTTGTAAAGAAGTGATATGGCAGCTATGTAGTGATGCAATTTAGCAGTTATATAATGATGAGACTTGGTAGCAATGTAATATGCATGTTGGCAATTACATAATGATGTAATCTTTCATTTTGTCATCTGATGTGCTCATCCTCTATTTCTGCATACCACTGATTTTCTTATTTCAACCTGATCTTTGGATATTAACCAAATGATGAGTGAAGACTGGGTGTATAATTTAACCTTGAATAAATAGACTGTATATAGGAAAAAGCAAACCATGTAGGATAGATAGCGTCTGGTTTGATAAAAAAGAAAAAATGAAATTTGGAGTCCTTTACAATAAGGCACATATTACTCAAAAGAAGCACAGATGTAAGACTAAAAGAACCATAACAAATCTAGAGTCATAGAAGTTAATATGAAGTAAGTGACTATGACATGAATGAGATGAATTTTTCAATTAAAATATGAGTCACTCAGTGAATTAAGAAACAAAATTCGGCACCCAAGAGTCCTATTGAAACCAACAAAACCCAAACAACAGGGTTACTATACAATGTATCTGAAATAATTGGTAGAGCAATAACTCTCGCCATGGAAACCTGGGCTTGGTTGGGATGTGATGGTGTGGGATTGCTTGGATGGTGTCAGCCCCTCCTAACAAA
>NW_006921593.1:25633650-25634157 GCF_000298275.1 Orycteropus afer afer
AGGGGACAGAGGACTCCCTGAGATTATCACCTTGAGATAATCTTTAAACCTAGAACCAAATCTATCCTCTGAGACCACCCTTGACCAAAATAGAGTAGCATACAAATTAAAGGATATTCCCCATAAGATTGGTGCTCCACTTAAGAACCATCAGTATGAGACTAAAAGGTCAATAATTAATCAAAAGTACAAATAAGAAGATAAGTGGGCAAGGAAAATAGACTGTTGTAAAGGGATCAAAGAAACACAATTAAAGAGACTGTTGACACGTGATAAATACAACTAACGTCACTGAACAATTAGTGCACATGTTGTCAAATGAAAACCTCACTTGCTGTGCAAAGTGTAACAACAACAACAACAAAACACAATAAATTTTTAAAAAATCAAATTATTAACTGAGCAAAATTCAGTTAAGTGATTTTTAAGACATTTTTTCAAAATTGGGCATATTTACATTTTTAATAGAGAAATTGATTTATATACCCAAATAAATTTAATAGAATA
>NW_006921593.1:25635432-25636846 GCF_000298275.1 Orycteropus afer afer
GATGTACTTCAGCGCCAGAGGGTAGAGCATGTTCTTGACCCTTTCAAGAAACGTCATGTGGTCTGAATTCCTTGTTAATAGCCTAGGAATATAGGACGATGGGTTTGGACATTGTGTGCCCTCAAAATCCAATTCACACGGAATGGCACGCAAGAAATACACAGCAGGAACTGACAGGTATTCGGCCAGCACTGTCCCACAGGGATAAAAAGGGTCAGTTAAAACCACATCAAAAGAACTGTCATTCAGATACTGGATCACAGCCTTGTTGTGCACAAGCTCTGCACAGGACCTTTGGTACAGGGCAGACGTATTTTTCAAAAGAGTCATTGTTTTAAAAAATGTCTTCAGAAAATGTTCAGGTTCAAAAACCATGTAACTGTGGTGCAGAAGAATGTTTTCCAGTTCCTCCTGGGTGTATGGAAAGGCATAGGTTTTCAGGGTGAAGAAGTCCTCTTCTTTGATGTGCACATTCACTTCGGGTGCAAGAACGACTGCCTGGTGGCCCCTCGCGTGGAGATCCTGAACAGCCTTTTTCATGCTGAGCCAGTGGCTGCCCTCCATGGGCACTACTAGCAGCTTCCCACCTTCAGCCCAGGGCCCAACACACAGCAAGAGCAGCAGCCCCCTGAGCACTGATAGGGGAACCCAGAGTCCCTCAGTCATCTTGACAGAAGCCAAAGTCACTGGCATTCTCCACAGGCTATGCTGCCTATATGGGTTTCCTTCACATTAGCTTATCACAGAGCCACATAGCAAAATAGAGTTTAATTGGAAGATAGAGTATCCTCCTTAAGTTAATCATTGTAGAGACAATCTAAGTTGTCTTTCAGCCCCTGATACCTCCCTTCTGCCTCCACCCAAGGAATCTGACCTCCCTTATCTTGGGAAAACTCATCTGACCTTGCTTCCCTCACTCTCTTGCTTTTCATCCAGTTCTTAAAACAAATATATGGGCACTCATTTCATGTCCTATCCTCCTACTTCTCTGTAATCCACATTCTACCAGGCTGGGTTTGAGCTCTGAAGCATCACTGGTGCCCTAGATCCCAACTATAACCTCTGCGGGCTAGGACATTGTTTGGTGACTTTTAAAACTGTTTCCTTCCAGTGGTGGGTAATATGGAGTACATCCAAAAAGTATGCATTTTCTCAATAGGCAGGCTCTCTACTTTTGTTCATTTTTGTACTTCACAGTCTTCCTGTAATGACCTAGGGAAGACACTGCGTGAAGTCTCAGTTTTCAAGTCTGTTAATACTATGAGGACCCTGAAGTCAAGACTTGAAGGCAACAGGATATGTTGAGACTTTCCATCTATCCCATGGAGTAAGAGTTGCAGTTATCCAAACATAAATGCATGAGTAAGCCTTAGTAATGCCACCATGAGCCCAAATGAAATCCACCTCCCAGGAC
>NW_006921593.1:25638016-25638596 GCF_000298275.1 Orycteropus afer afer
GTTTCTTCACTCAGGCAGCTGCTGGCTGCTGAAGTTGAGAAGCCCAAAGTTGACAAGGAAAAAGGCCCAGTCACAATGTTACCAAACCACATGGCAGGCCATTAGTTCAAGTTCATCATAAGTCCCAAGGTCAGCAGACCATGGCAGGCTGCTGAGCAATGACAAAGCTACATGCAGGGTCCAAGCATGCCATATGCTAGAAAACATTCCCAAGCCTTCTCTTTATATACAGGAAGCAGACCACATCCCAAAGGCAGCTACTCAGCTGCTTGTGGTAGATCCCACCATGGAGTTGATTGCCAATCTCCTTATAGGTATTAACTACTACCAGCTGCCCAGCCACTCAACCAGGCCCAGTCAAGTTGCCACACAACATAACCACTACACTTAATCAAGATAGAAAAACCATTATTTGTAGCCTTCAATCTTTTTTTTTTTTTTTACGGAAAATAAAAAGGAAAGGATCTTAATATTCATCTAAGGAAAGTAGTGAAACAACAACAAAATAAACCAAAAAGAACAAGGGGACAATAATGATTTCTTAAAAAAAAAAAAAAAACTGAAATCAATGGCATAGAAA
>NW_006921593.1:25639425-25641109 GCF_000298275.1 Orycteropus afer afer
GATTTGAACCAATGCTCTGAACTCTGAGAATAAGCCAGAGAAAACCCAAGGGAAAATAGAAAATCATTTTAAACATCTATTTTTCAGCACTTTTGCAAATCTATTAGAAACATATACAGTGAGACCTCTGAGAGCTGGAACTTGATAGCACTGTTTTTATTTCCAGGTCTCACAAGTTTTCCACCTTTGACAGGGCAAAGTCTTACCTTTTTCTACCACTGTTAGTGGAAAATGTTTGAATTCTCCTTCTCTGACAGGTTTCCACCTTCCATGGGTTCTGGCTTTCACAGATTTTGCACACCCACACATCACTCAGTTATATTATTATCTGATACTGTGCATTCATGATAATAGTAAAAGTTCTACTCTCTGACTGTTTTGTGCATTAATGCCATATGTCTCACAGTAATGAGTGCTGAGGTGCGAGGTGACAGTAATGTTAGCTGTAATGATTAAGGTTATGTATCAACATGGCTGGGCCATCATTCTCAGTGGTTGGGCAGTTACGTAAAGAAGTGATATGGCACCTATGTAATGATGCAATTTGGCAGTTATATAATGATGAGATTTGGTAGCAATGTAATACGCACGTTGGCAATTACATAATGATGTAATCCACTTTCATTTTGTGATCTTATGTAGTCATCCTCTATTTTTGCACACCACTGATTTTCTTACTTCAACCTGGTCTTTGGATATTAACCAAATGATAAGTGAAGACTGGATGTATAATTTAACCTTAAATAAATAGACTGTATATAGGAAAAAGCAAACCATGTAGGATAGATAGCCTGTGGTTTGATGAAAAAGAAAAGATGAAATTTGGAGTCCTTTACAATAAGGCACATATTACTCAAAAGAAGCACAGTTGTAAGACTAAAAGAACCATAACAAATCTAGAGTCATAGAAGTTAATATAAAATAAGTGAATATGACATGAATGAGATGAATGTTTCAATTAAAAAATGAGTCATTTAGTGAATTAAGAAACAAAATTCGGCACCCAAGAGTCCTATTGAAACCAACAAAACCCAAACAACAGTGTTACTATACAATGTATCTGAGATAATTGGTAGAGCAGTAACTCTCGCCATGGAAACCTGGGCTTGGTTGGGATGTGATGGTGTGGGATTGCTTGGATGGTGTCAGCCCCTCCTAACAAACACTTTCCCTTTTAAGTTCCCTTCTCTTCATCGCTATCGCTACCTTTATTGGGTTCTCAGGCTCGGTGGCTTGCTGCCTAAGGCATTTTGACTGCTAACCAGAAGGCTGATGGTTCAAATTCATCTGCCACTCCTCAGAAGGAAATTGGGCAATCTACTTTTGTAGTGATACCGCCTCAGAAACCCAAGAAGGGGTTGCTATGAGTCAGATGCAACTCAAAGGCAGTGAGTTTGGTTTTTTGGTTTTAACCCCACCACCATCTTTTGATGATCTCACCATCCCAAGTAGAAGACCCATTCAACATACTACGTTCATAATGCCTTCCCAAACCTACTATGTCCCCACCTTCTACACCAAATGCCAATTCCTGGCCAGCCCACAACCTGTCAGAAAAATTCCACCTCTGGAATGTTGGACTCAATGATTTCTTTCTCAGATAACATGACCCCAATCTTCCCTCACTGGAGTTGTCTCACTTCCATTTAACTTATTCAGCATCTTTGGCAATCCTCCATCCTTT
>NW_006921593.1:25641679-25644534 GCF_000298275.1 Orycteropus afer afer
ATAGCTGAAAATGTCTGTCACAGACACCTCTCTCTGCAAGAGCTCAGAGGCAAGGCTGGCATACGGAGCAAAAGAAATATGGCAGATGTACTTCAGTGCCAGAGGGTAGAGCATGTTCTTGACCCTTTCAAGAAACGTCATGTGGTCTGAATTCCTTGTTAATAGCCTAGGAATATACGAAGATGGGCTTGGACATTGTGTACCCTCAAAATCCAATTCACATGGAATGTAACGCAAGAAATACACAGCAGGAACTGACAGGTACTCAGCCAGCACTGTCCCACAGGGGATAACAGGGTCGGTTAAAACCACATCAAAGGAACTTTCATTCAGATACTGGATCACAGTCTTGTTGTGCACAAGCTCTCTGCATGACCTTTGATGGATCACAGACGTATTTTTCATAATTGTCATTATTTTAAAAAAATGTCATCAGAAAATGTTCAGGTTCCAAAACCAGGTGACTCAGATGTACAAAGAAGGACTGAAGTTCATCCTGGGTGTATGGAAAGGCATAGGTTTTCAGGGTGAAGAAGTCCTCTTCTTTTATGTGCATATTCACCTCGGGTGCAAGGACAACTGCCTGGTGGCCTCTGGCGTGGAGATCCTGCACAACCTTTTTCATGCTGAGCCAGTGGCTGCCCTCCACAGGTGTCACTAGCACCTTCCCGCCTTCGACCCAGGGCCCAACACACAGCAAGAGTAGGAGTCCCATGAGGATTGAAAGGGGAAACCAGTGTCCCTCAGCCATCATAGCAGAAGCCAAAGCCATTGGTATTCTCCACAGGCTATGCTGCTTATATGGGTTTCCGTCACATTATCTTATCACAGAGCCACTTAGCAAAATAGAATTTAATTGGAAGATAGAGTATCCTCCTTAAGTTAATCATTAAAGAGTCGATCTAACTTGTCTTTTAGCCCCCCGGTCCCTCCCTTTTGCCTCCACATAACAAGACTAATCTCCCCTATCTTCAAAAAATTCACCTGACCCTGCTGCCCTCACTCTGTTATTTTTATCCAATTCCTAAAACAAACATGTGAACACTCACTTCATGTCATCCCCTCTTGCTTCTCCGTGAGCCATGTTTTATGAGGCTGGGATTGGGCTCTGAAGTGTCCCTGGCACCCTAGACCCCAACTATAACCTCTGTGGGCTGGGACACTCTTTGGTGATTCTTAAAACTCTTTCCTCCCAGTGATGTGTCATGGGAAAGAAGTGTGCATTCTCTAAAGAAGCAAGCTCTCTCGTTGTGTTTATTTTCCACACCAGGATCTCCCAGGGAAGATACTGCTTGAAGGCTCAGCTTTCAAATACAGTAATACCTGGAGGGCCTTGAACTCAAGACTTGAAGGCAACAGAAGGACTTGTCGAGAGTTTTACATCTACCCCATGGAGTAAGACTTGCAGTTACCCAAAGTATAAATGCATGAGTAAGCCTTAGCAGTGCTACTGTGGGCCCAAATAGAATCTGCCTTCCAGGGTGTGCTACCAGGGGACAGGTGGGGGCTGTGACCTGTACTCAGATATGGTTCTGTGCAAAGATTGAAGGTCTCAACCTTCTGCTACTCTGCTAAGAGTCTGCCAGGGACTTTATGCATTCTGTAGTTCATGGTCAGGCTTTGCCTCAAAGTCTTTTCCAGCCCCAAGTCCTGATAAGAATGAATTTCTTCCAGAACAGGACAGGCTACCTCATGTGGGGCTCTTTGTGGAAATGCTAACATGGAGACAGCAGAGCATGAAACCAAGCATGTGAGCACAGATCACATGCCATGAGGTTGGGGTCCAGAAAGTCACTCCCTATGGGCCCATCCAGATGTTTATAGCCTTGTTTGTCCACCATGGGAACAATGTGGGCTAGCTCCCTGGGTCATCCAGCTTTCTCACTGAGTGGCCCTTCAGTTTCCATGTCATCTGCCACAACAGCATTCTGGCTCAGGCCACCATGAGTGGCTCAACTTCCCTTTTGAAGGAAGGCATCACCCTTAAAGACCCACATTGATAATAGATTCCACCATGGGGCAGATGCGCACTAGCCCAAGACAGGTCGTATATTGCACTGCTGTGCTGTGGAGAGCTTTTCCTTTCACTATGCCCCTCGAAACCACTCATCTTCTTTTGTCTTGATGGACATGCCTATTCTGGATATTTCTTAATCATAGAATCCTACAGCATTGGACTTTTTCTTCCCGTCTTCTGTCACACCCTCGTTATGTTGTGGCATGTGTCAGAACTTCATTTCTCTTTATAACTGAATAATTGTATATGTTGTTGCCGTTGTTGGTGCCAGCCAGTGGATTCCAAGTCATAACGACCCTGTGAAAGAGTAGAACTGCCACACAGACGTTTTCTTGGCTGTAATGTTTATAAAAGCACAGCAGGTCTTTCTCCAACAGAGCTACTGAGTTGATTTTAACAACCTACCTTTTGGTTAGCAGCATATGTGTGTACACATCACATTTTATTCATCCATTCTGCTGTTTGTTGTTCTTTTTTGTTTGTTTGTTTTAATTTATTGCAGTTTGGGTGAAAGTTCATAAAGCAAATTAATTTTCCATTCAACTATTTATACATTTTATTGTTTCCATTCCTTTGTTGATGGATGTCTTAGTCTGGGTTCTCTAAAGGAGCAAAACCACTAAAGCATATATAAATATAAATAAAGATAAATTTATCACAAAGAAATGGCTCATGCAGTTTTGAGTAAATGGCTCACAAATTGTGAGGGATACCAAATCCCCTATCTGTAGGCCAGACAACAGTCTGGTCAACAATCTGTCAGTCAGGTGGCAGGCTGCTGGCTTCTCCTGTCCCATGAGGTTGCAGAGGTTGGTGAATCTAAAATGTGCAGGTCAGC
>NW_006921593.1:25644634-25647196 GCF_000298275.1 Orycteropus afer afer
AAAATGGGCAGAAGACATGAATAGACACTTCACCAAGGAGGATATTCAAGCGGCCAACAAACATATGAAGAAATACTCATGATCATTAGCTATTATAGAGATGCAAATCGAAACAACAATGAGATATCATCTTGCTCCAGTGCTAGTATAGCAAAGTTCAACAAGACAGAAAATAACAAATGCTAGTGAGGAGGTGGAGAGATTAGGACTCTCCTACACTGCTAGTGGGACTGTAAAATGGTACAACCACTGTGGAAATCAGTATGGAGATTCCTTAAAAAGTTGGAATTAGAAATACCATTTGACCCCACCATTCCATTATTAGGTATATATCCTAAAGAAGTGAGAGCCATGACAAGAACAGACATACGAACACCCATGTTCATCACAGCACTATTTACAATAGCTAAAAGATGGAAACAACCTAGGTGGCCATCAACTGAAGAATGGATAACCAATCTGTGGTATATACACACAATGGAATATTATGCAACCCTAAAGAATAACCTAGAATCTGCAAAACACTGCATAATGTGGATGCAATTTCATTATGCTGAGTGAAATAAGTCAGTCACAAAAGGACAAATATTGTATTAGTCTGCTATTGTGAAAGTCAAGGAAAGGTTTATCTACAGATGGAAACTTTATTTGTTGGCTACCAGGGGTGGGAATGGGAGGGGAGGGAACACTGTTAGATAGGTAGAGATAAGTATTGAATTGGGTGAAAGGAAGGGTAATATACCAAATGTAAGTGAACGACATGGTGGTATTGAAGAAGAGGAAGACAGAGAGAGGTATGTGGGAGCTACAGACAACAAAGATGAACCCTTTTGCACACACAGTACTACGTTGTCAGTGAAGGCAAATATGGGTAATCAGGTGGATAGATGGGTGGACAGGTTGAACTAGTAGGTAAGTCTATGAAGCGGGGAGTGTACCCAAGACCATGTATAGTGTTTGGCAGACAATTGTCCTATAAATGCATTTGTATGATCTGAATTCCCAGGTGTATAGTAGAGCTGACAAGGGGCAAGGTTGTAGTCACTTCTTGCTCACAGCCAGCTACCCAGAAGGACTGCGTAGTTGAACCTGTGGACCCAGGACCATAGTCCCAGGGGACGTCAAGCTTAATTGGCATAACGTATTACACAAAATATTGTTCCATCTCCTACTTTGATGAGTAGCAACTGGGATCTTAAAAGCTTACGAGTGGTTATATAGATGCTATGATGGGTCTCTCCTCATCCAGAGCAAAGAAGAATAAAGAAAACAAAAATTCATGGAAACAATTAGTCCTAGATACTGGTACATAATGTGATCCACAGCCTATATGATTATGAAACCAGAAGAACTAGATGGTGTCCACATACCACTGTCAACCACTTGGAGGGGGATCTATGTAGGATATCCTGGATAGAGAGGGAGAACAATGTGGAACAAAACTCAAAATCATTTGGAAAAAAAGAGGGGGTGGGCCAACTTTGCTGCTCTGATGGAGCCTGGTACAACCACTGAGACTATGGCCTCTCGCTACCCTTCAGGTCTGGAATTGAACCCACACCTGTGGCTTCCAGCCAAACAAAAAACAGACATATGAGCTGAACATTTACCTGAGGTAGATACACTCAGAGAGAACAATCATAGGAGAAAGAAGGGCTGTTTATGCGTAGGGAGACAGCTAAGGGGGCAAGAGTGCATAGTGGGATGGACACAGGGAAGAGATAGCTATCAGGGAGGAAGTGGGAGGGGAGCTGTTACATTGTTGTAAATTGTAGTCAATGTCCTGAGACAAAGTATATGTGAACTGCTGTATGGAAAGTGAATTTTCTCTATAAATTTTCACCCAAATCACAATAAAAAAAAGAAAAAAGACACAGAGAGTAACAGAATTGATAAGAAAACATGACCCATCAGTATGCTGTCTACAAGAGACACACCTTAGATACAAAGACAAAAATAAGCTAAAAATCAAAGGTTGGAAAAGCACATATCAAGGAAATGGCAACCAAAAAAGAACAAGAGTAGCAATATCAATTTTTGGTAAAATAGACTTTAAGAAAAACACCACCGTAAGAGACAAGGAAGGACATTATATAATTAATGATGATGATTAAAAGGTCAATCAAACAAGAGGGCATAATCGTAATAAATATCTACACACCCAGTGAAGAGCCCCAAAGAAAATAAACCAAACTTGAGCAAAATTGAAGAGAGAAACAGGCAACCCCACAATAATAGTAGGAGACTTTCATATGACACTTTTGATGAAGGACAGAACTAGAAAAAAACTTATACAGAAGATCTAAAAACTCAATCAACCAACTAGACCACATTGATGTATACAGAACATTCCAGCAAACCACACAATATACATTCTTTTCCAGGTACGTGGAACATTCTGCAGAATAGATGTCATAAGACACAACTACACCCACACCTTCTGCAACTTCACTTACTGAGCGACAGCCACTACCTCCTTCTCCACCAATGGGCCAATGATAAAAAACCACCAAGAAGAACTGGAATCACCCTTGACTGCTCTTCACAAACAGTTAACAGAGA
>NW_006921593.1:25650682-25655523 GCF_000298275.1 Orycteropus afer afer
AGGAAGAAGTCAAAGCTGTACTGAAGGAATTGGTGAAAAAAAGGCTCCAGGAATTGATGGACTATCCATTGAGATGTTTCAACAAATGGATGCAGTGCTGGAGTTGCTCACTCATCTATGCCAAGAAATTTAGAAGATTTCTGGCAAACCAACTGGAAGAGATCCATTCTTGTGCCCATTCCAAAGAAAAAGGATACAACAGAATGTGGAGATTCTTGAACCACATCATTAATATCACACACAAATGAAATTTAGCTGAAGATAATTGTTCCAGTTACCTAGTGCCACTCTGGCAAGAATATACCACAGATAGGATGCTTGGGCAAACAGGAGTTTATTCTCTTACAGTTTGGAGGCTTTAAGTCCAAGTTCAAAATGCCAGTCTCTAGGGGCTGGGTGAAAGCCCCTCAACCTTAGGCTTCAGCCCTGCTTCCTATTCCCAGCCCACTGGAGCTAGAGGCTTTTCTTCACTCAGACAGCTGCTGGCTGCTGAGAGTGACAAGCCTAAGGTTGACAAGTAAAAAGGCATAGTCCTGATGTTACCAAACCACATGGCAGGCTATTAATTCAAGTCCATTGAGAGTCCCAAGGTTGGCAGAACATGGCAGGCTGCTGAACAACGGCCTGGCTACATGCAGGGTTCAAGGTGCCATAAGCTCAAGACCATTCCCCAGGGCTGCTTATATACAGGAAGCAGACCACATCCCTAGGGCAGCTACTCAGCTGCTCACAGTAGATTCCACCATGGAGTTGATGACCAGTCTCATTATGGGGAACACTACATCCAGCTGCCCAGCCACTCAACCAGGCCCAGCCAAGCTGACGTGCAAACTTAACCACCATAATTAATCCAAAAACAGTTGCAGCAGTACGTTGATATGGAACTGCCGGAAACCCAAGCAAGATTCAGAATGTAGAGTGAGAGATATCACTGCTAATGTCAGATGGATCTTGGCTGAAAGCAAATACCAGAAAGATGTTTACCTGTGTTTACTATGCAAAGGTTTTTGCATGAATGAATCATAACAAATTATGGGTAACATGAAGAAAAATGGAAATTCTGGAACATTTAATTGTGCTCATGAAGAACCTGTGCATAGAACAAGAAACAATCATTCAAACAGAACAAGAGTTTAAGATCAAGAAAGGCATGAGTCAGGATTGTATTTGTATGGTGAGCAAATAATTTGAGAAGCTAGACTATATGAAGAACACAGCACCAGGATTGGAGGAAGACTCATTAACAACCTGTGATATGCAGGTGATACAACTTGCTTGCTGAAAGTGAAGACTTGAAGCACTACTGATGAAGATCAAAGACTACAGCCTTCAGTATGGATTACACCTCAACAAAAAGAAGATACAAATCCTCACAATTGAACCAATAAGGAACATCATGATAAATGGAGAAAAGGCTGAAGTTGTCAGGGATTTCATTTTACTTGGATCCACAGTCAATACCCATGGAACCAACAGTCTAGAAATCAAACAACATATTGTATTGGGCAAATTTGCTGCAAAAGTTGTCTTTAAGGAGAAAGTGGGAGGGGAGCTGTTGCATTGTGGGAAATTGTAGTCAGTATCATGAGACAGAGTGTATGTGAGCTGCTGAACAGAAAGGGAATTTGTTCTGTAAACTTTCACCCAAATCACAATTTAAAAAAATAAATAAAAAGATGTCTTTAAAGTGTTTAAGAGAAAAGATGTCACTTTGAAGACTAAGGTGCACTTGACTCAAGGCATGGACTTTCAGTAGCCTCCTATGCATGCGACAGCTAGACAATAAGGAATAATACGGCACTTCTTTAAAGAGTTGGAAATAGAAAAACCATATGATCCAGCAATCCTACTACTAGGTATACATCCTAGAGAAATAAGAGCTGTGACATAAACAGATAAATGCATGTCCAGGTTCATCGCAGCACTATTCCCAACAGCAAAAAGATGGGAATAACGTAAGTCCCCATCAACAGTTGAATGGATAAACAAACTATACTACATACATGCAATGGAATACTACACAACGTTAAAGAATACCAATGAATCTGAGAAACACCTCATAATATGGATGAACCTGCAGCACATGATGCTGGGTGAAAGGAGTCAATCACAAAAGGACAAATATTGTATGAGACCACTACTGCGAAAAATCAAGAAATGGTTTACACACAGAAAGAGTCATTCTTTGAATGGGGACATCAAGCTCCACTGGAGTAACGTACTACACAGAGTATATACATACATAACATACTAAACGAAACTCAAGAGCAAAAAGAAGACCAGCCTTGCTGGTCTGATAGAGACGGGTGGGACCCCTGAGACTATGATCCTTGGTCACCCTTCAAGGCTGGAACTGAACTCACTCCCATTGCATAACTCTCAGCCAAACAATAGACAGGGCTACAAGGTGAACAAGTACATCAGAGAAGTGTACTTCTTAGAACAATCAACCATTGGAGATCAGAAGGGCAGCGTTTGCACAGGGAGACAGCTCAAAGGACAGTTATCCATAGGAAAGAGGGACACAAGGAAAAGGTAACCATAGAGAGGGAGTGGGAAGAAAGCTGTTACATTGTGGGGATTGCAGTCAGTGTCATGAAACAAAACATATATGCATATATGCAGGTTCATCCATATTATGAGGTGTTTCTCAGATTCACTGTTTAACGTTGTGTAGTATTCCATTGTATGTATGTATGTATGTATATGTTGAACGGAAAACTAATTTGCTTTGTAAACTTTCGCCCAAATCACATAAAAGTTTAAAAAAGAAAAGAAAGAAGTTTAAAGAAAGAAAACCCTGCAAAGCAGTTACATTCTGTTTATATTCTGTTTACATGTGGTCACCATGTGTCAGAATCGACTCAACAGGGTTGTACTTTCTATAGATATGTGGTTCTTTGAGTTTTTCCTTGAATTGGTTGTAACATCTTATTGAGTCTCTCATTAATTAATGCCTTAAATAAAATCTTTGACAGGTTTGTTTAAAAAAGAAGAAAAAAAAAAAGCCCAGGCTTACTGGTCTGACAGAGACTGGTGGAACCTCTAAGATGATGGCCCTTAGACACCCTTCAGACCTGGAACTGAACTCACCTCCACGGCTTACCTTTCAGCCAAACGATCGAGAAAACCTATAAGGTGAACAGTAACACTAGGGAGGTCTGCAGGCCTTAGAACAATCGCCCGTTCAAAACCAAAAGGGCAGCATTTGGCCACAGATAAAGCGAAGAAGGGAAAGGTAGGAAGGACGGATGGAGGGAAATGATAAACACAGGAAGTGGGGAGAGTGCCGTTACATTTCGGGGATTGCAACAAATGCCACAAAACAAACTGTATGAATTGTTGAATGGAAAACCAATTTGCTCTGTAAACTTTCACCCAAGTTGCAATAAAATAAAAATAACAAAAATGTTATAAATAAATAAAAGTTTCTTAAAAAAACAAATCAAGCCCGTTGCTGTTGAGCCAGTCGTGACTCAGGTGTCGATGATGATGACCCCAAGTGACACACAGTAGAACTGCTCCATAGAGTTTTCTTGGCTGTAGTCTTTACAGAAACTGATTGCCAGGCCTTTCTTTGGAAGCACACCTAGGTGGATTTGAACCACCAGCCTTTAGGCTAGTGGCCAAGTGCAAACCATGTATGTTACCCAGCCATCACTATACAGGTGGTCCCTGGTTTATGGCGAGGTTCCATTCCAACAACTGCCCTGTGTAAGTAAATTCGGATGTAACCTGAATACTTCTTTTTTGTTTATTTATTAAGGAGGTGAAAAAAAAAAAAATGGAGAAAAGACTGGTGGTGTAGTGGTTAAGGCATTTGGCTGCTAAACAAAAGATTGATGGCTGGAACTCATGGGGTGCTCTGCAGAAGAAAGATGGGGCAGCCTGCTCCCATAAAGATTTATAGCCTTGGAAACCCAAAGGGGGTCACGGTGAGTCAGAACTGACCCGAGGGCAGTGAGTTTGGTCTGCTAAGAACTCACTAATCCTCTTGAGTTATATAGCTCTACCTGAAATAGCCAGCTGCTATAGCATAATACTAGGAGCTCTGGTAGCATAGTGGCTGCTAACCAGATGGCTGGCGGTTCAAACTCACCAGCCACTCCTCGCAAGGAAGGTTGGGCAATCCTACTTCTGTAGTGATACTGCCTCGGAAACCCAAGGAGGGGTCGCTATGAGTCAGGTCTGACTCGACGGCACATAACAACAACAACAACAATTAGAGATATAACCATAGACCAGACTAGATGGTGAGAGGTTCTCATCTCTGGAGGAGAGGATTGGACAGAGTAAAGTCCTTGATTCTGTTTCAAATTCTGTTATAGATTGAATGTAAACCCAAGCAAAAGCTCACTGGGATTTTTACATGACAAAAAATATTTTATACTTCACATAGAAATTTCCAGTTGCTGGCTATAGAGAAGTACCTCCTATCAGACCAATGCCACCATAGCTAACAATTATAAACATTTGGCCAAGCCAGAGCCCACTGCCATCCAGTCAAGTCTGACTCACAGAGCCCCTAGAGGACAGAATAGAGCTGCCCCAGAGGGTTTGCAAGGCTGTCAGTCCTTACAGAAGCAAAACCGGAACCAAACCCACTGCCATGGAGTCAATTCTGACTCACAGCACCCCTACAGGACAGAGTAGAATTGCACCATAGGGTTTCCAAGACCGTGGATCTTTATGGAAGCTAAGCCCAAACCAAACCCACTGCAGAGGAGTCGCTTCTGACCCACAGCACCCCTAGAGGACAGAGTGGAATTGCCCCACAGGGTTTCCAAGGCTGTTAATCTTCACAGAAGCAGACTGCCTCATCTTTCTCCCATGGAGCAGCT
>NW_006921593.1:25656168-25657779 GCF_000298275.1 Orycteropus afer afer
CGTCCAGGCTTCAGCAGAATGTCCAGGCTAACGCAGCCTAGGAAGAAAGCCCTAGCAATCTGCTGCTCAAAGTGAGGGAGTGGACGCTCCATGGCTCACAGCCGTCTGCTCTGTAACCGCTCGGGGGCTGGCGCGGGGCTGGGCAGTGTTTTGTCCCATTGTGCGTGGGGTCGCCATGAGTGGAGGGCCCTCTGCACAGCTAACGACCACACCTTGGTTCCAGGAAGTCGCGTGCGAAAGCTGCGCAGAGGCAGGGAAAGCCGATAAAGTCTCAGGGGGGACTGAATATATACGAGGGACCTCCCCAGGGGGCGTTCACAGCCCTGAAATAACAAGGAAATGCCCAGCTGTTTGCAGGCACCAGGGGTTAGCACTTGAGCATATCTTTTGGGGGAAGACAAATCAACTCATAACACTCTCCTATCAACTTTATTCAGAACATTGCCAAAGCAGGCTGGATCCATTCCTGTATTTGGACAGGCAGATAGAAATGAAGGCATTTCTAGAAGTCCATTTGTTGTGCTTCTAATATTATTCGTATAAAGGTGACTTTGCATTTGGTATCGGTATTAAAAACAGACATGCAAATTAGAAGGCACTTGAGTGCAGATTTTAGCAGTTTCCCAGCTTTGGATGATCTGAAAATGCTCTGGTGCCTGGTACCGTGCCCATCCTCCTAGCAGTGGTACCTAAGCATGGTCTGCACGACAGTGGTCCCATGGATGCCCATAGCCTAACCCTGGGGAACTCGCAGTCTGTTATGTCGCATGCAAAGGGGAGCTGAGACGCGATGGAACTAAGGGTGCTAAGTAGCTGACCTGAAGGTAAGGAGATTCCTCTGTTTCTCCAGGAGGCCGATTTAACAACTAGGTACCGACAAGTGCAGAGAAGATAGAAGAGGATGACTCACTGGGAGAAGGACTCAGCCCACCATCGCTGGCTTTGAAAAGAGAGGAAGGGGCCACGAGCCAAGGAAGGTGGTGGCTTCTTAGAAACTGGAAGAGGCAGGAAAACAGACTCTCCTCCACAGCACCCGGAAGGAAGGCAGCCCTGCTGAGACTTTATCTTACGGCTTTGACCTCCAGAACTGGAAGATAATAATTTGGGTTTTCATCCACTAAGTTGGTGGTAATTTGTCACAGCAGTTATAAGACAGTCATGCATAGGATTATCCCAAGGACAGGACAGATCCTGAAGGTCTTTTGTGGACTTGGATGTCGTCATGTATTCAGGGAGCAGCTGGGTGCCGAGTGTAGGCAGTGCTAGACCTGGATTCACTGATTTTTGGAGTCCCTCAGTGGAGCCGTGGTTAAGCATTCAGCTGCTAAACAAACGGTCAGTGGTTCAAACCCACCAGCAGCTCCATGGGAGAAAGATGTGTCAATCTGTTTCCATAAAGTATGCAACCTTAGAAACCTTGTGGGGAATTCTACTCTGTCCTATCACTATGAGTTGGAATCAATTCAATGGGAATGGATTTGGTTTTTCGGGTTTGGGTGGTACAAATGGTTAACACTCAGCTGCTAACTGAAAAGTTGGAGGTTCAAGTGTCTCCCCTAAAAAAGTGGCTCAGAGAAAAGGCCTGGCAATCTACTTTCAAAAAACCAGGCA
>NW_006921593.1:25658624-25660116 GCF_000298275.1 Orycteropus afer afer
CAAAACATAGTATAGACAGGGGTCAGTACTATCCATGGTTTCAGGCATCCACTGGGGGACTTGAATGGATCCCCTGTGGATAAGAGGGGGACTACTGTATATACAGTTTTATTTGACTTTATGATTCAGCATAAAGTTTTTAAGGAGCTCTGCTAGCGTAATGCCTAAGGCATTTGACTGCTAACTAGAAGGTTGGAGTTTCAAACCCATCAGCCACTCCATGGCAGGAAAACTGGGCAATCTACTTCCATAAAGATTTACTGCCTTGGAAACCCAAAGGGGGTTACAATGAGTGGAAACAATTTGATGGCACTGAGTTTGGTTTTATAAGGTTTTTAGGATGTCTCCATATTGCTGCACACATCAACTGTTCATGCCTTGTTATTGTCGAGTGGGGTTCCGTTGTATGGTCATATCGCCATTTCTTTACCTATTCACCCATGGTGTTGTTTCTCTTTTTTGGCTAAATATTTGTATACAGTTGTTTAACAAAATGTAGTAGAATAAAATCAGTGAATCAAGAGTGCAGTGGGTTTACCAAATAGCTAATGTGATCATAGGCTGCATCAGTTCTTTTTAACAGGGGAGGTTGTGGTAGTTAAGGTTGTGTGTCAACTTGGCTGGGCCTAGTTTTGAGTGGCTGGGCAGGTGGTTGTAGTAGTCCCCATAATGAGACTAGTAATCAACTCCATGGTGTAATCTACCATGAGCAGCTGAGTACCTGCCTTAGGGACATGGTCTGCTTCCAGTATAGAAGACACTTTGAGAAAGCTCTCGAGCTTCTTGGCACATCTGGATCCTGCATTTGTCCAAGTCATCAGTGGTCTGCCATATTGTCTGCCAATCTTGGGACTGTTTAATTAATGGCCTGCCATGTTGCTTGATAATTTGGGGACTGTGCCATTTTGCTTAGTGACCTTGGGTTTGTCAGCCTTAGCAGCCAGCAGCTTCCTGAGTGAAGAGAAGCCTCCATCTTCAGTGGGCTGGGAATAAGAGGCAAAGCTGAAGCCCAAGGTCAAGTGGTCTTCACCCAGCCCCTAGAGCTGGCACTTTGAACTTGAACTTCTAGTCTCCTAAACTATCTGTTTGTTTAAGTCATCCACTTGTGGTATTTTCTGTTAGAGCAGCACGAGATGACCAAAACAAAGGTCAGTTCCAGCTCTATTCTTGACTAGTCAAATAACTTAAAAGATGACACAAAAAAGTGTTTAACTAAACAGTTAACAATTCTCTTGCCAGTAGTTTTAAAATCTATCCAACAGTTAATCAAGCAAATGTAAATTAAAATAACCTTAAGATATTTTTCAACTACCAGGTTGGCAACAACCTAAAATGTTTTTGAAAGAAATGTTTATAACGTAAAGGATAGATTTTAAAACTACTGGCAAGAGAATTGTTAATGTTTATTGACATTTAAAATGTACATGACCCCACAAATCCACTTCTTGGCATCTACTCTGTATGGGAAACTCCCAGGAGCCATATCCAAAGA
>NW_006921593.1:25660551-25661639 GCF_000298275.1 Orycteropus afer afer
GTGGTATAGGTAAATAATATTTTAGGAATCAGAAATGCAAAGTCAAATTATAAGGTTTCATTACACAGTTGACTGAAAGCAAAAATGTGAGGTGATAGAAATTCTCTTATAAGGCTGGTGGAGTTTTAAATTGGAACAAACACTTTGGAAAACATTTCTTGTGCTCTTTTAAGATAAAAGATGTGTATACCCTATGGCCCAGTAACCCTACCTCTCAGTATAGACCCAGAAGAAATTCATGCGCAAGTGCAGCAGAATAGAAAAGAATGCTGGTCATAGCATTGTTCACAAGAGTCAAAGTCTAGGTACCACTATGTCCATCAACAGGAGGAAGGATAACCTACAGAATATTCCTTCCCATTCGCCATTTCCGCCAGGTTGATTCCGACTCATGGCAAGTCCATCAGACAGGGTAGAACTGCCCCATAGATCTCCAAGCTATAAATATGTACAGAAACAGACTGCCTCATCTTTCTCCCACAGAGTGGCTGGTGGGTTTGAACCACTGACCTTTAGGTTAACAGTCAAATGCTCTAACTGCTATGCCATGAGTGCTCCTTGCATATTCCTACAGTGGAGTATAATTCAGTGATGAAAATTACAAAGTCCAACCTGCAAGAATACACAGTAATATGAATCTCCCAAATAAGACTGAGCAAAAAAAGCAAGACATAAAATAACTACAGTATGATCCTATTTATATAAAATGCAAAAGTAAACAAAATGGATTTATATTATTTAGGGATGCAAACTTAGGTGGTGGAACAGTAAAGGTAAGGTAATGATCACCCAAGAGTGACAGGGATGGAAAGAGGTACCATTGAGAATGGACTCAAAAGGTGGAACTATTGCTTGAATGGAGGTTACAGGATAATCACTTTATATTTATTAAACTGTGCATATATACTTCATGTAGTTTGTTGTATGTATTTTCTATTTTGTGGTTTTCTTTCTTTTTAATTAAACAGTATCCTATTTCTCATTGTGTTAGGCTGAGTTTTCTAGAGAAGCAAAACCAGTAAAGCTTAGAGAGAGAGAAAGAGAGAGAAATTTATCTTAGGAAAATGGCTGACATGCTTATAGAACCT
>NW_006921593.1:25662089-25663051 GCF_000298275.1 Orycteropus afer afer
AAAAAAACCAAACCCACAGCCAGAGTCATTTCTGAATCACAGCACCCCTATGGGACAAAGAAGAGCTGCCCCTGGGGTGTCCAAGGCTGTAAATCTTTATGGAAGCAGCCCGCCTCATCTTTGTCCTGCAGGGCAGCTGGCGGGTTCAGAGTGCTGCCTTTTTGGTTAGCAGCCCAATCCTTTAACCACATTGCCACATGAACAATTTGTGTGGGGAATGGTATGTTCTAGGCAGAGGAGGCAACATGAACACAGAGCATGATACCTGGCATGACCTGGGAACAGTACAGAGTCTGGGTTTGTGAAACAGCTGAAAAGGTAAGTACATATTGTCTCCTATAAGCCAGGTACTAGATTCTGCATACAAAACCAGAATTTTGAGCACATTTAAAACACACTAAAAACTACAAAAGAAGCTCTGGTAGCGTAGTGCCTAAGGCACTTGACTGCTAACCAGAAGGCCAGCAGTTCAAACCCACCAGCCACTCCTCAGAAGGAAGGTTGGGCAATCTTCTTCCATAGTGATACTGCCTCGGAAACCCAAGGAGGGGTCGCTGTGAGTTGGGTCCAACCCAACGGCACAAAACAACAACAACAACAAAAAGTACAAAACATTGTTGAGGGAAAATAAAGAAAATCTAAATAAACAGAAAGGTGTCCCATCTCCAGGTATCAGAAGATTTATATTGTGAAGATGGCCATATTCCTCAAATTGATATACAAATTCAATACAGTATCTATCAAATTACTAGCTGGCTTTTCTTGTAGAAACTGGCAAACTGACCCTAAACTTCTTATGGAGATTCAGCGTACCCAGTATAGCCCAAGCAATCTTGCAAAGGAAGAACAAAGATGGAGGACTCCTATTTCAAAGCTACAGTAATCAAGATAGTGCAGTGCTGATATGTTGATAGACATATATATCAATGGAATAGAATCAAGAGTTCAGAAATAAGTCCTCA
>NW_006921593.1:25688648-25694291 GCF_000298275.1 Orycteropus afer afer
TTGGGTTTCTGAGGCAGTAAATCTTTATGGAAGCGCAAATTGCCCTGTCTTGGTGTGGCTGGTGGGTTTGAACTGCCAACCTTCTAGTTATTAGTCTAATGCCTTAGGCACTCCACCACCAGCATTCCCTGAAGTAGCTATAGGTGTGTGTAAATATTATAATGTGGGTGCAGACATATGTTTATCAAAGATACAAATACAAACTCTCCTCAGACATAACCAAATAACTTCCAACATTGGTCTTCTGGATTTGAAGGTCCATTGGCATAACATAGTTCACAAAAATCATGATCTGCATCCTAATGAAATGAGTAGTGTCTAGGCCTTAAAAGGTTATGAGTGGCCATCTGAATACAACTGCTGGTCTCTACTCACCAATATCAAAACAGGAAGAAAGTAACCAAGACCTCAAAGAAGAAACAAGTCCACATAAGTCACAACCTCACCCTGAGACCAGAAGGACTAGATGGTGTCCAGGTGCCACCACTGACAGTTCTGACCAAGGTCACAATAGATGGATACAATAAGAGAAAAATATGGAGCACAACTAAAATTCTCATTTTAAAAAACAAACAAGCCAGATTGGAACAGTGCAGAACAGAGGCTATTGCCTGAAACTATTGTCCTTAGACACTCTTTAAACCTAGAACCTAGCCCATTCCCTGAGTTCACCTTTCAATTAAATAGCAGAGTGGTAACAAAATGCAAGCTATTACCCCTGTGATCAGTGCCCTACTTAAAAACCATCAGAACCAGACCAGAAGTTCAACAATTACGCAACTCAAAGTTGAGAAAATAAGAGAGTGAAAACCTAGAGTACTGGAAAAGGAATAAACTGAAGACAACTAAAGAGGATGTTGACACATTGTGCTAAATATAACGTCATGAACAATTTGTGTGGAAATTGTCAACTGAGAACTTAATTTTCTGTATAAAGCCTAACCAAAAATTCAATAAAGTATTGTTTAATAAAGAAGAAGAAAAATATACAGAGTCAAAGTACCAAAAATAATTGGTTGATATTCAGCCATTTTAGGAGGCAGCATATGACCAAGAACTGACAGCACTAGAGGAAGAAGTCCAAGCTGAGCTGAAGGCGAGGACAGAAAAATAAGTCTCCAAGAATTGACAGAATACCCACTGGTATGTTTCAACAAATGGATGTGCTGGAAGTACTCACTTGTTTATGCCAAGAAATTTGGAAGACTTGGTGAACCAGCTGGAAGAGACTCTTATTTGTACCCATTCCAAAGAAAGGTGAACCCACAGAATGTGAAAATTATTAAACAATGTCATTAATACCACATGCAAGTAAATTTTTGCTGAAGAGAATTCCAAAGTGGCTGCAGTGATACATCAACAGAAAACTGCCAAAAATTCAAGCTGGATTCAGAAGAGGCCACAGAATGAGGGATATCACAGCTGTTGTCAGATGGATCTTGGCTAAAAGCAAAGAATACCAGAAAGATGTTTACTTCTGTCTTATTGACTATGAAAAGGCATTTGACTGTGTTTCAGAACAAATTATGGATAACATTGCAAAGAATGGGAATTACAGAACACCTAATTGTGTTCATGTGGAACCTGTACATAGAATAAGAAGCAGTCATTGAAGAGAACAAGAGGATACTGAATGGTGTAAAATCAGGAAAGTTTTGCATCTGGGCTGTATCTTTTTGCTGTACTTATTTGATCTGTAGGTTGAGCAAATAATCACAGATGCTGGACTATATGATAAAAAAAAAAAAATGTGGCATCAGGATTGGATGAAGACTCATTAACAACCCATAATGTGAAGATGACATGACCTTGCTTGCTGAAAATGAAAAGGACTTGAAGTACTTACTGATGAAAATCAAAGATTACAGCCTTCAGTGTGGATTACACCTCAACATAAAAAAAAAACAAAAACCCTCACAACTGGATCAATAGCAAAATCATCATCAAAAGAAAAAAAAAAAAGATTGAAGTTGTCAAGGGTTTCATATTACTTGGATCCACAATCAATGCCCATTGAAGCACCAATCAAGGACATATTACATTGGGCAAATCTGCTGCAAAAGATCTCTTTAAAGTGTTAAAGAGCAAAGATACCACTTTGAGGACTGAGGTGCACCTGACCCCAGCCATGTATTTTCAATCATCTCAGATGCATGTAGGAGTTCTGGTAGCATAGTGCCTAAGGCACTTGACTGCTAACCAGAAGGCTGGTGGTTCAAACCCACCAGCCACTCCTTGGAAGAAAGGTTGGGCAATCTACTTCCATAGTGATACTGTCTCAGAAACCAACCCATGGAGGGGTCGCTATGAGTCGGGTCTGACTCGATGACACATAACAACAACAACAGATGCATGTGAAACTTGAACACTGAACAGGAATAACAAAGAAGAACTGATGCATTTGAATTACAACTTTGGCAAAGAATGTTGAATATACCATGAACTGCCAGAGAACAGACAAATCTGTCTTAGAAATATAGCTAGAATGTTCCTTAAAAGCAAGGGTGGCTAGATTTCATTTGACACACTCTGTACATGTTTTCAGGAAGGACCAATCTATGGAGAAGGACATCATGCTTGGCAAAGTGGAGTTTCAGGGAAAAAGAGAAAGACCCTCAACGAGATAGATTGACACAGTGGCTGCAACAATGGGCTTAATAAAAGCAAGGATCGTGAGGATGGCACGGGACCAGGCAGTGTTTTGTTGTTGTACATGCAGTCACTCTGAGTCAGAACTGACTCAACGGCTCTTAACAACAACACTCTTTATGGAAGCAAACTCCTTCCTCCCACAGAATGGCTAATGGGTTCAACCTATTGACCTTTCAGTTAGCAGCCAAGCACTGTTTTTGAGAGGGTTGGGGAGGCAACGGTGGTTAGGGGGAGGGAATGGTGGTTAGGGTCAGGGACAGGGACAGTCCTAGGGTTAGGGTTAGGGTTAGGGTTAGAGTTAGGGCTAAGACTAGAGCTACAGCTAGAACTAGTGCTAGATCAGCCAAGTGCTTCACCATCACTCCATCTGGACTCCTTGTTTAATAGATCGTTAGATAGATGGTTGGATGGAAGGGGGTGGGTGGGTAGGTGGGTAGGTAGATAGATGCCACTCATCTGTCTGTCTGTCATATTGGGATGGCCTACATGTTGCCGTGATGCAGGAAGCTATGCTACCAGTATTTCAAATACCAGCAGGTCACCCATGATAGACAGGTTTCAGCAGAGCTTCCAGATAAAGACAGACCAAGAAGAAAGGCCTGTAACCTATTTCTGAAAATTACTCAGTGAAAATCTTATGATTCACAATAGAATAGTATACAATATAGTCCTGGAAGATGAGCCCCCTAGATTAGAAAACTGTTAGACTGGTCCCTTATGAAACACAGTGCCTCTAACAAAGGACTCAAACATTCATTGAACATGAAGATGACACAGACGGGGCAGTTTTGTTCCATTATACCTGGGGTCACCATAAGTCAGACCAACTTGGCAGCAACAAATCACACTATATTCAGTACACATATAGACATAGATCTATATTTATGCACAGTCTATGACAGGCAAGAGAGGCAAGAAGAGAGATGACGTGGAGTGAAGAGGCAAGGAACCTCCTAAAAGAGCTGTAACACAGGTCAATTCTAACACTGAAGACAGTGAGAAGCCCTGAAGGGGTCCAGCAGCAGAGCTGGTAGCAACAGGCCCAGAAGGGGCCCTGCAGCAAAGTTAATGGTTAGCACAAAAACCTGCTGCTAGGAACACAGATGAAAGAGCTGAGCAGATTGCTATGCTGGCTGTGAGCTGGGCCGGGTAGCAGCGGAGAGGCTGACAGCAGGGAGGTCAAAGGCAGATAGGCCGGCACAGCTGAGAGGAGGCTGTTCCTGAAGTAGGCCTACATGGCTGAAAGGGAGAGTGAATGGCAGAGAGAGGGCCTGTCTGCTTGCACAGCCCAGAGGAGCTGAGAGAGTTGCCCTGCACCTAAGAAGAGAGAGACATGCTCTGTTCTTCAGGGGAACCTTCCAAACTTTGCCTACATGCTCCCTGAATCTGATCTCCAGTTGTACCTTATTCTCTAATAAACCACCCAACTATAAATGTGGTCTGTGAGCTCTGTGAGGCTACTGCAATGGGTTATCAAACCCAGCAGAGAAGTAAAGAGTGCCATGGGAGTGACGGCTGGTGTCATAATTGGTGGAAAGTTTGGAAGGTGGAGGTATGTCTGACCTTCACCTCATGGGGCTCAGCTTTGGCTGAATCCTGGTTCTTAACCCTAAGATATAGGAAAGCATAGTATATATTGTTGTATGTTTTTATATATCTTTGTAGATATAAGTAAGCCCTAGAGCCAGGAAAGGGAGGGAGTGGAGTGTCCGGGTACCCCAAGAGCAGCAGGATCCAGGTAACAGGAGGGAGGCAAGGCTGGGCCACAGCCCCCTAAAGCCAGGAAAGGGAGGGAGCAGAGTGGCTGGGGACCACAAAGTGGCAGGATCCAGGTGAGAATTAGGTAAGGGGAGGGCAGAGAGTTTTCCAACAGCTAAGGGAGACAAGCTTGTCTGTCAGTTTGTCATCCTGTGGGGCTTGGACATTGCTGTGAGGCTTGAGACTGTGTCACCAGTGTTTCGAATGCCAGCAGGGTTTCACGTGGTACACAGGTTTCAAGGCAGCATACAGACTGAGACAGACCAGCCAGAAGGAAGAGCCCATCCACTTCTCAAAAACTGGCCAGGGAAAACATTATGAACAGCAGAGAAACACTGTCTGATATGTTACTGGGCAACTTTATGAATAGCTTGGAAACATTGTCTGACACAATACAGGAAGACAAGCCCCTTGGATCAGAGGGCACTCAAAATAGGACTGGGAAAGAGCTGACTCATCAAAGTAGAACCAACCTTACTGATTGGGAGAAAGTAAATCTTTCAGGACCTCCATGTGCTGACATGGCATGACTCAAATTGAGGAGAAACAGCTGCAAACATCCATTAATAATCAGGGCATGAAATGTATGAAGTATGAATCTAGGAAAATTGGACGTTGTCAAAAATGAAATGGAACACATAAAGATTGATATACTATGCATTCATTAGTGAGTTGAAATGGACCGGTTTTGGCCATTTCGAATCAGACAACCATATGATCTACTATGCCTGAAATGAGAAATTGAAGAGGAATGGTGGTATTCATCATCACAAAGGATGTTTCAAGATCTGTCCTGAAGTACAATGCTGTCAGTGATAAGATAATATCCATACACCTATAAGGAAGACCTGTTAATACTACTATTTTTCAAATTTACACACCAAGCACCAAAGCCAAAGGTGAGGAAATTGAAGATTTTTATCAACTTCTGCAGTCTGAAATGGACTGAATGTGCAACCAAGATATGTTGTTTATCACTGGTGATTGGAATGCAAAATTGGAAACAAAGAAGAATCACCAGTAATTAGAAACTTTGGCCTTGGTGACAGAAATAACACTGGAGATCATAGGATAGAATTTTGGAAGACCAATGACTTACTCCTTGCAAATGCACTTTTTCAACAACACAAACAGTGGCTATACACATGGACTTCACCAGATAGAGTACACAGGAATCAGATTGACTACATCTGTGGCAAGAGGAGATGGAAAAGCTCAATATCTTCAGCCAAA
>NW_006921593.1:25701526-25702757 GCF_000298275.1 Orycteropus afer afer
CTGCATTGTAAATTTTGGTCAATGACATGAGACAAAGTATATGTGAACTGCTGTATGAAAAGTGAATTTACTCTGTAAATCTTCACCCAAATTCTAATAAAAAAAAAAAAAAAGCAACACACAAAGGCATGATAGACATTGGGTGAAGTCCAATTTTCAAAAGTGCCTGTTAAGAATGACTTGGTGTTTTGGAGTTTAGTTGCCCTGACTTGCCCAGAACTCAACCTTCACCTCAACCCATGAAAGTAGAGATTTCAACCTACATGCCTGTTATTTGTAGAGACCCCTGCAGGGAGACAAGATGAGGTGGGCACAGGACCCTGGGTACACCCACACCACCCAGCTGGAAGCCTTGCTGGGGAGACAACCCTGGTGCTCACTTGGAATTTATTAAGATCACGGTTTCTCAACTTCAGCACTAGTGACATTTTGGGGAAGAGAATTCTCATGTCGGTGTGGGATCTGCCTCATGCATGGTAGGATGTTTGGCAGCATCCAGGCCTCTGCCCACTAGTTGATGGTAGCAACGCCTAAGAGCGAAATCAAATAAGTCTTCGTACATTGCTCCCGGGGAGCAAAATCACCCCCCATTTGAGGACCACTGATCTAGATGATTCCAGAACACAACAGGAGGAAATGAGAGAAGAAGGGCTATCCCTGAAGAACTAGGCTTTAGTTTTCTAAAATCTAAGGAGTCCCAGTGAGTAAGCACTCAGCTGCTAACAGAAAGGATGGTAGTTTGAACTCACTAGCCATTGCACAGGAGAAAGATGTGGTAGTCTACTTCTATAAAGATTACAGCCTTGAAAACTCCATGGGGCAGTTCCACCCCATCCTATAGAGTTGCTATGAGTCAATGCAACAGCAATGGTGCTCTGAGAACTGCTCCTTAAAGAATGCCTTTACCATAGGGAGTAAACTCAGAGACAGAAATTCCAGCCTGCACTGAGCTAGGCTCCAAGGAACAGAAAGAAAAGCCCATAAATTCTACTTCAAATCCACTCTTCTTCTATCTCTTGCCTGGTACTCCTGCTCTACTAATGTAAAGGGGACAAGGGGAGTCCTGATGCCCACAGGAGGGGGGAAAGCTGGCCCTTCCCACCATTGCTGGGGCCCAGCCTGAGCTCTCATCATTCCCTCCACAGAGCATCCCCTTGTCCTGAGTGAGCTCCAGCCAGAATTCAGCTCGAAGGTCTGTGCAGTCCCAATACAGAGTTGTTGGGTTGTTGTT
>NW_006921593.1:25703805-25707673 GCF_000298275.1 Orycteropus afer afer
CTGAGGCTGGTATGTGCTAGTAAGCAGGCATCTTGAGCAGATGCTACTCCTGCAGCCAGCATACTGCAGGGTGGGCTTTGATAGCAACCAGACAGACTCCCTGGGGATCCATTCCGAGTGTGACTACCCCTCCCCCACCCAGTAACTGTCAGCTGTTGGACTGACAAGAACTCCTGCAGTAGGATCCCTACAGTGGAGTCAGGAGGTGGGTCACCAAAGCGGAGACTGCTCCCTCCACCACCACAGGGCCACTGGGACTCTGAACCCAACAAGGCAGCTCTCTCAGAGATCCTTCTGGGGACTTCCAACCCCTTCTTGTCCTGAAATGGAGGAAAGACTACTTGTGCTTCCCCTGAATGTCTTCTCAGACATAAGGAGGGAGAGGAATGGTGTAGACAAAGAATTGCTTGTATGTCACTGAAGTTAATTTGGTACCAACTTACCTTTCAATGTGATAAATGCAAGGTCTTAAATATAATACTCATGGTAGCCACTAAGAAAGAGTATGAAAACCATCCGCAAAAGGAAAAGAGAAAAGCTCTGTGACAATAGCAAAGGGAGGAAACAACCTAACTGCCCATCAGCAGATGAACAGATAACAAAATGTGGTACAAGCACCCCATGGAATACTACTCACCCAATAGGAGAAATGAAGTCTTGATACATGCTCCAGTATGGATGGAGCTTGAAGACATGCTGAGCAAAATCAGCCAACACCAAAAGGACAAATATCACATGGCCTCACTTATATAAAAAGACAAGAAAAGGCAAATGTGCAGAGACCAAATTGTATTAGTGGTTACCAGGGACGGGAGGCAGCAGGGTAAGGGGGTTAGCAGTGACAGAAAAAGAACATTGATTAGCATAGTGGCTAAAGCACTTGACTGCTAACCAGAAGGCTGGCGGTTCAAACCCACTAGCCACTCCTCGGAAGGAAGGTTGGGCAATCCTACTTCCGTAGTGATACTGCCTTGGAAACCCAAGGAGGGGTCGCTATGAGTCGGGGTCGACTCGACGGCACATAACAACAACAACAACAAGCATGACTCATTGTTGTAATTGCTGTCAGTAAGTTGTACACTTGGAAAAAGTTGAATTGGCAATAGGAGTGACAGATACATTTACAATGACAACAGCAACAAAGAATAGCTGCCGAGGCTGCTTACGTACAATCAAACACCTCATGAGATTTGCTTCCTTGATTATGATTATTGTTTCATGGACCATCCTAGTTCCTTAGCATAATAACCTGTTTAGTGCTTCTGTTCTATCTCCTAGTTCCCTGCATAGTGTCTGGGGTCTTAAAGCTTTCAAGTGGCCGTTCAAGGCACAACAATTAGTCTCTATTCGCCTAGAGCCACAGAGGGAAAAGCAGAGTCTAGACTAGGTAGAGGACATGAAATTGGAGATGATTCATTTGCATATGCAAATGACACCACCTTGCTTGCAGAAAATGATGAAGACTTGAAGCACTTACTGATGGAGGTCAAATACCACAGCCTTCAGTATGAAATACACCTCAACACGCAGAAAACCAAAACCCTCACAATTGGATCCATAACCAGCATGATGATAAATGGAGAAAATATTGAAATTGTCAAGGATTTCATTTTAGTTCAATCCACCATCAATGCCCCCGGAAGCAGCAGTCAGGAAATCAAAGGACATATTGCACTGGGCACATCTGCTGAAAAGACTGCTTTAAAGTGTCAAAGACTAACGATGTCACTTTGAAGACTGAAATAGACTCATACACACTTGAAAGCTGGACAATGAATAAGGAAGACTGCAGAATTGATGCATTTGAATTTTGGATAAGTGAAGAATCTTGAATGTACCTTGGACAGGTAGAAGAGCAGAGGAATCTGTCTTGGGGGAAGTCCAACCAGAACGCACCTTAGTAATGAGAATGGCCAGACTTTGTCTTTCATGCTGTGGCCATTTTGTCAGCTAGGACCCGTGCCTGGAGAAGGATATCGTGACTGGTAACGTAGTGGGTCAGCGAAGAAGGGGAAGACCCTTGATGAGATAGAGTGACACAGTGTCTACAATGAGCTCAAGCATAGCAGGTATTGTGAGGATGGTTAAGGCCGGGCAGTACTTCATTCTGTTGTGCATGGGGTCACTATGAATAGGAGCTGACTTGATGGCACCTAGTAACAACAACAACAGTAAAAAAAATCTGCCTTGAGCATTATGATCTTGTAAGAATGATCTAGATGGGGTCAGATTGACAATAGTAACTTGAAAGATTAGATAGGAACCTTAGCGCCAGTGAATTTAGGTTAATGAGTTTGTGTGGGAGGAACAACTCAGAAAGGGAGGGTGAGAATGGTTGCACAACTCAGAGACTGGAATGAATCAGTGCCACTAACTTGCACATGTAGAAACTGTTGAACTGGTGCGTTTTTTGCTGTCTATATTAACGACAACAACATGGGCTGCAGGAAAGGCCTAGGCAGGACCAGGAAAGTGGCTTCAGAATGTGTGGGCCTGCCTCCATGACCCAGACTCTAAGTTCCTCACAGTGGGAGCCACTAACCAGGCAGCAAGGGACTTCTCCATGGGCCCCTCAGCAAGGGAAGAAGAACAGATGCCAGTGTGTGAGCTTATGTGAGGTGCTCCCTGAAACAACCAGGGAGTCCCTGAGGTGGCCAAGACCGTTGGGAAAGGAGAGAGATGGGCTGTGGCCAGAGGCCCTCTCCCATGGACGTAAGGGAAATGATCTTGTGAGCTGGGAGCATGGGGGAAACAATGAGGAGGACCTGCCCTGGACAGTGGATCATAGCAACGTGCAAGGAATGTCCACCAAGCTCTGGCCTTCGAAAGGCTTTGCATATTTTCAAGAGAGTAGATTCTGATGACTGTCATTTAATTCCTAATAATTAGAAGTACACCTTGATCATCACATGTTGTAATGCAGAATCCTCTCTAAGGGGACATGTTGGGGTGAAAATTGAGACACAAATGCAGGTAAGCTCCAGATAAGTACAATCACTACAGTCTGGTTTCTCCATATGATTGAATACCCTTCGTTGACCTATCTGTATCTCTCTCTAGTGTTGCTGATGTTGTTAGGTGCTGTTGAGTCAAATTTCGACACATAGTGACCCTATATGACAGAGTAGAACTGCCCCATATGGTTTCCAAGGCTGTAGTCTTTAAGGAATCCGACTGCCACAGCTTTTTCCCATAGAGCATATGATGGGTTTAGATCACCGTCCTGTCAGCCACCAGCTGAGTGTTAACCGTTGTGCCACCAGGGCTCCTTCCTTTCCTGACATAGGAGATTTCTAGTTCATGCCTCTTACACCTTGGCACCAGCCCAATTCTTCTCATCACCTCTCCCCCTATCTTCCCATGGAAGCTATAGGCAATTGTCCAACTTGTTAACAAAGAAATGAACAGATGTGAGAGAAACGTGGTAAAGGTGTAGGGGGCCTGCATCAGGCTTTCTCTTTGGTGGAAAATGCTTTGAAAAGAATGACTCTGGCACAAAAGACAGGAACTGGTTTGAAACCTTTCAGAATTAGAAATGCTCAAATGCACATACATAGATGTTCACTTTCCAAAGGAACTCTGGGAACCCAGGTCAGGCATCAGCAGAAGTTTTCTCTAAAGGGCCAGATCGATAATAAGTATGTAGGCTTGGCAGACCACATATGTTTCTGTCTCATGTGTGTGGTGGTGGGGTTTAACCTCTCTTTAAAAATGTAAAAATCATCCTTAGCTCTGAGTCATTCAAAACCAGGCCTCTGACCAGATTTGGCCCACAGGCTATAGTTTCCTGTCCCCTGGCTTAGGGCCCAGGGAAAGTGCATACAACAGTTTGGGAGAATGGGTTTCCACCTGGACTGCTCCCCAGCAC
>NW_006921593.1:25742972-25743804 GCF_000298275.1 Orycteropus afer afer
AAAATTATTTGCAGCACATACAAAATCTTAAGTATTACTGTCCCTAATGCTCTGGATCTCTGGTAGCATAGTAGCTAAGGCACTTGACTGCTAACCAGAAGGCTGGCCGTTCAAACCCACCAGCCACTCCTCGGAAGGAAGATGAGGCAATCTACTTCCGTAGTGATACTGCCTCAGAAACCCAAGGAGGGGTCGCTATGACTCGGGTCTGACTCGAAGGCACATAACAACAACAACAATGCTCAAAAGCCCTGGTGGTGCAGTGGTCAAATGCTTGGCTGCTAAGCAAATGGTGTGTGGTTCAAATCCACCTCTCTGTGGGAAAAAGATGAGGCAGTCTGCTTCTGTGAAGATTGACAGGCTTGGAAACTCTATGGGGCAGTTCCACTCTGTCCTCTAGGGGCGCTGTGAGTCAAAATTGACTCCACAGCAGTAGGTTTGGTTAGGGCTTCAGAAGGAAGACTGGGCAATCTACTTCCCTAAAGATACTGCCTCAGAAACCCACGGAGGGGTCACTATGAGTCAGGTCCAACCTGACGGTACATAACAACAACAACAACAATGTAGTGGGGAGTGTGCCCAAGACTATGTACAGAGTTGGCAGACAATGTTTCTACAAGTGTATTTGTATGTACTGTAAGAATTCCCAGGTGAATAGTAGAGCTGACAAGGGGCAAGGTTGTAGTCACTTGGTCACAGCCAGCTACCCAGAGGGACTGAGTAGTTGAACCTGTATAGTTGAAACTGTGGGCTCAGGACCATAGTCACAGGGGACATCAAGCTCAATTGGCATAACATACTACACAAAACATTGTTCCACCTCCTACTTTGG
>NW_006921593.1:25743904-25745079 GCF_000298275.1 Orycteropus afer afer
TTTGACTCGACGGCACATAACAACAACAACAACAACATATAGAGAGAGTGGCATAGTGCCTAAGACATTTGACTGTTAACCAGAAGGTTGGTGGTTCAAACCCACCAGTCACTCCATGGAAGGAACACTGGACAATCTGCTTCTGTAAAGATCTACCACCTCAGAAACCCAAAGGGGGTCACTATGAGTAGGAATCCATGACATTGAGTTTGGTTTTTGTTAAGGGGAGAGCCTCTAAGCAGGAAGTAGGAGCCAGGGCCAACAGCCAGAACAGGTAGGGGAAGGCCAGGAAGTGAGCAGAGTGGTTTGGAACAACTAAGGGAGGTGAACTTGTCTGTCAGTTTGTCGTACTATGGTGGCTTGCATTTTGCTGTGAGGCTGGAGGCTGTGCCACTGGTGTTTCCAATGCCAGCAGGGTCACCCATGGGTGGACAGGTTTCAGCAGAGCGTCTAGACTGAGAAAACTTGGAAGAAGAAAGAGGCCAGCCATTTCTCAAAGAATTGGCCAGTGAAAACCTTATGAATAGCAGTGAAATACTGTCTGATATATTACTGGATAACTTTGTGAATAGCCCTGAAACATTGTCCAATACAGTGCTGGAAGATAAGCCCCTCAGATCTGAAGGCACTCAAAATATGACTGGGAAAGAGCTGCCTCATCAGAGTAGAGCATACCTTAATGATATGGATAAAGGAGAGCTTTCAAGACCTCCATTTGCTGATGTGGCACAACTCAAAATGAGAAGAAACAGCTGCAAACATCCATTAATAATCAGACCATGGAATGTACAAAGTATGAATCTAGGAAAATTGGAAGTTGTCAAAAATGAAATGGAACACACAAAGATTGATATCCTAGGCATAAGTGAGCTGAAATGGACCCATTTTGGCCATTTTGAATCAGACAAGCATATGATCTACCATGCCATGAATGACAAATTGGAGAGGAATGGCACGGCATTCATCATCACAAAGGATGTTTCAAGATGTGTCCTGAAGTACAATGCTGTCAGTGATAGGATAATATCCATCCACCTATTGTTGTTGTTGTTATGTGCCGTCGAGTCAGACCTGACTCATAGCGACTCCTCCTTGGGTTTCCGAGGCAGTATCACTACGGAAGTAGGATTGCCCAACCTTCCTTCCGAGGAGTGGCTAGTGGGTTTGAACCGCCA
>NW_006921593.1:25751509-25756745 GCF_000298275.1 Orycteropus afer afer
TGTGGAACAAAACTCAAAATCATTTGGAAAAAAAAGGGGGGGCAGGTTTGCTGGTCTGATAGAGCCTAGTGGAACCACTGAGACTATGGTTCTTAGCTGACTTTCAGGTCTGGAATTGAACCTACACCTGTGGCTTCCAGGCAAACAAAAGACAGGCATATGAATTGAACATTTACCCGAGGTAGATGCACTCCTTGGAGGGAACAATCATGGGAAAAAGAAGGACTGTTTATGCACAGGGAGACAGCTCAGGGGGCAGGAGTGCATGGAGAGATAGACACAGGGAAGAGGTGAGTATTGGGAGGAAGTGGGAGGGGAGCTGTTGCACTGGGGTAAATTGTAGTCAATGTCATGAGACAAAGTGTATGTGAAATGCTGTATGGAAAGTGAATTTGCTCTGTAAACTTTCACCCAAATCACACACACACACTCACACACAAAGAATCATAGCTACACTCTTGTTTAAAAAGGAAAATAATAGAAAAAGCCTAAATATCTATCAACATTGGCTGGTTGAATAAACTATGGGCATCCAAAGTGAAGCATTTGACATAGAGATTAAGAAGAATATGCTCAAACCTGTGTTGACTTTTAAAGATGTCTGCAATTTCTTGGTAAGTGAAAAACAAGGGGAGAGACCAATGTGTCCAGTCTGACTCTAGATTTTATTTAAATAAAATGGGTGTGAAAGTTACACTTTCTGTGCATATATAGATGAAATCTTTTCAGAACACTAATTTCAGAGCATTTTCCTACAGAGGGTGGCAAAGGATTAGCAGACATAAAAAAAAAAAAAAAAATCAGCCTAGAAAGTCATTCTTCCTATACACACATATATCAAAGGTAGCAGCCGCTTCATGAAACTTGTTAACCCACAATTAGAGGAATGGGTATCAAATAATCATTAAACCAGAAAGATTTTACAAACGTGCTGAGTGCATTACCATTTCTGGTTCATGGAGACATCATTTTTTTATACCCAAAGCTAGATATTTCTGAATCAGCTGAAAGAGAGAGAACCTACCTGTGGCAATGGCTTCCTCTGTTGGCAGTTGATGCCTCCAACAAAAATCATGTTGGGCATCACAGGTTTGGGATAGTCAAAAACAAAGTCAGTGCGGAGCAACCAGATTGATGTGTGGCTGTAGAGGTCATAAGCTGTGACTGGCATTTGGAGAATCTCAGAGGCAATTTCTAAGCCATTTCTGAAGAAATAAGGGCAAAATAAATGCTCCTCCACATGTGTGACTTGGTTCCATACTCTTTCCTTGAAGGTCATAGTATCCGAGAACATTGAGAGACCCTGGGGAACGTAAGAAACAGGACTGGGGCTCTGTGTACTTTCTTCAAGATGATAACAAAACAGTCCTCTGGTGAAGACCACAGATGGGAGTGAAAAATATTTGGCAACAATTAAGCCACATAGATCAAAAGGATCTGTAAACACTGCATCAAAAGAACTCTCTTTTATGAACTCTACTAATTTCGTGTTGTTAAACAAACTCCTACAATTTGAAAAGAAGTATTTAAATACAGTGTCGGCTGAACCCGTTAATATAGGAGATAGATCTCTGAACTGGTTTTTCCAATGAAAATTGACAAAAGCCATGAACTCACGATCCAGATCCTCCAAAGAGTAAGAAGTGGAGTAAGTCTTTACTGTGATGTCCAGAGACTTTTCCAGGTGCCAGTTCACCTCTGGCATGACCATGACCACCTCATGCCCTCTGTGGGTGAGTTTCTCCACCACAGAGCGCATGGTGAACCAGTGGCTCCCACTCATGGGGACGACCAGCAGCTTGCCTGCCTGGGCAAGGCCAGATGTCAACAGGAGACACACACAGAGAGGAAGGAAGCCAGTCATAACTGCAGGCACCAGTGGGGAACCTGCTGCTTGGGTTCTCAGCTCCGGTGATACTGTCAGGACAAGTTCAAGCACAAAACCCACCCCGAGAGAGGGCGTGTCTTTCTCCACGCCTCAACAAACTGCTCTCCTTGTCAATGATTTACTTCTAAAAGCAGTCATGAATGAGTAGTATTTGGTGAAATAACTTCTGTATGTTTCCCAAACTAGAGTAGCTTTCGATCTTTGCCTTGGACGGGGATCGTGTCCAGTACTGCAATGAGAGTTCAAGAACAAATTTATTAAGCAATACTTTTGCAGCAGTGGTACTAAAGGAATGATGGGGTGGGGTGCTGACCACACCGAGTGACACTGTCAAAGAGCACCAAAGACACCAAGCTATAACATTGTTGTGCAGTGTTTCAGCAGAAATTTATTCTTCTTTATAAAACTATCTCTGTAGCTGGTTATAGAAACACAAATATTTTTGTAAGCCCAGCTTACTCATATCAGTATACTTACAAGGGTTTAACTCTATGCAAATTTACTCTTTGAACTTTGAATGCACTCTGGTTCGAGCTGTCATTATTACCCAATTAGGAGGAAGCTTTGAATCATGTGGTTTCCTCCACACCTCTACAAGCATGCCCTGTTGTTTTGTTTTTACAGTCACTGACTATGTCCGATTTTCTGGTGTTTTTGCTACAATGTTGTGATAATCAGTATTTGTGAACTATATCAATCATCTTTTCGAGAATGAAGTAGTGATTCAAGGAAAAGAGAAAAATCAAAAAAGGCTTCTGCTCAGTTACTAATCATGTTGTAATTCAATGTAGAAACACTCCATAAAACAATTTTGTTGTTAGTATTCCTATAATCTGAGAAAGAGTACATTGAAGCAATTCACAACTATATTTATCACATATTATTCCATGATGAAAATTGAAGATAAACATTGCTGCAGATTCTGTCTGGTCTGGTCCATGGAGGGAAAGAAGGATCGATGCCTTGAGTTACTGCCCTGGGTAACACCAGCCTTAGCTATGCCACTGCCCTTTTGCAATCTGACATCTCAGAAAAATACAGTGGAATAAAACTCCTATTTTGGAATTTTTCCCAAAGCAAAATTTGGATTTTACCCTCAGACTACCAAAAGCTCTTTGCCCAGAAGGGACTCAGCTTCTAGGTTCAAAGAGAAGATTGGAGTCCCTTCCCCGGACCTGAAATTATTTGCAAGTGACTCTGGAACACACAGGCATTGTGCTTGTCTTGTTCCGTTTCCAGCAGGAAATTACAAACCCATGAAGCCTCTGAAATGCTGAAATAAGATTGACAACCCTATCCAAGGGCCATTCCAGGGATTAGGTGGAGTGTGACTATCGTCTATTTGAATCACTTTCCCTAGATGTGGCCCATGTGGTAGGTGGCCACCTGCCCAGTCCTGCCAGAAGCTCAATTCCCACACACCTCTCTTTTCTCTGTACTTCCATTTGTCTGTTGAGACCTCTGCTGTCAGACTTGCCCCAATCAGCCTGGTTCTTCCTTCAATAATCAATGTGTCTATGTCCCGAACTCTTCACAGCATTTCTTGAGGTCAGGGGGTGTCTTCTTCACACTTGCACCCTTGTCCCACAGTTCTTGTGCTATGCCTCGCACAGAAGAACCCCACAAGAAACGTTGGTTGCGTTACACTGAATTACATTATGCAGGTGTTCCAGATGCTGCGTGGGTGAGGCCAGTGTGTGTGTTACTCAGCTAAGTGGTTCATGCTCACTGAGACCCTGAGGGATTCTGGATCCCAACCTGAAGAACTAGTTCTTATTAGGTCTAAGACAGCTTCATCCTTGGCAGTCAAACAGTTACCAGACATTTGACAAAGGTGCAATGGCAATGTTGACTCATTAATTGTTATAAATGTGCCATGGTAATTTGTTAATTACTAGAGGAAACTAGGTCCAGGCTATCTGGAGATTCTCTGCATTATTTTTTCAACTTTTGTGAATCCTAAAATTATTATAAAATAAAGCGTTTAGAGACTTCTGGTCAGAGGGCAGAATAGGCAGACAAGCTGCACAGACCTTGTTCGACAAAGAAAAGAGAAACTAATTGACAGAGACAGAAGATAATCCTGGAGCCCTGAGCTTTGAAAGGAAGTATACCGAAGTGGATTAGGCACCAACTAGTGAAAAACCTGAATGAAAATAGTGAATACCAAGACATCACAGCAGTGGACTGTCAGCTACTCTGACGGCACCAACAGCCTGATTATTTCTAAGTGGTGTTGGGACCTGAGAATTGACCTAAAGATCAGCCCTGGTCACCAAGGGCTACAGGAACAACTGCGCTGGTGGCCAATGACTAGGAAGGGAAACAGCAAGGAGGGCGACAACCTGAGCTGTGGACTTTCGGCTGTCCAGAGGGCACAGCCATTTTGATTGTTTTCAAATAGTGGCCATTTTGGTTATTTAAAGTGACTGAGGGCACAGCCATTTTGAACGTTTACAAGTGGTGGCCATTTTGGATATTTAAAGTGACCGAGGGCACAGTGATTTTGAATGTTTACAAGCAGTGGCCATTTTGGATATTTAAAGAGGCAGCGTTCTCATTTGGATTCCAAGGACCTAAGAATAGGGTCTGCTTGCCGAGGACAACAGGGACATATGAGAGGCTGACAATGAGAAAGGAGACAGGTGGTGAGTATGTAACCCTACTTATGTAGATAACATCCAAAGAAAACAAAAATCACGAGCAAGTCACTTCACCATACAATTCACCAATTAAATTTAAACACAAAAACATCACAATGTCTTAGAGACAACAGAGCATCACAGTGCACACAAAGAAGCAAGATAAAGTAGGGGAAACAAAGGACCAGGATACAGACCCAGAACGTATCCCTGAGTAGGAAGTAGCATGGTAACTCCCTGATAAGGAATTCAAAAGAATTATATTTAGGTACCTTCAATAATTGAGAAGCAGGTCAAGGAAAACACTGACAAAATTGAGGAAAACACAGAGAAAACCCTAGAACAATTTTGAAAAATAATACAAGAACAAAATAAATAAATGAAAAATTAGAATGATACAAAATCTAGAGATAGAAATCCAGAAGATTAATACTAAATTTTCAGAAATGGATAACACAGTCAATGAACAAAAGAGTAGAATTAAATCAATGAAAGACAGAAATAGTGAGATTAAAGACAAATACTTCAATACTTCTTTGGAAGAGGATCAATCAGAAAAAAGATCAAAACAAAATGAAGAAAGCCTAAGGATCATGTGGGATACCATCAAAAGGAATAACTTACATGTAATCAGAATTCCAGGAGCTCTGGTAGCATAGTGCCTAAGGCACTTGACTGCTAACCAGAAGGCTAGCAGTTCAAACCC
>NW_006921593.1:25756845-25761119 GCF_000298275.1 Orycteropus afer afer
TGGAAAAGCTCAATATCTTCAGCCAAAACAAGGCCAGGAGCTGATTGTGGAACAGACCATCAACTGCTACATATATATATATACAGTACAGGAAAGATAAGAGGGGCAAGGAGAAGAAGCAGAGAGAGAAAAGGCAAGGATCCTCCTAAAAGGGCTGTAACCACAAGTCAGCTGTAACAACGAAGACAGCAGGAAGCCCAGAAGGGGTCCAACAGCACAGCTGGCAGTGACAGGCCCAGAAGGAGCCCAGTAGCAGAGCCAGTGGTCATGGCAGAAACCCTCTGCTAGGAATGCAGCTGGGAGAGGTCAGGTGGCAGCAGGGAGTTCAATGGCAGAGACGCCTGCATGTGGGGGAGGGAACATGCAGGGCCAAGAGTCCTGTCTTAAGAGGGCTGAGAGACGACCTGTCTTGAAGGGGCTGAAAGGAGGCCTGCACAGACAAAAGGGGGTGTGCATGGCAGAGAGAAGGGCTTGTCTGCTAGCATGGCCCAGGGAGCTGTGAGGGGTGTCCTGCCCTGAAGAAGGGAGGCATGTGCTCTACTCTACAGGAGAAACTTCCAGACTCTGCTCCATGCTTTCTGATCCTGATCTCCAGCTGTACCTTGTTCTTAATAAACTTAACTGTAAGTATGGTCTGTGAGCTTTGTGGGGCCACTGCAATGGACTATTGAACCCAGCAGAGTAGTAGAGAGTGCCATGAAAGTGACAGCTGGTGTCATAATTGGTGGAAACTTTGGAAGGTGGAGGTATGTCTGACCTTCACCTCAGGGCTCAGCTCTGGCTGATCTTGGTTCTTATCCTTAAGATATAGAAAAGCATACTCATATATCATTGCATGTTGTTATATACCTTTATAGATATAGTCAAATACGCACACAACTCTATATGATTCAGTATGTTTTATAGTTGATAGCTGTGCCATAGATAGATGACAGCTATAAAACAATTGTATCCCTCTCTGAACCTCCGGGCCTGGCACTCACGACACGGTGAGCAGCACTGAACTCTGAGCCAGTTCAAGAAGAAGGCTTCACCCTTGGGTAGAGGGCAAGTGAGCAGGCCATGCCTGGGTGCTGCCTGGCACCATAATTGAAAGAGGGGTAAAGGGGGTGAGAGCCTTAACTGGGCTCAATCCCTTATGCCTTTTCTCAGGGTGAGTAGAGTATTATAATATATCTAACATTTACATTTTACTAAATGGTATTAAAGAACTCTGGTGGCACAGTGCCTAATGCATTTGACTGTTAACCAGAAGGTTGGTGGTTCAAACCCACCAGCCACTCCCGGGAAGTAAGACTGGGCAATCTACTTCTGTAAAGATTTACCACCTCGGAAACCCAGTGGGGGGTGCTGTGAGTCAGAATCAACTGGATAGCAGTGGGTTTGGGTTTGGTTTGGGGTTTAGATGGTATTAGAGGAGCTCTGGAGGTATAGTGGTTAAGGCATTTGGCTGCTAACCAAAAGGCTGATGGTTTGAACGCACCAGCCACTGCATGGAAAAAAGATGAGGCAATCTACTTCCATAAAGATATACAGCCTTGGAAACCCAATGGGGGTCGCTATGAGTTGAAATCAACTCAATGGCTATGAGTTGAGACAGCATTATGTTGTAAAACAGTGTGGCTTTTCCATTTTTAAAGAACGATTTTTAAAAAGCAAAAAAAAAAAAAAAAGAAATGTGAGCAACAGAGACCTGAAGTGGCCAGAAAGTCTGTAATATTTTTATCTGGCCCTTTACAAAAAGGTCTGTGGATCCCTGATACAGCATATTAAATTTACATAAACAAAATAGCCTGTTCTCTGCTACCGAAACACTTCATGCACTCTTACCATGTGTACAATGGGAAGTACTTAATTATGTTTATTCCCAAACAATTCCCTCATGAAAATGAGATACATTGTACCAATCTGCACACCCTAGAGGCCAAATGACACTGTAATTGTCATTTAGGAATTCATTCCTGCACTATCGTCATATATTACATGCATGTATAAATATTTACTAGGCGTGTGTGTGTGTATGATTATTCTTGTTAGTTGCCATCAAGTCCATTACAACTCATGGCTACCCCATGTGTACAGAGTAGAAATGCTCCACAGCGTTTTCAAGGTTGCGACTTTTCAGAAGCGGATTGCAAGGCCTATCTTCTGAGGTGTTTCTAGGTCATTTCGAACTGTCAACATCTTGGCTAGTTGAGGGCTCAGCTGTTTGCATCAGTCGTGGACTCCACGCGCACACGTATGTGTGTGTGTGTGTTGTGAGGTGCCATCAAGTCAGACCATGGTGACCCCATGCACAAGAGAACGAAACACTGCCCGATCCTGCACCATCCCCACAATCCTTGCTTGGCTTGAGCCCATCACTGCAGCCACTGTGTCGGTCCATCTCATGGAGGGTCTTCTTCTTTGCTGACCCTCTATTTTACCAAGCATGATGTCCTTCCCCTCCAGACGATATGTCCAAAGTATACGAGATGAAGCCTCACCATCGTCCCTTGTAAGGAGCATTCTGGCTGGACTTCCTCAGGCAGCCTTGGTATACCTGCCGTTCCTCGGCAACACAGTTCAAGTGCATCAGTTCTTCCACAATGTTCTTCATTCACTGTCCGGCTCCCACATGTATATGAGGCAATTGAAACCACCATGACTTGGGTCAAGCTAACCATAGTTTTCAAAGTGACATCTTTTCCCTTTAACACTTTAAAGAGGTCTTTTGCAGCAGATTGGACCCATACAATATGTCATTTGACTATTTGACTGCTGTTTCCATAGGGGTTGATTGTGGATCCAAGGAAAATGAAATCCTTGACAACTTCAATCTTTTCTCCATTGATCATGATGATGTTGCTTGTTAGTCTAGTGGTGAGGATTTTTGTTTTTTCTATGTTGAGGTGTAATCCATATTGAAGGCTGTGGTCTTTGACCTTCATTAGTAAGTACTTCAAGTCCTCTTTGCTTTCAGCAAGGAAGATGCTGTCAAGTGCTGGCAAGGTCTTGGTGACTCAGGTTACCTCGGCAGGATGCTCTGAGCTCCCAACAGTCAAGGTGTTGTTGAATGCCATGAACTTAATTTTACCCCTAGTGCCCCGTGTGTTACAGAGTAGAACTGCTCCATAGGTCTTTCTGGACTGTCATCTTTACAGAGGCAGGTCACCAGGCCTTTCTTCCGTGGCTGTGCTGGGTGGGTTTAACAGCCAGTCTTTAGGTAAGAGTTTGAGGACAAGCCAATTGTGCCACTCAGGGACCTTTAAAGGGTCAATACCCAATTCAAAATAAAAACATAATAGTTGGGAAAATAATAAAAAGCCCAGGAGTAAACTTTAACTATACACACACACACACATAAGGAACTCTGGTAACATAGAGCACTTGACTGTTAACCAGAAGGCTGGTGGTTCAAATCCACCAGCCACTCCTCGGAAGGAAGGTTGGGCAATCTACTTCCATAGTGATACCACCTCCAAAACCCAAGGAGGGGTCTCTATGAGTCGGGTTCGACTCGATGGCACATAACAACAACAACAACAACAACATATATACATATGGTATAAGTTTTTACTGATGGTTTCTGAAACTGGATAAATAAGGAGAAACAAGATCTAAATAAATACTATTTTCCAGAATAAGAATACTTAATGAGGACATTAAATAAGGAAGACTGAAGAAGAACTGATGCCTTTGAATTATGGTGCTGGCAAAGAATATTGACTACATCATGGACTGACAGAAGAACAAACAAATCTGTCTTGGAAGAAGTACAGCCAGAATGCTCTTTTAAAGCAAGAATGGTGAGACTTTATGTCATGTACTTTGGACATGTTCGCAGAAAGGCCCAGTCCCTGGAGAAGGACATCATGCTTGATAAAGTTAGGGTCAGCAGAAAAAAAAAAAAAAGGAAGACTGTCAATGAGACAGATTGACCCAGTGGCTGCAATGATGGGCTTCAGCATAACAATGTTTGTGAGGATGGTGCAGGACCAGACAGTGTTTAGTTCTGCAGGACATAGAAAATGTTTACATTGTCTTAAACAACCAAACCAAACCCACTACCATCCAGTCGATTCTGATTCACAGCTACCTCCACTGGGTTTCCAAGGCTGTAAATCTTTACAGAAGTAGATTGCTTCATCTTCCTTCTGCAGAGTGGCTGCTGGGATTGAACCGCCAACGCTCTGGTTAACAGTCAAATGCCTTATGCACTGCACCTCCAGAGCTTCTTTACATAGCCTTGGAAAGACCAAAACAAGTTGAAACACAGAAACCCACTCAGGAAA
>NW_006921593.1:25766086-25768502 GCF_000298275.1 Orycteropus afer afer
GGCAATCTACTTCCGTAGTGATACTGCCTCGGAAACCCAAGGAGGGGTCGCTATGAGTTGGGTCCAACTTGACAGCACATAACAACAACAACAACAATCAGAATTCTAGAACTGGAAGAGACAAATAAAGCCACAGAGAAAATTGTTGCAGATTTGTTGGAAGAGAATTTCCCTGGTATGATGAAAGATGAGAATATATCCATTCAAGAAGTCCAACGAACCCCAAACAGGATAGGCCCCAAAAGAAAATCACCCAGACATATCATCATCCAACTCACCAAAAGCAAAGACAAAGAGTCCACCACAAAGAAAGAAAGAAGCACAGGAAAGCAAAAAGTTACCTACAAGAGGCAACCAATAAGACTAAGCTCAGATTTCTCAGCAGAAACCGTGCCAGAGAGAAGACAAAGGGATGGTGTATATAAAACCCTGAAAGAAAAAAATGTACAACCAGGAATTATATACCCACTGCCATCGAGTCGGATCTGACTCATAGTAACCCCTCCTTGGGTTTCCAAGGCAATATCACTATGGAAGTAGAGTGTCCAACCTTCCTTCCGAGGAGTGGCCAGTGGGTTTGAACCACCAGCCTTCTGGTTAGCAGTCAAATGCCTTAGGCACTACCCCTCCAGAATTGTCCCTCAAATATGATGATGAAATTAGGACATTTCCAGATAAGAAGAAATTAAAGGAATTTCTTAAAACCAGACCAACCTTACAAGAGATGCTAGAGGGAGTCCTCTGGACAGAGAACCAACAACAGCAAACAACTGATCATTAACACACATGATGATGTAACCCAGAAACCAGCCCAGTTATGGAAGTATCCAAAGTAATTAATCCTACAAGATTGTAAACAGGGAACCAGAGACATCAACTGACAAATGAGGACCACTACAAACTAAAAAGAGGGGAAAAATTGTGTAGTTACAGAACTTAAAAATGGTAGGCAAGTAAAGACAACCGCAAGATAGAATGGACTGTTCTAAACTTGAGAAGAAAATTATAAATCACAGGGTAACCTCAAAGAAAAATTATAAACCTTCACATCAAAATAAAAAAGAGGACCAGCACAAATATTGTTCTAGTTATCTAGTGCCACTCTGACAAGAATATACCACCAACTGAATGGCCTGAACAAACAGGAGTTTATTCTTTTACAATTTGGAGGCTTTAAGTCTGAGTTCAAAGTCTCAGGGTCTAGGGACTGGGTGAAATCTGCTCAACCTTGGGCTTCAGCTCTGCCTCCTGCTCCTGACCCACTGAAGCTAGATGATTTTCTTCACTCAGACAGCTGCTGGCTGCTGAGACTGACAAGCCCAAAGTTGACAAGTAAAAAGGCACAGTCCCGATGTTACTAAACCACATAGGTCATTAATTCAAGTCCATTGAAAGTCCCAAGGTTGGCAAAACATGGCAGGCTGCTGAACAATGACACAGCTATATGCAGAGTCCAAGCATGCCATAAGCTAGAGACCATTCCCAAAGCTGTTTCTTATATATGAGAAGCAGATCACGTACCCAAATCAGCTACTTAGCTGCTCCAATAGATTCCACCATGGACTTAATTACCAATATCACCATGGGGAATAACTACATTCAGCTGCCCAGCCACTCAACTAGGCCCAGTCAACTTGACACACAAATGTAACCACCACAAATATTTGTTGTTGTTGTTGTTATTTGCCATCGAGTCTGCCCCGACTCATAGCAACCCCTCCTTGGGTTTCCGAGGCAGTATCACTAGGGAAGTAGGATTGCCCAACCTTCCTTCCAAGGAGTGGCTGGTGGGTTTGACCACAAATATTTAGCAAATACTAAAACAATAGCAACGAAGGAAGTGATAATATGATTCATAAACTAAACGAGCTCAGTGCAGAAAATTATACAGAACAAAGAAATCAGCAACACCATGAAAAAGCACATAACAAAATGACAGCAACAAATTCATACTTGTTGATAATTACACTGCCAAAAGAGTGAAAAGAGAACCTACAGATTGGGGAAAAATATTTGGCAATGACCTATCTGACAAGGGACTTATCTCTAAAATTTATAGAAAACTCCAACACCTCAACAACAAAAAGATTAACAATCCAATTTAAAAATGGGCAGAAGACATGAATAGATACTACACCAAAGAGGATATTCAGGTGACCAGAAAATACATGAAGAAACGCTTATGATCATCAACCATCAGAGAGATGCAAATCAAAGCAACGAGATTCTATCTCACCCCAGCACTAATGGCAAAGTTCAGCAAGACAGAAAATAACACATGCTGGCGAGGATGTGGAGAGATTGGGATGCTCATACACTGCTGGTGGGACTGTAAAATGGTACAACCACTGTGGAAAGCAGTATGGCAATTCCTTAAAAAGCTGGAATTAAATCATTTGGGGGCAAAAAAAAAAAA
>NW_006921593.1:25769057-25783314 GCF_000298275.1 Orycteropus afer afer
TGAACTTGGAGGACATTATGCTGAGTGAAATAAGTCAATCACAGAAGGACAAATATAGTATTAGTTCATTATTGTAAAAAGTCAAGGAAAGATTTATATATGAAAGGAAACTTTCTTTGTTGGTTACCAGGGTTGGGAGGAGAGGGAAGGGAACACTGCAAGAAAAAAAAATTCATTGACCTATGTCACTTTAGTTTTGTGTATTTTACTGTACATAAATTATATTTCAATAAAATTATTTTTTAAAGAAAGTTTATTAAACAGCAATTCCACCCTGTGGTAGTTAAGGTTATGGGTCAACAAGGTTGGGCCTTGTTTTGACTGTCTGGGCAGCTGGATGTAGTTATTCCCCATGATGAGATTGGTAATCAGCTCCATGGTGGATCTATTGGAGCAGCTAAGTAGCTGCCTTAGAGATGTGGTCTGCTTCCTGTATATAAAAAGGAGCTTTGGAAATGATCTCAGCAACTTTTTGGCACGCTTGGACCCTGCATGTAGCCAAGTTTCATTAAGGGGACTGCCATATTTCCTGCCTATCTTGGGAACATCTCTAGACTTGAACTAGTGGCCTGCCATGTTGTTTGGTGATATTGGGACTGTGCCATTTTATTTGTTGACATTGGGCTTGTCAGTCTCAACAGCCAGCAGCTGCCTGAGTGAAGAGACACTTCTAGCTCCAATGGGCTGGGAGCAAGTGGCAGAGCTAAAGCTCCAAGTCGAGGGGACATCACCCAGCCCCTAGAGCTTGACACTTTGAACTCAGACTTCTAGCCTCCAAAACTGTAAGAGAATAAACTTCTGTTTGTTAAAGTCATTCCATTTGTGGTATTTTCTAACAGAGTGTCATTAGGTAAACAGAACACTCCTATACATATATCCCAAAGACTTGAAAGCAAAACAAACCATCTCAAAGAGATAGCTGTACACCAACATTCACTACAACATTATTCACAATGGCTAAAAGTTAGAAACAACTCAACTGTCCATCAACAGATAAATTGATGAACAAAATGAGGTATATATGTACAATGGAATATTACTTAGCCATAAAGAGAAATGAAGTTCTGATACATGCTACAACATGAAGGAACTTGGAAAACATTATGCTGAGTGAAATAAGTCAGACACAGAAGAGCAAATATGAGCCTACTTATATGAGGTGACTGAAAGGGACGAATGCATAGACGCAAGAGTGTATTGCTGGTTGCCAGGGATTAGCGATTGGTGAGAGGGAAGGGTGAGGAGTTACTGCTTCAGGGATTCGGGGTTTCAGTTTGGGGGGATGAAGAACTGTTGGAAATGGACGGCAGTGATGGTTGTACAAGATGGTGGATGTAATAAATGTCACTGAATTGTATACATAAAATGGTTAAAATAGCAACATTCTGTTATATATAATTTACCACAATAAAATTTTCTTAAGTTTATTTTTTAAAAAAAGAGAAGCTATAGACTGGAAGAAAATGTTTGCAAAGCATATATCATATAAGGGGTTGTCTTCAAAATACATGAAGAACTTCCAAAACCCAAGAGGGAGAAAACAAAAGACTCTATTTTTAATAAATACGCAAAGATTTGAATAGTCACTTCAGTGAAGAAGACATACTGATCGTCAAAAGGCCCAAGAAAACATGCTCGCCATCATTAGTCACTCTTGTTGTTGTTGTTTGGTGCCATTGCACAATCGTTGCTGTTTGAGCCCATTGTGGCAGCTACCACATCAATCCATCTCACTGAGGTTCTTCTTATTTTTCCTGACCCTTGTACTTTACCAAGCATCATGTCCTTCCCCAAGGACTAGTCCCTACTGATGACATGTCCAAAGGACACAAGGCAAAGTCTGGCCATCCTCACTTCTAAGGAGCATTCTGGCCGTACATCTTCCAAGACAGATTTGTTTGTTCTTCTTTTACTCCATGGTATATTAAATATTCCTCACCAACACCATAATTCAAAGGCATCAATTCTTCTTCCTTATTCATTGTCCAGATTTCACATGCATATGGGGTGATTGAAAGTACCATGTCTATACTGTTATATTTTTGCCCATTCCAAAGAAAGGTGATCCAACAGAATGTGGAAATTATCAAACCATATCACTAATATCACATGCAAGAAAAATTTTGCTGAAGATAATTCAAAAATGGTTGCAGGAAAAATTGACAGGAAACTGCTAGAAATTCAAGCTGGATTCAGAAGAGGACATGAAACAAGGGTTCTCATTGCTAAGGTCAGATGGATCTTGGCCGAAAGCAGAGAATACTGGAAAGACATTTACCTATGTTTTATTGACTATGAAAAGGCATTCGACTGTGTGGATCATAACAAATTATGGATAACATTACAAAGAATTGGAATTCCAAAGCACTTAATTGTGCTTAAGAGGCAGTTGTTCAAACAGAACAAGGGGGTACTGGTGTGTGTCAGGGTTGTATCCTTTCACCATACTTATTCAATCTGTATGCTGAGCAAATAATCCAAGAACCTGGATTGTATGAAAAAGAATGCAGAATCAGGATTGGAGGAAGAACCACTAACAACCTGTGATATGCAGATGACACAACCTTGTTTGCTGAAAGTGAAGATGACTCAAAGCACTTACTGATGAAGATCAAAGACCACGGTCTTCAGTATGGATTACACTTCAACATAAAAAAAAACAAAACTCCTCACAACTGTACCAATAAGCAACATCACAATAACTGAAGAAAAGATTGAAGTAGCCAGGGATTTCATTTTACTTGGATCCACAATCAACACCAATGGAAGCTTGTTGTTGTTGTTAGGTGCTGTCAAATCATCTCCAACTCATAGCGACATTATGTACAACAGAACAAAACACTGCCCTGTCCTGTGCCAGCCTCACAATCCCTGCTATATCTGAGCCCATCGTTGCAGCCACTGTGTCAGTCCATCTTGTTGAGGGCTGTGATGGTTACGTTTGTATGTTAACTTGGCCCTGGTTGAGTGGCTGGGTAGCTGGATGTAGTATTCCCCATGATGAGACTGGTAATCAACTCCATAGTAGAATCTACCGTGAGCAGCTGAGTAGCTGCCTTTGAGTATGTGGTCTGCTTCCAGTATATAAGGAGAAGCTTTGAGAATGGTGTCTAGCCTGTGGCACGCTTGGACCCTACATGTAGCTATGTCTTTGTTGAGCAGCCTGTCATGCTCTGCTGACCTTGGGACTTATGATGGACTTAAGTTAATGGCCTGTCATGTGGTTTGGTGACATTGGGACTGTGCCATTTTACTTGGGGCTTCTCAGCCTCAGCAGCCAGCAGCTGTCTGAGTGAAGAAATGCCTCTAGCTCCAGTGAGCCGGGAGCAGGAGGCAAATCTGGACCCCAAGGTTGAGGGGCTTTCACCCAGCCCCTAGAGCCTGGCACTTTGAACTTGGACTTAAAGCTTCCAAATTGTAAGAATAAACTCCTGTTTGTTAAGGCCATCCCATTTGTGGTATATTTCTTGTCAGAGTGGCACTAGGGAACCAGAACAAGAACCTTCCCCTCTTTCATTAACCATCCACTTTACCAAGCATGATATCTTTCTCCAGCGAATGGTCCCTTCTGACTGAAGCAGGTGAGACGAAGTCTGGCCATTCTCACTTCTAAGGAGCATTCCGGCTGTACTTCTTTCAGGACAGATTTGTTAGTTCTTTTAGCAGTCCATTGTACTTTCAATATTCTTTGCTAATACCACAACTCAAAAGCATCAACTCTACTTTAGTCTTCCTTATTCATTGTTCAGCTCTCACATGCATATGAGGTGACTGAAAATATCATGGCTTGAGTTAGGTGCACCTTAGTCTTCAAGGAGACATCTTTGTTCTTCAGCACTTGAAAGAGGTCTTTTGCAGCAGATTTGCACAAGGCAGTACATCGTCTGATATCTTGACTGCTGCTTCCATTGGTGTTGATTGTAGAACAAAGTAATATGAAGTCTTTGACAACTTCGATCTTTTCTCCATTTATCGTGAGGCTGCTTATTGGACCAGTTATGAGGATTTTTGTTTTATTTATGTTGAGGTGTAATCCATACTGCAGACTGTAGTCTTCAATCTTCATCAGTAAGTACTTCAAGTCATCCTCACTTTCAGCAAGCAAAGTTGTATAGTCTGCATATTGCAGGTTGTTAATGAGTCTTCTTCCAATCTTGCTATCACATTCTTCTTCATATAGTCCAGTTTCTAGGATTATCTGCTCAGCATACAGTTTGAATAAGTGTGGTGATACAACCTTGACACACTCCCTTCCTGATTTTAAACCATGCAGTGTCCCCTTGTTCTGTTCGAACAACAGCCTCCCGGTCTATGTACAGGTTACTCATGAGCACAATGAAGTTCTGGAATTCCCATTCTTCTCAATGTTAACCATTATTTGTTATGATGCACACAATCGAATGCTTTTGCACAGTCAATAAAACACAAGTAAACATCTTTCTGATATTCTTTGTTTTCAGCCAAGATCCATCTGACATCAGCTATGATATCCCTCATTCCATGTCTTCTTCTGAATCCAACTTTTATTGCTGGAAGCTGTCAATATACTGCTGCAACTGTTTTTGAATTATCTTCAGTAAGAATTTTCTTGCATGTGATATTAATGATATTGTTCAATAACTTCCACGTTCTGTGGGATCACCTTTTTTTGGAATGGGTACAAATATGGATCTCTTCCAGTCAGTTGGCCAGGAATGAAAGCAGCTGTCAAGAAATCAGACATCATATTGCACTGGGCAAGTCTGCTGCAAAAGACTTCTTTAAAATGTTAAAGAGAAAAGATGTCACCTTGAGACTAAGTTGCACCTAAGGAAGCCATGATATTTTCAATCTCCTCATTTGCATATGAAAGTGAACAATGAATAAGGAAAGCTGCAGAAGAATTGAAGCCTTTGAATCGTGGTGCTGGTGAAGAATGCTGAAAAATGCCATGGACTGCCAGAAAAACAAATCTGTCTCCGAAGAGGCCCAGCCCAAATGCTCCTTAGCAGTGAAAATGGCCACACTTTGTCTCTCGTACTTTGGTCATACAGTCAGAATGGACCAGTCCTGGAAGAAGGACCACATGCTCGGTAATGCAGAGCGTAAGGAAAATAGGGGAAGACCCTCAATGAGATGGGCTGACCCAGTGGCTGGACAGTGAGCCCAAGCACAGCAAAGATCATGAGGCTGGTGCAGGACCAGACAGTGTTTAGTTCTAACAACATATTATAGCTTAGAGAACTCAATGGGGCAGTTCTGCTCTGTCACATGGGGTCACTGTGACTCAAAATCATTCTGATGGCACCAAACAACAGTGGGATCATTGGCTTATGTTGTAGGTCAGGCGCACCTTAGTCCTCAAAGTGACATCTTTGCTTTTTAACACTTTAAAGAGGTCTTTTGCAGAGTATTTGCCCAATGACATACAGCCTTCGATTTCTTGACCGCTGCTTCGATGGGTGTTGATTGTGGGTCCAAGGAAAATGAATCCCTCATAACTTCAGTCTTTCCTCTGTTTATCATGATGCAGCTTATTTGTCCAGTTGTGAGAATTTTTCCTTTATGTTAAGGTGTAATCTATACTGAAGACTGTAGTGTTTGATCTTCATCTGTAAGTGCTTCAAGTCATCTTCACTTTCTCAAGCAAACTTGTGCCATCTGTATATCACAGGTTGTTACTGAGTCTTTCTCCAATCATGATGCCACGTTCTTCTTCATAGAGTCCAACTCAAGAGTCATCCTTGAGGGAGGAGGTATGCCCACCCTAGCCCTAAGGGAAGAAGGTCTGTCCATAAATGACACAAAGAGGCTGCCAAACCCAATCTTTCCAGGCCTCAGCCTGGGGAGCCTGTGCTGTGATATGGCTTATCTGTATTGAGGCAACACTGTAGGAGTCTGTCATCCTTTGAAATTTCTGGCTGGGTTGGGGTTTTGGGTCCTGGCGCTATCCTACTGCATCTTGGGCACTCCCTATGGACAAAGCAAGACAGGTGGTACCTGAGAGGAAGTGGGCAAGAGAACTTCAGCCTAGACCCAGCATCAAGGTTGGATTACATGGTCAACTAACCTGGTGTTCCCCCAACTACTAGTCAATGGACTGGAAATGTTTATCTCCTTGACTTGATTCCATTGTCCCCTCCTCTGCCTGATGACAGTAGTTGAGGCTCCCACTTACCTATTCCCTTACCCATGGGTCCATGGAAAAGGGCCTGGATATAGCAGTCTAGCTCAGCACCATTCCACAGAAATTTAATGCAAGCCACATAGTTTTCAATTTTCTAGTGTTGTTAGGAAGACCGAAGAAGAGTTGATGCTTTTGAGTTGTGGTGCTGGCGAAGAATGCTGAAAATACCGTGGACTGCAAAAAGAACTAACAGACCTGTCCTGGAAGAAGTGCAGCCAGAATGCTCCTTGGAAGCAAGAATGGCCAGACTTCGTCTCACCTATTTTGGTCATGTTGTCAGAAGGGACCATTTCCTGGAGAAGGATGTCATGCTTGGTAGGGTGGAGGGTCGATGAAAGAGGGGGAGGCCTTCAAGGAGATGGATTGATATGGTGGCTGCGATGATGGGCTCAAGTATAGCAGGGATTGTGGGGCTGGCGCGGGATCGGGCAGTGTTTCGTTCTGCTGTGCATGGGGTCGCTATGAGTCAGAAATGACTCGACGGCACTTAACAACAACAAAGTGTTGTTGTTCTTGTTATTAGGTGCCATCGAGTCGATTCCCTCTCATAGTGACCCCATGTACAACTGAACGAAACACAGCCTGGTCCTGGGCCATCCTCACATTCCTTGCTGTGCTTAAGTCTGTCCTTGCAGCCACTGTGTCAGTCCATCTCGTGGAGGACCTTCCCATTCTTCTCTGATCCTCCACTTTACCAAGCGTGACATTCTTCACCAGGCACTGAGCCCTTGTGACCACATGGCCAAAGCACGTGAGACGAAGTCTGGCCATTCTCACTTCTAATGAGCAGTCCTACTGCACTTCTTCCAGGACACGTTTGTTTGTTGTCCTAGCAGTCCATGCATTTGCAGTATTTTTCCCAACAGCACAATTCAAAGGCATCAATTCTTTGGTCTTCTTTATTCATTCTCCAGCTTTCATACACATATAAGGTGACTGAAAATACCATGGCTGGGGGCAGGTTCACCTTAATTTTCAAAGTACAATACATCTGATTTCTTGACTGCTGCTTCCATAAGTGTTGATTGTGAATCCAAGTAAAATGAAATCTTTGAAAACGTCAATCTTTTCTCCATTTATCATAATGTTGTATACTGGTCCATTTGTGATGATTTTTATTTTCTTTATGGTGAGGTGTAATCCATACTGAAGACTGTAGTCTTTGGTTTTCATCAGCAAATGCTTCAAGTCTTCTTTACTTTCAGCAAGCAGGTTGGGACATCTGCATATCACAGGTTGTTTATGAGTCTTCCTCCAATCCTGATGCCATGTTCCTCTTTCTATAGTCCACATTCTTGGATTATTTGCTCAGCATACTGATTGAATAAGTATGGTGAAAGTATACAACCCTGACACATGCTCTTCCTGATTTTAAAACATTTAGTATTCCCTGTTCTATTCAAACAATAGCCTCTTGGTCAATGTACAAGTTCCTCATGAGCACAATAAAGTGTTCTGGAATTCCCATTCTTCACAATGCTATCCAAAATTTGTTATGATCCACACAGTTGAATGCCTTTGCACAGTCAATAAAACACAGGTAAACATCTTTCTGTTATTCTTTGCTTTCAGCTAAGATCCCTCTGACATCAGTAATGACATCCCTTGTTCCATGTCCTCTTCTGAATCGAGCTTGCATTTCTGGAAGTTCTCTGTCAATATACTACTACAACCATTTTTAAATTATCTTCAGCAAAATTTTACATGCATATGGTATTAATGATATTGTTTGATTATTTCCACATTCTGTCGGATCACCTTTCTTTGGAATGGGCACAAATATTGATCTCTTCCAGTCGGTTGGACAGGTAGCTGTCTTCCAAATTTCCTGGCAATATTGATCTCTTCCAGTCGGTTGGACAGGTAGCTGTCTTCCAAATTTCCTGGCATAGAAGAGTAAGCGCCTCCAGAGCTGCATCCGTTTGTTGAAACATCTCAGTAGGTGTTCTATCAATTCTTGGAGCCTTGTTTTTCACCAATTCCTTCAGTGCAGCTTAGACTTCTTCCTTCAATACGTTACCTACTGAAATGACTGAACGTCGACCCATTCTTTTTGGTGCAGTGACTCTGTGCACCCTTCCCATCTTCTTTTCATGCTTCCTGCATCTTTCAATATCTTGCCCATAGAATCCTTCAATATTGCAATGCAAGGCTTGAATATTTTCTTCAGTTTTTTTAGCTTGAGAATTGCCAATAGTGTTCTTCCCTTTCACTGTTCTAATTCCAGGTCTTTGTGCATTTCATTATAATACTTTAGTTTATCTTCTTGAGCCGCCCTTTGAACTCTTCTTTTCAGCTTTTATTTCAATATTTCTTCCTTTCACTTTAGCTACTCTCCATTCAAGAGCAAGTTTCAGAGTCTCTTCTGACATACATTTTGGTCTTTTCTTCCTTTCCTATCTTTTTAATGGCCTTTTGCTTTCTCCATGGACAATGTTCTTGATGTCATCCCACAACTCATCTAGTCTTCGATTACTGGTGTTCAATACGTCAAATCTGTTCATATAGTCTCTAGTTTCAGGTAGGATATTAGGTTGTATTTTGGCTCTGGTGGACTTGTTTTAATTTTCTTCAGCTTCAACTTGAACTTGCATACGAGCAATTCATGTTCTGTTCCACAGTCAGCTCCTGGTCTTGTTTTGACTGATGATATTGAGCTTCTCCATTGTCTCTTTCCCCAGGAATAGTTGATTTGATTTCTGTGTGTTCTATCTGGTAAGGTTCATATGTATAGCTGCCGTTTATGTTGTTGAAGAAAGGTATTTGCAATGAATAAATCATTGATCTTGCAAAAATCCATCAGGTATCTCCAGTGTCATTTCTATCTCCAAGGCCATATATTTGAACTACCAATGCTTCTGTTTCCAACTTTAGCATTCCAATCACCAGCAATTATCAATACATCTTAATTACATGTTTTGTGAATTTCATACTGCAGAAGTTGGTAAAGAAATCAGTTTTCTCATCTTTTGCTTTGGTGGTTGGTGCATAAATTTGAATAAAAGTTGTATTAACCAGTCTTCCTTGCAGACGTATGGATATTATCCTATCACTGACAGTATTGTGCTTCAGAATAGATCTCTCAATGTTCTTTTTGACAATGAGTATGATGCCATTCCTCTTCAAATCGTCATTTATGGCATAGTAGAACATGTGATTGCCTGATTCAAAATGGCCTATACCAGTCCATTTCAGCACACTAATGCCTAGGATATCAATCCTTACACATTCTATTGCATTTTTTACTACTTTCAGTTTTCCAAGATTCATACTCATACATTCCATGTTCAGATTATTAATGGATGTTTGCAACTCTTTCTTCCCATTTTGAGTCATGCCCCATCAGTAAATGAAGGTCTCTAAAGCTTTACTCCATCCACATCATTAAGATCAACTCTACTTGGAAGAGGCAGCTCCTCTTCAGTTGCATTTTGAGTGCTTTCTGACCTGAGGGGCTCATCTTCCACCATTGTGTCAAACAGTGTTTCACTGCTATTCATAAGGTTTTCAGTTGCCAATTCTTTCAGAAGTGTATGGTCCCATCCTTCTTCCCAGTCTGTCTTAGACTGAAAGATCAGCTGAAACCTCTCCACCATTGGTGACCCTGCTGGTATTGAAAATACTGGTGGCATAGTCTGCAGCCTCATAGCAACACACAAGCCATCACAGGACTACAGACTGACAGACGAGTGGTGGAAATTTTCTAGCAGCCACACTGAAAAACAACAACAACAATGAAAGAAACAGGTAAGATTAATTTTAATAATATGTTTTAGTTAATCCAATATATGCAAAAGAGTATCATTTCAACATGTAATCAATTTAAAAATGTCAACAATATGTTTTACACTGTAGCTTTTATACTGTCTTCTAAGTCCAGCACAGTTCAGACTTGCTACCCTTCAAGTTCTCAGTAACCACACATGCCTCGTGGCTGCTGTAATGGACAGCACACGATCGGTCCCTTGCTACTAGCTCTGGACCAGAAGCATTGGCATCACCTGGGCATTTGCTAGAAATACAAAATGGAGGGCTCTACCCCAGACCTAAGGGAGCCCTGGTGGCACGACCCTTAAACACTCTGCCAAAAGGTCAGTGGTTGGAACCCATAAGAAGCTCTGCAGGAGAAAAGACCTTGTGGTCTATTCCCATGAAGATTACAGCCTTGGGGCACTTTTTACTCAGTCCTATAGAGTTGACCCAAGGAGCTCTGGTGGTGTACTATGTAAGGCATTTGGCTACTAACCAGAAGGTCAGCAGTTCAAACCCACCAGCTGCTCCAAGGGAGGAAGATGAGGCAATCTACTTCTGGAAAGATCTACTCCTTGGAAACCCAATGGGGATCACCACTATCACTCGGAATCAACCTGATGGCAGTGAGTTTTTTGTTTTTTCAAAAAATAATTGTACAGACTACCTGTTGGTCAGTTTGCCATTCTGTGTTGGCTTGCATGTTGCTATGATGCTGCAAGCTACACCACTGCTATTTCAAACACCAGCAGGGTCACACATAGTAGACGCCTTTCTATAGGGCATCCAGACTAAGACTGTCTAGAAAGAAAGGCCTGGTGATCTTCCCAAAATCAGCCAGCGGAAACGGTATGGATCACAACAGAATGTTACCCGATATAATGCTGAAGATAAGCCTCCAGTTAGAGGGCACTCAAAATACACAGTGGCCAGAACAATGGATGTGAAGATGGTTCAGGACCAGACAACGTTTTGTTCTGTTGTACATGAGGTTGTCATCATTTGTAGCCGACCCCACAGCAACTCATAACAATATAACAATAATTGTAATAAAACTGAGTTCAGAGCATATTTGAACACTTAGAGGCAGTAGTCACAAGACCTTATTTTAATGTTGTTTTTTGATATTCACATACACACGCATGCACACACATACAATGGGATGATCAAAAAATATTCCAGGCTTAAAATGAGGATCAAAATCTGTGGATTAAGTGGAATAGAAATACAAATTCAAAGAGAATAAAAGGAATGATGTTAGAATGGTCAGATTTAACAGATTAAACACAGGCTGCTCAGTTAAATTGAAATTTTAGATAAACAACAAATAATTTTTATGTCAGAGAGGCAGAACTGCCACATTGCAGATTGAATTGTGTCCCTCAAAGTGTGTACTGAAGGCCTGACCCAGGATCTATGGGTGTGATCCTGCTGGGAAATAGGATTTTTCTTGTGTTATGTTAATGAAGCCATACCAAGTACAGTGGGTCCTAACCCTAATCACTTCTGAGTTATGGAAGGAGTGGAATGGAATAGAACGCCAAGGAATTTCCATGCCTACCCACAAGGAAGACCCTTCCCAAAGCCATGATATGGATGTCTTACCTACAAAATTGTGAAAAAAATAACCTGTTCTTTTGTTGGCGACCAAGAGAGAAATCATCAAAGGACATGAGTGCAAGGTGCAAGGCACATGTCCAACAGCAAAACAAGAGAAGGCAAGGCCTCTCTCACAGTTAAATGCTTACTTGGCAAAGCATCAAGTATTAAAAGTAGATGTTATTCTAGTAGTCCATGTTTTTATCTTATTGGGATGTTTCATATTTTGGGTTGTTGTGCCCTAGTAAACATTATAGTTTTACACTCCTTATTCCTGGGTAGGCTTTTGTGATTGTTTAATTGACCACCTGTTGTCCTTGAGCACATAGAGGAGTAAAACTTTAACTTTGTACAGAATAAGCTGATTGTATGGATTCCAAGAGTGATGATGTAATCATGTATAAACATATAAATAAAGTAGAACAAAGGCATCAGGGGTTGCTCTCGCAGAATATGCAGGGTGTCCACCTGGCCCCCTTCCTTTTAAAAACCATTCATCCTTTCGTGTCACTTCGTTTCATGACCTGTGTGCTTTTGCCGGATGCGGTGTTCTTTAAAGCCATCCACTTGTGGTATTTTTTGTTAGGGTAGCAGTAGGTAACTAAGACAACTATGCATTGTTCTTGTTGTTGTGTGCTGTGGAGTCAGTCACTTCTGATTCAGGGCAACCAGTAGGACACAGTAGAATCCCCCCCATAAGGTTTTCTAGACCGTAGCCTTTATGGGAGCAGATTATCAGATCTTTTCTCCTGAGGAGCCACTGGGTGCATTTGAACCACTGACCTAGCAGTTGGCAGCCAAGCACTTAACCATTGTACCACTAGGGTTCCTTACACCATATTTACATACAATAAGGCATTTGCTATAGGGATTTGACCTTCACCATTATGGGAGACAGGTGAACACTCTGTAAGTAGGCTTTATGTCTGATACTGAAGCTTAACTAAAGACTACAGGTTGGGCCTTCAGGCAGAAAAAAAAAAAAAAAAAAGGAGCTCTGGTGGCAGAAATGTTGTTGTTGTTATGTGCCGTCGAGTCGGCCCGACTCATAAAGGCAGGTATAAAATGTGAGAGCAGGGAGAACCTGTGAGCAGTAAGCACGAACTAGAGCCCGTGAGAACACTGTTCTCACTGCCTCCACCCTTGACCTGTAGCTGTCCTGCAGGAGAAACTAGTGCCCTTCCTCCCAGAGCTAAACACGCAGCTGCACCAGGTGCCTGAGAGGCTCGAGGAGCATGCAGGGAAGGCGCAGCAGTTGCAGATGAAGCTGCTGCTTCATATCAATGACAACCAACACAAGCAACAACATGTGTGTGGGGGGGGGAGGCTACAGAAGCACCCGTCCTGCACTTGTGAAAGTAAACAAACAAAAGAAGAAGAAGCATCTGCAGTGACTCACCCTCTACCAGAAACACAGAGAAAGGAGTTCTGGGAAAGGAAACGTCACCTAGCCCAGCTCGCACATTAAAAGCTACTACACACCTATCACCAGGTCGTGTCCTTCCTCCAACATAGACCTCCTTCTCTCTACTCCACCAACACTGCTCCACCCCTCAGCACCATCCTTGTTTGTCTTGACTCCAGGAATAGCCTGCTAACCGGTCTTTCTGCTTTCACTCTTGCCCTGGGCACGCAAGCCAGGGAAATCTTTTTCAGACGTATATCTCCATGCCACTGCACTTAGGAAATACCCTAACTCTTAACCTTGGCCAAAAGGTCCAGCTTGATTCCATTTCCCACCCAGCTCTTCAACTTTTTCTGCACTTGCTCCTTCTACTCCAGCCACTCCAGCCTCCTCCCTACACCTGGTAATGCCCATTTCTTTCCCGCCTTGGAATGTTTCATTTCCTGCGCCCTCTGCCTAGAATATTCTTTCCATGGCTCTCCATGTCATTTGTTAGTTCTCCTCTAAGAAGTCTATGTTGAGGACAATGTTAGAAGCATCCTTGAAATTTACTCTATCCCATCCCTCTATGATCTGTCAAATCACTTGTCACTGGTTATCCTTTGCTAGCTCTTTTGTTACCTTTCCCCCACTAAAGAGTAAGCTGTATAGAGGCTTTGTCAGTCATGTTCAAAAGTATACTCTAGCATCTAAACCTGTCACATAATAGATGCTTTCTAAATATTTGTTGAATCAGTGAATAAACAGATGAATGAACAAGTAATGAGCAATGGATCCCTCTTTCCCAGGGCATTGCTGCCAGCTCAGCTGAGTGACTGTCTGATTTGGCTCGTCTCGATCTTACTCTTTCACAGACCTCATTCTGTTTGTTACCCACTGACCTAAATTGCTTCTCACAATCCTTGCCACGGCCATCTCTCGGCATGGACCAGGGCCGCTGCCTCACTTCAGAGACATCACTATCTCCATGCCAACCAGCTTGCTTTTAACATAGAGACTTTACCTGCTTTGTAGCTTTTTACTAGCTCTTTCTTCTCACAATGACTAGTTGAAATTCTGTGCAAATCTGTTATCAGCTGTTGTTCTTGACTCTGCAAGTATCTACTCTGAGTGCCCAGGAAGACCCACTATGTTTCTTTCGGTTATATAGATTGCCATTATGAGAACAGACTCAACAGCAACTAACCACAGACAAGAGATTAAGTGGGGAATTGTTAGCTGACAATGAGTCTATTTTCTTGACTATTATCATAATGGAAGAACACCGTCAGGCCTCTCTTCCATGGTACCTTTGAGTGGGCTCTAAACGCCAACTTTTAGGTTAGTAAACCCACTGC
>NW_006921593.1:25784104-25798005 GCF_000298275.1 Orycteropus afer afer
GGCCCTAGGTTGTAAGTGGGGCTGGCGGCGGCGGACCCCGGGAGGGACGTGGGAGGCGTAGGGACAGTGTTGGCGGTACAGCGTGAGGAGAGCGAGGCGAGGAGCTGCTTGGGCCCGGCCGCGGACGCGGCGCTTGACCGCGGCGGCTTCGGCCCGTGGTGACCCTAAGGGCTGGCGGGCCCAGGCCCAGGCCCTGGGATGGGGGAGACACTAATCCCGACCGCGAGTTCGAGGCCGGAGCCCCAAATTCCATTTTTCTATACTCCCCCGAGGAACGGATTGACAAGGAAAATAACTGCATTCTTGTCCATCAGAAACGCTGTCGTCAAAGCACTTCCTGCCACTTAGGAGCTGGGCTGGGCGCTTAGCTGCGGATGACCTTGTGCCACAGCCTCTGTGAGATCCTGAGCAGGTCACCTAGGTCCCCGGGGCTAATATTGGGGTCCCTGGGTCCGGGTTGGAGGGCCTTAGCCTGGTCGTGTTACCGACGGGATCTCCCCATTGACCCTCCTACCGACTCTCCAACCTTGAGGCCACATACTCAGCTGCTGGGAAGAAGGTTAATTTGATTTACTAAATTCATTTAGTCGTCATAATCTGGCAGCAGGTCCTGAGGCTGTGAGAGGCAGGGATTTTAGTGACTATAGGTCCCAAGGCATCTGTCAACTCAGAATCTAGGATTGGCGTTGACATCCGTCAGTGCGTTAGTGCAGTGATGGGTTTTCTGTTCTCATTAGTGATATGATGGTATCCTTTGAACTCTGGTTTATGGTGAGCCAAACCCTGTGCACTAAGTGGCTTCCTTCATGCCCTTAAGTGCTAAAATGACCCTGCCAATAGTGGTATCCCATTTTATGTTAAAAGGAAGCAGTTTTGCTAACTTGCTTGAGACCACACAAGTAGGTAGGAACTTGGCGTTGCTAAAATAATCCAGGCCTTGCTGGCCGCCCCCAGAGCCCAAACTACTGCACATACTTCCTAAGAAAAAACTTAACGTAAAGTAGATTTGGGAAATTTTTGTTTTAAAAATAAAACATTTCTCTAACATGTCTTATCTTTTTAAGGAGAGCATTTAGTTTCACAATGTTTGGGGACCTATTTGAAGAGGATTATCCCAGTGTGTCAAATAATCAGTATGAAAAAGGGAAGAAATTAAAGACTAAAGCTTTGGAGCCACCTGCCCCTAGAGAATTCACCAATTTAAGTGGAATCAGGAATCAGGGTGGAACCTGTTACCTCAATTCTCTTCTTCAAACTCTTCATTTCACACCTGAATTCAGAGGTATGCTCTGTTACATCCCTTTGCTTATAACTATGTTCAGTTGTCCCTATGGTAATTAACTTGCAAAATCATAGCAACCCCTCCTTGCGTTTCCAAGGCAGTGTCACTACGGGAGTAGATTTCCTAGTCTTCTTTCTGAGGAGTGGCTGGTTTGAACCGCCAGCCTTCTGGTTAGCAGTCATATGCCTTAGGCACACCATTGTTGTTCTTGTTATGTGCTGTCGGATTGGCCCCAACTCATAGCGACCCTTCCTTGGGTTTCCAAGGCGGTATCACTACGGAAGTAGATTGCACAACCTTCCTTCCCAGGAGTGGCTCGTGGGTTTGAACCTCCAGCCTTCTGGTTAGCAGTCAAGTGCCTTAGGCACTATGCTACCAGAACTCCTAGGCACACCATTAGAGCTCCCTAAATTTTAGAGCTCCCTAAATCACAATTAGAGTATCTCAAAGATGTATCCCACAGTATGTGTTTATTGTTGGCAAATGTAAAACAAACCTTTGGTAATTCTTTTGCAAAGAAATAAGCTTAAATTATCTTCAAATATATTCTGTGTGATCACATTGATGTTCAGTAACAAAAGCAAAAAATAAGGTAATGTATTTCTTTTTGAATTCACCATTTAAAACTCAGCCTGAAGACAACTCTGCCATGAGTGCCAGCCTTCATAGTTCTTAAACTATTTGTGTTTAAATTTTTTAAAATTTGAAAAGTGTTGAGTTTTAAAAGTTCTCCAGCGTAACAGACACTTAAGGCAGAGTGCCAAACAGTTGTTGGAAAAGGATGTTCCTCGTTTATAGAGGCCCACAGTTACTCATCTGCAATTCTGAGACCCAGAAAGCTCTGACACTCTGATGTGGTCTGACCTGAACTTGTTTGGCCTCAGAACCAGACCTGATGTGAGGCTGTGCACATCAGGATGAACATCATGCATATGTTACAGGAATATTGATTTGATTGGTGAATGAATACTGTCTATCTCAGACCCTGGAGTGGGGTTAATAGATGTAGCTCTTTCTTCATATTATCATTCTGAGATCTGGAAATACTGAATTCCAAAGCCCCAAGGGTTTAACATAAGGGATTGTATTCAAGAACAGAAAACCACTCAGATCACATCTGTCGAAAGGGTTTACTGTAAGAATATAGAGAACTCTCCCAGTAACCAATTATGGAAAGCCAGCCTGGCCTCATTGGACCCTTGATTTCCTGTCCCTGCTTCCCTAACATGTTTGACCCGTTCCCACATCTGCAAACTGACTTACTCCATAGGGAACTGCCCTCACTTTAGTATGAGCATTACTTTGCTGTCAGATGGGCATGATTGGGGCCTCTGACTACATGATTCGTGGCTTAGCTCTCCACAGGGTCTCTGTATTCAGAGGAGAGACAATCTGGCCTATGTCTGATTTGGCACATTATCACTACCAGCGAATTTATCAAATCTTTGTGATGTCTTTCATTGCTTCTAAGCTTAGAAAGCCCTTCTGCTTCTAAGGATTTAGTAAATATTTTCTGATTTCCACTTCCCAGGGCAGTCTAATGCATAGAACTGCATGTGGAATTCAAGAAAAGTGCTCTTGACTTGCTTCCATCCCTTCCATGAAAGTCTCTCCCTGATGCAGTCAATAATTCCACCATTAGAAATGCAGAATTACAAAGCAGATTCCTGAGAGGGAGAAAACTTTTCCAGGCTTTAATGTAGTTGAAGTTAAAAGGTAATATGAAGTAGAGACAAAACCAAAAACCAAACTCACTGCCATCAAGTCAATTCTGACTCATAGTGACCCCATTGGGTTTCCAGGGCTGTAAATCTTTATAGACGTAGATTGCACATGGAGTAGCACCTGGGTTTGAACTGCCAACTATCTGGTTGGCAGCCAAATGCCTTACACACTACACTACCAGGACTCCTTATGAAGTAGCAAAGTAGTCTTAAAAGAGACTGAGGAAGGGAGAGAGAGTTACCTTTGGGTTTTAACAGCTGGGGAGGAGAGGAGGCCAGGCCATGAAGACTATCACTAAGCAAGGATCGGAGGGAATGTCCCAGACCTTGCTTTCCTGCAAGCATGTGGTTTGGCATCTTAGTGTGGATTGTGCCTTTCTGAGGTGCAGCAGGAATCCCAGTGCTGAATGGAGATTTCCTTTGGAAGGGTACAGACTGGCTGACAACTGGAAGAAAACAATTTTGGAGTGTTCAGTGGGGCTAGATTGGGTTCCCTTATACTTGCAGTACAGTGCAGCTGAGAATGGTGGGAGATGTCTGTAAATGTTCTTGTGCTTTTTGGTTTTGTGCTTTAGTATCTAGGTTCACTTTTTCCTGGTTCCAGACCTCAAAGGAATATGTTGTTGTTAGGTGCCATCGAGTTGGTCCTCACTCATAGCAGCCCTGTATACAACAGAACAAAGCACTGCCCACTTCTGTGCCATCCTCACAATCGTTGTATTTGAGCCCATTGTTAACAGCTGCTGTGTCAATCCATCTCGTTGAGGATTTTCCTCATTTTTGTTGACCCTCTGCTTTAACAAGCATAATGTCCTTCTCCAGAGACTGGACCCTCCTGATAACATTACCAAAGTAGGTGAGATGGAACTCACCATTTTCATGTCCAAGGAGCATTCTGTTTGTGCTACTTCCAGGACAGGTTGGTTGGTTCTTCACATAGGCCCTGGTGTGTTCAGTATTCTTCACTAAGACCAAAATTCACATGCATCGATTCTTCTGTCTTCTTTATACATCATCCAGCTTTCACATGCATATGAGGCAATTGAAAATACCATGGCTTGGGTCAGGTACACCTTAGCCCTGAAAGTGACATCATTGTTTTTTAATACTTAAAAGAGCTTTTTCACAGCAGTTTTGACCAGAAAACATCAAAAGAAGAGAGAAGGAATACATAGTCACTGTACCAAAAAGAATCGGTCAATGTTCAACCATTTCAGGAGGTAGCATATGATCCAGAACCAACTGTACTGAAGGAAGAAGTCTAAGCTGCACTGAAGGCATTGGTGAAAATCAAGGCTCCAAGAATTGACGGAATACCAATTGAGATGTTTCAGCAAACATATGCAATGCCTGGAAGCACCCATGTGTCTGTGTCAAGAAATTTGGAAGACAGCTATCTGGCCAATTGACTAGAAGAGATCCATATTTGTGCCCTTTCCAAAGAAAGATGACCCAACAGGTTGTGGAGATTCTCAAACAATACCATTTATATCACACACAAGCAAAATTTTGCTGAAGATCATTCAAAAATGGTTGCAACAGAACATCAACAGGAAACTGCCAGAAATTCAAGCTAGATTCAGAAGAGATTATGGAACAAGAACATTGCTAATGTCAGATGGGTCTTGACTTTTAGTCAAGCAGAGAATGCCAGAAGGATGTTTATCAGTGTATTACTGATGATGCAGAGGCATCCGGCTATGTGGATCATGACAAATTATATACAACATTGTAAAGAATGAAGTTTCTAGAATGCTTAATTATGCTCATGAAGAACCTGTACATAGACCAAGATGCAGTCACTTGAACAGAACAAGGGCTACTGCATGGTTTAAAATCTGGAAAGGTTTGCGTTGAGGTTGTGTCCTTTCACCATACGTATTCAGTCTGTAAGCTGAACAGATAATCCGAAAAGCTGGACTGTGTGAAGAAGAACATGGCATCAGGATTGGAGGAAGATTTATTAACAACTTTCAATATGCAGATGCACAACCTTGCTTGCCGAAGGTGAACAGGACTTTGAAGTACTTACTGATGAAGATGAAAGACTATAGACTTCAGTATAGATTATTCATTCAACATAAAAATCCTCACAGTAAGCAACTTCATGATAAATGGAGGAAATATTGAAGATGTCAGTTTCATTTTGCTTGGGTCTACAGTCAATGCCCATGGAAGTACCAGTCAAGAAATCAGAGGAATATGACATAAAAATAACAGTAACTCCCAAGAGCAGTGGTTTCCAATGGGGAGACAATACCTATTCCATCCCTTCTCTCCTGGAGTATACCAGAGTTTCCCAGTAGCAGTTTCTATCTAGGTTTGGACCAGATTTTCTGAAAGATTTAGACATGCCACACGGGTAGGGTACCTGACCTTGGCTTAAAAACAAATTCTGGGACTGTCAACTTTGTAGTTTTCTAGAAGTCATCCTCAACATAGAAAAGATGTTTTTACACCAAAAGAAGGAAGGGTACCATCTCAGACAAAAAGGTGGTCCTTCCCACAAAAAGAATGGTTGGCAGCCTCGTATGTGTATAAATGCCCATGGGCTACCCTGTGTTTTTCCTCATATGGCTATTGGAACCCACTGCCACGAGCAATGGAAAACCATCAAATCCCTGAAGCCTTGTTATTATGCGACTTGTCAGTGGTTAAAAATATTCTCCTTAGAACAGTTAACCATGGGAGACCAGAGGGCATAGGGAGATAGCTCAGAGGGCAGGAATACACAGGAAAGATGGACACAGAAAGGGTAACCAGAGGGAGAAAGTGAGAAGAGGTAGTATGTTGTGGGGATTGCATTCAGTGTCATGAAACAAAATGTGCGTGAACTGCTGTATGGAAAATGAATTTGCTCTGTAAACTTTCACCCAAATCACAGAAAAAGGGAAAAAAGTTGTAAAACTTACAAAATGAACAATATCTCATCCATGTGTAATGTGCTCCCTTTAAACAGTCAGCTCTATGAGACCAAACAGACATTTACTAAAAGCAGAGACGAGAAGACAAGGAGGGGAAGGAAGTTAGGTCGTTGAAAACAGAGCAAGCAGAATGGAAATCATGAGAATGCGGACACATTGTGAAAATTGTAACCAATGGCACGGAACAGGTTGTGTGAAAATTGTTAAATGGGAACCCAATTTGCTGTGTAACTTTCACCTAAAATAGAATAAAATATTTTTTTAAATAAATTCTCCCTAAATCAATTATCTTAAAGTTTATTAAGGCTGTAAATGTTGGAGAAGATAATACAGGTGAATATTTATATAATTTTTGGGTTGAAAACTTAATGTTTCATGCCACAGGGAAAAGACTAATGGCTCTGATTACATAAATTACATTTTTTTTTCTTTTATAAAAATCATTGTAAGATGGAAAGTCAAATAACAAACTGGGAGAAATATTTTCAACATAAAAACAAAGTTACAAGAAAGCAAAACACGTAGGTTAAGGGTGTAAATACTGCCGCAGTCATATCGCAGAATCTGTGGCTGATTTCACTTAATAGTGGTCTTAACTTTCTAAAGCAGTTTTCTGAAATAATGTCATTTACATCTCTGATTCTCCTTTTTTGTTCAGAAGCGTTATTTTCTCTTGGTCCAGAAGAGCTTGGTTCTTTAGAGGATAAAGATAAACCCGATGCAAAGGTATTGAATTTATGATTTGTCGAGGGGAGGAAGGGAAGGTTGAGGAGATGCTTTTTTTTAAGGAAGGGATTAGGTTCCTTATTCATAGAAAATAAACACTTTATTAATTACCAAATTTTGTCTGTATTTTCAGAAAGTGACTTGGCCTATAACCAAGTTCCAGGGTTAGGGTTAGTGTCAATGAAATTCTTCTAAAAAAGTTGTTTTTCCCCCAAATACAATGCTGCTACTGCTTTATAAATAGGGTTCACTCTTCAGTATGTTCTTTTTTCCGGTGATAAGGTATTTACAACTTAGCCACACTAGCCTACTAAAAAAACTCATGCATTTTTATGCAACAACAACAAAAAAAAATAGAGACCACTGTTTTTCTAGTATTGGTATTCTGGAAATAAATTGAGTAACTAAATTATTATCTTGTATGCTACTGTGGTGAAATTTTATATAAAATGCAAGTCCTGCATCAAATTATGGTTTTTTTTGTTTAAAAATCATTCAGAAATTCTTTCTCACTTTCAGGATACAGTCTGTACTTAATAGATCCAGCCCAAGATCACCCATATGGCAAAGATTGTGTGTGTATGTGTGTGTGTTTGTTTTAATCCCCAGTCTGTGGGGGATCGAGATCAAGACTTCTCTAGAACATAATAAAAATGCTCTCTATGGCAGTGTTAAGCATTTCACTTTGGATACTTCTAATCCAGGCCACGGCCCAGACTCTGAGTGGCACTGCTCACTCTGGCCCCCTACTTCATCCTGCGTTCTGCCCTTGGCCCTCCACACACCAAATGAGAGGAGTGGGCTTGGAGCAGGCAGAAGGCATGCAAGGCGGGGCACAGCCAACCCAGCTGTCTGAGCGGTAAAGTGAGATATTTTTGCCTGGAAGACTCCTACATGGGGGTAGGAGTCTGTGTCTGAGGTCCTTTGAGAAAGAATGAGCTATTGGAGATTGATGTTATTGTCCGTGATCAACTGGCTGGTTTATTAAGGTCTGTTTGGGTTGTAACGTTGATCTGAACTATGCCAAGTTAGGGCAGAGCTACAACCTTTGTAGTAAATTAGAATTGTCAAAAAAAACCTGAATCTTAATTAGTTCATCCTCTGTGATAGGACATTGATAAATGTTCTTTTGAGTGAACTGAACGAGCTGATAGTAGCAGATATGAAACTAGTACATAGTTCTTAGTAAAAGTCGCAGTCGACACTGCAAAGACGTCCTGCAGTAATGCTGTTTCTCTTGCAGGTGCGGATCATCCCTTTACAGCTACAGAGGCTGTTTGCTCAGCTTCTGCTCTTAGACCAGGAAGCCGCCTCCACGGCAGACCTCACCGACAGCTTCGGATGGACAAGCAACGAGGTGCGAAGGGGGCTTCCCTCAGGGAAAGTGCAGGCAGTAAAGGAGCTTAAAGCTGGCTTCTTATGTAATTATCTCCTTCAATTTGTCTTAGAGTCTCAAGATTTTGTATAAATGCCTCCTTCTCTTACTAAAAATTTATAAGCCACAGATATATTCTGAGATGCTTGCTGTAGGCAGGACTTTGTGAATGGCTGTGACTTTGGGGTGGGAGAAGGTTGTGGATACAGAAGTACAAGAGTTGATTTTTACAGTTCTACCCTGAGAATCTTTACAGTCTAACCGAGGTATGGCACATATTCCACGGAGGTTACCACTTACACAGCAGACTGCTCATCGGCCATTTAGTCTTTGACCAGCAATAATGGAGAAACCAGATTACAAGAAGTTGGTTTCTTTTTAATTCTGTCGGCCTTTGTGATGTGCTTTTGTGTCTGCCTTTGGGTGTTCTGATTGAATGTTTACATTAAACAAAACAGAGGAACCATCCTTGCCACGTCTTTGTCCTTCCTGTCTTTTCTCTAGACTCTTTCTTCCTATATCCTACTGTATGGCGACTTGTTCTCATTTTTCTGTGTGAGTTCATAAAAGGTATATAATGGGTGCAAATAATAAGCATTTGTTAGCAACAAGTAAAGGGGTGCTTGTTGTCAGTATTTATGAGCATATGGAGTCAATCAAAGCCAGTTGTACTGCTTTTTATGGAATAGATATAGCCTATAAAGACAGGCAGAATTTAAGGAAGGATTGAGAGCAGTGATGCTTTGTTGACTTCAACAATAAACTGAACTGTGGTCTTCTAACCAGGAGTACTCCTTGACATTGGAGTGCTGTGTGGTTAAGAAGAAATGCACGGAATTTGAGGAAAACGGGTGTGATAGTGTTTTCCCTAAAGTTATTACGTGCCATCAAGTTGGTGCCTACTCATAACAATTCTGTGTTAATAGAATGAAGCCCTGCTCGATCCTGCACCATCCTCACAGTCATTGCTGTGTTTGAGCCCATGGTTGTAGCCACTTTGTCAATCCATCTTACTGAGGGTCTTGCCCGTTTTTCACTGACTCTATACTTTACCAAGGATGATGTCCTTCTTCAGGGACTGGTCCCTTCTGATAACATGACTGAAGTAAGAGAGATGAAGTCTGGCTGTTCTTACTTCTAAGGAGCATTCTGGCTGCAATTCTTCCAAGATAGATTTATTCATTCTTCTGCCAGTATTTTCAATATTGTTCACCAACATCACAATTCAGATGTACCAGTTCTTTGGTCTATTTATTATCCAGCTTTTGCATGCCTACAAAGCTGTGGAAAATACCATGGCTTGGGTCAAGCACGTCTTAGTCTTCAAAATGACTTCTTTGCTCTATAGGACTTTAAAGAGGTCTTTTGCAGCAGATTTACCCAGTGTACTATGTTGTTTGGTTTCTTTTGCTTCCATGGGCATTATGTGGGATCCAAGTAAAATGAAATCCTTGAAACTTCAGTCTTTTCTCCATTTATCATATTGTTGCTTATTGGTCCAGTTGTGAGGATTTTTGTTTTCTTTTTGTTGAGGCATAATCTGTACTGAAGACTATAATCTTTGATCTGCATAAATTGCAGGTTGTTAATGAGTCTGTCTCCAATCCTGATGCCAGGTTTTTCTTCATATAATCCAACTTCTCAGATTATTTGCTCAGTGTACAAATTGGGTAAGTATGGTGAAAAGATACAAACCCGACACACACCCTTCCTGGTTTTTAAACCATGCAGTATAACCGTGTTCTGTTCGACCAACAGCCTCTTGGTCTATGTGCAGGTTCCTCGTGAACACAATTAAGTATTCTGGAATTCCCATTCTTTGCAATGGTATCCATAATTTGTTGTGATCCACACAATCAAATGGCTTTGCGTAGTCAGTAATGCACAGGTAAACATCTTTCTGGTATTCTCTGCTTTCAACCAAGATCCATCTGACATTAGCAATGATAACCCTCATTCCATATCCTTTTTTTGAATCTGGGTTGAATTTTTGGCACTTCTGTATTGATGTATTGCTACAACCATTTTTGAATTATTTTCAGAGAAATTTTACTTGTGTGATACTAATAATATTGTTTGATAATTTCTTCATCCTATGGATCACCTATCTTTGGAATGGGCACAAATATGGATGTCTTCCCATTGGTTGACCAAGTATCTATCTTACGAATTTCTTGACATAAACAAGTGAGCGCCTCAAGTGGTGAGTCCGTTTGTTGAAACATCTCAGTGAGTATTCCATCAGTTCCTGAAGCCTTGTGTTTCACCATTTCCTTCAGTGCAGCTTCGACTTCTTCAATATCATCAACTCTTGATCTTTTGCTACCTCTTGAAATTGTTGAATATTGACCAGTTCTTTTTGGTGGTATGATGCTCCTTGCATCATTCAATATTTTGCCCCCAGAATCCTTCAGTACTGTAATTGGAGGCTTGAATTTTTTTTTCTTCAGATCTTTCAGCTAAAGAGTATATGTTAAATTTCTGGTAGAGGACTGGTGCTTGTGAATTCCTTTTTCCTTTATAACTAAGATTCACTCCTTCAAAGCCTGTGATTCATTGGTGTTCCGTATAGCCACAAAGTTGCACAACCACCAACATCACTGATTTTAGAACACTTTTCCCCACCCTGTTCCCACCAGCAGTCCTCCCCACTTCCCTCCTCTCACCAGGTCTTAGCAAACACTAGTTAGCCAGTTTTGGACATTTCGTATAAGTAGACTTATACAGTGTGTGATGTTTTGTGACTGCCTTCTTTCATGTAGCATGTTTTCAAGATTCATTTGTGTTGTGGCATGTATCAGTGCTTCATTCCAGTTTATGGCCAAATAATATTCTGTTGTCTAGATACACTGTGTTTTTTTTAAAGCCATTCATCAATGGGTGGATTTCCCTTTGTTTTTGATAATAAATTTCTGTTAAGGTGCCAGTTTCATACATAACTAAAGCTATGAAGAGCTTTTTTATTTAATTTTTAAAAAATTTTAAGCAAGTCTTGCACGAAACCCTTTAGTAATAGAGCTAAAACAATTAAAAGTGGATTTTGCAGGTGGTTTTGCCAAACTTAGGGTTATTGAGAAACAACTTGAAAACTTCTGCACATTTTCTCTGCAGTCAGGGCCAGTAATATTGGACAAACACATCATGTGGTATCTCGCATGTTAAAGGGGAAAAGATCAGAGCCCCACGTTTTGCTCCAGTCTTTATCAACTTTATTTGCTTCTATTCCCACCTTATTTTATCAGTTGTCTGCCCTCACTGCCACTGTTCCTACCCTTCCCATTTGTTTCTTTTCCTCTTTTCTACTTTTCTTGTTGAGTTGCTGCTAGTGTCCATGTTGCCAAGTCCGGGAGGTGTTCTCTGTTCTCCACCTCATAGCTCTTAGTAGCATTTGCCACCCTCTCCTTACAGCGCACAGCCTCACCCTCTCCTGGGTCTCCTCTCCAGCTGCTCTTCCTCCCTGTACTTCTTTCCTGTCCTTTGTCCTCTCCTCTGTTTCTGAATGTTGCTGTGTCCCTGGGCTTCCATTTGGAGATTGTTCTTAAAGAGCATCTCAGTCTCCTTACACACAGCTACGTGACTTGTGACAGAGTAAAGCACGTTCCATCGGGAATTGTTCTCGGTAGCACTGTGCTAGTCTTGTTTTGGTTGGTCTGTACCTCACCACATTCTAGTTCCTTGAAATTACGGCTCATTCACTGTTCGCCAGTTGCTCTGATCTGCGTGCAGTTTCGCCATTCATGCACTGCCACCTCTAGTGGCAGATCTGTGCTTGCTGGGTTCCTTCCTCCTCCCCTTGCTGCAGCACTGCCACAGAACAAATGCGCTGGCTTGCTATCAGCCGTGGAAGTGACGTGCACGCTGTCCAGTCATGTGTTCAGTGTGTAGGGTCAGTAGGAGTCAGTGGTGATCTTAAGTACTAGCCTGCGCTCAGGTGGGCTGAATGTTCTTCTATCTGATCAAGGCTTACTGTGGATTGCTTGATAAATCTTGTGGGTTTTTGTGTTTAAAATCTGAAGCACAAAATTGCATTTAAAAGTTAATCTGTTTTCTCTGTAAACTTTTACCCAAATCACAATAAAAATTTTTAAAAAATGACCAAATTTGCTGATCTGATAGAGCCTGGTGAGACCTCTGAGATTATGGTCCCTAGTTATCCTTCAACTCTGGCACTGAACTCACTCATGTGGCTTCCAGCCAAACAATAGACAGGCATATGGGGTGAACATTTACATCAGGTAGACACTCGTTGGAGCGATCAATCATGGGAGAACACAAGGGCAGTGTTTGCACAGGGAAACAGCTGGGGCTGGGGGCCGGGAGTGCATGGGAGGGAAGAACACGGAGAAGAGGTAACTACAGGGAGGAAGTGGGAAGAGAGCTGTTATGCTGTGGGGAATTGCAGTCAATGTCATGAAACAGAACATGTGTGAGATGCTGTATAGAAAATGAATGTCCTCTGTAAACTTTCATCCAAATCACAATAAAAATTAAAAAAAAAAAAAAAAAGGTTAACCTATTTTACAGGAAATGAGGCAACATGACGTGCAGGAACTGAATCGAATTCTCTTCAGTGCTTTGGAGAGTTCTTTAGTTGGGACCTCAGGCCATGACCTCATTAACCGTCTGTATCATGGAACCATTGTCAACCAGATTGTTTGTAAAGACTGCAGGAATGTCAGTGAAAAGCAGGTGAATGTGCAAGACTAGGTAACAGTAAGTTACAGTGTAAATTACTACAGTGTTTTAGAAGAAAAGAGTCTGATGAAATTCCCAATTATTAAATCTGTCATCAGTAACACCACGCGAAGATTAAAGTATTTCTTGCTAGAAATCATTTTATTGTTTTTTTTTCTTCTACTTGTGCTACAGCTAAGTCATTAGTTTATAATCCAGCTTTCTACATGTCAACTGAAAAAAGCAGTATCTTAAAATAATTTTAATCCTTTATTCATACTCTTACGTTTGGAAAATAGACTTAAGGGATATTTACAAAAGGAAATATCATGAGAGAAGCCGGTATCATCAGGGCTGGTGGTTGGAATATTATAAAGAAAATTAATTAGGAAAGTAATAGAGATGGAGAATACTGCAGGATGTTTGAATTGACCAGCATCTGTAATGAAGTATTAGATTTCTTTAATTAATATCCTTCAGAAATTATGTTTCTCTGTGTATGCTTCTGGGAGCTATTATAATGCTTTTTTAACTAGTGTAACCTCCAATTCTTAGTAATGACCCAGATTGCCTATTGGATCTGATTGGAGTTAGATACGGAAAATTTGCTGACATAAATATGCTAATTTCTATTTGTGCTACAGATCTTTGATAGCAGATGGGCTCATCACTGAGCTGTCCTTCTAAACATTTCCTTTTGTTTTGTCAAGAATTACAGAAAGTTCCTGAATTTGACCATGTTAGTAAAATATTATTAATTCAGTGCCATTTTCCAAATGTAACATTAATTTCTTTTGTGAAAACTACTTCTTAACCCTTATTGTCTACAAACCAAAACCAAGCTCACTGCTGTCAAGTTGTTCCCAACTCATAGTGACCCCTCCATAGGTTTCCGAGACAGTGTCTCTACAGAAGTAGATTGCCCAATCTTCTTTCTAAGGAGTGGCTGGTGGGTTTGAACTGCCAGCCTTCTGGTTAGCAGTCAGATGCCTTAGGCAGTATGCCACCAGAGCTCTCCCTTGTTGTCTGGGTGAATAGAAATTTCTGTCACCTAGTTTGGAAATACTTAAGATGTTTGTGTGTCTTGGAATTCTGTTTGGTTAACTTAGCTATGGTGTAATAACTCATAAAGTAATTTGAAAGCATAATGCATGTGAAGGCATATTATAAATTATAGACATAATCTTTTCACATAC
>NW_006921593.1:25798105-25847501 GCF_000298275.1 Orycteropus afer afer
TTCTAAACTATGAAATTTTGTTAAGATTCTACCATGATCTAACTGATGTCCTATTATTTTACGGTCTCCATAATCCCTTAAATTAATGCTGTTGTAATATGGACAAAATTATAAATATGATTGAAACGTGTGATATGTTAAGTGATTATTACTAGAAATTTATTGTAACTCAGATGTAGTTCTAGTAGAACCGATCAGCTGTCTTTTGCAAAACACCTTCCTCTTGGTTTTCATAGCAATACCTCTTTTTACTGGCTCAAGATAATTTTCTTATTTTAACTTCCTCAATATATCTTAAACCAAGCCTAGCAAGAGAAAATAAAAGGATGGAGTTTAATTAGAAAGTTCAGCTTTGTCCTATCCAACCCTGCTCTATCCTTCCAGGCTAGACACTGAAGTGCTGCAGTGAACCTTGCCTACCTACACTTCTTAGTTCAGATACGTGTTCATTGGTTTGTTTCGTAATACACCTATAATTAGCTGATAAACTTGATGCATTATGAACTTTTTCTGATACATTTTAAGATGAATTTTGGTTTGATTTAGAAGGAAGGATAATTTAGTAGTATGAATTTCACAATAGCTGATCAGAGCTGCACATATGTATAGTGTTTTAGAAGAGAAAAGTCTGATTAAATTCCTGATATATATGTATGAGTTAGTGATGTGTTTGTGAACCTCTGGAATTGTTTTTTGAATGTATGCTCATTTGTATTTCAGGAAGACTTCTTAGATCTGACAGTAACGGTTAAAAATGTATCTGGTTTGGAAGAGGCACTTTGGAACATGTATGTGGAGGAGGAAGTTTTTGACTGTGACAACTTGTACCACTGTGGGACTTGTGACAGGCTGGTCAAAGCTGTAAAGGTAAAGACAGATACTCTGCCTATTCCCAGGGTGCCCACTTAGTACCTCCTGCTCAGTATAGTGGAGCAGGTAAAGCTTTTGTATGAAAAAGTCTGGAAAGAATATACAGCAGACTCTTAACACTGTTAATTCTTAACAGGGGGCTTGAAAAGATGTTACTGTCATATTTTAATTGTAACCAAACCCACTGCCATCAAGTTAATTCCGACTCACAGTGCCCCTAGAGGACAGAGTAAACTGCAGAACTGCCTCATAGGGTTTCCAAGGCTGTAATCTTTACAGAAGCTGACTGCCTCGTCTTTCTCCCGCAGAGCAGCTAGTGGGTTTGAACTGCCAACCTTCAGGTGAGCAGTCAGATGTGTTAACCACTATACCACCAGAGCTCTTTTTTTTTTTTAATTATAGACATCTATATTTTATTTTTTACAATAAAGACGTTTTTAAAACTTTTAATCCAACAGTTCTTTCCTTCCAACTTCCTTCTCTTCTAGGAAAATTTTATTTCCTTCCCAGTGTTTACGTACGCCTTTTTAAAGAAACTCCTCTTACCTGTGTTTTTTGCAACAGTTTTGAGGAAGACAGTATAGCTCTTTATTTCTGACAGCCAAGAAATTTATTGATCTTTCTTTTTTTTTGTTGTTTTACTACTATGAAATTAGATGTCTTTTTCATTTTCTTAATAGACAGTTATTTTACAACATTAACATACGTCCTCTCTTGCTGTGGGAGCTCTGGTGGCATAGTGCCTAAGGCACTTGACTGCAAACCAGAAGGCTGGAGGTTCAAACCCACTAGCCACTCTTCAGAAGGAAGGTTGGGCAATCTACTTCCATAGTGATACTGCCTCGGAAACCCAAGGAGGGGTCGCTATGAGTTGGATCCAGCTTGATGGCAGTGTTTTTTCTTTTTTTTAATCTCTCTTGCTGCAACAAATCTGACATACCCTTCCCTCTCCCCCTGGTTGGGAATGCGTAAGTTGCTAATCAAGGACTTTCTAGAACACATCTGCTTTTCTTTCCGTGCAGTGGAGCAAGATACAGGAGGACAGGAGGAAAAGACATAAGCAAGTGGTGTCTTTTCTAAGCAAGAGCCAAGAGAAAAAGCACCACAAAGCAGTGGACAGGGCATTCCGATGCTTCTTAGATTTGGTCATCAGATTCATTTGGACAGCCATTCCTGTCCCTGTAATTCAGGGTTCATATTTGAGAGTCCAGCAAAGAGGATAAGCTTTGAGAAGAAGAAACGAGAGGCAGCTACTGTTCTCAGGCATCGGGAGATTTGCGCTCTGTCCCTTCAGGCTGGGGCAGGGACATAGGGAATCAGCACCTTGGCTGTGTTGAGAACCTGCTGCCAGGTTATGTTTACGATGTTTCATGTTTGGATGTAAGGTCTCAGGGCTTCACTCTTGGGATCCAGGGATTCTTACCTCCTTGTTCTTCACAGGGTCTGGGATCTGAGTACTTTTATTCATAGAACAGATTTTAGACAAGCATTCTTGAGGACATTTTTTCTTTCACCTTGTCTTCTAGCAGCCAATCATTTCTGCTCTTTGCTCACTGTTCTTTCACGGTTCAACGTGATTTCTCACTGGGGAATTGTTTTTAATGTGCTATTCACTCAATTGCTCAGTTTTCACCAAAACCATTAAAATCATTACTAATGCTGCTAGCTTGCTAAGTACTAATAATTCTTTGAAACATTAACTTAGTGATGATTGAAGATAATCTGTAAATGTGTAAGTGTGTGGGAGTATATGCAAATACATATTTACATGTGCATTTATTAATGCCCTTTCCTGGTCCTCTGGCCTGGCTTTGCCACCTGTAACCATCTCCAGCCTTCTTCTTCAGCAACTTATATCTATGGCCAGGACAAAATGGACTACTGCCATTGTTATTAACTGCAATAGTGACTATTCCCACTGCTGGTAGAGGATGACAATGGGCTAGTTATAAACTCCCTGAGCTTGAACTCATTCAGTGGTCATAGAGTGCTGTCTGAAAGAGCTACCACCCAGGCCGTGACTATGCAGTTCTCCTTTGTGCCAGAGAGACAGCACTATCTGTCAGTAAGCAAATGGGCGTTGATTGAGATAACACACAATATTGATTTTGTATCTTAAGAGATTGTGGGTGAAAGGTAATATAAGCAATCAATCCTAAGCCTGTCGTTTTCACAGTTGGATTTAAAACCAGGCTGAATCTTGTCCTAAACCAAGGGGGAAAAAAAAAAAAAATCCACTGCCATTGAGTTGATTCTGCCTCATAGTGACCTCCATTGGGTTTCCAAGGCAGTAAATCTTTACGGAAATAGATTGCCCATCTTCCTTCTGTGGAACAGACTGTGGGTTTGGAATGCCAGCCTGCTGTTTAGCAGTCAGATGCCTTAGGCACTGTACCACCAGAGCTCCTTGAATCTTGTCTTCCTGGTGTGTATTTTTTCATTCAGCCTTGGCCCGTTTTTGAAGCCAAAAAAAAAAAAGGCTTATTATTTGCTTGTTTATGTCACATTATACCTTTTGTGATTAACTGTAATCTAATAAATAAACTTCTGAAACTGGAAAAGTCTTAACCTGTTTCTTGGTTTTTGGTTGAACTTAATTTGCATATATATTAGTCAAAACAAGAACCTTTTGCTAACCAAAAGCATTTCTTTCATATGGCTTTTATATCATCATTGGTTTCATTCTTGTTCAGTAGGAAATTTTTTATCTTGATGACTTTAAAATTGCACCCTATTGCATCTCAGCAGAGGGTTCGGTTGTATAAATGCAGATTTCCCGTCCTTTCTCAGACATGCTGCAGTTGAGTTGCTCAGTTTTTTAGATGCATTTTTAGAGCTTATTCAAAAGGTTCCCGTGCTGTTATTTTGCGGTTTCATCTTTTAACTTCACTCAACCCCATCCCACGATTTCTGGAATTTTAAGAAATACATTTTCAGAGGAGCTCTGGTGGCATAGTGCCTAAGGCATTTGAGTGCTAACGAGAAGGCTGGCGGTTCAAATGCACCAGCCACTCTTTGGAAGGAAGGTTGGGCAATCCACTTTCGTAGTGATACTGCCTCAGAAACCCAAGGAGGGGTCGCTATGAGTCAGATCCGACTCCACGGCAGTGAGTTTGGTTTGGTTTGGTTTAGATACATAAGATTATGGATTTTCCCCCTCATGGGCCATTAATCCAAAGGAATTGGGAAGGCTGAGGACTCCAGTAAAAAGCCGCTTAAATTAGTGTGCTGTGTTAAAGCAAGGAACATCTTGCTTTAAACAAGATTTTAAAAAAATTATTTGCTTGAAGCAAAGTAGCATCTTCTGGTATCTCACTCTCGGGGGCTGGCTCTCAGCCCAACAGTAAACAAGATGTACGAGCAGACCACTCAACCCAGGGTGATGCACCCACATACTCTATGGAGATGGATCCATTGGAGCAATCCACCACAGGGCACCAGAGGGGCAACATTCACACAGAGGAAATGCAGAACACGCAGGAGTGCATAACTATGGGCGGGGTTACTGGGCGAGGCGGGGAGGAGACTGGGTTAGGGCTGGGGATGGTAAATGGGGAGAGAAACTAAAGGTACCTGAAATGTTGAATGGAAAACAAACTCTGCTCTATAAACCTGCACCGAAAGCACAATTAAAAAAAAAAAAAAAAGTATCTTCCTAGCTGCTTTTAAATTTAAGAGCAGTGACTGCAAAGCTCCCCAAAGTGGATCTTGGTGCTTGGGGAGTTAGATCCCTTTTTAACCTCTACTGTACCATATGGATCATCCCCCCAGGAAAATACATCGTATACATAATACTTTCATGTAATTTCAGGGGTTCAGAGCCTTTGAAACAGGTTCTTGGGTCCCAGGGTAGGAGTGCCAGTTCTTCAGTAAATAAAGAGGTAGTTCAAACTCATCAGCCACTCCATGGAAGGAAGACGGGACAATCTACGTCCATAAAGATTGACCACCTCAGAAACTCAAAGGGGGTCGCTATGAATTGGAATTGACTTGATGACAATGAGTTAGGTTGTTTTTTTTGAGGGGGGGGGAAGTTTTAGGTTCCTGTAAAGGAGCTCTGGTGGTGCAGTGCCTGAGGCATTTGACTGCTAAACAGAAGGTTGGTGGTTCAATCCTACCAGCCACTCTGCGGAAGGAAAGCTGGGCAATCTACTTCCGTAAAGACTTACTGCCTTGGAAACCCAAAGGGGGTCGCTCTGAGTCGGGATTGACTCAGTGGCAGTGAGTTTTTTTTTTGTTTTGTTTTGTTTGTTTTTTTGGTTTAGGCTCTTATAGGTGAAGTGGAGGAGCTCTGGTAGCCTAGAGCCTAAGGCACTTGACTGCTAACCAGAAGGCTGGTGGTTCAAACCCACCAGCCACTCCTCGGAAAGAAAGTTAAGTAATCTACTTCCATAGTGATACTGCCTTGGAAACCTAAGGAGGGGTCGCTATGAGTTGGGTCCAATTTGACGGCACATAAGAACAACAACAGGTGAAGTGGAGGCACCAAGGAAGCAGATGAAAGGCTCAGGCTTGGGAAGGATGTCGGCCCAGGGGAGAGAGATGAGCACCCGTTCTAATGTTGTTTTAGCATTAAATGGTGCTCATCAAATGGTGTTTTAGCAAGTCAGCGCTGAAACCTAAGACTGGGAAGTCAGTTTTGGTTGTAAGCCTAAATGAGGGACACCAACTTTGGTCTCATAAGATGATGAGTTTATATCAAGAGCCACGTTGAATCCACAGCAACGAATCCATATCTTTCAAGATGTGTCTTGCAAAAATGTATCATAGATTTCTTTTTCATATCTTAAGAAATGTCACGTTTTCTTTATGTGTAGCTTGGCTTTTAAAAACTGTTTTTAAATTTCTTTTAACAGTCTGCGAAATTATGTAAGCTGCCTCCCTTTCTTACGGTTTCATTATTAAGATTTAATTTTGATTTTGTGAAGCGTGAACGATACAAGGAAACCAGCTGCTACACATTCCCTCTCCGCATCGATCTCAAGCCTTTCTGTGAACAGGTTTGATACTCTTCTTTGAAATCCCTCCTTCCCTGTTCCAAGAGAGAGTCTTTTTATTGACCTCATTTTCCGTAGCTTTGTCCCAGATTTCTCACCTGGCACTGTTAATGCTTGGAGTCACCGCTTGGAGTCGGTGACATGAGGTGGGGGGTGTCCTGTGCATTGTACATGTTTAGCAGCACTTCTTGTCTCTGCCTGCTAGATCCCAGTAGCACCCCACCCCCATGTCCACCCCCACAGTGTGACTACCAAAACTGTCCTTGCCAGAGGTCTCCTGGGTGGGTGATGAGGGGAAGGGAGGCAGATTCTCCAGATGAGACCACTGGTTTGTTAGGGTCCCTTTGAATCTCCAAAATACAGATTTGTTCCCAGTTCTCTTTGTTAATGCTTCTTGAAAACTCTTTGAAGTGAAATTTTAAAAACAAAATTAGAAAATGCCCCTGCATTGGGGGAGGTTGTCATTGGCTGGTACTTACCTGTTCGGTTTCAGTTTATTTTACATGTAATAATGAACTGTGCCTCCAGAAGGGGTGCGTACAGCTAGGACTGCACTGGTCTGGAACTTGTGCTGCTGAAGACATTGGAAGAACAGTTCTAAAAACAGTTAGATCACATAGGAACCTTGTTTATAAGCCATTTTCAGTACAGTTACTGTACATGCCAAGATCAAGGTGATGAGATGGATGTATTTATTACAAAACATTTTTATATGTTTATAAAAAACAAAATTGCTAGCTAGTTATGGGGTATCTGAGTATAAAAGTAATCTTTTGTTTGTAAACACTTTAAAATTCAAACTCTTCACAGGTGTTCCTTCCTCTGCTTCACACCTACTTCCTGAGCTTTTTGTCTTTTTGTTTTCTCACACGCATATACCGCATATACCGTTCAGAGGTTCTGACATGCTTCTGAGCCTGCCACTGACAAATGTAAAATAAAGCAGGCATGCTAGAAGTTAATATACTTGCCAGCCCCCCATGGACTGGCTGAAATTTTGTTTGTCCTTTTTTTGTCAAGTGATTTTCATATACTTTGAAATAACAAGAGTGAGACAAGTTAAAAAAAAAAATGGAGCACTTACCTAGGAAACTGTTACATTCATTTTACTTTTTGACTTCCGTGTTAATGACAAAAATCATGTCTCTTAGCATCTTTGTGTACATCTCTCTTGTCTTTTCTCTGTATCTCAACTAACTCACTGCTATAGAGTCGGTTCCGACTTGTAGCGCCCCTTCCTTGGGTTTCCAAGGTGGTATCTCTATGGAAATAGATTGCCCCGTCTTCCTTCCGAGGCATTTCAAAACTTTTTTAGGCAGTTAAGTTCCTCAAATGACTGGTCTCCCCCTCAGGTGGCATCCTTATGTAAAGTTAGCATTCCAGCTGAGCACTGAAGGAACTTAGAAAGAAAAATAAGAGTCACAGCTGGAGCTAGGAGAGAGCTTACATTGGATGGTTCAAACCCCTCCCCTCGGATGTGAAAACTAAGGCTTCCTTTCTCTCCTACTTCAGGAATTTAAATAAACATCTTTAAAGTGTCTTTTAATCTAATCTACCCAGTGCTGCTATAGTGACCCTATAGGACAAAGCAGAACTGCCCCAAAGGGTTTTCAAGGCTGTCAGTCTTTACAGGAGCAGCTGCCTCATTTTCCTGTGGAGCGGCCGGTGGGTTTGAACCACTGACTTTCTGTTTAGTAGTTAAGTGTTTTAACCACTGCACCACCAGGACTTTTTGGTATTAGATCAGTGATAGATAATTGTCTAAAACTAAAAAATTTTCATTGAAAGCTAATTATTCATTTTAATTTTATCCTTCAGTAATTATGATGGTGAACTATCTTACTTATTTCAGTAGTTGAAATTTCTCCCCATTTATTATCTGTGTTACTGTTTTATGTAAATTACATCAGTGTTTATATCCTTTTTCCTTTTAGAGTGAATTGGATGACTCAGAATACATATACGACCTCTTCTCTGTTATTATACACAAAGGTGGCTGCTACGGGGGACATTACCATGTGTATATTAAAGATGTTGATCACTTGGGAAACTGGCAATTTCAAGTAAGTATAGAAATGAGTTTAGAAGTATCTTTATGGTTTCTTTGCTTTACCTATTCTGGTGAAGATCGTCTTTTGTCATTTATTATATGGTTACTCTGTAGAAAACGTTGATAGGCACTGAAAGTTGGGTATAAGTTGCAACTTTTTATTTCTAAAATTTCTCACAGAAAAATTAGTAGAATCGTAATACAAACCTCCTGTAGTCCTTTCACCCAGATTCTGCAGTTATTAGCATCTGCCACATGTGTGTGTATTGTGTGCGCAGTGTATGTGTTCTGTGTGCGTGTTCATTGTTTATCACTGTTATTTAAGGGTAAATTAAAATGAATGTGGTGTAGTGCCTAAGGCATTTGACTGCTAACTGGAAGGCTGGTGGTTCATACCCACCAGCCACTCCTCAGAAGGAAGATTGGGTGATCAACTTCCCTAGTGAGACTACCTCGGAAACCCAAAGAGGGGTTGCTATGAGTTGGATCTGACTCAGCAGCAGTGAGTTTGGTTTATCATTTTTGCAGATACCAACCATTATATGAATCAAATTCTGCCTCTTAAACATGGATCTGAAAAAGATGTTATTTGTGTGTATTTTGATTGGCGCACACATTATTAACATATCATTATTCACACTGTCATCTGAATGAGTTGAAATTAATTGACTTGCCCCTGAATACATCAGTGTGTGTCTGTCTCCTGGAAACAAGGACATTCTCTTACATAACGATGGGTCATACTCAGGAGCTTTACTGTTGGTGTAGTATCATCAGGTAACGTTTACTTTCTGTTCACGTTTCACCAGTTGTCCCATCCATACCCTTTGTGACAATGTTTCCGTCACTCCAGTGTCACGTCCAAGGTCCTGTCATGAATTGTATTTAGTTAGCATCTCTTAGGTCTCCTGTAATCTCAACAGTCCCTTGGCTTTTCTTTTGTCATTCGTGGCACTGACTCCAAGATGATAAAGATTTTTCTCCTATATGTTGTTCTAACAGTTTTTATAGTTTTACGTTTAAAACATGAGTCTTCCTGGGACGGTTTCTTACGAGTGATGTCATACTAGATTTTGCGTTAGAGTACCAGTTGCTCCTGACCATTTATTGAATAATCTGTTCTCTCTCCACCAAGCTGTGGTGCCTCTTCTGTTAGAGCAGCTGCTCGTTGATGCATGTGTCTTTTTCAGCTCTCTGTTGTGTTCCAGTTCTCTGTCTTCTGTTCCTGGGCAAGTGCCACATTGCTCATTTCTGTAGCTTTCTAACAAGTTATGCTGCTGGTGGGGCATGTCCCCCTGCTTGTTGTTATTCCTCAGAAATGTCCTGCCTGCCTTGGCTTTTTATTCTTCTGGGTGCATTTCTAGCATCAGTTTGTCAATTTACAAACACACACACACACACACACACACACACACCCAAATAGTAGGGATTTAAGTCTTCATATGTAAATGAGATATATTTTTTCATTTTTGTAGAGTATCTTTAATTTCTTCCAAAAAAATTTTATAATTTTCTCAAAATAGAAATTACTTATGTTCTGAGGAAAAGCTATAATTAGGTGTCTAGTTCATATTATGTTAAACAGGAAAATTATTACGCATTGCACATCAACCCCAAACCCTCAACAAATTTTCTAAAATTTAACTAAAACACACTAAACATGTATGTAAGTCACAGACCATCGTGTGAGCATGTAAAACTCCTGAAATACACCTTCCTGCTCCTGACGCAGCTAATGATGTTGTCAGTGAATAGCTGTGTCACACGTCGTAATAAGGCTTCTTTTCTCAGCACCAGCAGCATCCAAGATGCGTGTCTCTTTGTTGACATCAGTTGGCTTTTCAGAGCACCTATCAGTGCTTCTGCCCTTCTGTAAGCTGTATTTGAACTATATTGAGAGATATGTTTTGTAAAGTTTGGATATTTGAAAACTCAAAACCATATTTTACCAGAAAGATGTTGTGTGGGAGTGTGCATGTCCTTTTTAGCTATCAGTGCCTGGGGTATTGAAGTGCATTTGCCTTATTACATTGATTTTTATAGCCGAGAACCTTGCTAAACCTCTTGGGTTATAGACATCTGGAAAATGCAGCTGTTTCACCCTTTCCAGTCCTTTGCCTTCCATTTCTAATATTTATTTACTGCAGTAGCTGGAACACCAGTTCAAGGTTGAGAAAGTAATAACCTGGACAAGCATTCCTCTCAAATGCTTATGCCATGTTTGCCAGGACGGTAGGTTGTTGAGCATGTTCTCAGTCTGGCGGCGTGAATATCATCACATGGTCTAACTCAGCCTCAAGTGTTTCCAGGCTTAGTTTGGGCAGATCCTTGTGTATAGTAGCAGCATCAGAACTTGTCTAGATTCCTTAGTGATAAGAACCAGGATCAGCCCAAAGCTGATTCCCATGAGGAAGAAGTTAGACATACCTCCACTCTCCAGCCTTTTCACTAATTCTGACATCAGCCATCCCTCCCACAGCACTTTGCTTCTCTCCTGGGTTCAGTAATCCATTGCAGTGAGCACCCAGAACTCCCAGACCATACTTACAGTTAAGTGATTTATTAAGGAACAGGGTACAATTGGAATCAAGATCTGAAAGCATACTGTGGTCTGGGAGGTTCCCTCGAAGAGTAGAGCACATCCCTCCCTTGTTCAGTGCATTACAGCTCTCTCAGCTCTCCTGGGCCCTGCAGGCAGAAAGCCCTTCTGTTGGCCGTGCATCGCCCCTCTTGCTATTCAGGCCTCCTCTTGGCTCCCTGGGGACAGGCCTTCTCTCCACCTGCTCAAGATGAGCCTCTTACTGGCTCCATCAGGACAGGTCTCCAATTAGCTGCACAGGCCTTTCTGCCCTTGACCTCCCTGCTGTCAGCTTCTCCACTGCTACTAGGCCCAGCTCACAGCCAGCATAGCAGTCTGCTCAGCTCTCTCAGCTGCGTTCCTAGAAGCAGGTTTCTGCCATCAACACTGGCTCTGCCTCTGGGCCCCTTCTGGTCCTTCTCGCTGCTGGCTCTGCCGCTGGGCCCCTTCTAGGCATGTCCCTGCTGGCTGTGCTGCTGGACCACTTTACGGCCTCTTGCTGTCTTCACTGTTACAATTAACCCAAGTTACACCTTTTTCATGAAGTTTCTTGCTTGCCCCCACTCTTTCTGCTGCTTCTCTCTCATTTGTCTGTCTTGCTCTACCTGAATCCTCTTTGAAGCTGGCCGCATGTCTGTCAGTCTCTTTGTCAATTTCAGTATATTTTGCATAGTGCATTGACCAATCCCTGCAAGGAGCATACCAGTCACAGGGCAGGCTGCAGCCTGTGGCCAGACAGTAAGTATCAAACTGTGAAATTGCTAATAGTTTACACAGGAACTATCTATCCAACTGGAGAAAAGTAATTAACCCCTGGAGTGGAAAACTAGGGCAAAAGTAACTCTCCTTGGAGCTTAAGGGACAAATCTCTCAAGCCAGTTTTATAAAGAACTCAGGCAAAAAGCCACATAAAGGGACTCATTTCACCACACTTAAGATGTTGCCTTCCTTCAAACTGCTTTCTTGCATTTTTCAGTTTCTGTAATATAAATTCTTAGTTTCTAGAGTGGAAATAGGACACAAGAAGTAATGAAGCTGAGCCTACAAACATGAGTTAGATTTCATTAGGCCAACACAGCAGTGAGAACAAAGTGAGTGAAGACTAGCAAGCACTCTGAACTGAATGATAGTGAAGACCCAACCTACCGAAACTTAGGGAGTGTGGAGTGCCGCTGAGGCAGGGCCCAGCAGGGAGAATGCCGAAACCCTCTGTGCTGCGCATTGTGCGGGCCCCTTTCCTGTCGCACAGGCCCAGTTTACGGCTACAGCAATTAAGTGGTCCACTCACCTGGTGGAATTCCAAGTCAGGTCTGCCTGATTGTAAAGAAGATACAAATTCTTAGCATGTCTTTACTCCCACTTCTCCATGGTGGGTTCTTGCTGGCGTGGATGTTGCTCTCTCATGACTGACCTTTTTACTTTACAGGTTGGTATAGAAACACTCTGATAATTTTCTTTCCCAGGAGGAAGAAGGGGAGCCAGATGTGAATTTGCAGGATCTTCCAAATGGAGAAGAGATCGAAGACCCACTGATGGTCCTTCAGGCAATCTTATCACAGGTAGTGTGTGTGTGTGCATATTTGTGTGTAAGTAGAGAATTATGGTGCTCTAGGGAGCTCTGGTGGCGTAGTGCCTAAGGCACTTGACTGCTAACCTGAAGGCTGGAGGTTCAAACCCACCAGCCACTCCTCGGAAGGAAGGTTGGGCAATCTACTTCCGTAGAGATACTGCCTCAGAAACCCAAGGAGGGGTCACTATGAGTTGGGATCGACTTCACGGCAGTGAGTTTGGTTTTTTGGTTTTGGTGGGCATAAGATCAGTCTTTTGAATCAACAATACATATTAAATGAGCTGTTTTCATAGCTTTGGTGATAGAATTCTTGATTCCATGTGAGAGACCCGGCTTCAGCTCCTGGCAGTGTACCTCATGCTCAGCCAGCACCCATCCATCCGTGGAGGTTTGCATGTTCCTCGTATGCTGAAGGATGGAGCTCAGAGCCTTGAGGGAGTAATGGTTAAGTGTTTGGCTACTAACTGAAAGGTCAGCAGTCAGGTTCAAACCCACCAGCAGCTCCTCAGAAGAAAAGACCTGGTAATCTGCTCCCATGAAGGTGACAGCCTAGGAGACCCTGTGGAACAGTTCTGGTCTGTCCTGGCAGGTTGCTTTGAGTTGGAATTGATGGCACACAATGACTTGGTGCTGATGTGGTTTCAGCACCGCTTTCAAAGTAAGACAATCTACTTGTAAAAATCACTTGTGAGAAGCAGATCACAGCATCCGAGCTGTGGCCAGTCAGGGGGATGGCACAGGCCCAGGCAGTGTCTTGTGTCTTTGTGCATAGAGTCCCTGTGAGTCAGTGGGCAACTTGACAGCAGCTAACAACAACAACAAGGTGTTTTTAATCAGAAGCACACTTAAAACAAGATGGTGTATTCTCTTGATGAAAATGTGACCAGAGGCTTGCAAGAACCTAACCTGTATTTCCTCGGGGAGCATGGTTCAAGATTTGCTAATTGAGTGTTTGTGGTGACATTACAGGACAGAACTGTTGTGACCATGAGAATCAACTGTATTCTTTGTATTGTGTTTTCTTTGTGTTTATAAACATCTGTTGGGATTGAGTGATAATTGTTTTGGTTCTTGTTACTGTTATTTTAAACAGAATTGGCATTTATTGCTCATACTATGCAGTTCACTGTTTTTCTATATGATCCTCTTAATGTCTGTAGGACCTGAAATTTTGTCCTCTTATTTATTCCTGATATTGATATCTTAGGTATGTGACTTTTAATGTTGCCTGTAAATGTCTCACGTACTTTGGACATGTGATCAGGAGGGACCTGTGCCTGGGGAGCAGAAGCATGCTTGGTAAAGTAGAGGGTCGGTGAAAAAGAGGATGACCCTCCACAAGATGGAATGACACCATGGCTGCAACAGTGGGCTCACATGTAGCAAAGACAGTGAGGATGGTGCAGGACTGGGCACTGTTTCATTCTGTTGTGCACAGGGTCGTTAAGAGAACTGACTGAGTGACATCTAACAAAAACTGCAGCAATGTAGCCCTGGTGTAAGGATGTTAACTCTCCACTCATTTCTTTATTCATTCTTCATGAACAATTTTCATACTTCCTGCCAGGGACCTAGGAGTCCCTGGGTGTGCAAATGGTTGCTCATTCAACTGCATCCAATTTTCTTCAATGACTGTTTCTTTCACAAGGAGGAGAGAAATCTCATTCCTGTTGATCAGCTGGGCCAGAAGCTCTTGAAAAAGATCGGTCTGTCATGGAACAAGAATTACAGAAAACAGTACGGACCACTGCGAAAGGTAATACGTGGGGTCACCATAGGAGGTACTCATTTGAGAAATCATTTTGTTAGGATCCCAGTAGCACAAATTCTGCAGAAGGTTATTTTAAATCAGTTAAAATAAAATCACTATTTCTGGTTAATAACTGGAATTCACCTGTTGAATAACTATAGATCATGGAGCCAGGAAGTAAATAACAAAGGGCACTCTTAGTCATAGCCAAAAAAAGAAAGAGTTGTCACAGAGTTCATGCCCTGAAGCTTACTGTTTAAAGTAAGCAGATCAAAGTTTCCTTGTATCTTTTTTGAGTGTGATATTTGCTGGGCTGTGTGGATTTGTCATTGTTTTATAAATATCCTTTGTAAATTTGAGGTTCCCTTGTATTTGTAGTTTACTAATACTTTTTAAAGGAGCTCTGGTAGCATAGTGCCTAAGGCACTTGACTGCTAACCAGAAGGCTGGCAGTTCAAACCCACCAGCCATTCCTCAGAAGGAAGGTTGGGCATTCCTACTTCGTAGTGATACTGCCTTGGAAACCCAAGGAGGGGTCGCTATGAATCGGGGCCAACTCGATGGCAAATAACAACATAATAACAATACTTTTTAATAGTGGTTGAATTTTATCAAATGCTTTTATTTTACTTTTTTGGCATATATTGATATGATTATGTAATTTTCTTCTCTTTTCTATTGATACATGATAAATTGAATTGCTTGATTTTTTTTTTTTTTTTTAATGTTAAGCCAGTCTTATATTCCTAGGGTAGGTCATTCTTGTTCTGTTTGAATGACTGCCTCTTAGTCTGTGTACAGACATGAATACAGTTAAGTGTTCTGAAATTCCCATTCTTTGCAGTGTTACCTATAATTTGTTATGATCCACATAGTTGAATGCTTTTGCATCATCAATAAAATACAGTATTCCAAGTGATACCATGGTTTGGGTCAGGCATACCTTAGTCCTCAATACAACATCTTTGCTTTTTAACACTTCGAAGAGCTCTTTTGCAGCAGATTTGCCCCGTGCAGTACATTGTTTGATTTCTTACTGCTGCTTGCATAAGCAGGAGCTCTGGTGACACAGTGGTTAAAACATTCAGCTGCCAACCAAAAAGTCAGTGGTTCAAATCCCCCAGCTGCTTCACAGAAGATAGATGAGGCAGTCTGCTTCCATAAATATCTACAGCCTTGAAAACCCTGTGGTGCAGTTCTGTTCCATCCTTTAGGGTTGCGGTGAGTCAAAATCAGTGTAGTAGCAGTGGGTTTGATTTGGTTTTGGTGCTTCTATGGGTGTTGATTTTAGATCTGTGTATAATGAAGTCCTTGACAACTTTAATATTTTTTCCATTTGTCATGATGTTGCTTTTTGGTCCAGTTGTGAGAATTTTTGTTTTCTCTACCTTGAGGTGTAATTTGTACTGAAGGTTGTAGTCTTTGATCTTCATTAGTAAGTACTGCAAGTCATCTTCACTTTCAGCAAGCAAGGTTGTATCATCTGCATATTCAGGTTGTTAATAAGTCTTCCTTCAATCATGATGCCATGTTCTTCTTCATATAGTCTTTCTTCTTGGATTATTTGCTCAGCATACACCTTTTTTTGTTTTAAAACATGTAGTATCCCCCTTTCTATTTGAACGGTTGCTTCTTGGTCTTTGTACAGGTTTCACATGAACACAATTAAGTGTTCTAGAATTCCCATTCTTTACAAAGTTATCCATAATTTGTTATGATCCACAAAATCAGATGTCTTTGGTGGTCAGTAAAACATGGGTAAATGTCTTTCTGGCATTCTCTACTTTCAGCCAGGCCCCATCTGACATGTGCAGTGACCTCCCTTGTCCCATGCCCTCTTCTCAGTCCAGCTTGCATTTCTGGCACTTCCCTGTTGACGTAATGCTACAGCTGGTTTTCAGTTGTCTTCAGCAGAGCTTTCCTTGCATGTATGTGAGTGATGTTGTTCAGTAACATCTGCCTTCTGTTGGATCAGCTTTCTTTGGAATGGGAACATGTATATGGATCTCTTCTAGTCATACAGCCAGGTAGCTGCCTTCCAAATTTCTTGGCATAGACAAGTGAGTGCTTCCAGCATTGCATCTGTTTGTTGAAACATTGCAGTTGGTATTCCATCAATTCCTAGAGCCTTGTTTTCTGCTAATGCCTTCAGTGCAGCTTGGGCTGCTTCCTTAAATGCCATCAGTTCTTGATCATATGCTGTTCTGGTTCCCTAGTGCTGCTCTGACAAGATTATACCATAAATGGGATGGTCTTAACAAACAGGAGTTTATTCTCTTACAGTTGGGAGGCTTTAAATCCAAGTTCAAAATGCCAAGCTCTAGGAGCTAGGTGAAAGCCCCACAACCTTGGGGTCCAGCTCTGCCTACTGCTCCTGGCCCACTGGAGCTAGAGGCATTTCTTCACTCAGACAGCAGCTGACTGCTGAGGCTGCCAAGCCCAAGGTTGACAAGTAAAAAGACACAGCCCCAATGTTACCAAACCACACAGCAGGCTATTAATTTAAGTCCATTTAAGTCCCAGGGTTGGCAGAGCATGGCAGGATGCTCAACAAAGACACGGCTACATGCAGAGCCCGAGCATGCCATAAGCTAGAGACCATTCCTAAGGCTTCTGCTTATATACAGGAAGCAGGCCACATTCCCAAAGGCAGCTACTCAGCTGCTCATAGTAGATTCTACCATGGAGTTGATTACCAGCCTCATCATGGGGAATACTACATCCAGCTGCCTAGCCACTTAGCCAGGCCCAGCCAAGTTGACACACAAACATAAGCACCACATATGCTGTCTCCTGAAGTGATTGAATGTTGACCAGTTCTTTATTGTACACTGACTCACTATTTATTCTCTCTTCCCTTCAGCTTCCTGCATCGTTCAACATCTTGTCCAAAGAATGTCTCAGTATTGCAACTCGAGGCTTGAATTTTTTCTTTATTTCTTTCAATTTGAGAGATGCTGCATGTGTTCTACCCTTTTGGTTTTCTAATTCCAAGTCTTAGCACATTTCATTATAATTTGTCTCCTTAAGCTACCTTTTGAAATCTTCTGTTCAGCTCTATTGTGTCATTTCTTCTGTTTGCTTTAGCTACTTTGTGAACTGGAGCAAGTTCCAGAATCTTCTGAAATCCATCTTGGTCTTTTCTTTTGTTCCTGTCTTTTCAGTTACCTTTTGCTTTTTTCGTGTGTGATGTCCTGATGTCATTCCACAGCTCATCTGGTCTTCAGTCATTAGTGTTCAGTGTGTCAAATCTGTTCTTAGACCCTACATTCTGATTATTAGTGGATGTTTGCAGCTGTTGTTTTCTCATTTTCGGTTGTACCACATCAGCAAATGAAGGTCACACAAGCTTTATTCCATCCCCTTCATTAAGGTTGACACTGCTTTGAGGAGGACACTCCTCTTTGTCATCTTTGGTGTTTTTCCAACCAGAGGGCTTATCCTCTGGCATTGTGTCAGACAACGTTCTGCTGTTAGCTGTAGGGTTTCATGGGCCAGTTTCTTTTTTGTTTCAGAAGTAGGTCTCCAGGTTCTTCTTCCTAGTCTGTCCAAGTCTGGAAGCTTGGCTGAAATCTGACCGCCATGTTGGTATTTGAAATACTGGGGCCTAGCTTCCATCATCACACAGCACACAGGCCACCACAGTGAGACGGACCGATAGGCAAGTGGTGGAAAACCAAACAGTAGTTTATCTTAACTGGTAAAGAAGGTCTGCTTTCAGCTTTCTCTTTGAAGGTCTGCATCTGTGACGTCCATCGAGAGCAGTACTGGGAAGGTCAGATAGGAAACTTAGGAGGCAGTGAGTTCATACTAACGTAGTTCACTCAGGAAAGGAGGGAGGGGATGGTCGCCCACCTCAGAGAACGGCACCCATGTCGTTGAGCTGGACGTGCAGAAGTCGTTGAATTGCTGTATGTTCTGTGTAGATTCTCAACAACAACAAAGCGTATTTTTAAAGAAGATTCTTTAGGCTTATAATTACTATTTTATGAATAACGTCTGGTCGATAGTTTTCGTATTGTCTTCTGTGTTGTGCTGTGATTCCTTCCATTTACAGTTGTTTAGATTTTCTTAAACATCTCAAAAGTGTTCTTCCTGAGCCGTGCCATCAAAGTACTACTTTAAGGCAGCATTATTGAGGTTTAATTAAAGGACTATCTGGATTGCTGCATGACAGCCTTCTCCCTTGATAGAATCTGAGTTTTATTAAATGTCTTATTATTCCCCAAATAGATTTTTTTTTTTCCCCTAGCTAGCCAGGCCAAGCAAAAATAAAGATGAAGTTAAAATATCTAATGTCAGAAGGAAGCGAGCATTTTCTCTTTGTCATAAGGGATTTAAAATTGTGTGCTCACCTGGTATTTATTGATATTCTGGTTTTGTTTCTGTATAGTTCCTACAGCTCCATCCACAGATATTTCTACTCAGTGCCGATGAAAGTACTGTGAGTCTCTCACAGAATTGTTTCCTCCAGCCCAAGTCGGACCCCCAAAGGAATGATGAACAAATTTTCCAGACACCGACTTCAGCATCCCCAGCGTTAGATGATACCATGTCCTGCCCCCACTGGTTTGATATAAATGATTCCAAAGTCCAGCCAATCAAGGAAAAGGATATTGAGCAGCAGTTTCAGGGTAAAGAAAGTGCCTATATGTTGTTTTATCGGAAATCCCGGTTGCAGAGACCCCCTGAAGGTATGGAAAGATAAATACCCCTGTTGCTTTAATTAAGTTCATTCATTAGCTTAAAATACAAACACTTCTGTGTTGAGAAGGTAAACATTCAGTGTTACGTGAATTTTTTTTCTTAGCATTTTTAAAGAGTGTTCACACTTAAAATACATGATCCCAACAAAATCCAACAGTCTATCATTTACAAAGATGGTATATTTCTACTTAATTTTTCCCCTGTAGTAATATGAATGTGGAATGATAGTTTCTGTCTTTACATGGACTTAGATTTTCAAAACTGGATTTTCTTGGATCAAATAGCATTTTCCCTTCTGGTAGGAACTTGAGTGTGACTGCCTTGCACCCAGGTTTGGCTCTATCAGACACCATCCTTGTGCACCTCTGAATTGTAAGAGGCCTTGGTCTTATCTTCTTGTCTTCTCTTTTCATTTTCCCCAAGGTCATGCTTGAGGGAAAATTCAGATTTCTATTCTCTGAGCAGTTGAAATATCCCTGAGCATTCTTTTTTGAGCCTTTGAAGCATTCTTTTTTTTTTTTATTACAATGGAAGTTAACTATTGAGACCCATTAATAAAGAATATTTTTGAGCCAGGCCACTAACATGAATCAGTAAGACTTTGATTACTTCCTGAAGTCTACCATAGTGCAGAATCCTGACTGGAAAAATTCCAGATTGAGAAATAACTGTGATTCAAAATAAGGATGTCACTTCTAGAGAATACTGGCATTTTTATAAAGAACAAGGGTAAAGCAGTTGGTAATATGCATGTGAATTCAAGAAATGAACACTCTGCATACGAAACAGTTACATCACTGTCCTATGAGCCAGGAAGGGCTCGGTGTTTTCATGGGGGAAGATGTGGTAATATTAGGTTCAGAAAAAGTGTCAAGTAACAGAATCTGCAGTTAGACAATATCAAGTCACAGAAAAAGAATAACTTCAGATAAGTATTAAACTGGATTGAATTTTACCATGAATATATTTAGGAGCTCTGGTGGCATAATGCCTAAGGCATTTGACTGCTAACCAGAGGCTGGCAGTTCAAACCCACCAGCCACTCCTCAGGAGGAAGAGTGAGCAATCTACTTCCGTAGAGATACCGCCTCAGAAACCCAAGGAGTGGTCTCTATGCGTCAAATCGACTCGATGGCAGTGAATTTGGGTTTGTTTTCTTTTTTGGTGGCGAATATATTTGGATAATGGACTAACAGCAGTTTTCCAATTAGCTTAGGAATTAAATAAACAGCCAGCCAGGATCTTGGTGGACTTTTTTGCAGGGAGTGAATAGTCAAGTATTTCTGTGAGTCTTGTTCTTAGTGGTCAGTGCTTCCTACAGAGCTAATAGGAATGTAAGTAGCCTGACCAGTTTGGTTGCATGTATTTTAAAGTCTTGTCAAAGCACACTCCTTAACTTCTACAAATCTGTTTGATGATGATTGTGAGTGATCAGAGCTATGCACAGACACTGATGTTCCGGATGTCTGAAGTACATTACTTAGGGGCAAAGAAGAGACTGTATGTTTGTGACCAGTTGGAAATCACTGATGTCTAGCCAGAAGACACTGGTTAGAGTACCGGCACATGTATAGAATGCATGCCTGGGCACTCATACATTTAAGGCTTTAAAGAGCCCTGGTGATGCAGTAGTTAAGCACTCAGCTGCTAAACGAAAGGTCAGCAGTTTGAGCCCACCAAAATAGCTCTCAGGAAAAAGACCTGGCAGGCTGCTCCCATGAAGATTACAGCCTAGGAAGCCCAGTGGGGCAGTTATACTCTGTCACATGGGGTCGCTGAGAGTCAGTGTCGACTCAACAACATACAATATTTATGATTTAAAAAATGGTCATAACATATGAAATCAGAAAGCAAGTTAAAAATCTGTTGACCATGATCCGAGTTGTTTTTAAAATGTGTGTGTATGTAGATGCATCATGTAGGTACAGAGAAAAGATGAGAAGTGTATATACCATAGACAGCAGTGCTCATTTCCAGGGAGCAGGATGACAGGTGATAATCCATTTCTTTCACACGTCTAAAAGTATCTTCCAGAATTTTTTTAATGACTAGTGATTGCATTTGTAATCAGGAAGAAAATATTTCCCTTCTAAAAAGTCTGTCTAAAGAGAGTTGAAGAAAAAGAACTCTTCTCATCTTCAAGTCTAGTTCTTGACTTGAAGAACTATCTACCCCCTTCCTTTGTTCTAACTTTTTCATTTTCCACTTGGAAAAATTTGAGGTTCAGAGAAAATGCATATTCACACAGCTTATTAGTAGCAGCTTTCTGGATCTGCAGCACAGTGCTCTCTGGTTTTCCATGCTGCTGCTTCAGCCACCAAATTTCATTGGTCAACACAAGTTAATGGACAGTTTCGTTCACAGCTCGAGCTAATCCAAGATACCGGGTTCCGTGTCATTTGTTAAGTGAAATGGACGTAGCCAACGTTGAACTACAAACAGCAAGGTAACTTTGAATCACCTAGAAAATGAGTGGCTTTTCCAGAATTTAGGCCTTAAACATTTAATAATAAGCATTTAGGAAAAAAAAAAAAATTAACGCCAGTGTCTGTTTAGCTGCTGCATTTTTATATCAAGGTTGCTTTGTTCTTTAGAATTATTTTTATCCGTGGGAATGACCTAAATAATGTACATAAAAGGCCACCGCCAAGTGGGGTTGAGGCCTAAGACCAGAGATTGGTGAGCACCCAGTTGGCTAAAGGAATTGTCTTGTGGCCACATTACCCCTTGGGTGTAAAGAGAGCTTACCATTAACATCACCCCATGTATTCAAGTTGTGGAGAACTAGATCAGAGGTGGGCAGGTTTTCAGGATGAAACAGGGACCCTGCATATGGTCTTGCCTACTGTTGGCCAGGCTCACTGTTGGTCTTGGGTTCTTAAAGGAATGGGCTGTGAAAAGGGAATGACCTGCATGCTCTCTTGGGGCTCTTGGACCCTGAAGAACAGTTCTTTATTTGTTGTCTGACAGTCTCTCCAGGGAATCAGGTTAGGAGATGCAGGGCATTTGAAGATGCTCCTTTGGTCTCCTTGTGGACTCACCTGGCTGAAGGTGGCAGGACTTTGTACAACGTTTTTATTGCTGATGTGGAGCTGGGAAAAAATAGCAGATGCTGAGTGACAAACCAAGATCAGAGAAAATTTCAACAAAAAAGATAAAAAGAGAGTGACATCTGTTCAGTGTGCAAAGGCGCTTGCATGATTAGTATGGATTAGCAGCAAGTATCAAGCAAACAAAAAAGTAAGGAGGCTTGAGCCACCGACAAGCTCTTTATATCGTTCTCAGAAAAGCGAAGGTTGGCTTTGACTGATTAATAGAATTGCCTCTCAAGTGCTTAACCCCTGGCAGTAGGCCCATCCCACCTCCATGTTGGTCATACTGTTGGAGTACAGTGTTTAGCAGCAGACCGGAAGGCGGTTCTCTGGGGTCAGAGAAGAGCAGCCAGCTTGCTGCTGCGGCGGCTGCCCCAGAGGAGCTCCCTCCACCTGGAGGGGGGAGCTGGGCGGAGTCGGGAGGGGGTCTAGGCCCGCCAGGGAAGAGGGGATGGAATAGCACTTTGTAGCTGGCACTTAGTTCTCTGAGTAGGCTTCTGGCATTTTGTTTGTGACTAGAACATACTCAGCCTGGAAGATCCTCAGTGTCAGGTCGGTTCTGGGTGACGTAGTGACATTGCACAGTCTACGCTAGAATCCTTTTCCTTGGACTTTATGGTGGTGGTTAGAGCTAAGTTCTTGGTATTTATTGAGAAACTAAAATGGCTGTCTTAGAGCATGGAAGGAAAGGATCTGCATTATTTAGGTGGAGTGGAGAACTTTATATTGTATATAAAATAGATTTGGTTTGAAATGATGCACAACATCTACACATACAGATTGTTTTATGCCTCTTTTAAAGGGCAGAGTATGATTCCGCAAACAGTAATTTTCAACTGCATCTCCATCTGGGTCCTCATTATCGTCTTTTCAATGGGGCTCTGCACCCACTGGTCTCTCAAACAGAAAGTGTGTGGGATTTGACCTTCGATAGAAGAAAGACTTTAGGAGATCTTCGGCAGTCGATATTTCAGGTAATCTAACCTTACTTCCTCCTAGTTCAGACCAGAGTCTGTCTCAGGCTGGAGTCTCCCTTTATTCGTGTTTAGGATCCAGATGTTTATTTTTCAAAGCTGTTTGGGAACATCCAGTATCTGCCACTGCCATAGAAGGACGATCCCCTGTCCTCTTGCACTTGGAAGGCTTTCAGAGGGGCTTTACTGTGCAGCGAGACTCCTGCAGCTCCTGCTGGCAGTTGTTAGGGGGGGAGTTAAGCCTGGTACCTTTTCTTGGGGAGGAGCAATGTAAGGTGGCCTCTGTCCTGGAAAGTGAATCAAAGAGAATTGTTTTTGAAAAGGAGTGAAAAAAATAAAGATGTTGTCAAAAACCAGGACATGCTAAGCAAATGAGAGCAACTATTCTTTCTCTCCCTCTAGCATTGGCTAGCGTTTGTTCAGAAGATTCCCACGTGGAGGAACTATTTACTAGGAGCTCTGGTGGCATAGTGCCTGAGGCACTTGACTGCTAACTCGAAGGCCAACGGTTCAAACCCTCGAGCCGCTTCTCGGAAGAAAGGTTGGGCAATGTACTTCCACAGTGATGTTGTTGTTGTTATGTGCCGTCGAGTTGGACCCAACTCATAGCGACCCCTCCTTGGGTTTCCGAGGCAGTATCGCTATGGAAGCAGATTGCCCCATCTTCCTTCTGAGGATTGGCTGGTTAGCAGTCAAGTGCTTTAGCCACTATGCTACCAGAGCTCCCTCCACAGTGATACTGCCTCGGAAACCCAAAGAGAGGTCACTGTGAGTCCAATCCGACTTGACTGGCAGTGAGTGTTTTAGTAAAAACAAGCATCGTTGAGATCATTCTTTCCAGATCATTTATCAAGCTGTTTCAGTGATAATTACACTAACAGGGCGCTTCAGCTGACTTGTAGTGCTTTCGTAGAAATGATGTCATTTATTTCTCTAACTTCACGAGGACACAAAAACTCCATTTTGAAGGTGGTGAAGGCATTATATTTAAAGACACCCAGTGGCTTGCTGCGGTCAGATGTCTTGTACAGTCGAGGCAGGACTCCAGCCCTGGCTCCCTACTTTTAATGGTGTGGTCTTTCCTCTTTACTGATTCTCTTCTCCCCACACTAACCCCTGATCAAGGACCAGGGCAATGGAAATAGAAGTTTTTTTTTTTTCCAAGAAATAAATGAATTTTCTGAACTCACTAAAATCCCTAGCTTTGTTTTGATCTTCTTCCTTCTGTGCTAAGAAAAACAATTAAATCACTTTCTTTTTCTAACTTTGGTTGACTTGAAAGATGTTTTATGAACCTTGTGTCCGCAGTCTTGCTATATCATTGCTTACTTGTTCCAGATTTTTGGTTGATTCTTGGGAAATTTCTGCATAGAAAAGCGTATCATCTGTACAGAAGACAGCGTTACTTCTTCTTTCTCTGCCTGTCTGCATTTTACTTCCTTTTCTTGGTTGATTGGTTAGCTAGGACGTCCAGTCACTGTTGGATAGACGTGGTGAGCGTGGACGTCCTCATCTTGCTCTTGGTCTTAGGGGAGGCATCTGTTTTCTCACCGTGATGTGTGATGTGAGCTGTTTGTTTTAGCTGATGTTCTTCCTCAGACAAAGGGTGTCCCCTCTGTTCCGAGTTTCTGAGAGTTGCTGTCATGAACGGTGCTGATTTGTCCAATGCTCTTTCTCCATCCTTGAAATAATCACGCGGTTTTCTTTCTTCAGCCTGTTGATATGATGAATTACATTAATTGATTGGCGCACGTTGAATCAGCCTTGCATACTTGGAATAAATCCCACATGGTCACAATATACAGTTCTTTTTATACATTGTAACATTTGGTTTGCTGGTATTTTCTTGGGTATTTTTGCATCTATATTCATGAAATATTGGTGTGTGATTTTCCTGCCCAGTAGTGTCTTCGTCTGCTTTGGTATGAGGGTAATGCTGACCTCAAGGAATGAGTTGGGGAAGTGTTCCCTCTTCGTCTCTTTTTTGGAAGGGTTTGAGGAGGATTGGTGGTGGTGCTTCTGAAATGTTTGGTGGAGTTCATCAGTGGAGCCCTCTGACCAGGTGCTTTCTGTTTTGAAAGGTTATTAATTATAAATTCAGTTTCCTTAATACAGAACTATTCAGGTTATGTATTTCTGCCTGTGTGAGTTTTGGCAGATTGTGTCCTTCAACAAATTGGTCCATTTCATCTGAGTTACCAAATTTATGTTGTTTGTATATTCCTTTCCTGTTCCGTTGATATCCAGGGATCCGTCATGATGGCCTTGCTCTCATTACTCGTATCACTATAGTGAAACCGACAAGAGCAGAAATGTGACAGGACTACCTTGTTTTTCCGGGTCTCATGAGTTTTCCACCTTGGACAGGGTGTGGTCTTACTTTTCTGTTACTCTATTAATGGGAAATACTTGAATTTTTCTGGTAAGTTTCTGCCTCATCCAGGTTCCAGCTTTTGCAGGTTTTTCTGTAATTTGTGTCTTCTCTTTCTTCCTGGTTAGCCTGGCTAGAGGTTTATCAGTTTTATTGATCTTTTCAAATAACCGGCTTTTGGTTTCATTGATTTTCTGTTTCCTGTTTTCAATTTCATTGATCTCTGCTCTAATTTTTCTTATTTCTTTTCTTCTGTGTTTATTGTATTAATTTGTTTGTATTCCAGTTTCCTAGCATGGAAGGTGAGGTTGTTGATTGTAGATCCCTTCTTTTCTGATAAATGCATTCATAAATCCCGCTTCTCTTCTGATGCACACGTTCATAGATCACCTTCTCTTCTGATACATGCATCCATAGATCCCCCTTCCCTTGTGATACACGCATTCATAGATCCCCCTTCTCTTCTGATACTCGTGTTTGTAGATTCCCCCTTCACTTCTGATACACACATACGTTAATTCCATTTCTCTTGGGATAAACCCTTTTGTAGATCCCCCTTCTCTTCTGATACACACATTCCGTGCTGTACATTTCCCTCTAAACACTGCTTTTGTTAAGTTGTATTTTCTTCATTTAGTTCAAAATACTTCTAGATTTCTCTGGAGGTTTGTTTGACCCATATGTTATTTAAAAGTGTGTTTTCTAACCACAAGCTGATTTGTGATTTTCCCACTGCATTTCTATTACTGATTTCTGGTTAATTTCATTGTGGCCTGAGAGCATACTCTGTATGATTTGTATTCTTTTAAATGTATAAGACATGTTTGATGGCCTGGGATGTGGTCTGTCTTGGTGATTGTTCCATGTTATTTGATGGCCCGGGATGTGATCTATCTTGGGACTGTTTCATGTTGTGTGATGGCCTGGGATGTAGTCTGTCTTGGTGACTGTTCCATGTGAGCTTGAGAAGCATGTATATTCTGTTGGAGAACTGGGTATTTAAACACTGGATTAGTATCACCATTTTTAAAATTGTTTAATATTTCTGAACTTTTGCTTTGAAAGTTTTATTTCTGAGCTAATTCTGGCAGTTTTGATACAGGCAGACTTGGGAATCTAAATCTGGCTCAGATGACATATCAAATGGAAAAGATAATTACCTTCAGAATTAATCTTTGCAAGTCCTAGATTCACTCCAGTCTTTGCTCTCTGGTGTTGAAGTGTCCCTGTCTAGTAACAATTATCTTAGAAGTAAGCCATTGTCAAGAGACTGGCTGGCATCGATAGAATGAATTATTTTCTTGAAATATGAGATTTATCTGTGGTGTGGTTGCTAACCAGAAGGCTGGTGGTTCAAACCCACCAGCCACTCCTCTAAAGGAAAGTTAGGCGATCTACTTCTGTAGTGATACTGCCTCGGAAACCCAAGGAGGGGTCGATTTGAGTCGAGTCTGACTTGATGGCACATAACAAGAACAACAGCATGGTATTGTGGAGAATGACTCAATTGGAATGCCTTTTGTGGATCATTACTTTAGTGAGATTACCACAGTTCCCAGAGACTTGGATCTAGAAACGTAGAATACATCACCAGAATCTGTTATAAACCAGTAATGCCACTTTTTTACAGTTATGCTGGGAGACGTTCCTTTCAGGTCATTAGAATGTTTGTGTATGCAAGAGTTCGTGCTGCCCTCCCCTGGACACTGGGGGCTGGGGGGACAGGTATTGGTGTTGGGTCCCTTTTCCTAGACCACCATGTCGATCACGTTCCCATGTTACATAGCATTGTCCACATAGTCATTGTGCTTTTGTGTGTGTCAGGCTCCTCTAGTCAGTAACAGTGGAGAGTGCCCATCTGGATTTTACTAGTTTAATGGGTGATGTCTTACTTCCAAATTTGGGTGTTGGGTGGAATGGGAGACTTTATTGATTATTTGTATGTCACCTATACATGGGAGGCATTTAACCTGGAAATGAGACACATATATGTTACTTTTCATTGCTGTCTTGTCTTTTCTTAATCTCCTTAAGCTCTTAGAATTTTGGGAAGGAGACATGGTTCTTAGTGTTGCAAAGCTCGTCCCAGCTGGACTTCATGTTTACCAGACGCTTGATGGTAAGAGGAAGAGGAACACAGCAGTTGGTTTTGTACATGATATCTTACACGTTAGATTCATGTGGGTCTCATGTGGGATTGTTTACTCTCTGCCAGCCTTTCTCCTACGTGGACTTCCCTACCTATATCCAGATTATCACACTCTCAGGTTTCAAAAACAAAGAACTTACCCAGTTTATAATGTATTTAACTTACATAATGTGTGAAATCTTTCTAACGTGATAATGTATTATATTTTCTGAAATTAAGACAACCCCTTCACCTATTTTTTTTTTTCTTTTTAAAGGCTTTGGATTATTTATATATACACACACACACACACACACACACACAACCACAAGCATGACAGTGATTGTGAGAATGGCACAGGCAGGACCAGGCAGCGTCTGCTGTTGTATGTAGGGTCGCTATGAGGCCTAACTGGTTCAACAGCACCTAACAACAGCACCAGGACCAATTTTTAACAAAAGGGTTTGAAATCATTTGAACCTTAGTTGTATGCTGTGAATTTTTGCCCATATCTCAGCTTCAGATTTTGTAGCAAGCCAACAAAAAGTACTTCAAGAGTTTGAGAGTACTTACTTTCTTTAAGTTACAGTAAAAGTAATAGCAGCAGCAGGAACATGTATTTCTGTCTTCTTTGTGCCAGACACTATGATAAGTGTTTTATGTGAATTATCTCATTTAATTTTCACAAAATAAACTGAAGCTTAGAAACTTTGAAGTAACATCTTAGGACGTGTACTGGGTGGAGCTAGGACTCTGAGCATGTGATGCCCAACCCTTACTCCTGTCCACAGTGTTGGAGACCTGAGGTACTGGCCTTTATGTTAACTCTTCTTTGCTATTCCTGTTCTCACAAAGATGATGCAACAACCTGGGAAAATGCTTTCATAAAATTAAAACTAAAGATGCAAATAGAGCTACAAAATAGCATCAGTGTACTAATAATAATTGTGACTTTTTCTTAAGTTTCCTTGATGAGAATGCTTTTTCAGATGCTCATGTGACTCACCTGAGCTCTTTCTTTTTTTTGGATGATGGTGATGCACCGTCTCACTCATGGTCTTGTCTTTCCAGGGGATGAACTGACACTGTGGGACATGGAAATTGCTGATGGAGAAGACATCTTTGTATGGAACGGTGTGGAGGTAAAAGATAGTGAAGAAATTGCCAGTGATTTCTTTGGAGTTTTTTCTTAAGTCATTGCAGTGAAATTTCATACATGAATGCGGTTGGATTCTAGGAAGCTGCTAGAATGTTTAGTAACTTCTGGGCCCAGTCAGTGTTGGCTGCATGTTAAAGGAGTGTTTGCTGAGCACCTGCATCGTGCCAGGCCCTGTCTCAGCTGCCAGACTCCAAGGGACCCTGCATAAAGTAAATAGATAGTGACCCGGCCATGTGCGTAGTCCCTGTGGGAATTCGGAAAGGAGTTAGTACTGAGCTGAGTGAGGGAACACTGACGGAGGTGACCAGCGAGAGGAGAGTGGTTTTCCTGTGCTGGGAGTGGGTGCGGAGCAGCGCAGCATGCTGGGACTGTCCTGGAGCCGTCTCACGTTTCCAGGGCTTCGTCACCACTCGGAGTGAATCACACATCTCTGCTTTCACGCCAGATGTCTCTCCTAAAATAGCGTGTTCTGCTGCTTATTGGCTGTGTCCGCCACCTTATTCCATGGCTTCCAATTGAGACCTACCAGAAGGGAGTTAGTCACCACCCTCCACTCACCCCACCTCACCTCCCAGAAATAACCAACCAGAGAAAAGCCTGCACCCCCTCCTTGAACAGTGGCATCATCCATTGTGCAAGGCCCTGCTCCTGGGAGTACCCTTTGACCTTTCTCTGCATCCTAGTAAGCATCAAGAGCACTCCCCCGTCCTGGAATCGCCAGGTCAGGCACGGCTCTGTCTGCACTGCTTTATCTTAGTTCAGACTGCCGTCCTTCCCAAGTAGACTGCCTCGCTTACTGTTGCTGCAGTTGTCAAAGCTCTTAACAAGCATTCAGAAAAGGACAAATGAAAATAAAATGCATGATCTTATCCCGTCACTATCTTGCCCCATGATTTAAATCCCCCACCGTGGTCCTTCAAGATCTGACCCACACTTCCTTGGCACACTTCCTCTCTTTCCTTCCTTGCACTCTGCACACCGGCCATGCCACTCTCTCCATAGACCCTAGGCCATGCTGCTCCTGCTACTGGAACTGCCCTTCCCTCCTCCTCGCTCTCTGTCCCACCCTCTACTCCCTATGCCCCCACTGCACCTGGCAAAAACGGAGTCTTAGTATCCGTTGTGAAGCTGCCTTTTCTCTTCAATCCAGATTAGGTGTCCTGCCCTGCACAGACCCTTACCACTTTCTGCAAATCTCTAGTGTAGTATTTCATGCACCCATTGATTTGTCCCCTCTTGAACTCTGAGCTCACGTGGGACAGACACAGTGTTTGTTTTTTTTTTCTTAATGCATTTTATTGAAATAAAATTAATGTACAGTGAAATACACAAAACTAAACTGACATGAGTCAATGCATTTTTTTTCCCTGCAGTGTTCCCTCCCCTCCCCATCCACCCCTGGCAACCAACAAAGAGTTTCCCTCCATATATAAAACTTTCCTTCACCCTCCACAACAATATATATATATTTGTCCTTCTATGATTGACTTATTTCACTCAGCATAATGTCCTCCAAGTTCATCCATGTTATGCAGTGTTTTATAGACTCTATGTTATTCTTCAGTGCTGCATAGGCTTCCATTATGTGTATGTACCGTAGTTTGGTCATCCACTCTTCCGCTATAAATCTTAGAGATAAGTTCCTTGCTAGATATGTAATTATCAGCAAATATGAATTTATTGCTGTCATTTTTCTTATGTGCATTTTCGTGGTGTCGATTTCTTTGTTCCATATAATTTTCTGTGCTGAACTCGTTTTATTTCTGAATCGTGTTATCCCTTCCTTCATTGCTCTTATTTCAGTATTTGCTGAATATTTATGCTGGTCCTCTTTTTTTGATGTGATGGTTTATCATTTTTCTTTGAGGTTACCGTGTGATTTATAGTTTTCTTCCCAAGTTTAGAATAGTCCATTCTATCTTGTAGTTGTCTTGACATCCCTACCATCTAGAATTGTAACGACAACAGTTTTTTCCCTCTTTTTGGTTTGTAGTTGTCCCCATTTGTCAATTGATGTCTCTGGTTCTCTGTTTACAATCTTGCAGGCTTCTTTACTTTGGATACTTCCATAGCTAGGTTGGTTTCTGGGTTATATCATCATGTGTTTTAATGGTCAGTTGTTGTTGGCTGTTGTTGCTTCTCTGTCCAAAGGGCTCCCTTTAGCATCTCTTGTAAGGTTGGTTTGATTTTAACAAATTCCCTTAATTTCTGCTTATCTGGAAATGTCGTAATTTCACCATCATATTTGTGGGACGGTTTTGGTGGGTACATAATTCTTGGTTGGAAATTTTTTTCTTTCAGTGTTTTATGTGTACCATCCCATTGTCTTGTCCCCTGTATGGTTTCTGCTGAGAAATCTGAGCTTAGTCTTACTGGTTGCCCCTTGTAGGTAACTTTTGGTTTTTCCCATACTGCTCTCAGGATTCTTTCTTTGTCTTTGGTTTTGGTAAGTTTAATGATGATATGTCTGGGTGATTTTCTTTAGGAGTTTATCCTGTTTGGGGTTTGTTGGACTTCCTGAATGAATATATTCTTATCTTTCATCATACCAGGAAAATTCTCTTCCAACAAATCTTTGACAATTTTCTCTGTGGTTTTATTTGTCTTTTCTTGTTCTGGAATTCCGATTACACATAGGTTATTCCTTTGATGGTATCCCACATGAACCTAAGGCTTTCTTCATTTTGTTTTGATCTTTTTTCTGATTTATCCCTTTCCAAAGAAGTGTTCAGGTATTTGCCTTCAGTCTCCCTAATTCTGTCTTCCATTGATTCAGTTCTGCTCCATTCAAGGTCTTACCTATTTCTGAAAATTTAGTATTAAATTTCTGCATTTTTTGTGTGTAGATTTTGTATCATTTCTAATTTTTCATTTATTTTTGTCATTTTGTTCTTGCATTGTTGTTTGAAATTGTTCTAGGGTTTTCTCATCTTTCAATTCATTAAAGATCCCTAAATATAATTGTTTTGAATTCCTTGTCAGGGAGTTCCAATGCTGCATCTTCCTCAATGATGTGTTTTGGGTCTGTATCCTGGTCCCTTGTTTCTCCTGCTTTGTCTTGCTTCTTTGTGTGGACTGTGATGCTCCACTGTCTCCGAGGCATTGTGGCGTTTTGTGTTTATATTTAATTGGTGATTGTATGTTGAAGTGACTTGCCCACAGTATGTTATTTATGCAAGCAGGGTACTGTGCTCTTTGATTCACTAGTTGACAGTACTTATACACTCACCACCTATCTTCTTTCCTGTTGTCAGCCTTTCGTATGACCCTGCTGACCTTGGCAAACAGATCCTATTCCTAGGTCCCTGAAATCCGAATGAGAATGCTATCACTTTAAAATCCAAGATGGTTGCCACTTACAAAGATTCAAAATGGCTGCACCCTTGGTCACTTTAAATATCTAAAATGGCCGCCTCTTGTAAACATTCAAAATGGCTGTGCCCTCTGTCACTTTAAATATCCAAAATGACCTCCGCTTGTGAACATTCAAAATGGCTGCACCCTCAGTCACTTTAACTATCCAAAAGGGCTGCTGCATGTAAACAATTAAAATGGCTGTGCCCTCCAGGCAGCGGAATGTCCACAGCTCAGGTTGTCTCCCTCCTTGCTGTTTCCCTTCCTAATTATAGGCCACTAGGGCAGTTGTCCCTGCAGCCCTTGGTGACCAGAGCTGATCTTTAGGTCAGTTCTCAGGTCCCAATACCACTTGGAAATATTCAGGCTGTTGGTCCCGTCAGAGTAGCTGACAATCCGCAGCTCCAACCATCTCTGTACTCACTGTTTTCGGTCCGGTTTTTCCACTAGTTGGTGCCTAATCCACTTCTGTATAGTTCCTTTCAAAACTCAGGGCTCCAGGATTATCTTCTGTATCTCTGTCAATTGGTTTTTCTTTGTTGAAGGGGGTCTGTGTCACTTGTCTGCCTATCCCTCTATCTTACCAGAAGTCCAGACACGGTGTTTTTAATCTTCTCTAATCCAACACTTAGCTTGGGACCTGGCTCATAATAGGCACTCTGTAAATGTTTGGATTACAAGTGGGATAGGAACATGGGAAGATGTGCTGTGTTTTGGAAGCCAGCACACACTCAGTGGTAACTAAATCGCAGGCTTATTAGCAAAAAATAGAGATGAGGCCAAAGGATGGTCTGGAAAGAGCCTATGAGTTGCCATTTCTGAAATGCATCTTGTCTTCATACCTTTGCCTGGACACCTGCCCTCTTTCTCTAACCTTGTTGACTGTCATCCTTAAAGATCTATTTGACATGTTATCCAGTCTTTGAAACACTCCTTAACTTCCCCAGGCAGAGCAAGTAGCTTTGTCCTAACATTTTTGGTACTTGGCTGTTGCCTCTGCTGTCACATTTATCATGGTATATCCATTTGTCTTGTTGAGGGTTTTGAAGGCAGAAACTATCTTACTCACCTTTATATCCTTGGCACTTGCTTTGTATATGGTAGGGATGTCTCAGACATTTCTAGAATTAGTGGGGGTGTGGATAGCACTGACTCAGAAATTCCAGTCTGCTCTCATCCTCGAGGACCTGTGACATAAATGATGTCAGACCATGTGCCATAGGAGGTATAGAAGATAACTTCCTGCTCTACAGGAACTTAAAAGTGAGATGGATTGACCACACAGAAATCGGCATCAGTGACAGATAATCATAGCTAATGTTCCTAGCGTAGAGCTGTACTGTGATCATTTTAGATGAAGAAATGTTTCATGTCGAATGATAATCTAAGGCATTGGAATAGGTAGAGTAGTTGAACAAAGCCTTTTGGAAGAAGGCGTAGCTGTGATCAGATGTGTGGCAATGATTGGTGTGTGCACTTGGCTGGTAGGACAAGTTGACTTGATATGTACCTTGAAAGTTGGTGAGGGGTAGAGGTGGTCTGAGAAACGAGGGTTTTATCTTGTGAACAGTAAGAATCCCTGACTGCTCTGGGCAAGATGATAATGTAGTAGATGTGCTATTTTAGGAAGTGATGCTGGTTTGAGCGGGAGAGCTTGTATGGCAGAAAATAACACCAGAGGGCTGTCAGTAGCCCAGCTGTGTAAAGAGCCAGACTAGCTAATGGCTGTGGAAATGGGGGAAAAAAAAAAAACATGGATGAGGGAAGGTTTCAAAGCAGACATTTAGGAAAATTTTACTTAAAAAAGATTTGTCTATAAATGTAGTCATTTACTATGTTGTTATGCTAACTTTCCCAAATAGGAACCACTCTAATGGGTGTCTTCATGTTGTTCTGTAGGTTGGTGGCGTCCAGATTCAAACTGGTATTGACTGTGAACCTCTGCTTTTAAATATCCTTCATCCAGCAACAAGTGGTGATGGAGAACAGTGTCAGCAGTGGGTAGAGTCCCCATGTGTCTTGCCCGCGAATGCAGAAGTAGCCAGTATCCTCACAGCCCTAGCCGTCCCAGCAGGGGTCATCTCAGTAAGCAGTGCTGAGTCCACAGGTGAAGGGAGCTGGACCACCATTCCCCCGGGAGACCTGAAGATGACGCTCAGAGAGCAGGGTCTCAGGAACGGCAGCTTGGTTCTGGTTCAGCATGCTAATGGTGATGCTCACAGGTAACTAGTGAAAAGAGAGGACCCTGCAGTTCCTTTCTTTGTTTTGTTTTGTTTTTAATTGTGATTTCGGTGAAGGTTTACAGAGCAAATTCACTTTCCATACAGCGGTTCACATATACTTTGTCTCATGACATTGACCACAGTTTACCACAATGCAGCAGCTCCCCTCCCACTTCCTCCCCATAGTTACCCCTTCCCAGTGTTCATCCCTCCATGGACTCCTGCCCCCTGAGCTGTCTCCCTGTGCATAAGCAGCCCTTCTTTCTCCCATGATTGTACTCTCCAAGGAGAGTATCTACTTGAGGTAAATTTTTAGCTCATATGCCTGTCTTTTGTTTGGCTGGAAACCACAGGAGTGGGTTCAATTCCAGACCTGAAGGGCAGCTAGGGGCCATAGTCTCAGTGGTTCCACCAGGCTCTATCGGACCAACAAACCTGCTGTCCCCCCCTCCCTTTTTTTTCTTTCCTCCAAATGATTTTGAGTTTTGTTCCACAATCTTCTCCCTCTCCATCAAGGATCTCCTACATAGATCCCCTTCCAAGTGGATGACAGTGGTAGCCGGGCACCATCTAGTTCTTCTGGTCTCATAGTCATATAGGCTGCAGATCGGATGGTGTACCAGTCGCTAGGACTAATTGTTTCCGTGAATTTTGGTTTTCTTCATTGTTCTTTGCTCTGGACAAGCAGAGACCCATAGTTGCATCTAGATGGCAGCTTGCTAGCTTTTAAGATCCCAGTCGCTACTCGCCAAAGTAGGAGGTGGAACAATGTTTTGTATAGTATGTTATGCCAACTGAGCTTGATGTCCCGTGACTATGGTCCCAAGCCCGCAGGATCAACTACTCGATCCCTCTGGGTAGCTGGCTGTAACCAAGCAGTGACCACAACCTTGCCCCTTGTCAGCTCTCTACTGTACACCTGGGAATTCTGATCATTCACATAAACTTATAGGACCATTGTCTGCCAACCCTATGTATGTTCTTGGATACACTCCACATTTCATAGACATTCCTAATTGTTCAGCCTGTCCACCCATCTATCTATCCACCTGTATACCCATGTTTGCCTTCACTGACAACACAGTACTGTATGCAGTTCGTTTTAATAATGATACAAGTTCAGTGTTCCATTCGTTTCTAGACAGTGTATTCTAGATTTATAAACAGGAGTGTTCTCACTTATGCAACTTGGAGAAAAATAATGTAAAGTGATTTTTTGGTCAGTGTGGTAACTGACTAACACACACATCCGTAGTTGTACTGGTCCGATACACAAGCAGTCCCCAGGTTACAGGCGTCCACCTACAGACAACTCCTGTTGGTCCTTTAATGCAGAACTTCCAATAGGTTCTGTCATGGCCAGTGGAACAAAACGAGAAGAGGCCAGAATTTTTAGTTTGGGTGATTTGGGAAAATTACAGGAAGGGGAGACTTGGAAGAGGCCCCCGTCATGCGCCTGATGCACAAGGTTGGATTATTGGCGCACAGTCAGGGGGATGCAGTTGGCCACCGTCTGTGAGCGGGGTGCTGCCATCTTTGAAGCTCTGCTTTAACGTTATATAAACTTACCATCATTTTGATACAATTAAAGGAGCCTTGGTGGCACAGCCATTAAAGTGCTCAGTCACTAAACAGAAGGTCAGAGGTTTGAACCCATCAGCTGCTCCTTGGGAGAAAGATGTGGCAGTCTGCTTCCATAAAGCTTTACAGCTTTGGAAACCCTGTAGGGCAGCTCTACTTTGTTCTATAAGGTCGTTGTGAGTTGGAATTAACTCTGTGGCAGTGGGTTGAAACAATCCCTACTGGCAACAAATTCATTACAATCACCTTCACCTACTGCACATGCAGCTTTTAAAACATAGAAAAGGCGTCAGGCCTTTTCTTTCACTTTCAAAATAAGGCTGATAAGAACTGGATATATCTGTTCCAATTTACCTACAAATGCTTAGAGACATAGTTAAGAACAGCTCTTGTAACCTGGGGACTGCCTGAGGGTGAAGATTAGGGTTAGATGCAGAATTCTATCAACCAAATTCTGATTAGCACCCACTATGAAACTGAAAGGAGCTCTGGTAGCATAGTGCCTAAGGCACTTGACTGCTAACCAGAAGGCTGGCGGTTCAAACCCACCAGCCACTCCTCAGAAGGAAGGTTGGGCAATCCTACTTCCTTAGTGATACTGCCTTGGAAACCCAAGGAGGGGTCGCTATGAATTAGGTCTGACTCAGCGAGATGGCACATAACACCAGCAACAGCATGAAACCGAAGGCACGTTCTCATAAAGAAAATTCCTGACGTTTTCATGAAGATGATGTTACAGTCACAGCTACCTCACCTGTGGGTATTTTGTTACAAGAGTCCCGTGACTTTTTAGGGCCTCCTAGCTACCCATATGGAGCTTCGGCATTACACCCTCACCTGGAGTCCTGTAGCTCACAAATGAAGCTCGGAGTCGCTCCCTCTCTCTCTGCCTTTGTAATTCTTTCTGGGACAATACATTTCTGTAGTCAGTGTCTCATACACTGCATCTGCCCGGATTCCCACCTATTGAAGGTGGAGCCAGTGACCTTGGGCAAGTAGCTTCGTCTCTCCCTGCTCAGTTTCTTCTGTAAAATGGTAATAATAATTGTTACCAACTTCATAGAGTTGTAAGGATTGAAAGACTTAAGTGCTTAGGAAGTATTTGGACATGGTGTTGTACTAGCATCATTATCAGCTTCATCTGGTTTCTCACCATTTTAAGGTAGTCTTAAGGCAACATCTTTGTGCTTAAAACTTTGTTGTATTTAGGATTGCTAACTTAAGGTAGAGTCTCAGCAGAGTAATAACTGAAACAAGGAGTAGAAATGTGTTTTAGGGCTCTGATGTTGTTAGGTGCTGTCAAGTCAGTCCCACCGCCTAACGATCTTTTGTGCAACAACGAGACGTGGTCCGGTCCTGTACTGTCCCAGTCGTCGCTAGATGTGAGAGCTCTGCTGCAGCCACTGGGCCAGTCAGCTCACTGAGGGTCTTCTTTCTTGCTTACCCTCCACATTCCAAGTGTGATGTCCTTGCGCAGAGGCAGGTCCCTCCTGATGACATGTCCGAAGGACGTGAGACAAAGTCTGGCCATCTTCACTTCTAAGGAGCATTCTGCCTGTACTTCTTCCAAGACAGATTTGTTCTTTCTTACAGTCAGTGGTATATTCAGTATTCTTCACCAGCATCACAATTCGTATGCATCAGTTCTTTTCCTTCTTTGGGCTTCCTTGTTTATTGTCCCGCTTTTGCATGCATATGAGGTGATTAAAAATCCCATGGCCTTGGTCATGTGCACCTTAGTTCTCAAGGTGACATCTTCACTTTTGAGCACTTTAGAGAGGTGTTTTGCCACAGATTTGTGCAGCACGGTACGTCGCTTGGTATACACTCCCAAAGATGGCTTCTGTTCGCTCGTGTTGTGCCTTTGTATGAATTAGAAAGAAGTTACCCCTCTCCAGCACCCTTTACTGCGTCTGTCAGAAAATGTGAGGAGGAGGAGTGTCATTTTCTCAGAGCAAGACACTCTCCTCCATCTGTTGTCATCACATAAAACTCTGTTAAACAAAGTATAAATATACAGTGTCTGTGGTGTGAGTGACACCCCCCTTAGCTGTGACACTTCTGTGCAGTGTCAGTCTGCGCAGCTGTCCGTTGCTGCCCTGTTGCCAGACGAAGTCCACACGTGTGGGTTGCACAGGTGCTCTTCTGACGCTGTACTGGTGGTTGCCGTGTGCAGGAGGTCTGCAGCCGCTAACCCACAAGGTAACAGCTGGTTGCTCAGTTACAGCAGCTTCCTTTGGGAAAATGGCAGCAAGTTATTTGTGTAAGTCAGAAAATAATTTGAGTCACAAATACAGGCTCCATAAATACTGCCCACCACCTTAAGAGGAGAAGCAGCATTCGTAAAGTCAACTCAGTAAAGTGTGGTCACCTTGAATCTGTCACAGTGAGGGGTCCAGGTAGAGTTTCAGAAGTTGTACCTAAGAAGAAGTATTCATTTGTTCTCTGACCCTGTATGATCCATACAACTGTGATGTGAAGATGCATTTTAAAAATGTGTTTTTAAGACCAGTCTTACTGGTCTGATAGAGATTGGTGAGACCTCCAAGACTATGGTCCTTTTTTACACTTCCGGCTGGGAACTGAACTTAACTCTTGTTGTTTCCAGACAAACAATAGATAGGCATATAGGGTGAACATTTACATCAGGTAGGTACTCTCCTTAAACAGTCAACCATGGGAGATCCGAAGGGCAGTATTTGTACAGGGAGATAGCTCAGAGGGCAGGAATGTGTAGGCAAGAAGGACACAGGGAAAAGGTAACCAGAGGGAGGAAGTGGGAAGAGAGCTATTACTTTGTGGGGATTGCAGTCAATGTCGTGAAACAAAATGTGTAAGAACTGCTATATGGACAATGAATCTGCTCTATACACTTTCACTCAAATCACAATTTAAATAAATAAATAAATAAGATGTCTTTTTACCTACAGTTTGCTGACCAAACAGGGGAAATGGAGCACTAGTGTGAATGAGATTAACTGGTTCCAAGTTAACAATTTATGCCAATTAGCATCTGAAGAGAAGCAAGTTAAAGTATCAGCAACTGGGAACACAGTGAGTAGATAATAATGATAGCTAAGCGACAGATGTTTTTCCATTTAATTTAAAATTATTTATTTAGAGAACAGTAATCATTCAGAGGCATTGTCTTGACTTGTGTGTGTGTCTGTGTGTGTGTCTGTCCCCATTTGCTCTTCCTTATTTACCTATCTGCACTTTTTACATGTTCCAGGAGTATGCCTGGAATCGAAAGGTGGGAGAGATTACCTATTTAATTAGTTTGCCAAATCTTTTGGCTTTGAGAAATATCTGTTTTCAGGGGTCATTTCTGTATTTTTTAAAGCAGGAATGTGAATGTTTTGTTTCTTCTTTTGTGTTGTGTTGTGGGTTTTTTTTTTTTTTTTAGTTTACCTTAAATTGTTCTACACTGTACTCCATGCTGTGTACAAAGACAACTACTCTTCAAAAAGAATTCCTTCAGGTTTCCAGTTGAAGATTTTGCTAAGTTGTTTTTCCTTAAACATTTCTTGGGAGGCATCTTTTTATATTTACGTAAACCCAGTAAAGCTTTGTTGTTGGTTTTCTTTTCTGAAACAAGTTAAAAGAAACCTATTGGACTCTCCTTTCCTTTGATACAGTGTTGTAATTTCTTAGGGTGCATGCATATTTGTTGATATTGTAAGATCAACATCCTCTAATTCTGGAGACATGTTTCCCTGACAGTGGGGAGGAGTCTTTAGCGTAATAGGCCTTCGTTACTTCAGTCTCTTCCTGCCTTGGCAGATTGGGGGATTCTGAGCAGAAGCTAGAGTAAATGACCTGTGATGTCAGTTTTACCCCTAAATTTCCAAGGCTTTATGCCTTACTGGAAGGTGGCCTGAACTAAAAAACTATCTAAAATAAAATAATTGAAATATTAAAAAAATAGAAATTTTAAATATTGCCCATGGGTTGGTATCTGTTTTTAATTACTTATGCTTATTGGCTCTCAGTTGTCATTCTTCACATAAAGAATGTGATTGATTGCTCCATGTTTTATTTACTCTCACAGAAAAATTAGTGTTTTATCAGTTGGAATTGTTTTGTTTTCTGTAGATGTTGTTTCTGTTCCAATTAACATCAGTTTGGTTAAAACGTACCTGTTCAGTTCTGAGGTCTTTTGTTTTTGTCACCTTATTAAAGAAAAAGATGGATTTCAGGACTGGAAAACACCTTTTTTCAAATAGGCCAAAAAAACTGTTGGGTAATTAGTATCTCAGAGCTGTATGTGCACACATTGCCCTTCTCCATTTCCCTCGCCTTCCATTGTTTTCAACTTATACACAGTCATTAGTCTATTTCTCTATTTTAGGTGGTGTTTGATATTCGAATTAAAGCCATAAAGGAATTAAAATTAATGAAGGAACTAGGTAATCATTTACATTTGCTTTTTGGTTTTTTGGTTTAATTTTGTTTTGTTTTGATTTAAAAATTTAAAAAAATATATAGAAGAGTACAAGAGTAATTTAGGGAAAACTTGTGCACCTACCACCCAAAATGGACAAATGTGAGCATTCCATCATGTGTTTGTGTTTGTTTCAAACATTGCAAATAAAGTGGAACGCCTCTGTGTGTGCCTTCGCATGCTGTGTGCTCCCTCCCCAGATGCAGCCGGTCTCTGACTGGAGTGTGTCCCTCCATGTACCCAGGCTGGGTTATGTATATACATGCGTTACATTCACGTATGTGTCTGTGTGTGTTAGAGTTCTTACGTTGACCTAAATTCCATCATACAGGATATAACATCCTACAAGCTTGCAATTTGCTCAATATTAGGTTTTCTTTAATAGCTTAATTGAAGTATAATGTATATGCCATGAAATTCACCCATTTTAATTGTATAATCAGTGATTTTCAGTAAATGGACAGTTTTGTAACTATTATAACTATTACCCATTTTAAATGGGTATGGGTATAACTATTACAGCCCAGTGTGAGAGCATTTCCATCATCCCAAAAGACCCCCCCCACCATGTGCATTTGCAGTTGATCTCTGACCCAAGCCCCTGGGCACCACTGACCTGCTCTCTGACTCTGTGGACTCCCTTTCTCAGGCCATTTCATGTAAAGGGAACCATTCACTGTGTTGTCTTGTGCCTGGCTGCTTTCACTGTCTGTACCATTTTGTGAGGGTCAGTCATGTTCAACAAGTATCACGCATCAACACGTTGTTCTGTTATTAGTTCCTTTTATAGTATTCAGTGGATAGATCACATCTTGCCTGTCTGTTCACCAGTTAACGGACATTTAGATGGTTTCCATTTTTTGGCATTTTACGGATGGTGCTGCTGTGGACATTTGCCCGTGAGTCTTTGTGTGGACTTTGGTTTCATTTCTTCTGCATAGACAAAGGATTGGGTTTTTGAGTCCTGTGGGAGCTCCATGTTTACCCATTTGAGAGACTGCCAGATCATTTTAAAGGGTTATTTGGGGTGGGGGTGGGGGGAGAAGAAGAATTAGAGATTCTGTGATTCACAAAGCCTGAAATCAGTGAAACAAGAGTCTGGCTGCGCAGAAATAGGTGCTGCGTGTGTGAGTCGGTTGACCTCCAGTAGAAGAAGCAGGTGTTTCAGTGGAGAGAGTGTATTTCCAACAGTTAGTGCTCCAGCAACTGGATCTCATGTGCACAGAAACAGACCTCTGTCTTTACTCACACCATGTAAAAAATGAACTAAAAGTGGCGCATAGACCTAGCTGTTAAAGCTCTAACATTCCTGGAAGAATATCTTCGATACATTACCATGTGCAACGATTTATGTACAAACCATGGAACACAAACCCTAATTTAGTGGACTACCCCAAAGTTAAAAACTTGGCTCTTCGAAAAGTATTATGAAGGAATTGAAAGGGAAAGCCACAGATTGAGGGATGTTTACAAAGCACGTATCTGACAGGGGACTTGCACCCAGAATGTATAAGCAATACTCGAATAGCATAGTGCCTAAGGCACTTAACTGCTAACCAGAAGGCTGGCGGTTCAAACCCACCAGCCACTCCTCGGAAGGAAGGTTGGGCAATTCTACTTCCGTAGTGATACTGCCTCGGAAACCCAAGGAGGGGTCGCTATGAGTCGGGGCCAACTCGAGGGCAAATAACAACAACAACAACACTTGAGACCTAGTAAGAAGGCAAAAAACTGGGGAGATTAAATGCACACTTTACAAAAGAGCATCTACCTGCGATTGACCAGTAAGCACAGGGAAGGATAGTCCAATTCATTAACCATCAGGGAAATGAAAATTAAAACCAGAATGAGCTACCACCGTCACCTAGTTGTTGTTAGTGTCTTCGAGTCGGCTCTGACTCATCACAGTCTTGTGTTCAGCAGATGAAACGCTGCCTGGGCCTGCGCCATCCTCAGAATCCTTGCTGTACCTGAGCCCATCGTTGCAGCCACTGAATCAGTCCCTCTCATTGGGGGTCTTCCCTTTTTCGCTGACCCTCCTCTTTACCAAGCATGATACTACTGTCCAGGGAATGGTCCCTTCTGGCACCACGACCAAAGTAGGTCAGACGAAGTCTCACCATTCTCACTTCCAAGGAGTATTCTGGGTGTACTTCTTCTAGGACAGATTTTTTTGCTTTCCTGGCATCCCATGATATTTTCAGTATTCTTCATCAGTGCCACAATTCAAATTCATCAACTCTTCCTTACTCATTTTCCAGCTTTCACATGCGTATGAGGCGATTGAAAATACCATGGCTTGAGTTAGGCACACCCTAGGCTTCAAAGGGACATCTGTGCTTCTTAACACTTAAAAAGGTCTTTTATAGCACATTTGCCTGGTGCTATCTGATGTCTGATTTCCCACCTGCTGCTTCTGTGGGTGCTGATTGTGGTTCCAGGTAAAACGAAATCATCGACATCTTTAATCGTTTCTCCATTTATCATGATGCTGCTTATAGGTCCAGTTGTGAGGATTTTCATTTCCTTTGTGTTGAGGTGTAATCCATACTGCAGACTGGAGTCTTTAGTCTTCATAAGTAAATGCTTCAAGTTACCTTCACTTTCAGCAAGCCAGGTTGTGTTATTTGCGTATCACAGGTTGTTAGTGAGTCATCCTTCAGTCCTGATATAATCCAGCTTCTCAGATTATTTGCTCAGCATACAGATTGAATAAATACGGTGAAAGGATACAACCCTGACATACACCCTTCTTTCTATAACCCAGTTTTGAAAAAAAAAAAAGGTCACTGCCATCAAGTCAATTCTGACTCATAGCAACCCCCATTGGGTTTCCCAGGCAGTAAATCTTTACAGAAATAGATTACCCCATCTTCCTGCTGCACAGCAGCTGGTGAGTTTGCACTGTCAACCTTTTGGTTAGCAGTCAAATGCCTTAGGCACCATGCCACCAGAGCTCCTTATAAACCAGTAGAATGTTTCAAATACAAAGTGTAAGCAAAGGTGTAGAGCAACTAGAGCTGCCATATATGTCTGGTGGGAGTATAAAATGGTAAAGTCATTTTGGAAAAGTTTGCTTGTTTCTTACAAATTTAGACATTCACTTACCAATGCCACTCGTAGATATTTATCCAAGAGAAATTAAAACGTATCTGTGCAAAGACTTGTACATACATGTTTATACCCAAAAGTGGAAACAACCCAAATGTCCACAAGCAGGGGAGTGGGTAAAAAAATTGTGGTGTATCCATACTATGAAATACTATTTACTATTTATTGACCAGAAGCAATGCATTACTGCCCCACACAAAACATGAATGAATCTTAAAAACATATCAAGCAAAGAAAGCTGGACACGAAAGAATACATACTGTATGATTCCATTTACATGAGATTCTAGAAAGAAACAAATGTGAGCTATAGATCTGCAGACGGCAGATCACTGATGGGGCAAGATGGGATTGACTGCAAAGTGCACAAGAGAACTTGGGGGAATGATGGAAATTATGTCCGTTTGCTGGTGATTATCCAGATGTTCAAATATTTGTCAGAGTCATTGAACTGTAACAGTGAAATGGCTGCACTTCATTATAAGTCAATTATACTTCAATAAAGTTGATTAAAAGTACATGGATTATTCAAATGAATGAGTCATTGTTTTTCCTCCTGTAACTCATCTCCCCATGGCCACTCTTTGCTCCCCTTCGAACCATGCTTCATGTAGCTGGTGACCTTAACCCTAACCCTTGTTAAAAGCCTTTAGTGCTTTTTCATGGAATTTAGGGGCATTCCGTAAGGGAGCCTACAAGAACCTGCATAATCTGGCCCCTGCCTCACTACGCTTGTGATCCCCCTTTCTGCCTCCTCACAGTACACTTCCCAGTGACTCTCCGGGACTCCCTCTGTGTACACGCTCCAGTCTACCCCAGCTTCTCCAAGTTCTGCCCTCTCGCTGACCTTTCTGCCTTCACTGTCCGCTGAGTCGGTCATTCATTTGCTCTCAACTGAGGTGTTGCTTCTCTTTCATCCCTGCCCGCTCAGTCTCAGTGAGTCCCTGAACTTCTCTCCAGCACTTGCCCTGCAGTAGCCTCGTCCATCACACAGGCCTCTTTGAGGGCAGAGACCATGGTGGTTTTGCTTCATCCTTTATCCTGGCTGCTAGCACAGTGCCTGGCACACAATTAAGTAATAAATATTTGTTGAATGAAAGTAAAACAGTTTTAAAGAGATAGGATTTAAAATATATTTTTACAGGAGTAACTCTTTTCCTAGGCTGTTTTAGTTGTCAAGAAATTTTCATTAGAATTAGATGTTAGTTTCACATTGCAATACCAAAAAAAAAAAAAAAACCAACCAAACCCACTACCAGTGAGTCGATTCCGATTCATAGCAACTCCTTGTGGATTTCCGAGGCTGTAAATCTGTACGGAAGTAGATAGTCCTGTCTTCCTTCCGCGGAGCGGCTGGTGAGTTTGAACCAACAGCCTTCTGGTTCGCGGTCAGATAGATGCCTTAGGCACTACTCCACTGGAGCCCCTTTCACATTGCCGTAGCACAAGGTAGTGAACTTAGGGATCTCAGAAAGCTGGTGCTGAGGTCTAATAAAGTCGGAATTTCTAAGACCTATGGGATTTTAACCACTTAAGAGGATCCCCTCCTCTAAATCCTTGAGAAATCTGTTCTGACAAAATCCTGATACACATCCTCAAAATTAGTGCCCACTGGCCTTCATTTATTGATGAGCACAGAAGTCATCTGTTCAGTCTCGGTAGTCTTTGCTTCACACAGTTACAGTATGCACGGGTTTCAGTTCCCAGGGTTTAGTTAAATTACATAAGCACCCCCCAACAACATGCTTCACAGTTTTTAGTATCCTGTACAGTATTGACTGAGTTAGTTGCTCAAAGTCTGCCAGCCCTTTAGTCCACAAGTCAGGATGTGAACAACAGGTGCATATCAGGACAGTGATCAAGCACATCGCTGACTTCAGAGTCTGTCTGTAGTCACTCGCTGTTCCATCTCGCAGGCAGCCAAGTGTGTAGTCATGTTACTTCCTTTTCTCTCAGTGATAAACACACACAACATTTTACAAGACTGGGTGATCACAGAAGGGCCATCGAAACAAAAAGCAGTAGAGAACAGTTGTCTGGGTTGCAGAAGACAGAGCTGACAGCAAGAATGCCAGTGTTCAAGGGACGTAGGTCTGGGCCCAGAGGAACTTAAACGAAGGCGAGCTAGTTGATGTAAATCAGAGAAGTGATTGTGATTAGAAGGAAGAAGTCCCACGGGAGGTGACACTGGCAAGCACCGCATATCAGGGCTCGGGATACTGCACCCCACTGAAAGCGCAGCAGATAAGGTGCCCGAAGCTAGCCCACACTCAGAAGGAAGTCAGGCGATTTGCCAAGGCATAGATAAGATGCTTGCTTCTGTACTGTAAACTATACAGCAAGAAGGAAGCTAGACCTACACTACTTGAGATAATTTTATTTTCAGCCAAGAAACACTTTAATTCTCAGTGTTCCTTCTGTTTTAAATTACAGTGTAAATATTAATTTTACTGTTTTTTTTTCCATTACACTTGTAATTAGTAGTAGAGAAATTTTTAGTGCTTTAACAAATTATAAAGGTCACAGGACAATCATCATTTTTCCAGTGGATTAACACGGTTGTCCTTGGTTTCCTTTTGCATGGCCATTTTTAGGGCCCTGTGCCTCTTTAAAGTGAGGACTGCCCACACTGGGTTTTGTTTTCTTCATTTATTGTAGCTTCTTGTTAATCAGCACAGTAGGCATCGCCCTCGTTTCTGTGTTCATTGCACTAACCTAGTGCTTCTGTTTGTAGCTGAGAGCAGCTGTCTGAGACCTATTGACAGGAGTGGGAAGCTATTGCCTCCAGGTAAGTGTCCAGGAGTCTTCGGAAGCAGAGACACTCACCAGCGTCTTTCTTAACACTTTTGCTTTAAATACTGACTTCCAATATCGAATATTCTGAAATTACCTTTTAGAAACTGATTTATAGGATGTAGTACCTAAGGCGTAGACTGCTAACAAGAAGGCTGGCGGTTCAAATCCACCAGCCACTCCTCAGAAGGACGATTGGGCGATCTACTTCCTACATCCGTAGTGATACCGCCTTGGAAACCCAAGGAGGGGTCGCTATGAGTCAAATCTGACTCAATGGCAGTAAGTTTGGTTTTTTTAGTTTTTTTTAATTGTCATCCAGGTACCTTCCACATGTAATTACAGAAACACCATAGCCCGAAGCACCCATACTCCTGTTTTCTGAAATGAACACCTGTCTCTGAGGATGAGAGCCTTTTTCAGTCAAGGCACAACCTTATAATCTCTAGCCTTATTTTCAAAGTTTGCTTTATTTGTTGTACTAATTTTATTGTAATTCCAGTTATGAACAGGAGCCTGTGGTCCTCACATCTGTAATTCATCTTGCTATTAGCTTAATTTATTCATGGACAGACTGAACTGTTGGTGGTAGTCACAGTAGCAACTTTAACTTGGCAGAAGCAGTAGATCATTCTTGACATTTTTCTCAGTTCTGAGTATCTGACCCTTGATCTCTGTAAACCATAGCTCTTTTGAACAAGTCGTTCTTATAGGTATGAATCTAGAGCATTGATATCTGCTTCTTATCTCTTGGCACTGTTGCACAGATAACAAGAATTGTATATCCTGCAGTATGGAAATTGAAAAACATAACCATAATCTGTTTAACCCTTTTGTGTGATGTACAGCTTATTTTGTTTTTCTTTCTAAACATTACCAATTTTCAAAGAAAGACTGATACTAGTCTTATTATTTTGCTTGGGGAGGTAGTAATTAATAGTATCCATCATGTTATCAAACTTCTTTGCAGTGCCTGACAGTTACACGGTGAAGGAAGCAGAATTGAAGATGGGCAGTTCCTTAGGACTGTGTCTTGGAAAAGCACCAACTTCCACTCAGGTAAATGAAGGTGGCCTGGTAGGAAACTCGGCCCATCCATCAGGTAAACGAAGGTGTCATGGCAGGACAAACTCGGCCTGTCCAGAACCAATGCATCTTCATTCATAATTAACACGTAACAACTGCAGTAATTTTGTTTTCTTTAAAATTTTTTTCCTTAAATGATACATTTTATTTTACATCCATAGAGTTGCTTGTGATTAACTAAAACTATATTATGTCAAAACATATTCATAAGGGCCTTTTTCAGTGAAAATTTTGTGGTGAAGGGGGACCTGTAAGGTTCACTGCCACTGGTTTCAGCCACCGTATTTCATAAGTTCTTAGGTACACCTTTTTGCCTCACACACATCTTAAGATCTGTGAATCAGGGTGCATCTTAGAATCAGTGTCATCTTGCACTTACAGCTGGCACTGCTTTTCTCAGCGGTGTGTAAGATACTGAGTCGAGCATCTGGTATTGCAGATTCAGTGAAACACAGTCTTGATTGGGCTTTGTTACTGCCTGAGTTGTAGAGCGTCCTCACAGCAGCCGGCCTTGCCCTTTGTCTTCGTTCGTTTTCTGTATAAAATACTATCAGGTGACCTTTGCCAAAAGCCCTACCTGTTCAATAAATTCTTATTATAGACCAAAAGTCACAGTGATATCCTTACTGCTGACACTCACAGTGTCAAGGTAGTCTGGACTTCTGTCAGGTGGCCTGTGGTTCCTAGATCCACTTCATGTTTCCCAACTATTTCCCCTTCAGTGGCCTTTGGTTTTTTTTGGTTTTATTTTTTAAATTGTAGTTTGTGTAAAAGTTTACAGAGCAAATTGGTTTTCCATTCAGCAATTGGTACACATTTTGTGACATTGATTGCAGTGCCCACAATGTCACAACACTCTTCCCCCTTCTCTCCTGTGTTCGCCACTTCCCTTCATCCTTCTTTCTGTCCCTTCCTGCCTCCTGAGCTTTATCCCTGAGCAAACGCTGCCCTTTTGATCTCATGCTAGTTGGTTGTTCTGAGAAGTGCGTGCCTCTGATGTTATTGTTCACCTTGTAGGCCTGGTTGTCATTTGGCTGAAAGTTGAGCCATAATTTTTGTTTTTTCAGTTTATTGTAGCTTCTTGTTAGTTAACACAGCATCTTCGTCATTTCTTTGTTCGTTGCACTAACCTGCTGCTTCTGAATTCAGTTCCAGGCTGAAAGGTGTCTAAGGGTCATCATCTCGGGGGTTCTGTCAGTCTCTGTCAGAACAATAAGCCTGGTCTGTTTTATGATCTTGAGTTTGGTTCTACCTTTGTCTCCCACTTTATCCAAGATCTTCTCGTATGGTCCTTTCAGAGTGGTTGGGAGTGGTAGCTGGGCACCATCTGGTTCTTCTGGGCTCAGGGTCGTGGCAGCTGACGTTCATGTGTTCCATTAGTCCATTAGTTTCTTTGTGTTTTTTACATATTTCACCCTTCTTTGCTGTGGACGGGGAGAGACCCATAGTTACACTTTAGGTGGCCACCAGTGTGCTTTCTTCTTGACCTCTAGCAAAATGTTGTACACGACGAGCAGATAGGAGAAAACACATGTGGTTGAGTCAGGAAAGGACAGTAGGGATTTATGGGAACCAGTTGGTAAGAGACCAAATTTATATTCTTCCTATGGGATCTTGGGAATTATATGGAATCCCTAGACAGAAAATTAAATTTAAAAGATTGAGAGAGAGACGCAATGAACGCTTAGTGTGTAGTGATTACCGGTTCCTGTGAGGAGTGTTTGAGACAGAAGTGGAGATCAGAACAGAAGTCACGTCTGAAAGACACTCATTAGGAGGGAGGCCCTGGTTGGGAAGTGTTGGGCAGTTCTGGGCAGCTTTGTAACATTAAATTGCTCAGCCTAGTCTTGTTTTTACATGATACGAGATTTCTGTTATTTGACTAGAAGGAAACAGTGCACTTACAGAATTAGAAATGCAGTTACTTCTGTCTGGATCTTAGCTGTTCCTGTTTTTCACTATGGGGAGTGACATCCAACCTGGGACCGAGATGGGGATCATCGTGGAAGAAACACTGTCAGTGAGAGATGTAAGTACGTTTGTGTTTGGGGGCTGTGGAGGGAGGTAGTAACCTGTGTTGGGATTTTGAGGTCCTATGGCTAGGGTTTCCATAATATACTGCAAGGATTTCTGTGTACTTTCTAAAGAAATGATTTTGGAAGCTTGAAAATTCATAAACCAAGTACAGTTTTTGAAATAAGGTTACTGTTGTATTTTTCTTTCCTGATTACCAGTAGTACTGGTTCACTGCAGAGGTTTGGAATGTGCGAGAATGGCTAAAAAGACTTGAAATCCTTATATACCTCCTCCCACCTTTCCCATCATTTTGGCACAGCTTCTGGTATTTCTGACTTAATGGGTGCACTTGCCCACAGGCCACACCGGCCCCTCTGTTGCTCTTCAGACAAGGCCTTCATGCCAGCAGAAAGCACAGTAAAGTCAGACACTCAGTCCTTTGTTGTTTGTTTTCTTACATTATGGAAGACTTGAAGGCTGCAGTTTTGTTTGAGTACAACTTTGGCCCATCCCTATTTTATTTTATTTATTTATTTATTTATTT
>NW_006921593.1:25849606-25875004 GCF_000298275.1 Orycteropus afer afer
GGGATAGTTTGACTTCTTCCTTACCAATATGGATGCCTTTGATTTCCCTTTCTTGCCTTATGGCCCTGGCTAGGACTTCCAGTACAATGTTGAATAGAAGCGGTGATAGCGGGCATCCTTGTCTAGTTCCTGTTCCATCCCTATTTTAATATATTGTGTTCTCGTTGTTACTTTCTAAACGGTCTGTAATTACATTATAGTCTTTCAATCATACAAGGAATCATGGACTTGCTCTCATTTTTTTAAACTTAGAGGGACTTAAGAATCCCACCCCATTCATTGAAGTCACTGTTGTCACTGGGTTATGTAATCTTGTCCGCATCAGCCTAGCCTGCATCCATCAGAGCTTGTCATGCATGTGCCCCCACGTGGCAGTGTGTGTGCACACATGGCGGTGCTTGTGCACACATGGCAGTGCGTGTGCCCACGGAAACAGACACTTGCTTTGTTTGCAAGGTTTCTTTTCCATCATAAATGAGCTCATACTGCTTGTATTATAGGAACTTGAAGTTTTCGCTTAAAGTATTTTAAAGGGCTTTTCAGACCAGTACATATTTTACTGTTTCACTTGCTTTAAGACATGTCATGGTTCATTTCCTATCCTGTCAGTGGGTACTTGGTTGGTCACATTGTTCTGTTACTGGCAGTGCAGTGGGCCCATCCTTAGTCTGGCCCTGTCTGCTCTGTGGCTGTCGGGCACCATGGGTTGCTTATAGTGCGGTATCAATTAAATTTGATTTCTTCTTTGCCCAGAGTCTGTTAGGAATGCTTTCTCCATCAACAGGTTTGATTTAAACTTTAGTTTAGCGGTGTTCATTTGCTCTGGGGCCATGAGATCCCAGTTCTTTCCTGGGGACTTTATATGATCACTTGTGTTTCATGGGCTCTCCTTTGATAGGAGCCAGCAGTTAATGCATAGCTCTACAGTCAGCCTTGTGAGCTTTCTCTGGTCAGGAACACATGGTTGGTCATCAGAAGGAGGAAGAGCTGGGAGTAGAGAAATGACCCTTGGAGCTCAGTCCTGGCTGCAAACCCCAGAAACTGGTGTGTGTCCCAGAATTGGGCCCACCTGTCTCTTAGGAGGAGCCCCTGGCTGTTGCAGACGGTTGAGTGCTTGACTACTAACTAAAAGGCCGAGGGTTTACATCCATTCAGAGTTTCCCCGGAGGAGAGGCCTGGCAGTCTACTTCCGGGAGGTCACAGTCATTAAATAGTAGAATTCAGTTCTAGTCTGAAACACATGGAGTCAGAGTCAACTGAACAGGAACTGCTTTTTCTCTCAGAAGGGAGCACTAGCTTAATTAGTGTATCAGTGTCTTAACCATGTTTGTCTATCAATTTGAGAATTATTAAATAAAATCAGACTTCAGTAGGCCCAGGCCCAGAAAAGGTTTCTCGCAGCACTGCAGCTCAGAAACAGAACACTGACAGGGAACTTACTGCCTTTTACAGTGTTTGAAGATGATGCTGCAGAAAGCCGGCCTGCCAGGTAAGCAGCTGTTCACGGCGTGGTCCCACCCTCTTCCTTTGCCTGTGATGCATTAGCTGTAAGCCCATGGTGGCTTCTAAGCTAGTTCTCCTCTCAGGTTGTCAGTGTACACTTTGCATGTCTGTGTGTGTGCAGTGAACTTTCTGGCTCTTGTCTGCATGCAACAAGGAAACTAGTAGCAGGTTAGCTCTGCGTGAAGAGAACCTAGGTAAGAACCGGCAGAGGTCAGACTTGGGCCCACTGGAGTGACTGAGGTCCTTCAGTGAAAATCTCATGGCTTCATGATTTCAGTGCCTTTTGTGTTGTTGTTGTTATTAGTTGCCGTGGAGTCAGCTCTAACTCACAGTGACCTCGTGTACAGCAGCCCAAGTACTCCCCGTTCCCCTGCCGGCTTCACGGTCGTGCTGTGGCTGCTGCGTCGGTCTGTGTTTTGAGGGTTTCCCACGTTCGCACTGACCCTTCTGTACCAAGCGTGACAGCCTTTTTCTGGCAGTGCTACAGACTTACTGCATGCCACTGAGTCAGTCCTGACTCATAGCGACCCCATGAGACAGGGCAGAGAGTGTAAAAGAGCTGTCTGAGTGGGGACACGGCTGTCCACGTCACAAGACACCACGGTGCTTTCGTGCTGTTGCTTTGCCGTGCTCCCAGCTCCTGGCGTCCGAAGCCTGTGCCTGCACCGTCGGGAGGAGAGGCACGGCACCCAGGCATGAGGTGCTGCCCAGGAGGTTCCCGCCCAGCGTCCCGGGTCTGGGCCACAGTCCTGGCCTGCAGGGGCACATGTTCCTGACCAGCTCTTAAAATGGATTCTGAAGTTTTTAATGCTGATTTTTATTCCTTCATAGGAGACAGGTGGCATTTGCGAAAAATGGATTGGTGCTATGAAGCTGGGGAGGCTTTATGTGAAGAAGTAAGATTATTGCTATACGATTCGATGGCTGTGGGTTTGGTTTGGTTTGGTTTGTTCTTAAAACCCAGCTTGATGTGTGTTCTCAGCAGGGTGCCTTCTCTACTCGTGAATAACTTCTAAAGAAAGCTCTGGTTGCTTTTTCAAGATAGAGAAATCTCTGAGCAGGGCTTTCGCTTTTTTTCTTACGTAGTTTCCTCATGGAGCTGGAGGGTGGCTTCAGCCAGCAGGCCTGGGGCCCCATCAGATCAAGGCCCTTTGAATGGGAGGGGGCATCCGTGGGAGAGGGGACAGAAGACTGGGATCAAGGCCCTTTGCAAGGGAGACGGGGCATCCCTGGGAGGAGGGGGAGAGAAGACTGGGATTCATGAGAAAATCTAAAGATACACTCTGAGTTTTTGAAAGCTGAATATTTTAATCTTAGCATTTTGCTGTGAATTAGTGATGGCAGAGTTCATTTCACCAGCCAGTCACACTTGGGCCCCAGATGTAGCTGAGCTCTTGAGGAGGTCACCTCAGAACCACTGTTACCACAGAACAATTGGAATCCAGTGAGTTTTCTCTTTGCTGGTCCAAATAGCATCGAGTGCCTTAGTCCAAAACCACAGCCTCACACCCACAGTGAAGCTTGGTGAGGAAGTGTGGATAGCTGTGGTCGGCTGCCCCTTTCCTCGGTCTGCCTACTATTCTGTTCAGTACCAGGCAGGGCACTGAATGTCAATAGAAGGTTGATTGAGCAGGTAGACTGGGCCTTCCACAGGGACACACTCTGTAGTCAGCAAGTCATTAGGAGAGGCCCCAGGAGTTAGGCTTCTTGTGTAGTAAAAAGAATTCATGAGTCCTCAGGACACACAGATTAGAGGAGTATATGGATTCAGGTGGTTTCAGCGTTGTCTTCTCTGTTATTTCCCAAATCTAATCACACACTCTATCTAAAAGTGAGCTCAGAGCTGGCTTTGCTTCCCAGCTATGTTGTCTACCCTTCTCATCCTCTTCCTTTCAGACTAAACTATCGACTGGCCCTGCTTGCCTTTCCTCCTTCCTTGACTGTCTGCCTTGTAGGCCTGCAGCTCTTCCATCTTCACGGGCCATCCCCACTGCCAGACCCCTAGCTCAAAAATCACTAAAACAGCTGGCTTCCCTGAACCTATGTGTTTCCCATGTCTTTATGTCGCACCTGCAGCAGCAAGAGTCATCTCTGAACCCTTGGAAATCTGGAGGGGCTCCAGTTTCATAGCAGCTGAAGCCCTTTCATTTCTGCTTCATGTCTCTTCCATCTAGGCCCCATCTTTCCAATCCAGGTTTTCTTCCTACTTCTCTCCAACTGGTTCTTCCCACTCTAATCATTCCAGTCTCTCAGCTCTTCACCAAAACAAGCCATGCTTCTCAGCCTTGGTGTCACTTTTTATCTTCATAAGAAATTCCTTCTTTTTCTCTTGTCTCCTGTATCTCTCCAGATCCACCCATCTTTGTAAGCCTGGCTAGAATTTCATCTTCCGTGAATCATTCTCATCAATTTTTGTTTCACCCATCTCCCTTTCCTCTGATCTTTGGTAATACTTAGTCTGTGCTCCACAGTTTAATTCATGATGATCTACTGTTCTTATAGTCTTAGCTTATTTCTGATCTCTTCAGTACCTACATTATTTGGTCACTTACTTGTGTTTGGAAAGCATGATAGGGACAGAGGGTTTAAAAGAAGAAATCCAGTGGTCTGTGTGTTCCTTTCAGCAGTCTTTAGTGACGAGAAGAATTTCTGTATTCCCAGAATGCAACCCTGAAGGAGCTCATGCTGTGCTCCGGAGATACTCTGGTTCTCATGGAAGGGGCACTTCCCCCCCCGGTAAGATTTGCTTCTGAATAAACATTTTGTAAGTAACAGTTGCTGTTTTCTGATTACAAAGGGGGTATATTCTCATTGTAGGAAAATGGAAAAGTGCAACTATAAAAAAATAGAAAGCTTGCCTACATCCTACCAACCAGGCAAACTACTAGGCTTTACATTTTCACACAGGCAGACCTTGTTTTACTGCATATCACTTTATCGACCTTCACAGATAGTGTGTTTTTCACAAATTAAAGGTTCGTGGCAACCCTGCACTGAGCAAATCTTTCAGCACCATTTTTCCGATAGCAGGTGCTCACTTCATGTCTCTGCATCACGTTTTGGTCATTCTCAGACTATTTCTAACTTTTTCATAATGCTGTTGCACACTTTATAGACTACAAAACCAAAACACCCATTGTCATCAAGTTGATACAACTCTTAGCCTCCCTGTAGGACAGAATAGAATTGCCCCATAGGATTTCCAAGGCTGTAATCTTTACAGAAGCAGACCTTTCTCTCGCAGAGCAGCTGGTGGGTTTGAACCAGCCACTTTTCAGTGCTTAAGCACTGTGCTGCCAGGGCTCCCTCATAGACTACAGTACAGTGTAAGCATAGCTTTTATATGCACTCATAAGCCAGAAAATTTGTGGGACTCACTTTATTGTGATGTTCACTTTATGGCGGTGATCTGGAAGGACCCAAACCCACAATATGTCCAAGGTATGCCTGTGTATTTCTTCCTAAACATTTTTAAACTAAATTGAAATCAACCATATGTAAAGTTTTTCATTTTTTATAGTTAACATTTTAATGTAATCATAAAATTCAAAATCAGCCGTATCCAAGGTATGATTTACCACAGCTTTATTTACCTCTGCCCTTGTTGTTAGAAATTTAGTTTGTTTCTGATCTTTTGTTTTTATAAAGTTCTAAATATAGATACTTTTTAAGGTAGATTTCCAAATATGAAATTACTAAATCAAAAGTAGGAACCTTTAAAAAACTTGAGGCTGTATATTGCAGTGTTTTTCAAAAAAACTGTATCAGATTTATGCTCCTGTCTGCAGTCTGTGAGGGAGTTCATTTTAGTGCCCTTTCGTAAGCAGCACTACGTATTACTACTTCTTAAAACCGATACTTATTTTTAGGTGTTTTTTAATGTGGACACCTGTAAAGATGAAAATAAAAGTATTCCAGAATCCCATCACTCAGACAACCATTTGCTCATGATTAGAAAATTCAGACAGCACAGGAGGCTCTAAAATGGGAAAGAAGTTACTCCTACTGGTTTCTCCCAGGGGAGCCACCCACCATTAACTTGTTTTTTCTTGTTACGTCCAAGAAAAAAAATGATGCTTGTTTGTATGCTGACTGTGAATCTGTGCAGCTCCTTGGTAAAGTTTGCATCCCAGGGTCATGCTCTGTGCATTGTTTTGTGCCTCTCTCTGGTTTCTGGTCCTCAGTGCCCCTTGAGCATCTCTCCTATCAGCACATGCAGACCCATCTTATATATATAGTCACATGTTTTTATTCCATGACTTCATAGAATTCTGTTGTATTTTGTGCCATGATCTTTAAAGTACATAATACTCATGGTAAATGAGCCCTGGTGGCACAGTGGTTAAGCACTTGGCTGCTAACCAAAAGGTCAGTGGTTTGAATTCACCAACCTTACTCTGTGGGAGAAAATGTGAGAATCTGCTTTCTTAAAGATAACGGCCTTGGAAACCCTCTGGGGCAGTTCTGCTCTGTCTTGTAGGGGGGTTGTAAGTCAAAGTTGACTTGACAGCAGATTTTTTTTTTTTAGTGCTTAGGGTACAAAATTCAAAGTGTATAAAAAGTTGTGTTACTGAAAGTACATAAGTGTCCTTCTCACCCAAGAGAGCATCTCAGTCACAGTTGTCCAGAGTCTGATTTTGGTCCTTTTAAAATTTTGATTTTCAATGCATTAAACCAAGTATGATGTCTAAGCAGTCAGTGAGTCTAAAGGAAACAATAATTTAAAACTCCAAGAGCATTTTGCTGTGAGGACTGTGGAGGTGGGAGTGGAACGCACTTGCTGGTACCTCACAGCAGTTAGAAATGCCCCCATTCTTCAGGGTTTCCTGAAGGTACCCATCTGGTGGTACCAGCCTCGGGACCCTTCAGGACACCGCAGGAGTCATCAAGATCAGACTTCCTCTGCCACCTGTCAGGATGGCGCCTGGAGAGCCGCGTCCACTCCAGGTGAGAAGAGAGCAGACGTGCAACAGCCAGTGTTTCACCAAGACCGGGAGACTGCCTGCTTCTGCTGTTGACGACTGAGAGAGCTATGTACCCCACGTAAGGTTGGCAGTGAGAACCCAGTCATTCATCATAATGAGACCATCTGATTGTCATACAGTGCTTTTTACCCTTGTGAGGCACTGCGCATGTTGTTTTTTGTTACCATATCACTGCATCCAGGGACTCAGGTGTAGACTTCGTCTTGCGGTGTCAGAACATGGCATGTATTTCAGAACCAGGAAATAAATATGTATAAGGCTCTTCTCACCACCGTGCTCTGTCTCCTTGAAGGTGTTGCTTCTTATACGCACGCAGACGCTTCCCTCCACTACTTGGGAGACGTGGAAATCTCAGAAGATGCTGCTCTGGCAGACCTAAAGTCGCAGGTCAGACTTCCCGCGTCTGTGTCAGTGGTACTGCACCCTCCAGCGAGATGCTGATGTTCTTCTGTTTCCTTTCCCTCGCTGCGTTGTATTTGCTTTATGCCCTGTTTGCAGTGAGTCCCCGACAGGAGCCCTGCGTAGCACTCAGCTCACTCCCAGTTTACTCCACCAGTTGCTCCCTGGCTTCTGTCCCCACTGTCACAGGCCTGATGTGCTTCATCTGATGTGATCACCACGACCTTCGATTGTTCAGGGGAACGTGGTTTATTGACATGTCTGTGGTGCAATCGTGTTCGTCCTTTGTTTACATTATTTTTGTATCGTAGTGATCCACGTGTTACTTGTTGTTAGTTTAAAGCTGTGTTAGCAGTTTCCCAAGAGGTCAGAGGGTCAGCTTGTACGTCAGGATGCTAAACTGCATCTTCTGCTGTTTTCTCGAGTATTAACGTGCTCAGAGTAGGAGAGGTGGTCAGTTGGAAAGGCTGTTTTCGGGTTGAATGCCCACGTGCCTTTTGAGCCATACTGATCTGGAAGGGCACACCAGATGCTTCTCCCGGCGTTTGACGAGTGCCCACCCTTGCTGCATCGGCTTTCACTACCCCTTCCCCCGAAGGGCAAGCACAGAAACATCACCATAGACCCACAACTTTTCCTGTGAGCTCAGCGTATGAGATAACCTTCCTCAAAAAGCCAAGTGCCCAGAAGATGCTGGCATCGAAAGATAGGAAATTCCTGTCTTAGGTCAGAATGGCTGCCTGCGGCACTAAGGCCTGTCACAGGGCTCAGTCCTAGTTAGAGCATGGCAGTGTGGACCCAGCAGTCGGAGGCAGAGCTGTTTCAGACACACAGCAGCCGAGGGGCACCGGCTGACGAGGGACAAGACCAAGGGCTTTGCCTCCAACTGAAGTGGCTCTGCTCTGGTGAGTTACACACAACTGAAGTCATTCAGAAGTTTGTTCTTGCCAGACCTGATGGTCAGGAGGGAGCTTTTGGCTCAGACTTAGAAATAAAGAACACACTTTCTCTCGGGCTGACTCCAAAGCAGAGGAACACAGAATTCCTCAGGACTCATTCCACTTGAGAGAGACCTTCTGTGAGTTTAATGGACTTTTGCCCTTTCTCAAGCTGCTCCCCCCTGGTGTCATTGTGCAGAGCTGCTTTGTTTTTTTTTTTCTAAAGCTGTGTGTTTGTAGAATACGTCTTAGAATCATTGGAGAAATGTCTGCTGCTTCTTCTAGGCCATGACCTTGCCCTCTTTCTCAGAGTTTGCCGTTCCGTCCCCAGCCTTCCTCCGAGCCTGGACCGTGGAAAGCAAACGCCCAGGCAGGCTCTTACGGAGCGACCAGCGGCAGCTCAGGTAGGTTTCTCACTGAGCTTGCCTTGTCCCTTGTGCCGTGCTGCAGGGTGGAGAATGAGGTGACTGATGAGCAGCCCTCGTTTGAGGCAGATGGTAACAGAAGGTGGGGCGGTAGTAAGTCCATGTTTGTGACTTGCATAACCCTGTCATTAGCCATCAGAATGGCTTCAGTTTCCCTTGTTAAGGAAAGAAGTAGCTTAATATTTTTACTATGTCTCAGAGACCGTGAATAAAGTTTTTAATGTTCTTAGGAGATACTCTGAAAATAATCTTAAGCTTAAGAAAGATTAATTGATCAAAAAGAAAAGAAAACCTTTTAAAAATTAAATGATGCAAACCCACCAGCCACTCACGGAAGGAAGACTAGGCAATCTACTTCCATAAAGATTTACTGCCTTGGAAACCCACAGGGGGTTGCTGTGAGTTAGAATCAACTTCATGGCAGTGAGTTTGGTTTGGTTTGGTTATTCCTCAGTATTGTTTTGTTTCTTGTGTCACCAGGGAATGCAGACTGGGCAGGAGAACTGAGATCTGTCTGGAGCCTCTTCAGAAGGAGGAGAGCTTGGGGTAAGACATGCCAGTGTACACCCATCTCTGCACCGTGCGTAGTCTCCCTGTGAACTTAACAGTTGAACCTACAGTCTCACGTCTTCGCTACTTCCAAGTAGGCTGACACCTTTAAACAGATCGAATCCAAATCCCCTGCTGTGGAGTCAGTTCCGCCTCACAGCACCCCTACAAGACAGGGAAGGGCTGCCCTACAGAGTTTCCAAGGCTGTCATTCTTTACAGAAGCAAAGCCCAGACCAAACTTACAGCCGTGGAGTTGATTCCAACTCACAGTGCTCATAGAGGACAGAGCAGAACTCCTCTACAGGGTTTCCAAGGCTGTCAGCCTTTTCAGCCTTTCACCCTAACATCACTCGACATGCTATATGTTTGCAAGTTGGTATGTGCCAGCCTGTCTCCTCTCCTGGAATGTAGGCTCCCTGAGAGCAAGCCCTCTGGTCATTCGTCCACTGCTGCACCCCCAGTGCCCATAGTGGTGCCTTGTTTCTGAGGCCGTGAGTGGTGCACACAGTTTGCACTCAGCTCATTCCTAGAAGCTTGGTGGTTTGAACCCACCCAGTGGCACCACAGAAGAAACAGACCTCATGATCTGCTGTCATAAAGACCACAGCCAAGAAAGCCACATGGAACACTGTACTCTAAAACATGGGTCCCCTCCATCCCAAATCAGCATAAAAACAGAATCAGCAGCGTTAGTGCTTCGTTCATGGATGTTCAGTGATTTGTTTGCTGAATAAGGGAGCATCTGCAAGCTCTCTGTCAACATCATCAACTATTCCAGCCCCTCTCCTGATGGGAGAGGAGAAGCATCCTTGCTGTCTGCCTGTTGTAGATCCAGTAGCACTCCTTCAGCCTTCTCCAGCCTTCACTCCACCCGCTGGTTTGAAAAAATACGGTCTTGGTGTGAGTTATGTTTCCCATGCTAGTTTCCTGGAAGGGGAGTTCTAGATACCTCTTAAAATGTGTTATTGAGCTCTGGTGGCACAGTGGTTAAGGCCTTTGCCTGCTAACAAAAAGGTCAGGGGTTCAAACCCACCAGCCACTCCATGGAAAAGAGATGAGACAGTCTGCTTCTGTAAAGATTTACAGCCTTGGAAACTCAAAGGGGGTTGCTATGAGTCCGAATTGAGCTGATGGCACTGAGGAGGGATTTTTTTTTTTTAATGTTAAATTCCTTTCCAGGTAAGTTGTACAAATTTATGTTCCCACAAGCAGTGTTGATGAGTATTTACCTTGTTTCATCCTCAAACCTGCACTGAATGTGTTCATGGTTGAGTGTTGGCTCGGTTGACAGTAGGAACTTGGTTATCCTGTTCTCGTTGGCGTTGGTCTGACAGCTAGGAAGTGTGGGTGTTTCCAAGGGCTTAGGAGCCATTTGTATTTTGTATGTGTGTGAACTGTGTCATGTGTTTGCCTCTTTTTCTTGTGAGATCTTAGGAAAGCACCTGCCCTCATTGTACGTGTTCTTTACCTAATGGCGACATCAACCTCGCATTTGTTGTTAGCAGCGACCTTCTGAAAAGCACACTGTACACGTACTGAGACCCCGTCCTCTTTTCTGTCCTGGGCCGGTTTCCAGAACTCACTGGCTTTCATCACGGAGGACACCTCATCCCTCCTCTTCCTCTGTACCCAGCACTGTCCCCTGCAGGGCAGCTTTAGCGTCTGTGCTGATGGCCTTTGCAGGTTCTAGCCCACTGTGCTCAGCTCCAGGGACCACAGCTGTTTCACTGACCCAGCACCCCTTCACTCCAGCCGGCATCCGTACCCCTTGGCCAGCACCCTCACCCCTGCTGGCAGCCTCACCCTTACCTGGCACCCTCACCCTTACCTGGCACCCTTGCCCCCAGCCAGCACTCTCACCCTCAGCTGGCCCCTTTGCCCCTGGGCAGCACTTTCACACTTGTCAAGAGCATCAGTCCCTCAGAAACCCCTCTGTTGACTGCCCTCTGCCTTCAGTCTGGCCTCTTCCCTGGCTAGACTCACTCTCTCCTGTGTTCTCTGTTCCCTCTAGCTATTCCTTTCCAGCTACTGCATGGTCCGCTGGGGAAAAGTACCAGTGTAACAAATAGAACATTTTAAAACAGCTCCTTGTCTCATTATCCTAACGATAATGAGTCCTTTTCGTTTTTCCTCTTTTCTGCCTTCTCGTTATACCCATCTGTGGTTTTTACATGATGTCTTAGAGTTACATATACACCCAACTTGCCTTCCACCTTTCTGGTTCTTCCTTCTCCCTCCTCCCTAAGGGCCTTTTCTGCCAGCTCATCTCCTACACAGGTGGTGTTTGCTCCCACAGGTGCAGCTGATACCTGTTGCCCTATACCTCTAGTCTAGTCTCTCAGCCCGAAACCCACTGTTCCTCTTCCCTGGCTGCCCTGCAGCAGCTGAGGTCTGGAGCACCGACAGTTAAATGCGTCATGATCTACCCAGACTGGCTTTGTCCTGCTGGCTTCCCAGAGTGTCACTGTGGCCAGAAACCTCAGCATGGTGTGACTTCCTTGCTTTCTCACATACCTCAGTACAGCCCTGCCTAGACCCGTCAGCTGGCTCCACTTCTGCCCTTCCTCACGCTGAAGGAAATGGAAGTTGAAAATAAAAGTTTCCTATATCATCCAGTATTTAGAGACTATCTCCCTTCAAAAACCAGGGAAGTCAGACCAGCAGCTTCGTTGCCCCATGCACCCACCCACCCCATTACTGTGAGGTTCCCGTTTCTCTGGGTTAGCTGTGACGCAGCTGTTCTGTTGCAGCCCCCAGGATTTGGTGCTCAGGACCCAGATGCGCCTCCCTGGCCAGAGGGCCTACGCTCCGCCCGTGGACATGGTGTGGGACACCAGCAGAGGCTGCAGCGTGGCCTCCCTGCGGCAGGCAGTGGCTGACTTCTGTTCCCTTCCCGTGGAGAAAACCGAGATTGCCAAATACTTTCCCGAGACGTTTGAGTGGGTTCCCCTCTCGAGCTGGGTAAGGTGTGGGGCTTTCTCAGCATGGGCTTTCCTGCCATCGTTGACATGGGGAGGTGGTGAGTGGACAGTGTAGGAAAGCATGCTTGGTGAAGTTTTCACTGTAGTAGAGAATTAATTTTCCTAAAAATTTGAAATTGAGCTTTGCTTATTGAAGATGTTTGATTTTTTTCCACAGAGCCAGCAAATTGCCAAGAGGAAAAAGAAGAAAAAGCAGGATAATTTGCAAGGGGCACCTTATTACCTGAAAGATGGAGACACTGTTGGTGTCAAGGTGAATTGTTCAGCAGGGACTGACCACTCTGACAAGGAGCCAAGCTTAGGGAGGGTTTCTGTAGAGGCTGGTGGTCAGAGTTTCAAAGCACAGATAATCCCTATAATACACAGATCGCCTCAGAGAATGGAAAAAAGTGAGTGATCCACACAGCTAACTATAAGAAGACAGTGGAATCTCAGTTCCAAAACTTTTGTGTAAAACCAAAAAAAAAAAAAAAGCTCACTGCTGTTGAGTCGTTTCCAACTCATCATGACCCATCCTTAGCGGTATCTCTACAGAAGTAGATTGCCCAGTATTCTTCTGAGGAGTGGCTCGCGGGTTTGAACCACCAACTTTCTGGTTAGCAGTCAGGTGCCTTAGGTACTGCGCCACCAGATGTAAAATACCATTTTAGATCAATTTCATATGATTATAAGTGCAAAATTCTAAAATACCAGCAAACAAGCCCAGCAGTGCATTTTAATCAGTACTGCTGAGTGATGACCAAGTAGATTTATCCAAGGAAGGCAGAATGTCAGAAATCCATTTCTGTAGCGTGTTGTATTCCCAGATAAAGCAGAAAACCTGTAATTGAGTCAGCAGATCCAGAAAAGCATAGGAAAAAAGGTCATACCTACAGCCCGGGGTTTCTTCATGAACCTGGAGCCTGGTCGTGAATGTCAGACCCCAAATGAGGATTCCCTGTGTCACCACTTCTGTTCAACATTGCTCTAGATGACCGAGCCAGCGTACCAAGACCCCCACAAAATAAAAATGGAACAGAAGATAAATTTAAAAAGGAAAATATGAAACTGCTCTTACATGCAGTTTTTCTATAAAGATTGACAAGACTCTACAGGTAAGCCATTGGATTGATCAGGGAGCTCACAAGGTCAAGATACAGACCACTCCCAGGGGCCTGAAGCAGTACAGGCAGCCAACAGAAGAGCATCCAGCCCTTTCTGGAGATATTACCAAAACCTGCCTGAGCGATGTTAAAGTTCCAGGGATACAGGGCCTGTCAGCTTCTTCCCCAGTCTCTAAAGTTGGTGGGATTCCAGAGGAAAGCCAAACAGAAGAAACCGCATGGAACAGAGTGCAACGGAAGAGGGCATGGTGCGAGAGACCCAGGCAGCGCGTTTGGCATCTGGAGCCCAGAGGAGGCACGTGTGATGGCAGAGGCATCAGAAATGGGGTCTGCAGTCCTGGGCCAAGAGGATTGGCCATCCACATGGAAAAGAAACAGCCACAATCTTTGCTTCACTTTTATGAAGAGGGTCCCCAGATCTCTACTAGCTTCATGCCCCAGAAAACCAGTGTCCACCTTGTCCCACACAGTCAGTGGCAGTTGGATTGAAGACGGAAATGCAATATTTCTCAACCATTAGAAGAAATTAAATAGGAAAATACAATTTTAGGCTAAGCGGATTTTTTCCTTAAGCACAAATCAGAAAAAAGGAAAGATAAATCACAAACAGGGCGATGCTATATGCAGCACGATCGCTAACAGGATTGTTACCCAGAACATATAAAGCACTATCAGTATATAAATCAAGTCAGTACAAAAAGTGATCGAGGAGAGGAGCAGTGTGCACAGGCTCTGACCCAGCGGTTCCCAGGAGAGGAGAGCTGAGGAGGCTGCAGGCACTGGACATCTGATCGGCTCCCTGGGACCAGGGAACTGCTGGAGAAACAATGCACTTCTGTTTCTAGTGGCAGGATCAGAACTCCCCACGCTGCCGAGGGTGTCAGTCAGTGTAGCCACTCGAAGAGCTGCTTGGCGACGGGCAGTGGAGATAAAGTCACCCACACGGTGCAGGCAGACCTCATCCAGTTATACTGCACTATATTTCGCTTCTCAGATACTGCGGTTTTTACAAACTAAAGGATGTGGCAACCCTGCATCAAGCAAGACTGTTGGCGCCATTTCTCCAACAGTGTATGTTCACTTTGTGTCTCTCTGTCCCATTTTGGTCATTCTCACACTATTTCAAACTCTTTCATCATGCTATTGCACACTTAATAGACTATAGTATAAACATAACTTTTATGTATACTGGGAAACCAAAAAATGGTGATTCATTTTATTGCAACATTTGCTTTATCGCTATGGTCCAGGACTGAACCCACAGTATCTCTTAGGTCAGCCTGTGCAACTACTAATCCCAGTTCTATGCAGACCCCTTAGGAAACCTAACCTATGTCATGGGGGGCATGCAGCACTGTTTGCCAAAGCTATTACAGTAGCAGAAACCGTAAGGAACGCCAGTAACCCTTAGAAAGCCAGCAGATCAAATGGGCAGTGGGGGAGGGGGTGTTGGTACAGTAACATAGTACATGGCAGGTAAAAAGGAAGAAAGAGCTGCCACTCTCATGTGACTATACACATCTTTAATGGTGAGGGAGATCAAGTCACAGAGTGATGAACAAACAAAAGGAAACATACAGAACATGTATGTTTCAGAAAATGTCAGACCATCTAAAATGCTAGGCATTGCTGAAGGTCACATTCCTGTATAAGTAGAAATGAAGATGCCGCCATTCGTCTGTCTTACTGTGGTGGCTTGTCTGTTGCTGTGAGGCTGGAGGCTGTGCCTCCAGTATTTCAAATGCCAGCAGGATCTCCCATGGTGGACAGGTTTCAGCAGAGCTTCCAGACTAAGACTGTGAAGAAGGAACAGGCCATCTACTTCTCGAAGTATTGGCCAGTGAAAAACTTATGAATAGCAATAAAACCGTGTCTGATATATTATTGGGAAACTTTATGAATAACCCTGAAACATTGATAGAGTGCCAAAAGATGAGCCCCTCAGGTTGGAAGGCACACAAAACATGACTGGGGAAGAGCTGCCTCCTCACAGTAGGGTCGACCTTAAAGACGTGGATGGAGCTTCCGGGACCTCCGTTTGCTGACGTGGCATGAGTCAAATGTGGAGAAACGGCTGCAATCATCCACTGATAGTTTGAACATGGAATGTATAAAGGTTGGTATTTGTGGTAGTTATGTTTGTGTGTCAACTTGGCTGGGCCTGGTTGAGTGGCTGGGCAGCTGGTGGTAGTTATTCCCCATGATGAGACTGGCAATCAGCTCCATGGTGGGATCTACCACAAGCAGCTGAGTAGCTGCCTTTGGGATGTGGTCTGCTTCCTGTGTATAAAGAGAAGCCTTGGGGATAGTCTCTAGCTTATGGTATGTTTGGACCCTGCGTGTAACCGTGTCATTGTTCAACAGCCTGCCATGCTCTGCCAACCTTGGGACTTCTAATGGACTTGAATTAATGGCCTGCCATGTAGTTTGGTAACATCATGACTGTGCCTTTTTGTCAACCTTGGGCTTCTTAGCCTCAGCAGCCAGCAGCTGTCTGAGTGAGGAAAAGCCTCTAGCTTCAGTGGGCTGGGAGCTGGAGGCAGAGCTGAAGCCCAAGGCTGAGGGGTTTTCATCTAGCCCCTAGAGCTTGGCACTTTGAACTTGGACTTAAAGCCTCCAAATTGTAAAATTCCTGTTTGTTTAAGCCATCCCATTTGTGGTATATTCCTGTCAGAACGGCACTAGGTATCCAGAACAGTATCCTAGGCATTAGTGAGCTGAAATGGACTGGTTTTGGCCATTTTCAATCAGACAACCTTATGGTCTACTATGCTGGGGATGACAAATTGAAGAGGAACGGTATGGCATTCATTGTCGCAAAAAAAAAAAAAAGTTTCAAGATCTATGCTGAAGTACAATGCTATCAGTGATAAGACAGTATCCATACACCTACAAGGAAGATCAGTTAATACTACTCTTCAAATTTGCACCAACCAGCAAAGCTAAAGACAAGGAAATTGAAGATCTTAACCAACTTCTGCTGTCTGAAATTGACCAAACATGCAATCAAGATGTATTCATTATTACTGGTGAATGCAAAAGTTGGAAACAAAGAAGAATCACCTGTAGTTTGAAAATATGGCTTTGGTGATAGAAATTATGCCAAAGATCACAGGATAGAATTTTGCAAGATCAATGACTTACTCATTACAAATACCTTTTTCAACAATATAAATGGCATCTATACGTGTAGACTTCACCAGATGGAATACACAGGAATCAGACCAATTATATCTGTGGAAAGAGGCAATAGAGAAGCTCAATATCTTCAGCCAAAACAGGGACAGGAGCTGACTGGAACAGACCATCAACTGCTCATATGCATGTTAAAGGTGAAGCCGAAAGCAATTAAAACAAGTCCACACAAGCCAGATTATGACCTTGATTATGTGCCACCTGAATTTAGAGACCATCTGCAGAATAGTTTTGATGTATTGAACATCAGTGATCGAAAACCAGACAGATTATGGGATGGCACATCAAGAACATACATGAAGAAAGCGAAAGGTCATTAAAAAGACAGGAAAAGAACTGTCCTGGTTCCCTAGTGCCACTTTGACAGGAATATACCACACATGGGATGGCTTGAACAAACAGTTTATTCTCTTACAGTTTGGAGGCTTTAAGTCCAGGTTCAAAGTGCCAGGCTCTAGGAGCTGGGTGAAAGCTCCTCAACCTTGGGGTCCAGCTCTGCCTCCTGCTCCGGGCCCACAGAAGCTAGAGGCTTCTCTTCACTCAGACAGCTGTTGGCTGGTGAGACTGACAAGCCCAAGGTTGACAAGTAAAAAGGCACAGTCCCAATGTTACCAAACCACACAGCAGGCCATTGATTCAAGTCCATTGAAAGTCCCTAAGTCGGCAGAGCATGGCAGGCTGCTGAGCAACGACACGGCTACATGCAGGGTTCAAGCGTGCCATAAGCTAGAGACTGTTCCCAAAGCTGTTTCTTACATACGGGAAGCAGACCACATAACCAAAGCAGCTACTCAGCTGCTCCAATAGATTCCACAGTGGAGTTAATTACCAATCTCACCATGGGGAATAATTATATTCAGCTGCCCAGCCACTCAACCAGGCCCAGCCAGGTTGACACACAAACTTCACCACCACAGGAAGAAAAGACCAAATGAATGTCAGAAAAGACTCTGAAACTTGCTCTTGAATGGAGAATAGCTAAAGCAAATGGAAGAAATTACAAGATAAAAGAGCTAAAGAGAAGATTTCAAAGAGCAGCTTGAATAGACAGAATATTATAATGAAATGTGCAAAGACCTGGTGTTAGAAAACCAAAAGGGAAGAATATGCTCAGCATTTCTCAAGCAGAAAGAACTGAAGATAAATTCAAGCCTTGGGTTGCAATACTGAAGGATTCTATGAGAAAAATATTGAATAAGGCAGGAAACAGCCCGAGAAGAGGGAAGGAATACAAAGTGTCACTGTACCAAAAAGAATTGGCCAATGTTCATCCATTTCAGAGGTGGCATATGATCAGAAACCAATGGTATTGAAAGAAGTCGAAGCTGCACTGAAGGCAATGGAGTTTTAAAACAAGGCTCCAGGAATTGACGGGATGATACCCATTGAGATGTTTTGACAATCAGATGTTGCACTGTAGGCACTCACTTGGCTATGCCAAGAGATTTGGAAGACAGCTACCTGGCCAGCTGACTGGAAGAGATTCATATTTGTATCCATTCCAAAGAAAGGTGATCCCACAGAATGTGAAAATTATTGAACAGTATCAATATCGCATGCAAGTAAAATCTTGCTGAAGATAATTCAAAAATGGTTGCAGCAGTATATTGACAGGGAACTTACAGAAATGCAGGCTACATTCAGAAGAGGACGTGGAACGAGGGATATCGTTGCTGACGTCAGATGGATCTCAGGTGAAAGCAGAGAATACCAGAAAGGTGTTCACTTGTGTTTCATTGACTCTGCAAAAACATTCGACTCTGTGGATTATAACAAATTATGAATAACATTGAGAAGACTGGGAATTCCAGAACACTTTGTTGTGCTCATGAGGAACTTGTACTTAGACCAAGAGGCTGTCATTCAAACAGAACAAGGGGACACTGTATGGTTTAATAATCAGGAAGGGAGTGTGATAGGGTTCTATCCTTTCACCATACTTAATCTGCATGCTGAACAAATAATCCAAGAAGCTGAACTATATGAAGAACGAAGCATCAGGATTGGAGGAAGACTCATTAACAACCTGCAATATGCAGATGACATACCTTGCTTGGTCAAAGTGAAGGTGACTTGAAGCACTTACTGATGGAGATTAAAGACTACAGTCTTCAGTATGGATGATACCTCAACATAAGATGAAAATCCTCACAACTGGACCTATAAGCAGCATCATGATAAATAAAGAAAAGATAGAAGTTGTCAGAGACGTCATATTGGCTCCATGATGAGCACCAATGGAAGCAGCAGTCAAGAAATTAGATGACATATACACTGGGTAAACCTGGAAAAGACCTCTTTAAAGTGCTGAAGAGCAAAGGTGTCTCCTTGAAGATTAAAGTGCGTTTAACCCAAGCCAGGGTATTTTTAGTCGCCTCAGACGCATGTGAAAGCTGGACAATGAGTAAGGTGTTTTGGTGCTGGCGACGAGTACTCGAAGTACCACGGACTGCCAGCACGAACAGATCTGTCCTGGAGGAAGTGCAGCTCTAATGCTTCTTGGAGTGAGGATGGCCAGACTTCATCTCAGGTATTTTAGTCATGTCGGAAGGGACCATTCCCTGGAGAAGGATGTCATGCTTGGTAAAGTGGAGGGTCAGCAGAAAAGGGGAAGGCCCTGAATGAGATGGATTGACACAGTGGCTGCAACAGTGGGCTCAGGTACAGCAAGGATTGGGAGGCTGGCGAGGTACCTGGAAGTGTTCTGTTGGACATAGGCTCACTGTGAGTTGGAGCCTATTCGACAGCACATAACAGCAGTAAATCATGCATGATTTACTGGAATTGAAATTTATATATGTTTTTCATGCACGGTTTATTGGCATAGAGAATATAGTATCTGTTACATTTTTCTTAACCCAGGGTGGAGCAGTAGCAAAGCCATCCTGCAGTTAGTTCTTCAGTCAGTACCTGTGCCGTTGAGAGCCTGTTTATAATAGATGTAACTAAAGTTCACTCTCCTGGTTCTCTGAGGGGTGGCCAGCAGCCTGCAGATCCTCACTGGAATCCGGCAAGCCCTCAGCTGTGTTTGTGTAGCACGCACACTCCCTCCTGGCCTGTGTTCCGCAGGTGGACACTTCCAGGACATGCCTGGGAACAGCCGAGGGGAGAGACCAAGTCTTAGAGTAAAATGTATCCTGTATGAGACTGACAAAGGATTGGGGGGCTAGGAGGGGACCTTGGTCACTCAGTAGAACTTACTTTGCATCCTGGATCTGTAAAGGACTGGACTGGAAGCATTAGGGAGATTCCTAGCAAGCAAAAGACACGCAGTCCCTGGGCCCCTGGGCAGCTCCCAGTTAGCTGGGGGAATGTACTTGATAGGACACACAGCTGCGTTCCGTGCAGCACAGTGGTGAGAGGCCGGCCCAAGGCAGATGGGTGTCTGCACTCTGTCCCTCAGGTCTCCAGAGCCCAAGTGGTGGCTGGCTCTCAATCCCATTGTGAGCATTATCAGCTGATGGCGGAAGTCATGAAGTCCTTCCTACCACTCAGCTGCGTTGTTGCCGTCAAGCACTAGAATGTGTTCTGCTTGCTTGAGTCAGCTGTTGATGTTGTTTATGTGAAGTTGTATACCCTTTGTCAGTGTAGATCCTTTTTAAACTTACCTCTTAAATGAAGGCCAAAATGGCATCTGACTTGCTCGTTGATTCTTTTGAACATAGAATCTGCTGGAGGAAGATGACGACGATTTCAGCACCGTCCGCGATGACATTGGAAAGGAGAGACAGAGACAGCTCGCTCTGGGGAAAAAGAGAAGGTAAAGGGGACGCAGGCCCAGTGACACCTCTAGGTCTAGCACGCGGTTCCCTGTGGGAGCAGTGCTGGGGAGTGTTCCTGCTGACCAATTTTGACACGATCTGTAGATTAACTTCTAACAGAGCGTCTGGTGAGACATGCAAGGAGAGCGTAGACAGCAGATGGGTTACAAGGACCTGTCGTGGGTGCCGTCTCCCATCCGTGAGAACCACTCCCCCCTGCCCAGCCTCTTCCTGCTCTCTGGCTCTTGTCTTTCAGATGCCAGTGCCCTCAGGTCTCAGCACCCCAGTCACACCTCCCAGCCCCCGCCCCTGCCCGTCCGCCACACCGCTCTTCTCGTCTCTGAGGTTAGGGGGACGCCGACCGTGGACGTAGGGTCTGCACGCTCACGTTGCTTTCAGCACCACAGCTCCTTCCGCTGCCTGGACTGCCCTTCTCTGTCTCAAAGGGCTCTTTCCTCTGCCCACCTTTCAGATGGGGGTCCACACCAGGGCTGGGCTGCCCTTGCTCATGCTCCACAGCCTCCCCAAGTTACCTCATCTTTGGGGGACTCACTTCCTCCTCCCCCTCTGCTCCAGAGTGCTCACTATACCTGCCCCCGGCCCTCAGGCCACATACACCAACTGGAATCTACTGGGGCGCCCCCCAGATAGCTCAGGCTTCACATGACCGGTATGATTCAGCTTGGCCTCACACCACCCTGGTTCATGCCGTAACGAGGCAGTTACCCCACAGGTGCCATGGGCTGTCCTTACCTTCTCCCCACATCAGTCTCTCAAAATTGTGCCGCCTTTCAGTCTGCTGAGTGTGGCGAGAGGCTCCTGGAGCACGGAGCGGGAGGGCGGCCTCACCTGCTCTTCCCATTGAGGGAGCCCCTTTGCCTGGTGAGCAGCGGGTGGAGGAGACGAAGCAGAGCCAGGCTCGTTAGGAGGTTTGCAGGCATCGAGGGGACGCTGCCGCTGAGCCTAGTGCAGCTGGTGAGGCTGGAGAGGGGAGTGTGGACAGCTTAGTGGCGTAGTGAACAGGGGATGAGGTCGGTCAGGCGGGCAGTCAGTCACTCAGAGCTACATACCTCGTGGTGAGAACACTGCCCGAGTTAGCTCCCAGTTCGTCTTCCCAGTAGCCAGTCTGGGAATCTTGGCGATGTTGCCCAGCACTGCCGTGGCTACGTCACTGGTGCACAGCATGTGATAGAACACACTGTGCGGGAGCGAGAACGGAAGAACCATCACTGCACACACGACTCACGGCAGCTCTGTGAGCAGAAGCGGCCCGGCACGGAGAGCGTGCGGGGCCCAGTGCATTGATGGCTCCATTTGCAGGGGAGACGGGCCGCCGCGAGGGAAGGCAGGAGAGAGGCCATCTGGGCCCAGGGGCTGCTGCAGGCAGGTCATGTTCACACCTTGATTCAGCAGTGGGGACACAGGTGTGACTGGGAAAGTCTGTGGGGTTGTCCGTTTAAGGTTTGTGAATGTTATACTGCAGCCTGGAGGTGAGGGACAGAAGTCTCCGCTGGAAGACACACTGTGCCTGGCACGATGGGAGTGGTCCCAAGTGTGTGGCAGGCCAGGGGGACCCAGCCTCTGGGTACAGGGCTTGGGGAGGAGCTCCACTGTAGCACTCTGGAAATACTAGTCAGTATTGTAAGTGCGGCCCTGTGACCTCCTCTGACTTGACCCCTAAAACCCAGAATCGCCTTTGGAGTCATGGTAAAGCCCGACGCCCATGCTGGCACGCAATGCCCGTGTCAGTACTCCATGTGCACGTCAGCGTGTCAGTGACTGCAGCCCCGTGTTCCCTGCAGCCGAGAAGCCCTTCATGTGGAGAGCAGCGACACTTTCTCCGGAGCAGAGGCGCCGTCCCGGCCCCACAGACCAGAAGCGTCTCTCTCCATCCGTGTCGGGAGTTTCAGATAGCACCGACCACAGCCCCTGTCCCCTGGGGACGTGCCCAGGTGGCCGCGGCGCCCCTGTGCCTCATCTCGACAGCTGCACCCTGAGCTTCGCAGCAGGCGAAGCCGCCAACCCCACACAAGCGGGCAGCTGGGGACAGCCTGGGTGCTAGCCTTATTTCGACACAGCCTCCACACAGGGGCTTTCCGGTGCCCTTCCTCTCAGGCCAGGCGGGTGCTCACAGCCATGCAACACTATACGTCCTGTTGTACACGTGTGCCAATCAGACGTCAGCCTGACCTCGCGTTCCACTGCTGCCGCCCTTTTGCATTAACTGACTGCACGTATGGAAAAGATGGCATGTTGCTAAAATCCGACAAACCTGTTGTTGAATACATACGTGTTGAATCACTTTGTTCTCATGCTTGGTGTAGGTGGCTTTTGGTCATCTGTTAACGAACCCTGCCACCTCCTTCAACTACTGGGCTGCCCGGGACTCCTGGGTCACAGGAGGCGTGATCTGTTTCCTGGATCTCCTCACACATCACACATGCCTCAGTCTGGCTGAGTTACGGCTGCCGTCTCAAGTGTTAGCGCTCTCTCCTGACCGAGGAGACAAGGGACAAGGAGACCGAGAGGCAGGGCATCCTCCCGGTTACGCCCAGTTGGCTAGAGAAGGTGGGCCCAGAGGGGCCAGGGTCAGAGGCCACACCTGCCTGAGCGGGGTCTGCTGCTGCCACCAGGGCCTGGGCCGCTTCCATCTGGGAGCCTGGGGGGGGGGGGCAGCATCACGTTCTGTCCTCTCCGCTTCTCCCAGGCGTGGGGTCTTAACCATCTCATCTATTAAAACAACTGGGACAAAGCAAGCATGCTTCCTTGTGATTAAAGGTGGGTCACTAACTCGAGAGGGCTGTCCTGCCCGTCAGGACAGGCAGCACGTGCTGCTAACCGGGGAGGCTGCGGAGCGGTGCCTTTCCCAGGTTGGGCCGCAGGCTGAGGAGCGATTGCTCAGAGCACGTGCTGCGGCCTAAACCTTGATGGCAGTGCGATTTGGTAAGGACTCCGGCCACTGCGCGTCCAAGCCGGGCACCTAACCACTTTGGTCACTGAGTCTGAGCTGGGACTTGAGTGTTGAGGGGAAAAAAGGGACAGACACAAGTGAAGGCTCTCGGCTCGGTGCCTCCTGTTAGCGGTGTCCTACTCTGTCTGCGCTGGTCGCTGAGTGGGTGGCCCGGCTTTCCCTGCGCCGCCCTCTCTCCACCTCTGCTGTGTGTGCCTTGGTATCGGGAATGCTGCTTTATAGGAAACAACTTGGACCAGCAAGCTCAGTTTGTCGCTCATCGGCCAGCAGGCGCTGCACCCCCGGATGGAGACACGCGTGCGCGGGTGGGCGTCTTGGGTGTGCGCGGAGCTGTTGTTACCCGGGCTGGGGCCTGGGCTTCACGCCCGAGCTGCCCTCGTTTCTAATGCTTTAACTGACAGGCCTGCGGAGCGGCCTTCTGCCGTCTCAAGGTGGCGAGGCATTACTGTCACAACCCATAAAGCTTAGTTCTGGAAAAGTCGGAGCCTCGCTAGGCATGTCCAGAGGCCCCGAGCGTGGTGGGTGTGCCTTAGAGGGCCGGCCTCTGCGGCGCACGGCGGGCAGCCCGGGGGTCTCGCTTGCTGCTGTTCTGGGCACTAGAGGGGAGCGCCACTGAGGTTTTGTGAAAGAAAAAAGAACCAGTTTTAAAGTTTAGTTTCATTTGAGGGAGCTCTGGTAGCATAGTGGCTAAGACACTTGCCTGCTAACCAGACGGCTGGCGGTTCAAACCCACCAGCCACTCCTCGGAAGGAAGGTTGGGCAATCCTACTTCCATAGTGATACCGCCTCGGAAACCCAAGGAGGGGTCGCTATGAGTCGGGGCGACTCGACGGCACATAACAACAACAATAACAGTTTCATTTGATGCTGTCTCATGAGCTCTCTTGGTCAAGAGAAAACATTGTGGTCCTTTTCCCCAAGCAGGATTCGCTAAAGAAACATGGTTTATATTTAGAATTGCTGTATCAGTCCTCCTTTACAAATAACAAGTGTGTTTGGGTTTCAAGTAAATTCATACTCATGGGAAAAATTCTACTGGAAGAAATTGGAAGTGGTCTGGTTCTCACTGCCCTTCTAAGGAAATAGGGCTCCAGTGGTGGTGGAGTTCCAGCAAACATTCATTAAACTCTGACGTCGTTTCTGGCGAAAACGAGATGGGGCTGGCGGCAGGAAGGCCCTGCTCATCCAGTGCTGTGGCTTCGCGACGAGGGCTTCCGTGCGCGTGACGAGGACACCAGCAGCTGTCTCTCTCCTTCATTCCTTCTCTGCACCCCTCCAGGGCAAGGCCTTGACACATGCCCCAAGGTGCGGGGCCGCTGGGGGTACCTGGGAATTGCCAGCACCTCCAGGGAAAAGGGGAGCCAGGCGCCACACCCAGGGCCGAAGGTGCACCCAGCCTCCCTCCCTCTGCACCCCCACCGTCACCCTGGCCCAATGGTCCCACAGGGTGCCCACCACTCCCCTCCATTTGCCAGTGATGGACACCTAGCTCAAGCTGGCATGGGCAGAAGTGGGTATTTGTTGGCTTATGAAACTGAGTGGCCTCGGTGTCTGGCAGGGACGGGATCTCAGAGGAGGGTGCTGCTGCCCCAGGCCCCTGCAGGCTCCTCCCCCCTCCTGGTAGCAAGAGGCCACCAGCACCTCCAGAATGCCATCCTGTCCCAGAAGAGGGAGGGTAGGGTAAGTGTGGCTTCCCAAAGGGAAGGCAAATGTGGTGACTGGGAGAGGAGGCAGGTGCCAGGCCACCATGGCCCACCCCGTGTCGCCTGTGTCACACACTCACAGGCCTAGGTGTCAAAAGTGACAGCTCTCCCCACCTAGATACAGCCTGGCCACATGGACCCCTCTCTCAAGTGAGGCAGCTCAGAGTTCCAGGCCCTCCTACTCCAGGCCAGGTCACTGGAGAGCCCATTCCTCCGGGTGAGACCCAGGCCTGGCACTCCCAGGGCTCGGCACCAGTGCAGGGCCCATGGCTGAAGGACAGGTGTAAGTCCCACCCAGAGCCAAGGTACAAAGGGGTGGGGGTCAGGGGCAACAGACGTGACAGGACAGAAAGCGCGTGCCCCCCGCCCTGCCCAGGAAGCGAGTCCCAGGTGAGCGCACTGGCTGCCAGGTCCTGCACCCCGCGGGCGCATCCGCATCGGCCTCTGGGAAGGACTCCTCTCCAGGAGCTGCTTCCTCAGTGGGAAGTTCTGCAGCCCTGGATTGGCTACCCAGGGAACTGAGTGGGCAGGCTGTTAGCCAGCCTGCAGATTGGCTGGCAACACGATTGCCTGGGCAACTGGCAGCCTATTGAAGCACTGGTGGCAGCAGCCTGAGCAAGAAGCCTGAGCAACCCCAAAGCTGGTGGCTTTTCTTTCAAGTGTTTTGCAACCTGTCTTCAGCTCTTATACTTGGTAGTTAAGGACTCAGATGATAACTGAAAGGTGGGCAGTTCCAGCCAACCAGCTGCTCTAGAAGAGGGTGGCAATCTGCTTCTGTGAAGATTGACAGCCTGGGAGACCCTGTGGGCAGTTCCACTCTGTCCTCTAGGGGCGCTGTGGGTCAGAATGGACTCCACGGCAGTGGGTGTGGTTTGGGCTTTGC
>NW_006921593.1:25875625-25889253 GCF_000298275.1 Orycteropus afer afer
CGCCATGGTAGGTATAAGAGCTGTGCCCAAGCAAGCCCCTGCCCCAGTCAAGAGCAGGTTCGAAGGTGGCCCTTTCCACCTGGCTCTGTGTGCTCAGGGCTGCCCGCCAGCCCAGGCAGAGCCACTCCCTGTCCGGGCCTAGAAGGGCGGGCCTGAGCGCGCTCAGACCACCCTCCACCAGGCTGGCCTCCGCACACACGACAAATGGGTTGCAAATGTACACCGGCTGGCCCGGAGTTTCCTTGGAACCGGTTTACCAGTAGGCGCTGCCTGATCCCCGTTCATGGCCCAAACCCGTGTGTCATAGGTGTACCTCTTCAAAGAATGGTCCCCCAACTCTATTTCCAGGAGAGTTGGTTATAGAAAGCTGGCTGCCGAGGGATCGAGCCAGATGAATCCGGTGACGGCTATCATCGTCTTTAGAGCCTCTTGAGGTCCGCTCAAAAGGCTTCCCTTAGCTTTCCAGAGGCACCTAAGCGACAGCCGGCCCCCCATCCCACGCTGGACCTGCTCCCGTTTGGACGTGATGCTTGGAACTGTGTGGCAGCCATATTGCAGCCATAAGGCATTAACGCCTGAAACACATGGCCACATGGAGGGGCGCGCCTTTCAGAACAAACGCCGGACGTTAAATAGGGAAGAAGCGAGGGAGAGTGCCGGGGAGACAGCCAGCAGTCCCCAGGCCCGTGCAGCCCTGCCATCTGACGTTCTCTTCTGGGGTCCCCATCCCTCGCTCCAGGAATCTGGGTGAAGTGACCTTAGAGACGCAGCTTCCTTGAAATCAAGGCCCTCAAACCGAGAGGGATCGCGAGCTGCAGGGGCCTCGCAGCAAAGGTTTGAGAGCGGATCTACTGGCTTCGGCTCCGGCTCCGGCCTGGGCAGAGGCCAGGGCGCCTGCAGGCCGCGGCCTTTGCAGCTGAAAAACGTTTCCCAATGCGCTTTGCAGAGATGTTGACAACCAGGATTTTATGTCGAAGCACAAGGACTGATGACCGCATCTGCTCACGGAAGGTCAAAAACAGGCGCGTTTTATTTATTCACAGGAACGACTTATTTACAACGCTCAGATTCGGACTATGTACATAACAATACAAGGGCGGCTCTTCCAGGGGTCGCTGTATAAATTAGGATTATAAATACGAGGGGGAGTCCCACCCGAGGGCGCTAGGCCCTTCCTCCTAGACCGGGAGCCTCAGGGCCCCTTCCTCCCGCGCTCCGGCAACACTCCGGCGACACGGCAGGGACGCCGCGGGAGGCAGAAGGCGCCGGGCAGGTGCGCGCGAAACCCGTTCTCACTGCAATTACAGAAACGCATTCTCCTGACCCAAAGCAAGGTCTTTCCCAAAGGGAGGCCCTTTGGGCCTCGGGGTGCCCCGTGCTGCCCTCACCACGCCAGGCCTGCCTGCATCCCCAAGGCCCCAGCGGGCCCTGGAGCCGACCGAGGGCCCAGAATTGCGGGGCGCCCCAGGCCGGTGAGGCAGGCCAGCAGCCCGGCCCGGTCCGGCACCGTCGCCTTTGTCAGCGTGATTTCCGGTGGATACCTAGCTTCTTTCTTTCTCAAACTCCCTGCACCCCAAATGACTGTTGGTGGGAAATCGAATCACAGACCTAGAACGGTGTCACGCACCATTTCCCCACCCCACATGACGGCCAGAGGCCACCCTGTCCTCGCCGGAGCTGAGATACCTTCACTCGCAGCCCCTGACGCCCCCTACTGAGTCATGGACTCGGCCTGATGGTAGGGCTGAGGTCCCAGTGAGGCACCCCCTCCTCAGCAGGGGTGGGTCACCACACCCAAGGCCATGTTCCGGAGACTTAGCCCAGCCCCCAAGGTGGCCCATCCCCGGGGTGCCTCGACCACAGCGCCAGCGTTGCCCGAGGTGCACTGGTACAAGGGGAGCCATCAGGAGTCTGTGAACTATGTGCAATGCAGTGACTCAGGTGGGGGCCTGGCCAGGGCTGCTGCGCCACGCCAGGGCTTTTGTTGAGGGCAAACCCCTTCCCAGGATGTGGCCTGAGCTCCAGGAGGTGTGAGCCTCTTTGGAAGGCGCACGGAGGATACAGTCAGTATTGACGGCCAAGACCCTGTGACGGGAAACCGGTGCCCCAGGCTTCAGCCCCTGCCCTATACCCCACCTGAAAAGGTAACCCTCTACGGGCACTGCCCCCCCCCCCGACTGTTCCAGCTTGGTCTTGGGGTTGGAGCTCACACCGCCTGTGGCTAGAGACAGAGGCGACACAGATGTGTTGGTCTTGAAGTCTGAGTCCCTGCAGCGGCACTGTCAAGACAACAGCCTTCAACCCCCAGGGGGTAAGAAGCAGGGGCCCCACAGCCCTGCCCACCCACAGCCACACTTGCCTGGGAGCATTGGCCAGGGAACCAGGCCAGCCTGTCCCTCACCAGCACCCAGGAAATGTCTACACACAGACACTGGGGGGAGAGGGGAGGGCTGACCACGTCATCTCCTGTCTCCAGGGAGGAGCGGGGTGCACCAGGCCAGGCTTGAGGGACTGGGGACCTGAGGATGGGCCAGCTCGGGGACACAGCCAGCCACTGCCTTCAGTGGGAGGGGCTTCTCCTCTCTCTTCACTTCAAATTAACATCAACAGTCTGGGAAATGGATCCATGCCATGCGCCACCTGCCGACCAGGAAACTGCAGGCCTTTGTGGGCAACCTTCTCCGTGAGGGGACGGCAGGGGGAAGGAACCGGCTCGAAGGCAGCTGCGTTGGTGTCAGGCCCCACGGGGTGGGGTGGCCGAGGGGTGGTAGCACCAGAGGGCGGCAGCCTCAGTCCCGGGCGCGCAGCACGCAGGCCGCCAGCGTGGATGCTAGGCCTCGGCGGCCACCCGGCTCAACTCCTTGATCCCACACAGGATGCGCTTCATGTGGCCCACCTTGGTCACGCCCAGGTCCTGCGGGGGAGGGGACAGCCATGGGTGTGGGGTGCAACAAGGGTGAGGGCCACTGAACGGTGACACAAAGGGGCAGTCGGCACACCTGTGACACCACGTCCACGCCAGACACATTGTCCCCTGTGCTGTACAACATCACTGACTCGTCAGGGACAAGCCATTCAGGACAGAGCTGGGCAAGTGGACAGCACGTAACACGGAGAGCCACTGTTCATGATGCCCGAGGTGGCCTGTCACTTCTTGGGACAAAGGTGGCAACTCGAGGCCTAGACTTGGACGCCACAGCCGGGCAGGAAGACGGCCCTGGTATCTGGGGCAGTCCTGGCTGAGAGCTAAGTGAGCCCAAGACAGCGGAGGCCGTGACTGTCCCCGCCGCCAGTAAAGGGGCCAGAAGGCCACCTTACGGACGACGTGCTGCAGGAAACACAGCCACCTCGCGTTTGTCTGGCTACCACATCAACAGCCCGTCCTCACCTCGGGTCAGTCTGGCAACCGTACTAAACAGCCCATCCTGGTTCACCAAGTCCTGACTGTGAACTCGCCTGGTCACTAAGATGTATTACCCCAAAATCAATATACTGGCGGGCTCTCACTGTCACTCATGCAGGTTGCATAGTAACTGGGTCACAGATGCACGAGGCGGGCTGGGAGCTCGAGAGCGGAGCCCCAGAGCTCTGCACAGTAAGGACATCAGCAACCCCCGGGGAGGGTGCCTCTCACCAGAAGGTGGTGCGCACCACAGCTCTTCAGCTGGGACTCAGCAGCTTAGGCTACTTCCCAAACAATGTTTTCAATGTTAAAATGCTCTGCTAATTAAGGAACTCTGGTGGTGGAGTGCCTAAGGCATTTGACTGCTAACCAGAAGGTTGGTGGTTCAAACCCATCTGCCACTACACAGAAGATGACTGGGCAATCTACTTCCATAAAGATTTACCACCTTGGAAACTCAAAGGGGCTTGCTGAGTCGGAATCAAGCTAAGGAAATTAGTCCTTCCTCCCCAGTACATGTACTCCTAGCTTTGCCTGGGCCAGGTGGGGCCGCCACGTCCCCTGTGGTCTGAGGAGAAAGCTGAGAAGCAGCAGGACTGTAGGACACAGCAGGTGGGGGAAAGACAGAGGCCGCGTGAAGGTGACCGTCAAGTACCTTGAGGTCCCTCCGCTCCAGGTGCAGGAGCTCGGAGCCCCGGATGTCATGACGTGTGAAGATGTCCTTATACTCACAGAGACTCAGGTGGTCCAGCCAGGCAGCCACCTCCTCTGTCCCCCAGAGGTGCACTGTCAGAGACGGAAAGCAGGAGCAGTGAGTGCCAGCCCGCGCCCACAGCAGACCCTGACCCTGCGCCAGCCCGGCCCCGTCGGGAGAAGAGGCAGGGTCACCAGCTCCGGGCGAGTGCGGCAGCGGAAGCAGGGTCGTTCCTGCCAGGCCAAGGAGCAGCTTTCGGAGGGGCATTTTCCAGCATGCCCCAGGAGGGAGCGGAGCCCCCCAGATGGGGGCAGCATCGCCTGGCTACAGTGACGGGACCCCTCAGGGGCCCTGGCAGGAAGGAGACATGCAAGATTCAGATTTCTGGTCATCACACCCACAATCATGAACAGAAACCCAATTTCCTGTCGCATGTGCTAAGAAAATCAGAAAGAGCCTGCCCTTTGTGGCAGCCAACGCCACCCTCAATTGGGGCGGGCACAGGGTGGCGGAGCACGAAACACCGATTGACTGACACAAAGCAACATCCCTGAGCGCTCTTGTCCGATTTCACCAGCCACAATCACCAGCCCGGAAGTATGATTGACGCATCCATTAGACAGTAATCAGCAGGCGGAGGGACAGGCCCAGCAACAGGTCCTGGCTGGCAGCCTGAGTCTGGAGTGTTTGCATCTCCAAGGTTGTCACTGTCACCTCTGTCCCCTCCCCCCGCCCACCATCACACCGTCCGGAGGGGAAGGAGGAGGTGGGGCCCTCACCCTGGAGGGCGCCTGGAAAGCATGGTCAGGACAGAGCGTGGTGGTGGACACGGGACAGGAAGGGCGTGGTCGGCGCTACAGACTGACCACTGGTGTGCACTTTGGGGCCAGAAGGCGCAGGGATGGGGACAGACGGGCAGAGCCGGCAAAGGCCGAGCAGGGAAGCAGACACGAGGCCGATGGGCCAGGGCCGCTGGCGGGAGGTGGCAAGTACCCGGGGCTCCCAGGCTGCTGCGGGCTGCTTTGTTCTTGTTGTTTTTCTCCTTTTTGAACTTGGTCACGAGGCGAAATTTACCGCTGCGGCTGCGTTTGGAAAGATCCAGCACTGCACCCTGTGGGGAAAGGGAGGAGCTCTGAGCGTCCGCCCGGCACCCCAACCTCAGGACAGGCCGGGCCTCCGGCTCAGGGAGGCGGCAGAGGCTGGCAGGCCAGGAAGAGGCACCTCCAGGCTCCGCAAAAGCCTGGCCCCTGCTTTACTCCCAATTTTCAGGGCTTTCACAAGTAGTTGTGATCATATGGTGTCCATTTTGATAGTGGTGGTTTTTTTTTATTTCATAAAATATGCCCATTTCTCATGAGATTTAACACTTTGTAAACATTAGGTGAATATTATTCTCCAAAGGAGCTCTGGTAGCGCAGTGGGTAAGGCATTTGGCCGCTAACCAGAAGGTCTGAGGTTTGAACCCACCAGCTGCTCTGCAGAAGAGACTGGGCAGTCTGTTTCCATAAAGATTTACAGCCTTGAAAACATTTACAGCCTTGGAGGTCAACTATGAATACAAATCGATTCGAGGGCAGCGAGTTTGGTTTTTTTGGTTTATCATACTGCAAGCTGGTGATTTAAACCCACCAGACACTCCACAGGACAACAGACCTGGCAGTTTGCTTCTATAAAGGTGACAGCCTAGGAAACCCAGTGGAACAGTTCTGATCTGTCCTACAAGGTCACAGGAGTCGGAATCAACTCAAAGGCAACATTCAGTTGTTGTTTTTTTTTTTTTTATCATACTGTGATACACAAACGTTATGAAATAAGTCATTCAGCCAACCTTCTAAAGTTGGAGTGTTTGGTCATTATGACATCAAGATCACCTTTTTAAAGGAACCTCCCCTAGCCTATTAGAATGTAATTAAATATTTACGGGTCAGCAGGGAAGAAGTCTAGTTTACGGAGTCACTCCTTGTGTCCTCTCCAACACAGCACTACCAGCGATTTCTGTGCACACACAAATGCAGCAGCTTGCACTTACACATGGGTGTCACCCAGCACTACTAGAAAATACAGTGTAATGCCCTTCTTTTTCAAGTGCAATAGTTTTTTCTTGCCAGGGCTGACCTAGATTCTACCCTAGATTTTACCTGAGCAATATACGAAAGATTGTCTGAGGCCATCCCTATGGCTTTGCCCCCAAAAACAGACTTGACTAAAATTCATTCTTATATACAACACAAAGACAAGAATGTTTATGATTATCAAACCTGGTCATTCCAAAAACATTTTTTCTGAACATTCTGGTCTTGATCCATTAGCTCCAGGGGCTACAGAATCTTCCAGTGCAGGATTCATTTCTGGCCTCAAACCTGAAATCTCAGCTCTAGTAAAGGGACCAACTAGACTGGAAACAGTTCCCGTTGCTGAGCTGACTACGTAGCTCACAAGCTTTCTCAGACCGTGGAGAACCAACCAACCTCCAATGCAAACAGATGGCCTTATAATGACAACAGCTAGATTTAAGGCCTTAGAAACTCTATGGGGCAGTTCTACTCTGTCCTATAGGGTTGCTATGAGTCAGCAGACTTGCCTTGAATATAGTGTAATCTGTTAAAACATTTAGCTACTGGAATACATAAAGTTTCTTTAAAAAACTATAAAACTACAATTTGATGGCAGTGGGTTTTGGGGGTTTATCCAACAAAGTAAATCCAAGCCCTATGAAGGAACTGAATGTGGTACTTGCAATTATTGCAAGAAATCTGGGCAATGGAAAAAAGACTGCTGCTACAAGTTCAAAACTAATCAAAAGAAGCTGTATAAACAGGAAATCCTTCAACCAGATATGGAATGAAGGGAATCTGAAGACAAAAAAGGGACTTTTCCTATAGTTGCACGTAACCATCAAGGATAAACTACCATGCATATTAATGGAGATCCTTGTACATTTGTAATTGACACTATAGCCGCCCTATCTTCAATTAACCCCAGTTGTTTACAAAAGCCTCTGCCTCGGAGTACAAAAACTTGAAAAATTGTGTATCAAGAGCAATCTTTGATACACTCCCAATCTATTCCTATTTCTTTAGGTCTCACTGAAGACCTTTAGCCCAGATAGTGCTGTTAATTTGTTAGGCTGTGACCTTTTGTCTACATGGGTCTGCCATTTACAATTTTTGGAAAAGGAAGACATATTTTTAAGCTATTGAGAACCCCCAGAATCCCACTGAGGGATCTAAATCAGAGCTCATTCCGAGGGAAGAAGCTGCTTGTGGTGTGCAAACACTGGTCACGCATGAAGAAAGTCCAGTCCGTCTGACCCTCCTCCCCCTTTTTGCATCAATTCCTGAATACCTATGGGCCACCACATCTACCGATGTGGGGCATGTTTTACAGCAAAACCCACTACAATTCAAGTAGACGCCTCGAAGCCTTTACCAAGGTTTCCCCAATACACCCTCAAGTGAGAAGCTAAAGGAGGAACAGCCTCTATCCTTCAGAACTTCCTTTTGAAAGGATTAACTGCCCCCTACACCAGCCCTGGTAACACCCCTGCATTTGCTGTTAAGAAACCCAACAACAAATGTTGGTGGTTTGTTCAGGATCTGCAGGCTATCAACCACATTGCTATTCCTAGATTTCCCATGATCCCAAACCCCCATTCATTACTTTGTAATGTTCCTCCAGATGCCACCCATTTTATAGTAACTGACATCTGTAGTGCTTTCTTTAGTATCCCTGCCTGTGCACTCAGAAAGCCAGTGTTTGTTTGACTTCACCTGTGAAAAATCAACAATTCACCTGGACTGTAATGCCACAAACTTTTATTTAATCTCCTACTTATTTTTCTCAAATCTTACATGCAGACTTGCAACCTTTACAAATTACAAATATGTTCACTCTACTGGAATATGTTGATGATTTACTAATCTGCTCTGCCTGTCAGCAGACTTGCCTTGAAGATAGTGTAATCTTGTTAAAACATTTAGCTACTGGAAGACATAAAGTTTCTTTAAAAAACTACAATTGGCCCAACTTTCTGTCAAGTATTTAGGTCATTTAATTTCTGCAGAAGGCATTTCTATTGATCCTTAGCAGAAAGAAGCTATTTTTGCATTCTCTATACCTGAAACCAGAAAAAAATTACAGCTGTGAGTGTTCTTGCATTCTGTGGCTACTGTAGCACAAATCTCTTCTTTATATTGAGGTATAATCCATACTGCAGACTGTAGTGTCCAATCTTCACCTTTCAAGTCATCCTTACTTTCAGCAAGCAAAGTTGTGTCATCAGTGTTTCTTAGGTTGTTAATGATTCCTCCTCCAATCCTGATACCATGTTCTTCTTCATATAGTTCAACTTCTCGGATTATGTGCTCAGCATACACATTGAATAAGTATGTGGAAAGGATACAACCCTGACACACTCCCTTCCTGATTTTAAACCATGTAGTGTCCCCTTGTTCTGTTTGAACAGTAGCCTCCTGGTCTGTGTACAGGTTCCTCATGAGCACAATTAAGTGTTCTGGAATTCCCATTATTTTCAACACTACCCATAGCTTGTTATGATCCACACAATTGAATGCTTTTGCATAGTCAATAAAACATCTTTCTGGTATTCTTTGCTTTGAGCCAAGATCCATCTGACATCAGCAACGATATCCCTCATTCTACATCCTCTTCTGAATGAAGCTTGCATTTCTGGAAGTTTTGTCAATATACTGCTGCAACCATTTCTGAATTATCTTCAGTAAGATTTTACTTGCAGGTGATATTGATATTGTTCAATAATTTCCACAATCTATGGGATCACCTTTCTTTGGAATGGGTACAAATATGGATCTCTTCTGGTCAGTTGGCCAGGTAGCTGTCTTCCAAATCTCTTGGCATAACTGAGTGAGTGGCTCCAGCAGGGCATCCATTTGTTGAAACATCTCAGTGGGTATTCCATCAATTCCTGGAGCCTTGTTCTTTGCCAATTCCTTCATTGCAGCTTCGACTTTTTCCTTCACTGCCATTGGTTCTAGATCATATGCCACCTCCTGAAATGGATGAAGATCAACCAGTTCTTTTTGGTACAGTGACTGTGTATTCCTTCCATCTTCTTTTGATGCTTCCTGCATCATTCAATACATTGCCCATAGAATCTTTCATTACTGCAACTCAAGGCTTAATTTTTTTCCTCAGTTCTTTCAGCTTGAGAAATGCCGAGCGGGTTCTTCCCTTTGGGTTTTCTAACTCCAGATCTTTGCACATTTCATTACAGTAACTGGTTTGTCTGCTCAAGTTGCTCTTTGAAATCTTCTGTTCAGCTCTTTTATCTTGTCATTTCTTCCATTTGCCTTAGCTACTCTCCATTCAAGGGCAAGTTTCAGTGTCTTCTTACATCCATTTTGGTCTTTTCTTCTTTTTAATGACCTTTTGCTTTCTTCATGGATGATGTTCTTGATGTCATCCCACAATTCTTCTGGTTTTCAGTCACTGGTGTTCAATGCATCAAATCTATTCTTTAGATGGTCACTAAACCCAGGAGGGATACATTCAATGTCATATTTTAGCTCTCGTAGACTTGTTTTAATTGTCTTCAACTTCAACTTGAACACATCTGCTTAGATTTCCCTAATTACCATCTAGAGTTTTCTCTATTCGTGCATGAAATATCTGGAAATGCTTTAGGTGTGCTGACGCAAAAATGGGAGGCAACAGAGGCCTGAAGCTACCTTCTTTTCCTTAGAGCTGTAGCTGTCACTGCCAAATCAGTAGAAACTACTGCCAGCACAGCGCTGGGTCATTTTCTGGATGTTGACATGCCCACGCTGTATTGGCTTTACTTAATTCTGTTGTTTTTTAACTTTTAACTGTGATTTGGGTGAAAGTTTACAGAGCAAATTGGTTTTCCACTCAACAATTCATACACATTTTGCTTCAGGACATTGACTGCAATCTGTACAATGTTAACAGCTCTCTTCCCACTTCCTCCCTGTGGTTACTGTTTCCATCCATCCTTCTTTCCTATCCCTCCCAGCTGTCTGAGCTTTATTACTGTGCAAGGCTGCCCTTTGATCTCATAAGGTTGGTTGTTCTAGGGAGTGTGTCCTTGGTGTTATTCACCTTATAGGCCTATTGTGTGCCTGAGAATTGAGCCATGGGGGCCATAGTGTCGGGGATTCCTAAGTCTTTCAGGCCAGTAAGCCTGATAATTTTTATTATTTTGAGTTTCAGTCCACATTTTTCTTCCCCTCTATCCAGGACCTCCTACTACGGCCCATTTCAGAGTAGTTGGCAGTGGCAGCCAGGCACCGTCTGGTTTTTGGGTTCTTGGGTTGTGAAGTCTGGGATTCGTGTTGTCCGTAAGGCCTCTGAACTAACTGCCCCATTCGCCTCTGATTTTCTTCATTCTGCTTTGCTTTGGTTGGGGAGACCAACAGTCATACCTTAGTTAGTTCTGTTTTAACTCAACATCTTTCTAATAGCACACTCAAGTCTTACAAAGTCCTTCTAGCTACCTCCAATGTTGGACTCAGTTCTGTGGCTGACCTGAATCTAACCACCCTTCTCCCCACTGTTAATGAGAATACCTCTTCTTCTCATGATGGTTCAGAGTTAATTGAACAATTAGTGACCCTTCAGAAGGACATAAAGGAAACTCCTTTAACCAACCCTGTTTTAGTCTGATTTGTAAATGACTCTTATCTGAAGCCTACTCCTAGTTCTCATTAACAAGCTGGGTATGCTGCTGTTACAACTTCTACCAAAGTCTTGGAAAGTCAGGCTCTCCCCAAAGCCACTTCAGCCCAACCTGATTGCTAAACTGACTGCTCTCCCTAGAGCCTGCAGGACTTCTGGAGAGTGCGTGAATATTTTTACGAATTCTCAGTAGTGTTTTGGAATTGCACGTAATTTTGGTTATAGCAACAGATGATTTCTAACTCTTCTGGAACTGCTATAAAAAAATGGCACTTCAGTGGCAGACCTTCCAGATGCTTTGTTGCTCCCTTCTGAAATTACTGTTATAAAAATGCAAGCTCCCCAAGCAAAGGGAGTACCCCAACTGCATGGCCACTAAACAAGCTGCTTCTCAAAGTCTCTCAGCTCTCATGAAAACCAAAGATGGAGATTATCCAGATATATCGCATATTTTGCCCTTTGTGAATTACTTTAGAAAAACACCTAAAACATCAACAATTAGCCCAAACTGAGGAAACTGAGACCTAGAAAAGGCAGGGCTGCCACCAGGATCCCAGTCCTAAACTGTGTACTGGACCAAACATGAAAAGGGTCTTCCCCACATTTTTATGTGTTCCTACGACATGAGCCTTACATGGTCATTCTCATGGGGACAAGATAAATGAGTGAGATCAGGAAAAGATACTGGTGGGGACAGTTTTTTGAGGCCACTTTACACATGACTGATTACTGCCCCCTATGTGTCTGCTGTAATTCTCAGAAACATTTTACAGCCCACCTGGATGATACCCTCCGCAGTTTGGGCACGTGCTCAGATGGCAGACAGACTTTATCTGGTTTTATGCATAGTTACGACCATCAACAGTTACACAAACAGATTGGTGATGATTTCAAGATTTTCACATTGAAAAGCAGCTCTCCCCTGCCAACTCTGCCAAGAAACTCCTTGAAAATGTTGTATCTACTTCAGGACACCACAGACTCCACGTCCATGTTTGCACTATAACCTACACTGCCACCAGCAGGCAAGCCTTCAGTGGGCTGGCTTTGTTGAGCCAGCCTCACCCCAGCTTACCTGCACTTCAAGCCTTGTTTTCTCCTCTCGCCCGTATTCTTTGTATATTGCCTTTCTTGTCCCCTTCTGTGTATTTTCAAGGGGCCTCAGACCCTTCTGTGTACAGGGTGTGGATGAAGGGGGAGACTTCTCATCAGGGGCCCCTGCTCTCACCTGGACCCAACCTCCTCATCCCTTTCTTCGGGGTCTTGTCAGCTTCCTCTAACTTCTGACTTGAACACTTAGTTATTTCTTTGTTATAACAATCGAAACATTAAGGCTATAAATTTACTTCAATGCAGAGTGCTGGTTACACCTTAAAAACTGACGTCAAATGTTAATTTTCTAAATGGCCTATAATTAGACACTGGAAAATGTATGGTTCTTTAAGTTTCCGTTTCCAAATGGTTGAAGGTTGTATTTATGTACTTGATAGCAATTCTAGTCTCGACAGCAGAAGGCATAAGAGCAGGAAAATGCTCCGGCTGGTTGTAAGCACAAGCAGAATAAAGGCTCTGTGCTCAGTGGGTCCAGGGAAGGGGAACGTGAGTGCTGCAAAGAGCTGTGCTGGAGGGTGGGGCGGGAAGAGGATGCGGTGGGAAAAACGCAGGGCAGGAGGTCTACATCACCCCGTGACCAGGCAGGCCCCAGGCTGTGACGCCAGGACTGTGCAGGCCCTGGGCCACAAGCCTCCCACTGCAGCAGCTGCTACAACACCACAGCAGACAAAACCACTAGCCCTTCCTGTCTTCACAGAAGGGCCAGCAGAGGCACTGGGAGCACTGTGTCGAGGGCTGTGCGGGCTGCACTTGTGGCCACGTACCTCCTCATCCCCTGGCTCGGGGGGCTGGCAGAGCCAGGGGGCATCCGCCAGCTTCCTGAGCTGCAGGTCCGTCTCAGCGAGAGCCGCCACCAGCCGCTCCTTCTGGGGGGGATCCAGCTGCTGCTCAGTGGGAAGAGGCACAGCTGTTCACTGGGCAGTGAGCGAGGAGCCCCCACCCCCGGTCCCCGAGATGGGGGGTCTTCTGCTTGGGTGGAGCTTCTAGGGAAACTGAGTCACAGAGCAGTGCATATGGGGCCTAACTCAGAACCTCCCCTTTGGAAGCAGTGGAGCAAACCATGCCTGCCTGGAACTCACATCCACCAGGGGCTTGGTTCACTGTGTGGTCCCCCTGTCCACAAGGAGGCCAGGGGCAGTTCACCTACACCCAGTGCGCAGGAAGACAGTGAGGCAGGAAGGCCACTGCTGTGACATTTCAGGAGGCAGTGGGATGTTTCAGAATGAGATGGGAAGACAGTAGAGAAGCTGGAGTTTGGGGCATCTCCAGTCCATGCCTTTGAGCAAGTTGACTACCTCCTCAGGCAGGCGCCACCCCACCCTGGCCTTGCCCTATGTGACTGTGACACCGGGCCTCACCAAGGCAAACTCATTGGACGTGGATGAGGAGGGGACGGGCACTGTGGCTGCGACCATTATGGGCGCCACCACCCCTGGGGACTTCTAATCTGCCAACTGGGACAGGAGAGTGGCCGTCAGTGAAAGCTTACAGCCTGCACAAGACACCAAGAGGGCACAGACCCCTCCACGTGCCAGGACCAGGAGGCAACCGAGGTTCCCCCCACGCTGAGGTCTGGAACCCCAGAGCAGGGATTCCGGACTGAATGTGAGCCTAGTGGAGCCTGCAGCTGGCCGCCCACCTCACCGGAGCCACCCTGCGGCTGGCCGCCCACCTCACCGGGGCCACCCTGCGGCTGGCCGCCCACCTCACGGGGCCACCCTGCGGCTGGCCGCCCACCTCACC
>NW_006921593.1:25889353-25906407 GCF_000298275.1 Orycteropus afer afer
GGCCACCCTGCGGCTGGCCGCCCACCTCACCGGGGCCACCCTGCGGCTGGCCGCCCACCTCACCGGGGCCGCCCTTCTTACCAGGGCCACCCTGCCAGCCAGGAGCAGCTCCGTCTCACTGCGCAGTGCTCTGATGTTGTTCACCATCTCCAGGACAAAGCTGCAGTTCAGGGCCTACGAGGGAAAACACATGCATGGAGCAGCCGGGGCACGGACACCGAGGCGGGGGCTGGAGTCCGGCTACCTCTGTGGCTCGGGGTTTGCCGTAGACTCGGTCCATGGCGTTGGAGCTGGCGTTGACAGCGTGGGCGAGCTCCTGCTCCATATCCTGGTAGGACTGTGCGATCTCCCGGATGCTGGGGAGAAAGGGACACAGCACTCATCAGACAGCACGACCTCACGAGGGCGTGGGCTCAGAACTGCCCAGAGAGTGGGGCAGAGACCACTGCCGGGCCCCAGCACAGGATGGCCTTCAGATCCACTCCAACCAGTGGCCAGAGGAGACCTTAGACAGGGAACCCAACACAGAAACCAACCTTTCCTAGTAGTCTACCAGACCAGTGGATAAGACAGCCCAAGGCAGACACACAGCCTGTAGACAGCTGTGGTCAGGGACCCACCCCAGGCAACTACAGGGCCCAAGGCAAATTCACCAAAGCAGCCCAGAAACCCACCACCGTCGAATCAACACGACCCTACAGGACAGAGTGGGACTCAGCTGCTAAACTAAAGGTCAACAGTTCAAACCCAACAGCTGCTCACGTGACAGGAGAAAGATGTGGCAGTCTGCTCCCATAAAGATTTTAGCCTTGGAAACCCTTTGGTGCAGTTCCACTCTGTCCTCTAGGGGCACTGTGAGTCTGAAATTGACTAGACAACAACGTGTTTTTTTGTTTTTTAATTTATATAAACGTGAAATGACACTAATAGAGAAAGATAATCATCAGTGTATCTGAACTGCCTGACGACTGTCATCGATGGTCTTCCTTGGCATTCTAGCGTTTGGCTGCTAACCAGAAGGTGGGAAGTTCAAGTCTACCCAGATGCACTTCAGAAGAAAGACCTGGTGATCAACTCCCAAAATACTAGCACAGAAAACCCTCTGGAGCCCAGTTCTGCTCTGACACACGTCAGTTTGCCACGAGTGGAATCCACTCGAAGGCAACTGGTTCCTAAATCAACCTGTGAGTGGAGGGCAAGCCAGCTCTTTGGGGTACAGAGAGGTGAAGCGAAGGGGCTGAGGGGGACACTCCCCTGGGAATGAGGCAGCTTTGTAAATGCCTGTGGGCTTCACCTCCCGCCCACGGCACTCCGACAATCTCAGGAAGATGGTTTGTCCGAGCCAAGCAAAGCCCCAGCAGGCAGCCCACCAGAAGCACCCTTGTTCACCAGCACACCCAGGAGACGTGTCGTGGGAGCTGCCCTCTGGCCTGGGTGCCACCGCCACTCGGAGCCCGCGGGGCCCAGGCTTCCCTGGGTGGGTGTGGGCTCACCTGTGGATGAGAGCTCCTGCCGCCTGACCAAACTGGCTCATCTGGGTGGACTCCTCCTCGGACAGGACCTCGGGGTGCAGCGAGAAGGACGGGGGCCGTGGCAGCTCACACTTCTGTTTATCCTCCCAGGACTTCAGGGTGCTCTCAAAGGCCTGGGGCGGGCAGAGTGCGGGGTCACAGACTTGTCCACCAGCCTCAGAGAGGGCACACTCATATCCCACACCACAGCAGACCTCAGTACTAACAAGAGCTAGGAAGGGGAGGCACTCTGCCCTTTTACAGTCTGTGCAGGCAGGGAGGCGGTCCAAAAATACTGCCCTACTGGCTTAGTATCTGGGTGTGAAAGAAAATTCTAGAACCAACAGTCCAGCTAATCCAGGCTCTTCTTTCACAAAGCACATAAGGGAGCCTGGACAACAGCCTCACTTCCCGACAGTCGGCAACGTCATCCAAGGCCGGGCCTGCTTCCCGGTGACATCGGCAACGTCATCCAAGGCCGGGCCTGCTTCCCGGCATCAAGGGCATGCCCAGAGGGTCCCCTAAAAGCCACAGACATCCGAACCCCAAGCTGAATAAAGGTACACGAAACCCGCTCAGGGATCTGGTGGTGACGGGAGAGGCCTTGCATCAGGCGGCCTGGGCTGGACCCCGGCTCATCCCTCACTGGGGTGGCGCCTTGACCCCACAGATCCTCGGTCATCCCTATGCTGAGTGCCACGTGAGGTCAGGCACCCAGCACCGCACCCAAGGCAAAGGGCTCCCTCTGCCTGTGTATTTGAAGCACAGTGCCCCCAAGGGGTGAGAGGCTCACTCTGAGCAGCAGTGAATGGGAGGCCTCAGGAAGCCAAGTTCACTCTTCTGCCCAGCGGAGGAGCAGCAGCAAAACTCAAGTCCCAGGAGAGCCCTCTTGGTGGGCTTCTAGAAAACACATGCAATGGGACCCGGCCCTGGGGTGGCGGTGGGGGGGTGGGACAAGCAGCCTCCTCTCCTACAGCCAACTCCACAGTGACTCGCCTAAAACCGTCACACAAGGAGCACACACTCATCGTGGAAAACCACAGAACACACACGCAGATGTGGCATGAGGAGGAAAGAGGCCGGCGGCAGGTGTCCCGGCCCCCCTTACCCTGTCCCTGGTGAGCGTCTGTGCCCGGTTCTTGTGGATGATCCGAATGTAGCCTGGGGGCTGGATCCAGGCCTCCCCGTCCACCTGCACAGGGACCCCCTCGTCCCCCAGGATGGAGATCTTTACGGTGCGGCACTGCGGAGACATCCAGCCCACCGCTCAGGCCCCACCCGGGAAGCACGCAGTCACGGGCACGGGGTTCCCGGTGCAGCCTCTCCCACGGCCCACAGCGCCATGGCTCCCGCTGGGGTCACACACTTTGCTAGGGGAGCCTGCCAGTGAACTTGGCCTTTAGGTCGGAGTGTCACAGACCAGGCCTGGGAAGTGACCCCACTGCCTGGAACCGGGTGTCCCACTTGTGGAGCATGCTACCACTGCCCTCTGCCTGACCAGACACCCTGCCCAAGAGCAGGGCCTGGAAGTCAGCAGTCACAGCTGGGGACAACTGCAGGGAGAGGCTGGTCCACAGGAAAAAAGAGGGGCAAGTCTGCAGGCATCCACGAGGACGGTGGGGGTGGGGAGAGCTGGGACCCACGCAGAGCGGAGAGGGACAGGAGTTAGCCCAACGCAGAACCAGGTTTCGTTAGAGGGGTGTGTCCACCATATCACACTGGGCATGCGAGGAAGGATTCTGGGCCAGGAGGTTAAGTTTGTGGGCCTGGCATGGAGACAGCCAGACTCTGTGGGCTATGTGGACAGTGTCCCATTTAGGGAGAGAGGACACATGCAGGAAGTATACTGGTGGAATCCAGGCTGGTTCTTAGCCTGGCCCCACTGTCTTCCCTAGTAGGGAACATGGCCAGACCGCCTCTAAAGATGCTCTCGGCTCCAAGACCACGCCATTACCTGGGCGATTCGGTGATGCTGCAGCTTAATCACCCGTGATACTGCCATCTGCATGCTGCCAAACACAGCCACCACCTCCAGGATCTTGTCATCAAATGACGGGGCAGCAAAGGTCTGTAAGACAGGTGCCAGGACTGACTGCTATCTGGCATGGCGCGGGGCACTGCACCCCACCTCTCTCCTGCCCTTCCTCCCACCCTGGTGCCAGGACCGATGTCTGCCCAGCATGGGTGCTGAAGGCACCCCACCCACTTCCTCCCGCCCTGGTATCAGGGTGAACCCGTCTCCTGCATACACATGGCTCGGTGCTGACCGCTGCCCAGCACAGCCCAGGGTGCTGCGTGCCACACTTTCCTCCTCCCCTCCCTCCTCCCCTGGTGCCAGGGCTGACTGCTGCCCAACACAGCCTGGGGCGCTCTGCACCCCACCCCCCTGCTCCCCTCCTCTCAGCCAATCCCTTTAGGAGAGCACCTCCCAGCCTCCTAAACGCCCACAGAGCCACAGGGTGAACAGCACAGGAGAGGTCGACATCACAGACCCTGCCACTGGCTGCTTGGTCAACCCAGCTCTGCCACCTCCTAGTCAGTGGGACCCCCTGAATCTCTCTCCATCCCCCAGTTTTCCAATCTGTGAAATGGGGTGAGATCACCTCACTCCCCAGGGGGCTGTCACGAGCAATGACCGCGTGAGGAGCTTAGAGCAGCAGCCGCATGGCCAAGTGTGTGGAGTATGCATTGTGCTCATGAGCTACACGGGCAAAGGAAGCCATTTCCTGAGCTAGAACCTGGCCAGGCCTCCCACCGCATGCACCCCAAACATCTTGGCTGGCTGACAAAGCTCCTTGGGACCCGGAGCCCCAATGACTCTGCCGCCTGCAGTCACTGGTCTCCCACCTCCACGCACCCACTCTAACTGGCCTGCAGGCCCTCACCTATGCCGCTCCTTCTGCCTCAACAGCCCCCACCCCGCCTCCTCAGCCTCGGGTCCCAGCGTGGAGGCTCCTCCTCCAAATGCTTCCGGAGCCGTTATCTGGGTGGGGCCTGTGCCCACAGGGCCTGCAGCCTGGACCGCACCATGCAGCCTCTCTCCTCAGGCCCCTTTCTAGACAAGCCACCCCGTGGACAGGGCCCTTCCTGTCCTGTCCTCCCTTGCATTTCCTGAACACAGAGGCGTCTGAGCCTCACGGGTGTCAGGAAGACGCTGCCGGGAGCCAGGATGCCCCCTTCCCAAGCACCGATCACTGCTCTATTTACGCCCTGCCCCAGGCCCACCTCACCCAATCACCCCCATACGTACGTCGTCTTCCTTGGTGCCCCCCCAGAAGTTGGTCCCTCCGGCATAGCTGGGAATGTTGAGGACCGCAATTCCCTGAAGACTGGGGAGTGGGATTGGGCGTCCATCACACTGAGGGGAGGAACATGGAGGGGTGGGGAGGGGAATCACATTGTCATTGGGGCCTGCTCCCAATGGGGGTGCACATGCACGGAAGGGGTGCTCAATAACTGAGGGACCCACAGAGCCTGAGGTCCACAGCCGGCCCAGGGCAATGGCTGGCGGGGAAGTCCGGGGTCCACAGCCGGCCCAGGGCGATGGCTGTGAGGGACCCACGGAGCCCGGGGTCCACAGCCGGCCCAGGGAGATGGCTGTGAGGGGGAGTCCGGGGTCCACAGCCGGCCCAGGGCGATGGCTGGCGGGAGAGAAGACCCCGACAGAAGGGGAGCCGGGGGGGCCGCCCACAGGGCCGGGAGCTCTCTGTCTGGTTACCTCCAGCAGGACCTTTTGCTCCAGGTTCTTATAGGTTCTGTGCAGCAGCTCCTTGGTCCCCAGAACGCCATACCACATCATGTTTTTGGTCCGACTCCTAGTAACAAAAAGCAAAGGACACGGTTCTTGGCTCCTCTGTACAGCTACCTGTATTCACTGCCAGAGTCTGGAAGGGCACACATCCCACCCAGGTCAGCACGCTTTAGTGGTTCTCCCAGCCACAGCACCTTAAAATAAGGAAGGACAAACTCCTGTTTACACAGACAAGCACCGAACACCAACCCGACTCACTGTCATCAGGTCAGTGTGGACTCAGAGCACCCCTAGAGGACAGGGTAGAACTGACCCATGGAGCTTCCAAGCTGTAATCGTTACAGAAACCCACTGCTGAGCTTTCTCCTGCAGTGTGGCTGGTGAGTTTGAACCGCTGACCTTTTAGGTAGCAACCCAACACTTTAACCACGATGCAACCAGAGGGCCTTTCTGGACTAGCAGGGCTATTTCAGAATGATACAGGGCGCTGTGCTGTATCAGTACACAGCAGAGCCGGGCAGGCTGTACTGTGTAACAGACATCCCTGGGGACCTTGGGGCCACTTCCTCTCCTGAAGAGCCCCAGAATTCAAGGGTGTTGTGAGTTCTTGTGCTTTTTTCTTTTTTTTCTTCCAGTTTTTCTAGAAATTTCCAACTACACAGAACTTTAGTGGAGCTAACTCCCAAGGTGTGAGGTGTATTCCTCTAGGTGACAGGTAATCCCACAGAGACAGGCAGGCAGGAGCAGGCTCTCGCCAGCAGGGGGCGCCTCCTCCTACGCCCATGCCCTCTCCTGACTCTCCAGCTCCAACGCCAGAGCTGAACAGTCTCCTCGATCAATGGATCGTGGCCTGTGGGGTGGAGGCAGGAGACGCAGGGGTCCCACTCCCGCCTCCCCTCCCCACAGAGCTTCAAAGGAATGACTCTCTCCACTCCCTCCGCCCTACCCCCAGGCCTGGAGCAGCAGCACACGGAATCTTAGGAGGAGAACCGGCCATGACGGCAAAGCCCCTCAGGGCTGGTCTCCCCCGAGGGTGGGCTCCAGTGTGGCTGCGCAGCTCTGCTGGGACCAGGGGGTGCGGGTCTGTGCAAGTGACGAATCCAGAGACTCTTGGAAACTCACAGGGCTGATTCATAACACCTTCACAAGGCATTCCCAGAGAATCCTCAGTGACCAGTGACCTCGAGGAGAGACCTGGCTCGCTCCAGGGACAGCAGTGCTGGTTGTGCAACGTGGAAGCTGTCACCATCTGACCCACCCACAGTGGCTTCCTGGCCTGTGACCTGCTACCCTCACATCCCCGAGAAACACCGCCCTCTTCACACGCCCTCAGCCTTAGCATTCTGCAGTCTCCAGCCCGCTGACTCCAGAAACGACCTGCCTATGTGGGAAGAGAAGCGAGGATGAGGTGGTGGGCCCACGTTCACAGTCAGTGCCCACCTGCACTTCTCAGGGTGCTCGTCACGCTTGTTGTTGAAATCCAGGGAGATCTTCGCATCCAGGCCGATGCCGAAGTAGTTGTTCATGACACACTTCTCTGTGTAATACTCTCTGCAAAGGCAGATTTCCAGTCCATTACAACCAGCCTCACCAAGGGCCTCATGCCAGCACCCCCCTGCGGTGGCAGAGGGCTAGCAGTTTACCGAGCAGTTGTTCACACACCACACAACTCATCCCCTGAAAGTGGACAAACCAGCAGTGGTTAGTATATTCAGTCATGCAAACTGTCATCACAATCGATTTCAGAACATTTCCACCACCCTAAAAAGCAGCCCCACACCCTTAGCTGTCACCCCCACCACGCCCCAACCCCCCAAGCCCCTGGAACCATGCCTGGCTCCACAGATTTGCCTATTAGTTCTGGTCTTGTGGTCATATAGGCTGAGGTTTGCATGGTCCACTAGTCCCCTGAACTAATTGTTTCCATGCATCTTTGGTTTTCTTCATTCTTCTTTGCTCTGGATGAGGAGAGACCCATTGCTGCATCTAGATGGCGGCTTGCAAGCGTTTAAGGTCCCAGTCACTACCCCCAAAGTAGGATATAGAACAACGTTTTTGTGAGGCACACTATGCCAATTGAGCTTGATATCCCCTGCAACCACAGTCTTGAGCCCACAGGTTCAACAACTTGTTCCATCAGGGTAGTTGTCTGTGCCTAAAAAGTTATTAAAACTTCGGTCCCCGTTAGTTCCAATTACACGGACATTCTCACAGCACATACAAATACGTACGTAGAAATACCGTCTGCCCAATGGGCCTATAAGTTCATGTGAATGATCAGAATTCCCAGGTGTATAGTAGAGCTGACAAGGGGCAAGGTTATGGTCATTACTTGGTCACAGCCAGCTACCCAGAGGGACCGAGTAGTTGATCCTGCGGGCTTGGGACCATAGTCGCAGGGGACATCAAACTCAATTGTCATAACATACTATACAAAACATTGTTCCACCTACTACTTTGGCGAGTAGCGACTGGGACCTTAAAAGCTAGGAAGCTGCCATCTAGATGCAACAATGGGTCTCTCCTCATCAAGAAGAAAGAAGAAAACCAAAATTAATGGAAACAATCAGTCCTAGCGACTGGTACACCATCCGATCTGCAACCTATACAACTATGAGACCAGAAGAACTAGATGGTGCCCAGCTACCACTGCCATCCACTTGGAAGGGATGTAGGAGATCCTGCGTAAAGAGGGAGAACAATGTGGTACAAAACTCAAAATCATTTGGAGGCGAAAAAAAAAAGAAGGTGGGGACCAGGTTTGCTGGTCCAATGGAGCCTGGTGTAACCACTGAGACTATGGCCCCTAGCTGCCCTTCAGGTCTGGAATTGAACCCACAACTGTGGTTTCCAGCCAAACAAAGTACAGGCATGTGTGTTAAACATTTACCTCAAGTAGACACACGCCCTGGAGAGAACAATCATGGGAGAAGGAAGGGCTGCTTATGCACAGGGAGACAGCTCAGGGTGCAGAAGAGTATGAAGGGATGGACACTGGGAGGAGGTAACTATGGGGAGGAAGTGGGAGGGGAGCTGCTGCATTATAAATTTTGGTCAATGACATGAGACAAAGTATATGTGAACTGCTGTATGAAAAGTGAATTTACTCTGTAAATCTTCACCCAAATCCTAATAAAAAAAAAAAAAGAAATACCGTCTGCCAACCCCATAGGGTCACAGGTGTACTCCCTTCTTCCTAAACACACATGATCATCCAGCCTGTCTACCCACGTCATTACCTGTCATGTTTACCTGTGTTTTACTGACTATGCAAAAGCATCTGATTGTGTCAATAAAAACAAATTATGCATAACACTGTGAAGAAATGGAATTCTCAAACACTAATATGCTCATGCAGAACCTGTACATAAACCGAGGCAGTTGTTTGAACAAGATAAGGGGATACTGCATGGTTTAAAATCAGGAGAAGTGCATATAAATGTTGTAATCTTTCATCATACTTGTTCAATTTACATGCTGAGCAAATTATCTGAGAAACTGGACTATACGAAGAAGGATACAGCACCAGGATTGGAGGAAGACTCATTAATAACCTGCAATACGCAGATGACACAACCTTGACTGCTGAAAGCAAAGATGACTTGAAGCACTTACTGATGAGGATGAAAGACCACAGTCTTCAGCATGGATTACACCTCAACATAAAGAAAAGAAAGACCCTCACAGCGGACCAGTGAGCAGCAGCATGATCAACATAAAAGAAAGACCCTCACAGTGGACCAGTGAGCAGCAGCATGATCAACAACATAAAGAAAAGACCCTCACAGCGGACCAGTGAGCAGCAGCATGATCAACAACATAAAGAAAAGACCCTCACAGCGGACCAGTGAGCAGCAGCATGATCAACAACATAAAGAAAAGACCCTCACAGCGGACCAGTGAGCAGCAGCATGATCAACAACATAAAGAAAAGACCCTCACAGCGGACCAGTGAGCAGCAGCATGATCAACAACATAAAGAAAAGACCCTCACAGTGGACCAGTGAGCAGCAGCATGGTCAATGGAGAAAAGACTGAAGTTGTCAAGGATTTCATTTTACTTGGAGCCAGCATCCATGCCCACGGAAGCATCAGTCACGAGGTCCAAGCATGTACTGCACTGGACAAATCTGCCACAAAAGACCTCTTTAAATAAAGTGCCAAAGAGCAAAGAGCTCCCCTTAAGGACTAAGGTGCACCTGCCCCGAGCCGTGGAATGTTCAGTGGCCTCATATGCACGTGAGAGCTGGACAGTGAATAAGGAGGACCAAAGAGCTGATGCCTCTGAATTAGGATGGTGGTAAAAAAGACTGACTATCCGTGGCCTCTGCCAGAGCAACAAACCAACCCGCCTTCAAAGAAGTGCGGCTGGAATGTTCCTTCCAAGAGAGGAGGGGAGACCTCATCTCACCTACTTTGGTCACGTGATCCGGAGGGACCAGGCCCTGGGGGACATGATGCTGGGTAAAGAGGAGGGTCAGCGAAAATGGGGAAGAGGGACTGACACGGTGGCTGCCACGATGGGCTCAGATCTACCAGCAACTGTGGGGAGGACCCAGGAACGCGCAGGTTTCCTCCCGTAACGCTGCTGAGTCACAGTTTATTCAACACCTCACGGCAGCACGTCTAACCTTTGGAGGAACGGCCGGACCGCTCTCCTCGGTGGCTACACGGCACAATTGCTGCCTGTGTGGCAGGTACACGCCCACGGATCTGAGCCCTGACTGCCAGAGCCTCCTCAAGCCTCCCGAGAGCCGATCCCGGCAGCCTCCAGATCAAATAGGAAAGTGCCCTGGAGCCGTCCGCCTGAGCTGTGGCAACAGAACCTCCCTTTCCCTGTGCCCACCGCGCCAGAGGCCCATCTCATCCCTTCCGCGGGGCCCTCCTGCCACTCCCCGGGCAGGCAGGCCCGGACGCTGCTCCGGGAATCCTGTGCAGCTAGCCCACCTGCTGCCCCCACCTGCAGGATCCCCGGGGGCCGCGGCTGAGCCTCGTCCAGGGCCTCAGGGTCTCACCTGGCCCGTGATCCAGGGTTGCCCTGCCAGGACAGGTGATGAAGGGAGAGGCCCCTGAGCAGGGGATGCAGCAAGGCCACCAGCCAGTGGCGACACCTGGCCACGCAGGTGGGCGGAGCCGGGACCAGGACAAGAATGTCTCAGGAGGCCAGCAGGCCTTCACCTGGTAGTAGGTGTGTAAACTAAGGGGTATCTCTGGCAAATGGTCTGAGGGGGGCGGCCCTCCTGTACACGCGTCCATCCACTCTCAAAGCTCCCAGAGAGTTTCTGCAAACGGCACCCCCCTCCACCACCGCACAGCCCCCGCTGTGCCAGACACACAGGCTTGGTGCTTTCAGACAATGACCACGAGCCCGCTGAGCCCCTCGGACTTGCAGTCAGTCAAGACAAAGGAAAGTCTAGGTCAGCTCTCCAGACACCTGCCCTCCGGCAATGGCCCTACACACAAAGGGACCGATCAAAAGCCCACTGCCGTCGGCCAATTCCGCAGGCGGAGATCTGTATGGAAGCAGACTGTCTCACCGCTCTCCCGTGGAGCGGCTGGTGGGTTTGAACCGCTGACCTTCTGGTTAGCAGCTGAATGCTTTAATCCCGGTGCCACCCAGCTTCCTTTTACAAAGGGACAGACTCCACTAGACGACTGTGTGAATGTCCTCACGCCTTAGAAAACGGGCGGGGCAGAAGATCACGCCCCCAAAGGGCTGCACCCGACAGCACCCTCCCTGGGGCAGGTTCCACGGACGACCTCTCCAGCCAGGCACCCACGGCCCTCATCACTGAGGATGGTGAGCAGCCGACAAGGGTGCCATCTGAGGAAGGGAGCGCAATCTGTCCAGAAGAGGCCACTGGCGTGCGCCCGTGTGCAGGTGAAGAAGACAATGCAGAGCTAGCTTCCAGCAAGAGTTTCTGAATCTTGAAAACCTCAGATTGTCAGAATCTTTAGAGGAAGCAGGGGACGGAGCCATGAAGCGCTTCAGCGCCTTCGCCCTTCTCTAGGAGACTGGAAACCAAAAGGCTGACGGTTCAAATCCTCCCAGAGAGCAGGCCTGGCGACCCGATTCCAAAAGGTCACCCAGCCTTGGAAACCCTGCGGCACACAGTTCTACTCTCGACACGTGGGGCCGCCGAGAGTGGAGCTGACCCGAGGGCAACCGGCTTGGGCTTGGTTAGCAAAGTGGGGCGGGCTGCTTCCCACCATATTCCGGAAGCTGAGCTGGTACCGTTTCAAGCTCTCCCACCAGCTAACAACAGCAGGAAAGGACTACCGACCCCGCTCTGCCCTCAGCTCTCCAGCTAATTCTGAAACTCGTTCTCAGGCTCCACATTCTTTGCACAGTGGGCCCAGAGGGTTTACGCTCGTACTCACAGGTTGTCTGGCTCGGTGTTAAAGGGGTCAGCGTTAATCAGCAGGCGACTGATGACGGAGCTCCCCGGCAAGGAGCCGGACATCCCAGCCCGAACATCTAGAATGGAGACCAAAGGAAAGACGCCGGTCAGACCCACAGAACCAGGAGAAACCGGCATCGCCAGTCAGACCCACAGAACCAGGAGAAACGGGCATCGCCAAGGCTGACGGGCACACATTCTCCAGGACGTCATCACACCCAAACGTTTCTAAAACAAGGCATCCACATGTCCGAACTATGAAGGTCAAGAGTCTCAGGTCAAACCTCACCGTCATCAACCCCCATTCAGTGAAATGAAAACACTCACGCAGGCGGCAGGGACTGACACCTACTGAAAACAAACCCAACTCACTGCCGCCGAGTCAGTTATGACTCACACCGGCCCCTCCTTGGGTTTCTGAGGTGGTATCTCTATGAAAGTAGGCTGCCCAGTTGCCCTTCTGAGGAGTGGCTGGTGGATTTGAACCGCCAGCCTTCTGGTTAGCAGTCAAATTCTTAGGCACCATACCATGAGAATACTCAGGTGGGCGGCATGACTCCTACAGCGGCATTACCGCATTACCACGATGGTTCCCGTGGAATTTAAGCGCTCCGTCACACTGCTCCACAAGACTAACTCCAAGAGGGAGAACTCAACATGAGCATCCTCCAGGTGACCAGAACCCTCACAGCACGGGCACCACTCTAGAGACACTTCAAGCCTAAAGCTGAGCTAGACTGTGCTTTGCATCGTTTTCCCAATCCACTCCTTTCAGAAGTATCTCTCGCTGATCAGCTTCACTGATCCGCGGCACCAGCCTCAGGTCCTACAGGCTATAGGAATTTTCTTCCCGTTCAGTTGAGATTCCATCTAGAAACAGCCGGACTGCACACGGAGAAGGGCATGACGTGGTGTGCACTGCCTGGCCAGGAGAGCCTGGGCTCCTGGGGCAGGCTGTGAGCTCTGCTTCAAGAAGCCTGACGGCACCGTGAACCCCGAGTGCCACTCCCCCCGCTCCAGGGACGTGTCCTGCCCACATGGTCTTCCTGGGCTGCTGCAGGCAGTCACGTGGATCCCATCTGCTCTTTGTACACAGGGCATCTGCACAGTGCCTGTCTCCTCCCCATGGGCCTGTAACTCTGCGGACAGTGACCCTGTCGTGACCTTCAGACAGACCCAGGGCCAGGCTTAGAGGATGCAGGGTGAAGAGCAGGGCCTCGCTGTGCCCATGGGCCTCACTGCACTCACTCACTCACTCCTATAGCTGCGGGAACACCACTGGCACCCCTGCCCACGTGGCTGGAGAGGCGGGCACACTCACGTGGGTACAGGATCTTGGCGTTCAGCGCCGGCAGGGTGTCCCGGCTTCCCGTCTGTGGGGGGAGCGACGCCGAACTGCCCAGGGACAAGCTTCCTTTGCTTATCAGCTTCTCACAGGGTGACCTGGACACTGAGAAAACAGGAGAAAATCGTAAGGCCCCGAACCCGAAGGTCACTGAGGACCTGGGAGGCAGGGCACCAGGGGTGAGCGGAGCGGCCTCGAGGGCTGGGACATCTGTGCAGGGAAAGGTCCCGTGTGAGCAAGCGGGTGACAGGTGAGGGGAGCTTGGGTCGGACCTCACGGCTGACACAGAGCCCAGAAAGTGTGGGTCGAGGCAGTCAGACTATGTGAGGAGGCAGATGCTGTCAGCAGAGGATGGCGCTGAGGCCACTACTCCCCATCAGCGTGCATGAACCCTGTGCCCCAGTGCAGCAGCCGTGGGGGGCCTGCTCCAGGAGCCTGTCACTGGGCCCGGCCCTGGGATACACAGGCACAGCCCTCGGCCAGGCCCCTACTGGCACATTTCACAACAACATGACGCACTTCCGCTCGTGGACACACGCTTGTGTGGGCGAGCCTGGGGGCAGGCCGTGGCTGTGAATCTCTACCCTGCACAGTGCCACCTGTGCCATCCAGAGGGGCCTCGTCAGTCTCACACCTCATTACAGCCTGAGATGCCAGGCTGGCCCCTCCAGGGCGGATGGAGGCCGGCTGGTACCTTTGCGGTGGCTCCTGCCTTTGGAGACTCCACAGTTCTCGCTGGATGGGGGGGGGCCCACGCTGTCATCCGTCCTCAGATCCTTCTTTTCCTCCGACTCAGAGAGACCCGCGACAAAGCCCTCCTGCTCCTGGGTCTGGGCATTCTGCTCGTCCACGGCTGCGCGAGGAGAAGATGTGCGGCTGAGTGCGTGGGCACCAAGCCCCGGGCATCCGGGCTGGATGGTGCTCCTGGGGCCGACGCACCTGACGGCCCACGTTCCTGCTAACGTCTCCCTGCTGAGGGCCAAGCCCACCCCCCGCCCGTCACATCACAGTCTACATTCCGTCTTCCAGCTAAGGGCTGAGTACCCCCATCACCCCCGAGGGCCTGACTGTGGCCTCCCACCGCATCGGGGCAGGGGCGTGCCCGAGCTCCCCCACGGACGCTGCCGGTCACCTCTCTCCGCGTGCTCAATGATCTGGCGGATGGCCTTCTTCAGGCTGTTGGCCCTGAGCATAAGCTGCTCTCGAGGCCGGAAGATCTGTGGCCGGGAGGGGCCGGCTGGGCCCAGGGCGCGGTCCCCCGAGGAGCTGCAGACGCTGCTGGGCCCGTCCCCGTCTTCTGCCTCCTCGGCGATGGTAGGCGGAGGGTTAGGTAGAGAGGAGGAGGCCTGGGACTCGTCGTCCAAGGTCTTGAGGAGGGAGTCCAGCTTCTCCTTCAGGACAGAGCACTGGGGGGGACAGCGGAGTGGAGGGTGCGTCCTCACCCCGACCCCCTGCCCCTCTGAGAGTCTCCCCGAGAGCAGACCTTCCACAGTCCTCACCCCCCACCCCCACCCCGAGAGGCTCCCTGGGAACAGACCTTCCTGGCCATGACCTCTGACTCCTGGGAGCTCTCGGTCGTTTTCTCGTAGGCCTTCCCGACCCGGGCCACGAAGTCCTTCACGGTCTCACAGAGCACCCTGAGCAGAGACGCACAGGGCACTTGTACAGCGTTCCCGCTGGGAGCCAGCACCGCTCCCGGCTGAGCCCCTCCCACGCCCACGGCCTCACTTGGCTGAGGAGATCACCACTGAGTGCTGGTCCGAAGTCAGGATTTTAGACAGGTGGGCTGCAACCGAATCTTCGTACACCAGGATCTGCTGCACCTGAATCCCCCCAGACAGGATGGTGGGTCACGGTGACCCCCAAACAGGACGGTGTCATGGTGGGTCTCAGTAACCCCCAAACAGGATGGTGGGTCATGGTGGGTCTCAGTGATCCCCAAACAGAATGGTGGGTCACGGTGACCCCCAAACAGGATGGTGGGTCACAGTGGGTCTCAGGGACCCCCAAACCTGGCAATGGGTCATGGTGGGTCTCAGGGACCCCCAAACAGGACAGTGGGTCATGGTGTGTCTCAGGGACTGACTGCCTGGGGACGCAGAGTCAAGAGGATTCTGCACTGTTCCCCTGCTGAGCAGGCCCAGAGGTGACTTTTAACACGTGCTGTTTCACACAGCCCAAGCCTCACCTCAGTCAAACGCTAACCTAGACCTGCCAGGGCTACCTGGAGACTTCAAGAGCGTCTGCTCAACCCAGTGGCTGTAAACGGAAGGAGAGCCCTTCAGCACAAAACAGCATGTTAACGAAAACTCACACATGGTATGTGCCCAGGCACTGGGCTTTAACAAATGCCTCCTCCATGGCAACTACGTGCTGAGTGCGGGTGAGAGGTGTGGGCGAGGGGCGCAGCGAGGGGCATGGGGTGAGGGGCGCAGGCGAGGAGCACAGGGCGGGCTTGGGCAAGGGGCCCCAGAACTTCATCCTACAGATCACCCAGTCCTCCGCCTGGCAGACAGGGCACCCTCGCTCATTCCACGTCACAGCAGCCTGTCCGGAAGCAGGGCCTACCTCAGAGTCCTCGCTGAAGTCCTCAGTGACAGTGGACGAGGACGCCTGCCGCGGGAGCTTGGTCTCATACGCCATGACGCTCCACCTGCACACACATGGGCTGCTCGCACCCCGTCCCCAGCGGCCACAAGGGGGCGGCTGAGGATGTGTAGATCCTCAGGAGCGGCCTCACACCTGCTCTCCTCCCGGGTTCTGAGGACGACTTCTAGCTTCATCCTGAAGCCCCCTCTGTAGGGGCTCCATGTCCTGTGACATGACCACCTCGGTCCCTCACTTGGCTGCAAACAGACGCATCTATTTCTCAAGCCCAAGCTCAGACCACTCTGCGGGAAGAGCCGGGCTCTGGCCCAGAAACGGCTACCCTGGAGGTCAATGCTGCTCTTGGAGAAAGGACAGACCTTCGTCCGGGAGCTACATGCCCCTCCCTGAACAACCGAGAGCTGTGGGCACACGGGATTCCTTACACAGGAGCCCCCCAAATAGCAAGGGCAGCCAGGTGCTTCCAAAGGCCGGTGCTGATCAGAACCAGGGTCCCTGAGAGCTCACATAGGCCCAGTTCCTCCACATGCCTTGGAAGAAAGGCCTGAGTCTCCAAGACTAATTCCGAACCCTCAGCCACTGAAAACCCCATGGAGCCAAGTCAGGCTCAGTCATCAAGCACGCGGAGAGAGGTGACTGGTGGTACCATGGGTTGGAACGGACTCTATCACCTGGTTTCATGTACCTGGTCAGGAGTTTCAGACACCTAGCTTGGAACTAAAGGCATTTCTCTCAAGAACATGCCAAAGAATTCTAAGCACCCAGAGGGTCACTATCCAAAATGTAAACTCTTCCGGGAACATGGAACTCTGGGGTCTGCAGGAAGGAGTGCCAAGCTGACAGGACCAGGTTCTGGGCCAGCACGGTGAAGGCTACAGAGTCATTTTCCCTGAAGCCCTGACAGATTCAGAGAAGGTCTCACACAAAGACCTGGCTACCTAGGGCATGGCTCTCAACCTGTCTTGAAGGATGGATCTTTGTCATAATCTGACTGAAAACTAAAAACCATCAGAGAAAAGCAGTGTCCACTCAAGTCAGGGGTATCCATCTTCTTGGGTCAAACTCGGACCACGAGTTTCAGGGCCCATGGTTTGCACGGAGCCCAGGGAAGGACACCTGGACAAGGTGACCATTTCTTAGAGCGCCGCCCACTCACCTGTCCAGCATCTTGGTGCTGGCCCGCTCCAGCTTCTCCAGGATCTGGGGGAGCTGCGTGTCATCGTCACAGGCTGAGCCCCAGCCCAGCACGCGCGCCAGGTCGTTCCCGGTCCCCAGGGGCAACACACCCAGTTGACACTAAGCAAAACAGCAGAGAGGACATGAGCGTTTAACACCTGGACACAAGAGCCCCTGTCCACCCCACCAACCTCTTACCTCCCCACACCCACTGCCGCCAAGCCAATTCTGACCCACAGCGCCCCTAGAGGACAGAGTGGAAC
>NW_006921593.1:25907282-25916437 GCF_000298275.1 Orycteropus afer afer
CCCACAGCGCCCCTAGAGGACAGAGTGGAACTGCCCCACAGGGTCTCCAAGGCTGTCAGTCTTCACGGAAGCAAAGCCCAAACCACACCCACTGCCCTGGAGTCCATTCTGACCCACAGCGCCCCTAGAGGACAGAGTGGAACTGCCCCACAGGTGTCCAAGGCTGTCATCTTTAGAGAAGCAGACTGCCCCATCTTTCTCCTGTGGAGTGGCTGGTGGGTTTAAACTGCCAACCTTCCGGTCAGCCCAGCACTTAACCACTGCGCCGCCAGGACTCCTTCCTTTCACCTGCAGCAGTGGCTGAACAATGGATATGAGATCAGGCCCCAAACTGCAGGACTCCTACATGGCAGCAGAGTCCCAGTGAAAGGGCCGCTGCTCGCAGCCCTCCCCGTTACAGAGCTGGACCACAGTGCTGCCACATCTCTTGGGACCTACGCTCCCAACCCCTCCTCTGCGTTTCCTCTGCCAAGACCCAGCCCCTCCCTCACAGACCTGCGTCTCCAGGACTCCTCCCCACTGTCCCAAATGCTCTGCCACATCAGCCTCCTGCTCACACAGCCACACTCATCTTCCAAGTGTCATCCATGCCCTTCCACTGCTCTGAAAGCATCTTCAGTGGCTTCTAACCCCCACTGACAACAGGGGTCAGGGCCACCCACAGCCTGGATGCCAAACTCAAGCACGCCTGGGCTCTGGGTCACACCTGCCCTGACACCCCTGTTCCCTCCACCTGGACTCCCAGCCCACATGGCCAGTTCACGGCTGACCCCTGTCCTACACAGCGTGACACCCACTGGGACAGGGCCCGGCCTGACAGGTACACAGCGGGGAGGTGCTGGCCCAGCTGCCTGAAGCCCTCCTACAGGAGGGGAGTAGCATTGCAGGGGCGGCTCACAGGGGCTGAGGGGTGGGGTGTGACATGTGACGTGAGGGGGAAGGGTGAGAGAAGGGTGGTGAGGGAAGATGGCGCTAGCAAGCAGACTCGCACACAGGGACCAGGAGTGGGACCCTGGCAGACCGCGCTATGATGTCTGCACTTTTCCCAAGCCCAAGGAAACCACCAGAGAGCATCAGGGATGCAAAAGCCATTGTCCTTCGGGAAGGTGTTGGCCTGAGGTGTGGTGTGAGATGGAGCCGGGCAGTGAGGACCTGGGCTCAGGGACACACTGGGAAGCCTGGGCCGGGGCATGGCTGAGCCCAGAGATAGAGACGGGCAGTCTGAGTGCCAGTGACTGGCCAGAAACACGAAGGGAAGGAGGGAGAAGCAAAAATAAAGCCAGATTGCTGGCGGGGCCGAGCGGGTGGATGGGGTTCCAGGTCCAGGGGGAGGGCAGTGGGCTGGGGGTGGGGGAGGCTCAGGTCCAAGGGGAAGCTTGTGGGGTACAGGTGCAAAGGCTCAGGTCCAAGGGGAGGGCTGCAGGCGGCGGGGTGGGGAGGCTCACGTTTGGAAGCACTCAGTTGGAGGCCCTGGGGCATCAAGAGATTAGGGCTGAGGGGTATTCGGTTTGGGGTGTGGTTATAAATTGGAGCACCTCGGATCAGCAACAACCCCAAAAGCCCGGAGCCCCAGAGATGACTTCACAGGAAGTAGACGCCAGTGAGGAGAGCCCTGCCAGGCTCTGAGGACAGCGGCACTTGAGAGTGTGAGGACATGGAGAATCTGAGCAGCACTCTGAGGATGGGGGTCTTGGGGGGCAGACAGAGGGGTGAGCAGAGCCCCGAGGACCACAGACCAACCCAAGACAAAGTTTCCTGAGCCCGCGGCCGGAGGAAATGGGAGACGGCGGCTGGCACAGGTTTCACCGTCTTCCTAACCAGTGAGTGTGAACTTGACAACAGCATGCGTCAGCGGCAGATGGTGACGCTGCCCTGAGTGGCCACTCTGACCTCCCCAGGAGCAGCCTGGCTCTTCCCCCGGCAGCAGCTGGCCCACGGCAGCCAGCTTGGTGAAGACACCCAGAGATGAATGCTAACGAGCAAAAACCTCCCTGCCTACAAACACACGGGGCAGATAATTCACTGCGGATCAAGTCAGATCAAAGTTCAGAGCAGAGAAGGCCCATCAACATATCAGCAAGTCTGCACGAATGTTTTCATAATCCTGGGGGTGGCTAAACTGACACAGTGGCCGCAACACCAGGCTCCCACACTGCTCCCAGCAATGGCTGGGAGGCTGGCGTGGGACCAGACAGTGGTTTGCTCTGCCGTACAAGGGGTCGCTATGAGTCGGAGCCAACTCAATGGCACCTAACAACAACTACAGCATGTGGCAGGTAGTTGACAAAGCATGACAGAAAAGGCAAAACCATCAAGGGGAAGACGAAAAACAAGTACGTTGAATGACAAATGACAAACTAAGAAAGCAGTATCTGGCCTATGACAGGCAAGGGCCGAACATCCTGATACAAAAATAACCCTGAGAGCAATTTTTAAAAAATAGATGAAAACCCCATTCAAAAACCAGGCAACAAACATGAACACGTGATTTATTTTACTTAAGGTAATGCTCAATGTCACCAGTAATCAAAGGAATAAAAAAAGAAAAGAAAAACGTGTTATTTCTTACTGACTTGGTTGGGCAAAAACTGAACAGATCAACAAGGTGGCAGGGTGCAGTGAAAGGACTCCCACCTTCCACGCGGAGGCCGGGTTCGATTCTGGGCCAGGGCCCCTCACGCCCAGCCATCCCCCGTGCCAGAGACCAGCCGCTCCAAGACGACGAGGAGCATCAACCTAACACCGGGCCACGCTCTTCAAGTGCCACCACGCTCCCCTGGTTCGGGCTCCGCCCACCTGTCTAGCCAGGTACCTGTTTATGAAGATTGAGGCTGTCGATTTCAGACAGGACCCAGCCAACACTGCCATCCCCTCCACAGACCAGAATCCGGAATGTGTCAAATTTCTGGAATAACCGTAAGCTGCAGAGAAAAGAGACAGTCAAAGAGACACTGCACACCCTAGAGGACAGATGGCAGCTTGCTGCCCCCCAGCTGCTGCCCTCACCAGTGACTAGGCCTCCCAGGGGCCAGCTGTGCACCAGCTGTGCACACTGCTCCTCTGCTCAGGGTGGGAGAACGTGGGGATGACAGGTGGAGGGGAGCCCTATGAAGGCCATGGCTGCCCAGGCAGGAGATGACTCAGTGTGAATGACTCTGGGCCTTAGCAGAGGCCACAACTGGCCAGTGGCTGCCACCATCCCCCTGCCCAGCTCCTGCTCCTCCCCCATCCTCTCCAGGTGCCTCTGAGACCATCGGACACTTGCACCTTAAACCTCTGGGCACCCACTCGCCCCCGGGCCTGCCACCAGGCTTCTGACCCACCACCTAGCCAGGAATGAGCCGAGCCCACGGCTGATCGTAGCCTCATTGGCCTGTCCTCTGCAGTGTGTCCCGTACCCCGGGTGATGCGACCCACCCCTTCTCACCTATAACTCACTGAGCTCCCTCATCACCGTAGCATCGACCAAGCCTGCTCTGAACTTGCCTCTCCTCCCGTGGGCCCTACACAGTCCAGGTGCTACCACCACTGGTCACACAGACTCTGCAAGGGCCCCAGCTCCCTCCTGTGATCCCTGGATGACCTGGGCTACCTCAAAGATCTTCTAAAACAGACTCTTCCAAGGCTCTGGCTTAGTTCCCAGGGGAGGGTCAACTTATTGGCCTGCCTCTCCTTTCCTCCCTCCCTCCCCATCCCGACCCTGGGGCCTGGCCCCATCCCCCAGGTCCTCTCTTGAGCCCAAGTCTTTGCTCATGCAGCAGTCTCTCCCTTGCACAAGCTCAGCTGAGACCTGAGAGCCCAGTGTGACTGACGCCATCTCGGAATTCTGCGGGCTCCATTTGTTCTCTGCCCTCTGTGGGGGCCGTCGGAGCTGACTTCGTACCCCAGCACCTCTAAAGCACAGTGCCTGGCCTAGGTAGGTACTCAGGACAAAGGGCTTAGCGCTAACCTCGGGGCACCAACACAGTTGAGGTTCTAAAGCGACAGGCCACAGTTGGCTCCAGGCTCCGGGAGAAACTGCCATGTGTTCCTACACAACCCTGCAATCCACAGGCCTTCTGCTCTGCGCCAAGGCCAGGACCTAGGAAAGGAGCTGCTACCTCCAAGACTACGGACAGCGTGAGGTCAGGGTGCTGCCCAGAAATGAGGACTTACAGACAGACACCGCGCCTCTGCGGGGCTCACATAACACTCACCTAACACTGCCGGAACTGTGGTGTGTGCAGTGTGGCCTCTCAAGTCCACCATGCAGTCTGCCGCCCGGGGCCACTCACCCAACACACCTGGCGGCAATTCAGTGAGACCTGAGCCTGGCAACTGTACCATGACAGGGATGGACTACGCCACCATGTTAACTGAATGTGTTAACTGAAGAAGTGCTCCTTCACCAGCCCAGGGTGCCCGTGGCCCTCCGTCAGGCGAGCGCAGGTCTGTCTGCAGACACTCTGGGAGTGTGCCTTTGAGGCATCCTTAAGAGCTGCCATTTGTGACCTTTTTCCAACAGCCGTGTCCCCGTGGGGAAACGGGCACTAAATGCCATGACCAGGTGCGTGATACGGACACTGGGGTGCTCTGCCTTCACAGGTGTCTGCTGAGCCCAGGCAGTGATCACCCAGGCTGCTGGCTCCAAAAACAAAACGACTACAGAAGCCTCCCAGGAAGGTGGTCAAGCAGACAGCAGGTTCTACAGGCACTTTCCACTAGAGACACTGCAGAGGCGAGCACTTCCCGTCAGACACCACGGACAGGGAGCACTTCCCAATCCCACTACAGACACCATGGACAAGGGTCACTTCCCATCAGACTCCAGACGGGAGCACTTCCATCAGACAACGTGGACAGGGAGCACTTTCTACTAGAGACACTGCAGACGGGAGCACTTCCCATCAGACACCATGGACGGGGTGCCCCTGAGTCCCAGCAAGGCCCTCTAGAGCTCCCACCTTGAGCCAGCTTTTCTAAATGAGACCGTAATTAGCACACATCACAAAATTGAGAAGCAAAAATCTCTAAATTGTTCTCTTCAAACTCCTAAAACGTATAAATATAAAAAGACTCTCGGGCTGCTAGCACCGGATATAGAGTAGAATTCCTCTGTCCGCACCCCAGTGCCCGTCCACATCACTGCATGCTCACGCTCAGGGATGCCTCGCGCCCTCCCAAAATGAAAACTCTCCTGGGGCTTCGCCACATCGAAGCTTCCTTCTCAGTACTGAGGAGCTCAATGCTAATACCTGGTGGTACTATGGCTAAGATGCTAAGCAGAAGGTCAATGGTTCAAACCCACCAGCCGCTCTGTGGGAGGAAGATGTGGCAGTCTGCTTCTATGAAGATTACAGCCTAGGAAATTCTACGGTGCATTCGACTCTGTCCTGCAGGGTCACGACGTGTCGGAATCGAGTGAATGGCACTCAAGAGAAACGACTCAGTACTAAGCAGCCATTAAAAAGAACACGGCAGATCTATGAATACAGCATGAAAATGCGCGCACAATGTCATACGCTGACCCGTTGCATGGAACAACAAGTAAAAGCAGACCCACTTCCTTAAAAAGTGGGCGTGTACCCACGGCTGAAAGCAGCTTTTGAAAAGTTAGAAGAACACGCCCCCCTGTTAACTGTTATTAACTGCAGACTAGATTGGGGGCAGAGTGTTCAACATTTAGTTTCTACTAAAATTTTTCTTTATCTTTGTATTTTTTTTGTATTATCATTAAGCATGCATTGCCTTCAAATTGTTAAAAACTGCAAGGAAGACATATTGTCACAGCACCCTACCCGAGGTGTGGCCCTCCATTCATGAGGTCAAAGACCTGGGCAGGGTTCAGCAGCTGCTTAAATCTTCTAAGGAACTTCACACCCTGGTTGTCGCCGCTTTTTGAGTTGACAAAGACCAACAAGGGGCTTGTGCAAGAGGGTGGACACGTGGCCTTCCAGAACCCTGGGTGTGAGAGTAGAAAAAGTCAGAATGACATTATGAGCCAGGGAAGACACAAGGCACTGCTCCTCGCACGCTGAGCAGAGTGCATACCTCCAGGACACACCACTTACACACACACGCCCAGCAGACCAGTGAGACTTTTCCCTCACCACTCCCCACACACAAGGGGGTTCCCATGTCATGTGACTTCACATTTACAAGGACTCTCACTTTCAGGAGTCCCTGGCTGGTACAAAGGTTAACACACTTGGCTGCGAACCCAGAGGTAGGAGCTCTAAATCCACCCAGAGCCCCTTGAAGACAGGCCTCAGACAGCGGAAACCCTGTGGAGCCCAGTTCTACCCCGACACCCATGGGGGCGCCAGGAGGAGCCGCCTTGACGGCAGTTGGTTTCCAACCTCAGAAAGCTATCCCCTCACGCCCTTCCTTCCTGGTGGAGCCCTTTTCCTCTGAGAAGCGTCCCACTGTTTCCCACCTTGTTCATATCAGTCTTCAGGTATCAACCACAAGCCCTTGGGGAGCAGGTGTGCAAAAGTGTGCCCAGGGCTACGAGACACACATTCAAACTACTCAAGTCAAAAGGAAGCATCTTACCAACAGCTTCTCAAAAGCCACGTCAATCTCTCACCTTCACGTAAACTCGGGCCCTCAAGTGTCAGGTGTACACCGCGGTGAACACCAGGCACCATACAACGCCTCTGCAAGATGCCCCACCCCCCGTAGCAGGGCCTGACTTCCCACTGATGGCACCTCAGAACCCCACCACACTCCATGCTAGGTTGGCAGGAGAAGACGCTAGAGAGACAGCCATGAGAAGACGACTAGGAAGACTAAGGGCACGGGCACCTACCATCCGAGTCGATGCTGTTGAGTGCCGTGGGGGGGATGACCGACACTTTGCACAGGCCCAGTGGGCACTTGGTCAGCAGCGACTCCTTACACGCTGTGTGCACCTGAAACCAGGGTTCAGCTCGTCACAGCACCTCGCACACCACGTCCTCTCCCAAGCCCGCCAGCTGCTTCTGGAACTGTGCTCGGCACCTGCACCCATCCAGACCCCTGGCACCCTCACAGTGCATGCGAGGAAGCTGCGTAATGACTGAGGTGGGAAGATGAAGGCCTGGGCGGGAGGCCGATTGGGGTCCCTGCAGCGTGGACTGCACTCCTGGCCTGGGCAGGAGGCCGATCGGGGTCCCCACAGTGTGGACTGTGTTCCTGGCCCAGCCCCCTGTGCTTTTCACTAAAGATACCTGTGACTCCCACCTGGAAAGAGAGGATGCTGCCTAAATGTCAACACCAAATGCCTCCCAGACTCCTCGCTCTGCGTCACCAGACCCTTTCCTCTGCTAACAAGCAGCCTTCTGGTCGCCAGCACCAAGGCCTGGGCCTTTCTCTCCACACAGTCCCCCTACTGGCCAGACCCACCCAGGGAGACTTGGGGACAAGCTTGGGGGGCACCTGCCACCCGCATGGCCTTGTCCACCATGGCGCACTCACCATAGCCTTACACCAGAGACAGCGCCAGTCCTGCAGACGCAGCACGCTGCCACAGGTCTTGTCACACACCGTGCACTTGGCACTCACTGGGAGGTTCCCCTCCAGCCACTGGTGCGGCATGGAAATCTGCAAACCAAGGGCAGAGAGACATGGTGACGCCTGTGTGCTCAACCGAGGCCGCGGCAGAGTGTGACACATGGACACCCTCGGGCAGAACTGCCCTCCCTGGCCTTGACTGGACAGTCTTCTCCTCACAGGCAGCTCCTGATGCCGGCGGGGTCTGCAGAGGGATGCCCAGGCCACAGCCCTGTTCACAGGGGGTCCCATCCCCAGGCCCAGCCCTGCTCATGGGGGTTGGAGGGTGTCCCTGCCTGCCCATCACAGCACTGCTCACAGGGAGGGCCTCACCCCTACCTCCACCCCGGTCACTGCAGCAAAGCTCACAGGGTAGGGCTCCCCTGGCCTAGCTGCCTGCTGAGACCTGCCAGGAAGGGACCTGCTCCCACAGGAGGCAAGTGTGGGGGTACTGCAGACCCGCCAGCCCCACAGCTCCCCTCGCCATACCCCATCTTCATCCTCGATGATGTCTTTCCCGATGGAGGCCAGCGTGGTCCACTTGCAGTTATTGGTAGCGCGTACAGCACAGCGTTTGTGGGCCTTAAACTTGCACACTACAAGAGAAGGAGGGTGTGAGTGTGCAGGTTCTGCCCGGGACAGGTGTGCCGGAGGGATGGCATCCGGGAACCGTCCCTTGGGACAGGTGGCTCATAAACTCACTACAGTGATGTGCTTAGAGATGGCGACAGTGGAGTCTGATACCCAGCAGGGAGGAGGTACATCCCTCCTTGCCGGGTTTGGCAAACTGCACAGGCCCGGATGATAAGGAGCCTGGCTCTGCAAGCCAGACAGCCGGGTTCACAACTACGTGACTATACCATGGCGGCACAAAGGCAATGACGGACCTTCCTTTACAGACACTACAACTGGAACCGCACGCAATTTCACGCTTCATGGAATACTGCTCTTCTTTGGATCTTGACAGACATAAAGTTAATGGCCGTTCTTAAGCTGCGGGCTATTCCAGTACAGGAGGCAGGTGGGGTGGGGCCCACTGTTTGCCAAACCTAGCTCTAGTTCATGACTCGGCCACCGGCCTGGACTCTCTTGCCCAAATATTGTGACCATGGCCTCTAAGTCAATCCATACAGCCACCACCCAGTTCTCCCGGGTGTGGGACCCTGGGTGCAGGAGGCAGAGTATAACCACACACTGGGGTGACGGTGGCTGAAGTCTCCCCCACTCTGTGCTCCGTTTCCTGGTCTCTCCTTACTACTACCCCCCTCCTTTTACTTTAATTACTCTAAAAAGTAATCAACCAGGGCCAAAATCAGCAAAGTAAACCCGGACAGGATCATAAAATCCCTTTGCTCTCCACCAAGGGGGGACTGACGACAGGCTTCACTATGGGACTTTAGCAGGTAAACTCCTTCCCGAGCAGTAACATCCTGTCATCCTCACCCTCGCAGGACAGCCCGTGGGAGGTGACCCCAGACAGTGCCTCCCGGCACACGTTGCAGTATGCTGGCCTCGCGTGGGAGCAGGCGTACCAGTTGTGCGTCCCTGAGAAGTGGTCCATGCTGTACTGGGTGGGCTGCAGGACAACAGACAGAGGTGAAGGTAAGCACACCTTTGAGATCCTTCCCTGGGGTGACCCGGAC
>NW_006921593.1:25917492-25918156 GCF_000298275.1 Orycteropus afer afer
GCGCTCGGATGGCGGGCTGACCAGCTGAGGCAATGGCAGGTGTCTGCAGTAGGGTTTTCCTTCTCTAACCTCAAAGTGCTCCCTGCTCTGCACGGTCTTCAGTGCTGCGATCCAATCTTCCATTTCCTTTCTGTTGTCGGCACACAGGATGAGCTTCCGACAAGGGGTGATGACCTGGAGAAATGGCAGCGTCACTGGTACAGCGGCGGACACGGGGCAGGTGTGAACAACGTCACCATTAGAGAAACCACGTCTAAGACACAGACGTTTTATGGGAAAGGACTACGTCATTGAGATATTCCTGCTTGAGGAACAGAACCTACAAATGGCCATCATGGGCCACTAACCACCAAGGACAATCTCCAACCCCAAAATTGTTTCAACGTAGTTTGCATATTCATCAACCAAGGTAGACCTTTACCGACGACTCACTACCTGTTAGACGCTGTGGAAGGGCCAATGTGTGAAGTGGGTGCGGTGGAGTCGTCCGACTCACAGCGCCCCTAGAGGACAGGGCAGAAATGCCCCATAGCGTTTCCAAGGTTGTGATCTTTTCAGAACACTGGCACATTTTTCTCCCGAAGAGCGGCTGGTGAGTTCGAACTGATGACCTTTCAGAGTAAGCACCCAAGCACTTAACTGCTGTGCCACCAGGGCTCAAAAA
>NW_006921593.1:25919313-25944538 GCF_000298275.1 Orycteropus afer afer
GGTAACTATGGGGAGGAAGTGGGAGGGGAGCTGTTGCATTGTGGGAAATTGCAGTCAATGTCATGAGACAAAGTGTATGTGAGCTGCTGTATGGAAAGTGAATTTGCTCTGTAAACTTTCATTCAAATCACAATTTAAAAAAAGTCTGCCTTAAGTACTGTGCTCGTTTAAGAACCATCTATGGGATCAAACTGACAATAGCAACTGAGGAGTTGATAGGAACCTCAGGAAGCAATGAGATCGTGTTAATGACAGAGGGAAACTGAGGAAAGGAGGGTGAGCACGGCTGCACAACCTGCACACTGCAGTCAGCATCACTGACCTGTGCAGGCAGGAACTGCTGCCCTGCGGGGTACTTCACCGTGTGTGTTCTCAGCAACAACAACAACAAACATCCATGTGGATAGGATCGCGCTGACAACCCAAAAACAAACCTAACCCACCGCCGTCGAGCGCGATCTGACCCCTCCTTGGGTTTCCGAGGCGGTATCACTGCGGAAGTAGATTGCCCAACCTTCCTTCCGAGGAGTGGCTGGTGGGTTTGAACCCCCAGCCTTCTGGTTAGCAGTCAAGTGACTTAGGCACTATGGCACCAGAGCTCCTCCTGTCACTGAGGGAGACAATAAACAACTCAATGATTACAGCATGGAGTATGTGGCATTCCAGCTGGTGACAGCGCTTGAAAAACTATACGGATCAAAGCAAGTGGCCAGGTGGAGGGCAAGGTCAGGAGGGAAGCTGCCCCCGAAAGACGGCTCCCTCCTGGCTCCACGGCACATGCTGGAAGGAGGCAGGAGGGAAGAGCAAGGCCAAGGGCTCAGCTCCCCGGCTGGCGCGGTCCCCGGGGCTGTGTGCAGCAGCTTCTGAGTGGCAGACGGGCACATGGCCCTGAGGTTTAAAGCAGCTTCCAACTGCATTACTGAGAGCTGACAGGAGGGCTGGGGTGGAAGTGGGACATCTTTCTGGAGGTGACTCTCCAATCCCGTCAAGGGAGGAGGGTGAGGTCAGTGGAGGTGGCAGGAGGTGGGCTCTGGAGATACTCTGAAGGCACAGATGACAGGGCCTCCCAACACGGCAGCTGGGGTGAGAGGTAGAGAGCGTCAACAAGACCCCTCAGCTCCCATCTTGAGTGAGAAAGGAGCGTATGAGGCAGCTGGACAGCTGGGGGTGGGGAGTCAAACTGGACATGCTGGGCTCAGGGTGTCCATTAAATGCGTGGCCAAGGCCCCTGGCTCAGTCCCAGGCTGCTCACCCCTCAGCCACGAGGTCTTGGGCTGGCCGTGAGCCTGCGACATCACAGAAGCGTCACCAACACTGTGGAGAGCTAAGAGCCCTGGGACGCTAGCACCGTGGCGGGAGCTCACTAAGATGCACCTTGGGAGAGAAATGTGACAACACCCGTCACCCTGAAGGGGAACTCACCTCACAACTCCCCCTGCAGACCCAGGGCCTCCTGCCCCCACACCCGCCCCTGGGGACAAGCATGGGAGCGCCCACACAGCCCCGCGTAGCAATGTTCATGGCAGTGAAATACGGAAAAACCCAAATCAACGGTGGGACAGTCCACACACAAGCCATGACAAGTGACGGCCAAGAGCCAGGGCCCCCAAGCCCGGCTGGCCTGTACAAAGTTCTCAGGTTCATGCCCCACCTCCCAGAAATTCTGACTGAATTCTAGGGGTCAGTCCATTCAAACCTTCAATCACTTCACAGATCCTCATAGAGAAATCTCAGGAACCCGACGCTGTGTGAGAAAAAGGAGGTATACACGATACCAGTTACGTGACATCCTGTTTTAGCTGCAGTCCAGTCAGTCCTGCCTCATCGCGACCGTGTGGACAACACAACAAACACCGCCCAGTCCCACGTCATCCTCACAACCACTGCGCTCCCTGAGCCCACCGCTGCCGCCACTGCGTTGACCCATCTCGGTGAGGGTCTCCTTCTTGCTGACACTCTACTTCACCGAGCACATCACGTGTCCAAACAACACAGCTGGTGGTTGATGGCCACCTACCTGAGCTGAGAAAGTATAAACACTGCAACTCAGGGAGGTGACGGCACTGGAGTGGGGAGGACGGACAGACAGGCAAGGGCCTGAGGCCTCCAGTCACATCACAGTGTGTCTCTCAGGCTGGGGAGTGTACGCACTTGTTCACCCTGTTACTTTCTGAATGCCGGAAACATTCAACAATTCTTAAACACAGTAATAAATGCTATGGAACTAAATGCTAAAACAGCAAGCCAGAGCCGAGCCGAGAGCTGGCCTGTAGCGCAGCCTCCCAGAGCCTGACAGCTTGCTTGCAGATGTTTCTGTTGGTAACTGCAGAAGTCTCCTGAGTGCCTGACTTCGGGATTCATTCATCTTAAAACCACGTGCAAGCTGCTCCTGTCACAAACCACCCTCTGCGAGCTGTTCCCTGTGTTCGCCCAAAGCCCACCAGACCTCATCCTCACCCCTGACTGTTACAGGCAGACCTCAGAGATATTGTGGGTCTGGTTCCAGACCACTACAATAAAGCAAGTATCGCAAAAAAGCAAGTCACAAGAATGTTTTGGCTTCTCAGTGCATATGAAAGGCATCTTTACACTTTACTGTACTCCATGAAGGAGCTCTGGTGGTGCAGTGGTTAAGGCATTGGGCTGCTAACCAAAGAGTCAGTGGTTCGAACCTATCAGCTGCTCCATGGAAGAAAGATGAGGCAGTCTGCTTCTGTAAAAATGTGCAGCCTTGGAAACACTATGAGTCGGAATTGACTCAATGGCAGTGAGTCTAGTTTCGGTTTGGTAATCTATGAAGTGTGTAATCACTTGATGAAAACGTTTTACATAACGTGAGAATGACCAAACCGTGACGCTAAGACACGAAGTGAGCAGAGAGGCTGCTGGGAAAATGGCACCCAGGGCGTTGATACAGGGTTGCCACCAACTCAATTTGTGAAAAACGCAGCTTCAGCAAAGTGCAACAGGACGAGGTGTGTCAGTCACTTCTCACACTTCTCATCCCAGGGTGGATTCCTGTGTCCTAAGCAGCTGGCTGAATGTGTGGAAACAAGGTGGCTGCCTGATGGGGAGGAGGTACTGGCTGGCCCCCTCAGATGGAAGTTTTCAAAGACCACCAGAAACACCTTCTCTCCAACAAAGGCCCTCCATGTCGTCAGAGGACAGCCACTGGGAACTACCCTCAAACCCGAGGAGCGCCTTGTTGGGACTCTTGACTCATACAGAGAACATGTCCTGCTGCTCAAAAGACAACCCAGCTTATGACGCTCAATGGCGGCCATGGCCATCACACACTCAAGCCCGACTGCTTCACGCACATCACTTGGTCTCTCTCAGCCTCAGCTGCTCGCCCCGCTAGCGCCAGGGTGAAGTACGACCATCTGAGAATGGTGTCTGGCCAGGACTTCCCCAGCAGTCGCAGCTGTCACCCACTGTGGTCCAGAAGATGGTGTTGGTCTATAGGACCCCGTGAGTCTGCAGTCCCCAGGGACGACACACAGAACCGTCAGGACGGTCCAGGGTGTCAGAAAGGACAGGTGAGAGCAGGGCTGGCTCGCGGACTCCTTCCTGCAGCGAGCGTGGCACAATCCCAGCAAATGCCAGGTCTGGGCACTGAGCAGCCCCAGGGCTCTACCATGAAATGAATGGTGTCCCCAAGAAGCTTATGCTGAAGCCCTAATCCCTGTACCTGTGAACATGACCTTGTTTGCAACCAGGGTCTTTGAAGACGTCATCAGCTAAAACGCGGTCCTAGGTCATAGGGTGAGTCCTAATCCCATCTGAGCTATGTCCTCATAAAAGAGGAGAGACAAGACACATGGCTGGGAGACGGCCAAGTGACAGGTGAGTTCTCTTGGGGGCAACGTCTGGGGGCTGCCAGAGGCTGAGAGACAAGGAGGAAGGACTTTTCCCTCAGAGCAAGCATGGTCTGCTAACATCCTGAATTCAGACCGTGAGACAATAAATACCTGTTGTTTAAAGGACCTTCCCCTCAGAGCAAGCATGGTCTAACATCCCAAATTCAGACTGTGAAACAATAAATGTCCGTTGTTTAAAGCCACCCCTCTGTGGCACTCGTCACGCCAGCCCTGGGAAAGCAACACAGCATCTCAACAGGCCTGCGTGAAGCCTGCCCGGGAGGGCACGGTGAGCGAGCCACCATGGGCGAAAGCCCGCCTCCGCGTACCGCAGTGCCACAAGGGTGAGCGCTGGTTAGGGATCCGGGAAAACGTCTCTGGTGACAAAGCTCAGATGGCCGACTGCACCACAGAGAAGCGTGTCCCACCCGCAGGCTTCCAGTCCGGCCAGGTGAGGAGCGACGCTGGAAAGAGACACGTCGCCCAGCCTGTAGCCTGACAAACCCCAGCCTTCCACTCTCCAAAACACAGGACGAAAATCAGCCCTCTCCGGGCTCTCCCAACAGCCAAAGCGGCCCCCACCGCTTCCCGCAACGTCCTCCCAGGTTCACTCACGACCCCACCGCCTCCCACGACGGGGCGGCCTGGCACCCCAGCTCTTACCTGCTGCTCTCACCTCCCCCAGGGCGCCCTCCGGCTCTCACAGCGTCTCAGCATGGAAGGGACCCGGCAAACGCAAGAGCAGAGCTTCCAAGTGGGCACACGGCCCCCTGTGGAGCAGCGGAAACAGGCCAGAGATGCCGAGAACAAACGGGCCCAGGCCATGCAGCCACGGAGCAAGAGGACACAAGGACAGAGGAGGGTAGGGCCCAGGACGTGGGGCTCTCGGGCTAAAAATAGCTCCGGGTCTACGGAGCTGCAAAGGTGGCCGGGTCCAGCATCTGCCTCAGCAAACCCTGTCACTTCCTCTTACTCACATCCTGCCACCGGGATGCCGCCCGGACACCCGCCTCACCACTCACATTTCCCCACCGCGAGCCCCCAGAGACACAGGCTATTCAGACAGCTGGATGTGCGTAGCAGCTGACTTCCTCACGGGGCACCGTCGGCCCAAAAATAGACCCTCCACGCAAACAAGCTCCCCAAGGCCCCTGGTCAGAGCCACCGGGAAGGAAAGTCCAGACCCCACGCCGTGCCGTCTCGCAACACCCCCCACCTAACTCTGCGGGCTGCTCCCCCCGGAAAGGGAGCCCAGGCATGAAGTCACCCCACTCCCGCCCCAGCTGTTCCAGGCAAGGAGGGGACCCGCCCCCACAGCTGATGGACCTGCCCAGGGCACACCACTGGACAGCTAAGCCAGGCTGTCCAGGGCCCCAAGTAAAGCAAGACTCCAAGAGGCGCAGAGGCTACAAGCACATGTCACGTCTCGCAACGTACAGCTTTACGGAAATGAAGGAAAAAGGAAACGTTTTCCAGTTCAAATGAAACATGACAAAAACATTCAGTGTTATTTATCTATTCACTGTTTCCACCTTACGTATTAACCTCTGAAGTGCATTCACGTGCCGGACAATGTCAGCGATTAGAGGTTGCCTGAGCAGGGGCCCTGCAGGACAGGGACAATGTTACCCACGAAAGAGCACCTCAGACTCAGAGGTGGTGCCCACAGTGGGCAGGAAAGAGCACAGACAAAGCCCAGGCCAACTCCTCGTGGCAAACACCAGAGACAAGCTAAACCTGCAAACATCCATGGCTGATCGAGTAACCTGTGACGCGTCGGTCCCGTGGGACAGCTCTATGCTTAACCGGGAACACACAGACAGCAACACGGACAGACATTCGCAACATAATTTTTTTTTTAATTGTGATTTGGGTGAAGGTTTACAGAGCAAATTCACTCTCCATACAGCAGTTCACATATACTTGGTCTCATGTCATTGACCACAGTTTACCACAATGCAACAGCTCCCCTCCCACTTCCTCCCCATAGTTACCTCCTCCCAGTGTCCATCCCTCCATACACTCCTGCCACCTGAGCTGTCTCCCTGTGCATAAGCAGCCCTTCTTTGTCCCATGATTGTTCTCTTCAAGGCGTATATCTACTTGAGGTAAACGTTTAACTCACATGCCTGTATTTTCTTTGGCTGGAAACCACAGGTGTGGGTTCAATTCCAGACCTGAAGGGCAGCTAGGGGCCATAGTCTCAGTGGTTCCACCAGGCTCTATTGGACCAGCAAACCTGGTCCCAACCAACCCTTTTTTTTTTTTTTTTGCCTCCAAATGATTCTGAGTTTTGTTCCACATTGTTCTCCCTCTCTATGAAGGATCTCCTACATCCCTTCCAAGGGGATGACAGTGGTAGCCGGGCACCATCTAGTTCTTCTGGTCTCGTAGTTGTATAGGTTGCAGATCGGATGGTGTACCAGTCGTGGGGACTGATTGTTTCCATTAATGTTAGTTTTCCTCTTTCTTCTTTGCTCTTGACGAGGAGAGACCCATCGTTCGCAACATAATTTTTAAAAGCAGGTTACAGACTTGTAAAACTAAAGTGTATTTGCTGATATCCAGCGAAATAGGTTTAAAACCCATTTGTCTCTATCAGACTTGGCAGTATGACATTTTGACCAAACACCTCTTTCCTGTGGGCACTGAGCAGCCTCCCTGACCCTAAACACACACACACACACACACACAGACACACAGACACACACACACAGAGCCAGTCGTGTCACTGAAAAATGTCTCAACACTGCCAAGGCCCTTGACCCAAACTTCCCTACCCACCCCTGCCCCCACTCGTGCCTGGCACCCCCTAGTCTATGCAACAGCGTCCACCTGCATGAGCTCAGGGGTTAGACTTCAGAGTAGCTTTGCTTAGTTTTGGTCATGTGCACTTTATTATTTATAATAAACATGTTGTTGTTGTTGTTGCTGTTGTTGTTATGTGCCTTCGAGTCGACCCCGACTCATAGCGACCCCTCCTTGGGTTTCCAAGGCAGTATCACTACAGAAGTAGGATTGCCCAACCTTCCTTCCGAGGAGTGGCTGGTGGGTTTGAACTGCCAGCTTTCTGGTTAGCAGTCAAGTGCTTTTGGCACTATGCTACCAGAGCTCCTAATAAACATGTTATTTGTATTTAAAAAAAATTAAAAAGAACTTTAGCACTGGTAAAACATTATTATTATTTGCTATAATGTCATATTTGGATTCCAGCAAAAATGTCCCATTCTGCAAACATGGACAATAAAAATCTTAAAAAAAAAGTCATGGGAAATAATGAGCTGAGCCAGACCACACCAAACCTACGCGACTTTCTAACCAAGCACTAACCAAAACAGCAGCAACGCTACCCAAACCACCACCAAACCACACTCGGGGCTGCCTAGCCAATTCTGCCTCATAGGGTTTCCGAGACTATCAGTATTTATGAAGCAAAGCCCAAACCCAACCCACTGCCATGGAGTCCATTCTGACTCACAGTGCCCCTAGAGGACAGAGGAGAACTGCACCGCAGGGTTTCCAAGGCTGTCAGTCTTTACAATCTTCATGGAAGCAAAGCCCAAACCACACCCACTGCCTGGAGTCCATTCCAACTCACAGCGCCCCTAGAGGACAGAGCAGAAGTGCACCGCAGGGTCTCCAAGGCTGTCAGTCTTCACAGAAGCAAAGCCCAAACCACTCCCACTGCCATGGAGTCCATTCTGACCCACAGCGCCCCTAGAGGACAAAGTGGAACTGCTCCAAGGCTGTCAATCTTCACAGAAGCAAAGCCCAAACCACACCCACTGCCGTGGAGTCCATTCTGACTCACAGCGCCCCTAGAGGACAGAGAATAACTGCACCACAGGGTCTCCAAGGCTGCCCTCTCCACCAAAGCAGACTGTCTGTTCTATCTCCTGCAAAGCAGCTGAAGGGTTCAGACCACTGCTCTTTCAGTTAGCAGCCGAACACTTAACCACTGCGACACCAGGGTGCCTTACAAAGTACTTGCATGGTTAAAATACATAAGGAAATAAGTAAACATAGAACTTTAGAACTTTACCTTAAAAAAAAAAAACCTACTTTTTACAGAAGTGGTGGAGTTACAGATGGAGGATATGACTGCTGAGAAGGGGCGAAGGGATGAAACGCAGAAACTGGACCTACAACAAGCACTCTGGCCAGGGAGGCTATGGTCACACTGGGCGGGAGGGAGGGATGGCAGGCATGTGGTCAGGGCTGCACTCGCCCTACGGGCCACATTCTGTTGGGGGGGGAGGGAGCTCAGTCACAGCAGGGCTCGTACTTGTGAGAGAAACACACTCGGCAGAAAGACACCACTTCCTGCTCTCGCTCGGCTGCTGCACCCAGAGGTTTGGAGCCCAAACACCTAGGAGCTCCCAGGTATGATGGCACCTAAGTAAGGGATGTGGGGATGGTGGGGGCGAAATGGGCACACCTCCCACCTTCAGGTCTGTCAGCCGCCAAGCTGTCCCAGACCTGTTTCTCTCTGGGAGTACTCGATACACTTGTACCCGATTGAGAGGCCTGGTGGGACAGTGGTAAAGAGCTCGTCTGCTAACCCAAAGGTCAGTGGTTTGTACTGACCAGCTGCTCTGTGGGACAAAGACGTGACAGTCTGCTTCCATGGAGATGTACAGCCTTGGGAACACTCTGGGGTACGTCTACCCTGTCCCAGAGGGTCGCTATGAATTGGAAAAGACTCAAGGGCAACAGGTACCCAACTGTATCGACAGGGCATGATGGTGAATGTCATTGAGAAAAGACAAAACGGACAGAAACAGGAAGGCATGCACACGACCTCTGTGCAGCCAGAGGCAGGTCCAACACTCCCGTCACTGAAGGCAACCTGAGGACACTTGTCAGACCAGCATCTGCTGCCTCCAGCAGGGGTCACCCTCAACAAAGCCGTGTCCAGCCTGTCTGTGTGCACGTCCAGCACCTCCACTGGACCCTTCAGTCCCAGCACAGCTAGTGCAACAGGCCGTGCAGGTGGAGGGCAGGTGGAGCGCATCCAACAGGGAAGCAAGGCCAGCAGAGACTCCGTGAGGACAGGCTGCCACTGCACCACTGCATGAAGACACTACACAGACCAGCACACACTGGACTCACTCTACCTCAAATTCATTTTCCGTCATCACCCACGGAAGCAGCAGTCGTGAAATCAGATGACACGTCACACTGGGCAAATGTGCTGCAAAACACCTCTTCAAGCACTGAAGGGCAAAGAGATGTCTCTTCGAAGACTAAGGTGCACCTGACCCAAGCAGGGTATTTTCAGTAGCCTCATATGCATGTGAAAGCTGGACAACGAGTAAGGAAGACCAAAGAAGAGTTGATGCTTTTGAGTTGTGATGTTGGTGAAGAATGCTGAAAATACCATGGACTGCCAGAACAACTGACAATTCTGTCCTGGAAGAAGTGCAGCCGGAATGCTCCTTGGAAGCGAGAGTGGCCAGACTTCGTCTCACGTACTCTGGTCATGTTGCCAGAAGGGACCATTCCCTGGAGGAAGGTATTGTGCTTGGTAAAGTAGAGGGTCAACAAAGAAGGGGAAGGCCCTCGACAAGACGGACTGACCCAGTAGCTTGCAGTGAGGGGCTACAGCACAGCACGGCCTATGAGGGTGGCTCAGGGCAGGGCAGAGTTCTGTTCTGTTCCAAACAAGGTCACTGTGAGTCGGAGCTGACTTGATGGCACCAAACAACAGCAATGTGGACTGAATTATGCCCCCCAAAAGAGTGCTGTAAATCTTAACTTCTATGCCTGTGACAGGAGCGCCTTGCTAAAGCACTCGGCCGCTAACCAAAAGGTCAGTGATTCAAACCCACCAGCTGCTCTGTGGGAGAAAGATGAGGCAGTCTGCTTCCGTAAGGATTTACAGCCTTGGAAACTGGAGCAGTTCTACTCTGGCCAGTGGGGTTGCTGTGAGTCGGAATCTACTAAATGGCAATGGGTTTGGTTTTGGTTTTCCGTGCCTGTGGTGCCTGTGGTTACAATCCCGTCTGAGAATGGGTTGTTTGTTATGTGAATGAGGCAGGACAAGTGGAGGGTATTGAGTCAATTTCTTTTGAGATATAAAAGAGATCAAACAAGCCAGCAGAGGACAGATGGGGTAAGAGAGATGCCAAGACACTCAGAGATCTCCAGGGAACAGGAAACACGGTGAAGAGACAAGGACATTTCTCCGACAGAGAGCGAGCGACTTCCCTGGGCCCATGCCCTGAACTCAGACTCCCAGACTCCTGAACTGTGAGAAAACAAATGTTTGTTAAAGCCACCCACTTGTGCTATTTCTGTCACAGCACCACTGGATAGCAAAGACACAGACAAGCAAAAAGACTGGGAGGGCAGGACTGACACAAAACTGGACCGTGAAAGTTAACGTCTCAAGTGGCGGCATTTAGAGATTTTTTTTTCTTTCTTTCTGGTTTCCTGTATTTTCTGAGCTTTCTATAGCAAAAGGTGCTTTTAAATATACCTATACCTTTTTCCCTACAAAATCAGGAAATCCAAAAGACTGCAGGAGAATTGATGCATTTAAACTGCAGTGTTGACAAACAATATTGAATACCATGGACCGCCAGAAGAATGAACAAATTTGTCCTGGAAGAAGTACAGCCGGTGTGCTCCTTAGAAGAGAGAATGGCCAGACTTCATCTCCCATACTTTGGTCGTGTTGTCTATCAGGAGGGACCAGACTCCGGAGCACGTCATGCTTCGTGGAGGGTCAGTGACAAAGAGGAAGACCCTCAATGAGAAGGACTGACACGGCGCCTGCAAGGACGGGCTCAAGCTTAGCCACAACCGTGAGGATGGCACAGGACCGGGCAGCATTTCCTTCTGTTGCACAGGGGCCCGTACGCGTCAGAGCCGCCTCAACGGAACCTATCAGCAACAGTTTACTTTTTTCCACAAAACCCCTGTCTGAAGCAATTACTATTAGTTGCCTGCACAACAAGCATCTTCTCCTTCTTCCCACCCAATGGTGGTATAGTGGTTAAAGCACTCATTTGCCAAACAAAAATGTCAGCGGTATGAGCCTACCAGCCACTCCATGGCAGAAAAGACCTGGCAACCTGCTCCCGTAAAGATTGGCAGCCTTGGAAAGGTCTGCCCTGCAGGGTCGCTGAGTCAGAATGGCTCAATGGCCATGGGTCTGGTTGTGTTGGATTTATTCTGGGTGTCCTCTGAGCTGTTGTTGTTAGCTAGGCCTGGCTAAAATTACATTTCCATCACCCCTGCAGCTAGGGACCACAAAGGAGACACGTGAGCTGCCATCATGGGGGGCAGCCTCATGACCCAGCCGCTCCGGCTGCCCCACCAGGTGACCCTGAGCATGAACCCACGTGATGGACAGCAGAGCTGAAGGCGTGGAAGGCTGGGCCACACCGCCTGAGACTGCGGGCCCGGGGCCTTTTTTACAAGGGAGAAAGTACACCCTAGCCCTTACCTTGTTTAAGCCACTGTTACTTGGGTTTCCTGCTAACCATCCCAACCTAATCTTGAGACACAACCCCACTGTGACAGAGAAAAAGCCCAGCCACAGAACCCGAGTCGCATCATCCTCCAGAAGCTGAGAAGAGCCCAATTTAATTAACTACAGGAAGGACCTCTAAGCACTGGAAACCCTACACACACTTACGAGACTAGAGTAGGTCAGAAACTTACTAGAATAAGGTCAGGAACTGTAAGTCCATCACTTCAGCACTGAAGTCAGGGGCAGGCAAAGCACAGCCAGCCACCTGTGTTTGTAAATAAAGTTTTATTGGAACACAGCCACGCATACTCCTTTACACACTGTTTAGACAATATGTAAAGGTACTACTCCTGGCTGCACAACAACACAGCTGAGTAGGTGTGACAGAGACCCATGACCCACAAAGCCCATCATCTGTGGCCCTTTATAGCAAAGCTTGCTGCTAACGTCCGACGCATGTTACTGATCAAGCAGATCTTGGGAAGGGATCAAAGCACTTGATTTAGAGACGCAAGACGCAGTCTGCCGCATCGAAGAAGGAGTCCACCCCCCCACCCGTCGTCTTCTGCCTCTGGTCCCGTTCTGCTCGCAGATGAACCCAGGTGCCTGGCACATAGTAGGTACCCAACAAATACTCACTGAGTTGAACATTTCTATGAACAGAGGATTGTATCTCAGAACTTTGTGTGTGCGCTCAGCCATTCAGAAGAAAAACCTCACCCACTTAAGAACAGGACAATGACACACGTGTCAGATACCTGCCCGAACGCACCCCGGCTTCCTGTGGGAAATGGGAATGAGGCTTATGCTGAGGACTGCAGGTGCCCACGTTCCCCAACTTTGCTGTGTTATAGTCTAGGAGCAAAACAGTCTGGGGAAATGACCGTGTACCATGCTGAGGTCAGTGTGAGGAGGGTGAGGATGCCCTGAGATGCTCTCCAGGCAGTGAGCGAGGCCAACAGGGGCAGACTCCAAGAGGTGGGTCCCTAAGCCCCATGCTGACTCTCCCAGCAGAGAGTCCTGGGTGATAGGGCAGCACCAGATTAGGGGCAGAATAAACCAGGCACTGCTCCCCTGGCAAGGGGAGGGCCTCACGCTTCCCAACCGGGCCATCACGCATGGTGAACAGAAATGGTCTTTGAACATATGACTACTGCACTGAAAACCACCATCATAACGAAACAGGTGTGAGGCCAGCCCCAGATGGCCCCGAAGAGACAGACGACAGCCTCAATGTCGGAGATGTTTCTCTTCCAAGCCTCAGGATCGCTATCAAGGTCAGGTTCAGGTACAGTCTGAGGGTAACGTCGGCCGGAAACTCATCTTACAGAGTAGGGGCAGACGCCCAGAGAAGACAGGAACTCATTGAGGACACACAGCTGCACTAGGCCATCACGGCCAGGGTCGTGGTCCATGGAGCCCTGAGGGCCCTCGTGGTTTGGGGTCTGCATGGGTTGCCAAGTGAACTCAGAGCCCTGACACGAGACCCAGGGAAGGAATACGGTGTCAACAGCCAGCTGTGATTCCAAGTGCCCACCCCCGGCGAAGCCACCAGCTCCCACGCCCAACTTCTGCAGCCACTGTAGCTGCACAAAGACCCACACCCACGAGGATGCCAAGGTAAATGTGCACTAGACCCCCTCCAGATGCTGGGGCTCTGAACGGGGTATGGAGCTGTGGCCCTCCCACCCGCTCAGAGGGACCCACTGGTGACAACCAGCCTGTTGGCTTTACCCCACAGAGTGGTCGCAACAGCTGTCCAGCGTGTCAGTGGGAGCCAGCTGGGAAAGGGTTTCTCAGACAACCGTCATTCTCAGGCAGGTAAATCGCACACAAGGGCAATCGACGGTGATGGCATAAGCCCCCTCCTAATTTCACGGGGCTTCTCAGAAGTAGCTCAGGCCTCTCCTTGGACCCAGCTCACCATGGCTTCCCTTATCCCTCTGGCACTTCAAGTAGATTTCAAAAATTAAAAGGAGTCACTTCAACTACACGATTTAATGTTTTAAAAGACCAAAATAGAACAAGGTTGAACATGTTTTTTTCCACTGCCAAGCCCTGACTCAGAGGGTCTGTCCACCAGGATGGTGGACGCATCACGAAAGGATCTGACTGTTCAGAGTGGGTGGGCATGGCGTGGCACTGAGGGTGGGCAGTTATGACTCAGGCCCATATGGAGGAGGAGACAAAAGTTTCTCCAAGGTGCCAAGTGACAGTGACAGAGCAGCAACCAACAACTGGGGCCTGACATGACCATCAGCCCTGCATCGATGCAACAAATACACCTGAAGGCCTACTCTGTGCCAGGCCTGGTTCTGGTCGCCGGGGATGGGCAGTTCCCTCATATCCCTCTCTCATAAAGCGTACCCCCCTCCAAAGAGGGAAAGGAAAGGAATGCCCGTGGTATCGATGCAGAAGGAAAAACGGAAAATCTGAACAGCTTCATGTCCAGTCAAGTGGAACTTACTATCAATATGCAATTATCGAGTATATCAAAAGTCATTATCAAAAACCTCCCCCAAGAGAAAACTCTAGGCCCTGAAAGTTTTACTGGTGAATTCGGCAAACACTCAAGCAAGAACACCAAACTGACACAAAGTTGATCAGAAAACAGAGAAGCAGGAAAACTGACCTACTCGTCTTATGAGGCCAACTTAACCTGAAGGCCAATGCTGGCCAAAGACGAAAGAAAGGAAGAATAGGAGGGAGGGAGGGAGGGAGGCGGAGGGAAAGAGGAAAAAGAGGAGGAGGAAGAGAACTCCGGATCACCATCCCTCCCAGACATCCATGCAAAAACCTTTTACAAAGAAACAGCAGACTGAATCCAACAGCATTTAAAAGGATAACGCCCAAAATTCAACAGCCATTCACAACACACATGCTCAGCACACAAGGAGGAAGCATCTTCAAATTGTAAAAGGAATCTATGAAAGCCCATAGCTGAGATCCCATTTAACACGAGAAGCTGAACTGCCCACAGCCGAGATCCCATTTAACACAAGAAGCTGAACTGTTTCCTGCTGAGTTAAACACCATGAAAGGACCCTGCTTTCACTACTTCCATTCAACACTGAGCTGGCAGTCCCAGTTCTGCAATGAGGCAAGAAAGAGAAACAGAAGGAGAAAGGCGAGACAGAGGAGGTGAGCTGTCCCTGTGGCAAACGATGGACTACTCACACAAAATTTCAGAGAGGCCACAAAACAACTACTGTAACGACTAAGTATAGTTTGCAGGTCACAAAATCCATTATATCCTCACATATTATCAGGAAAAAAAAAAAAAGAAAAAAAATTCAATTCCATTTATTTAATAAAACCAAAAATTGTAAAATACTGAAATAGTAATGATCCTAACAAAAGGCATTAAAGACCTCTACATTGGAAACTACAAAACCACGCTGAGAGAAGTAAAGAAGGCCAATAAAAATAGATCTATGTCATATGCATGGAGCTGAAAACTTGGTGCTATCAAGATTCCCCTCAAACTAATCCACATTCCCAACGCAATTTCAATCCAGATTCCAGAAGCATTTTTTCCTGTGGGAACTGACAAGTAAATTTTAGGTTTATACAAAAATGCAAACGATTTAGAGTAACCAACAATGTTGAGAAACAACAGTCAGGGGATTCCACCCCTCACTAGAAAGAAGGCACGATGCTGGTTTAAGGACAGACCCATAGATCAATGGGGCAGGCCGAAAATCTGGAAACAGACCCACAGACCTATGACCAAGTGACCCAACAAAAGCATCAGGGAGACAGTGGGAAAGGGAAGTCTCTTCAACAACGGGACAGCCACATGGAAAAGCACAGCCAGACCCGCTGTCATCAAGTCGATTCCAACTCAGAGCGACCCTATGGGGCAGAGCAGAACTGCCCCACAGGGTTTCCAAGGCTGCAATGTTTACAGAAGCAGACTGCCATGTTTTTCTCCCACAGAGCACCCACCCAGTGGGTTTGGATGCCTGACCTTCTGGTTAGTGGCCGAGCACTTAACCACTGTGCCACCAGTGCTCCTATGTGGAAAACAAGGAACATCTACTCCTTACCTCACGCCATACACAAAAATTAACAACCTCAGTCAAAATCCTAACTGTAACACCCAAAATTACAAAATTTCTAGGAGAAAATCTTTGCAATCACGAGGTGGTTGATGGTTTCTTAGAACAAATGCAACGTGAATACAGAGGAAAGAGGTGAGAAATTTAATTTCATTAAAACAGAAACTCATGTCCATGCACTAACCTGCGCACAGATGTTGAAAATGTTCTCAGTTAACAGGAGGCCATGCTGGAGTACAGTGGGACCCCATCCAATGTGACTAGTGTCCTTATCAAAGAGGAAAAGGAGCACAGAGACAAGGAGGAGGCGGAGGGACGCCACGTCAAGCTGTAGCTACAAGCCAAGGAAAGCCCAGAGCTCCCAGAAGATGGGGGAGACAAGAAAGGACTCCTCCCCAGGGTCTACAGAGAGAACACGTTGTTGTGGTGCGCCGTCGAGAGTGGATTCTGACTCACAGCAACCTTACAGGACAGAGTAGAACTGTCTCATAGAGCTTCCTAGGCTGGTGGTGCCGAGGTTAAGAGCTAATCAAAAGGTTGGTGGTTTGAACCTACCCAGCTGCTCCACGGGGGAAAGATGAAAGTCTGCTTCCACAAAGATTTACAGCTTTGGAAACCCTATGGGGCAGTTCTACTCTGTCCTACAGGGTCCCTATGAGTAGGAATTGATTCAACAGCAATGGGTTTTTGGATTCTTTATGGGAGTCAAGTGTTTTCTCCCATGGAGTAACTTGTGGATTTGATCAACCAACCTTTCACAGTTAGCTGCTAAGCACTTAATCACTGTGCCACTAGGCCTCCTTAGAATATGGCCCCACTGATTCCCTGACCTTGGACTGCTGGCCTGCAGAACTCTGAGACAATAAACTTGTATGACACTGTGCTACAGCAGCTGTAGGAGACTAACAGATGCTACGTTCACACCACGACACGCACAGGAAGTTCACTGAAGCTTTGCTGGTCACCAGCCGATGTCTACCAACGACGGAGAAATCAAGTGTGGGACAGTCGCACAAAGCCCTGTAATTCAACACTAGAAAAGAACAAATGATTGAATACTCAACGCCCAAAATCATTATGCAGAGTGAAAGAAGCCAGACATCCAAAAAAAAAAAAAAAAAGTTTTGCTCTGTAAACTCTCTCCTAAAACCCAATAAAAAGTTGTAAATAATAAAAAAGTATACATTGTCTTATTCCACTGACAAAGAATTCTAAAAATGAAAACTCATCTAAGGGACAGGCAGCAGATCCTGGTGTCTGAGGAGGGTGTCGAGAGAAGGACAGCTGACCACGAAGCCTTCGGGGCAAAGGGACTGTTTGCTCCCTTGACTGTGGAAACGGTGCCAATTCTCGCATACACACACACACACACACACACACATGAAAACTTGACAAATTACACCCTTTAAATTATACCTCAGTTAAGCAGTAAAAGTATTTTTAACGTCAATATATTTCAGTGAACTGGAATGTTCTTTCAAGAACAGTGTCAACCTTGGTATGAAGGACCAGGGTGACTATGCAGTTTATCATACAAGCCAAGAAACTTCTGCTAGTGAAGGTGGCCACAATAAAAAATGAACAGGTACTAACTCCCCCATGACAGGGTACATGGATGGCAGCACCTTGGGTAAACTAGCACTCACGGCTTCGGGCACGAGAAATACCCACATTCCTCCTCAGTGTGTGTGGTGAGACACTGCTCACATAAAGCAAACCACACCACCTGCTCCTCAGAACACAGCAGGAGTCAGAGCTGGCCACAGGCTCAGCCACTGGCCATGCCCGTGCCCGAGTGGTACCAACGAGGACACGGGCCCTGTCTCCCCGTCAATGTCTGGGGCAGGACAGACACCAAGGCTCCTGCCTCCACACTCAGTGTCCCTCAGGTCTTCTTTCTCTTTGGAGAAGAATCCTAACGATTTTCCCAATGTCTCATCACTCTGAGGCACCCTCTTCAGAGCTTGGTAGCAAGTGAACTATTAGACAGCAGCAAAGATGACGCCCTAACACACCAGACTGCTCTGACACCAAGTCTAGGGGGGATCTGAGGTGAACCTGGGCACCACCCCCGAGCGGCACCTCAGGGCCGCTCCGGCCTCTATCTGGCGCATTCTACGCCAGGCTGAAGTCCCGACGGCTCCACCTCACCTGCAGACAGAACCAGTTAACAACAGCTCCTCCCGTTTGAAAAAGGGTCGGGGGAGGTACCGCACTTTTCATTTTTGAGTTTGTATTTGTGTTTTAAACCAGGTTCCCCTTGGAGAGGGGTGGAATGGCTGCGTGGGTAAGCACGGTCTCCCTGTGACAGAGTGGGGATGCCCTTCATCTGATAACAATTGTTTCAAGGAAACAGAGGCCCCGCCACTCCACGCACCCTGAAATACCAGGCTATTCTAGGACACAGAGTAGGCTTTAAAAAAAAAACAATTTCCTAGAGCGAATGATACCATTTTCCTAACTTACAGGGAAAAAAAAAAAAAAAATAGGACAGTCAAGGCTCACTCACATCCCTGGCACATTTGCAAAGCACAGTGGGTAAAGAATGAATGACAAAGCCCCTAATACCTTAGGCCCCTAAGCTAATTCAACCAACCCCACACACCTCCTCATGGGATCTGCTTGCAGACAAAGTTCCCTACAAAACAACTACAGTCAACACTACAGGGTCTCAACCACCCATTCTGTGTTTCCTCTGACATTTGTAAAGATCATCAACAAGTGCATACACTCTCAGGCATGCGTGCGCACACTCTCACACACAATCTCTCACACACACACACACACGCTCATCCACATACACATGCTCACACACTCACACATATACTCTCACACAATACCACACATACACACACTCACACAATACCACATACACACACTCTGTCATACATTCACAGACACACACACTGTCTCACACACTCTCAGGCACATACACACTCACCTATACACACACACTCACACGGTGACAATCTCTCACACATACACGCTCTCATACACTGACACACACACGCTCTCTCACACATACTCTCACATATACACGCTCTCTCACAATCTCTCTCACATTCACTCTCTCACATATACTCACACAATACTCACACACACTCTCACACACGCACATAAGCCAGCAGCAGTGTGAAAAGGCATAGATTCCCTCGACAGCCCAAGCACCGGGCCCAGACCGGCCAGGGCGTCTTCTCCCCACCCACACAGAGAACCCCTGCCAGGTCGGAACCGTCACTCACTGGCCACCCTTCTGGAGCGGGAGTGGGAGCGTGTCCTCCGGTTCCGTCTGCCTGGTGTTACGCTGGGAGCCGATTCCTGCACCTTCCCCTGTAGCACCTGCTCCGGAGATGTCTGTGTGACAGCAGCAGGTGCTGTCTTCGGCCAAACCCCACACCCGGTACAGCCGCACGCTGGCTCCGACCCTTTCCTTCCTGCTTCTTGGAACCAAGAGCACGGGGTGATCACAAAATGGGGTGCTCGGGGATCGGCTTCCTGCAGCAGTGGCTCTCCAGCTGGCTTCCCGTCCCAGGCAGCTGGGGACTCACGGCAGTTCATTTACTAAGCACCTACCGTGTGCCGGGTGCTTCACACCAGTGTTTGCTGCCTGAATCCCTCAGCCAATGTCCGGCCAGGCCAGGCTGTCAACTTTCAGGTTGTGGAACGCTGGGCCCGGGAAAGGCCGGGCCAGACCCCCTTGTGGCTGTTGTCACATGTGGCCTCCTCCTGAAGAGGATCTTGGTCTAGCCCAGGCCCAGGGACGACTCTCCCCGTTCCCGGACCCGACCGCCAGCCCAGGGACAGGAAGGTGTTTCGCGCAGGGAAATTTGCCGACACAGCTTTCCTCTCTCCGAGCCCGAGTGCCTGGCTGATGGGCTGTGGCCGGGAAGTCTCTGACTCCAGACGGGCCGAGAAGAAAACGTGATGTTTCAGTCCGGACAAAGGTCACAGCACCTCACAGGAGGCACGCGCCCAACCACCCCACAGGCGGACGCCCAGCCACCTTTGTTAATTAACCTTTTATGTTGAGATGCTGGTAAATTCACGCGCAGTTAAAACGGTACTGAGAAACCTGGGTGAACAGTCTCACGCCACACAGATCACTCGACAAACAAGAACGGCATCTGAGTGTCAAAGAGACAAAATCTAAACGACTCAGAATAGTCCTTCAAGCCATGACACAGCTGACTTTTCACTTACCCAGCAAGGAAACAAGGGTGTCATAATTTCAACTACATGTGGTTTTCCTTTAAACATTACATTCCCTGTTTTTACTGGTCAGAGCCTGACGACTTAAGGACAATAACCCTTTCCTAACCCTGGCAGATGGTAACTATTTTCCTAACACAGTTTATAAACCTGGCGTCATTTGAAATCCACTGGAATGCCTATAAATGTGAGTAACTACTAAGGTTCAGAGGCTGAACCCGCCTCCCCTCCTACTGACAGTGAGGTGTATGGCAGAGCAAATGAGGAAACAGAGTGTCAGGCACCAAGGGCTGTACCACGCCCAGGAAGGACCCACCAACTCCACCATCAACAACCCAGGATGTGTTCTAGTTTCATCCCCATTTCACAGATAAGAAAACTTAGTAAGATGCTTATAAAAATAAAGCATCTTACGAAGGCCACACAACGAGCAATTTACCTCATGAAGCTTCTAGATACCATGAAACATTTCAACCACAGTCCTTGGGGAAAGGAAGTTATAAATACAGACGCAAAATTATCACTTTGTGTGGTGTGGTTATTCTGACACCTCTCGTGTGGTCACGATGACGAGAAAACAGGCAAGACGTGTTAGCCCCCTCCCAACAGCCACGTGGGGGCCTCATGCCTGAGTGCTGGCCGGCAGGCTAGGAGCAGTCACACCTGTGCCCTGTCACACCTGGGCCACACCAGGAGAAGTCGTGCCAGGGTGCTTCCTCTTTCTCGGGTCATGGACCCCTTCTGGCAGACTTGTCAAGCCTACGGACCCCTAGGACTGCAATTTTAACACAGTTGTGTCCACAGGCCAGGCAGTGTCTTGTCCTGTTGTACGCAGGGCCACTGTGAGTTGGAGCCAGCCTGATGGCACCTAACAACATCATCTACAGACCCAGAGGAAGAACACCTGTCGAGCAACACCCGTCTCCCCTCACTCCCCCCATTCCCCAGAAGGAGAGCATGGTGGTGGCTGGAGGTCAGGCAGCCATGCTGGACCAGGGAAGTCAGGTTCTGGAAGGTCCCAGATGACCGCTGGGAGCGGCTATACCAACAGAGGCCTCAAGCACCCCTTCCATGTGAAAGGACAAAAGCTCAGGTGTTGGTACCATTCTTCTCTGGGGGTCTATCAGCAGCTGTAATGGATCCAATGGTGAGCCTTCCAAAAGACATGTCCATGTCCTTATCCCCAGCACCTGAGATGGGATCTATTTGGGGCCCTGCAAACATAATGAAGTTCAGCACCCTGAGGTGAGGAGATGACCCCGGGCTGTCTAGGTGAGCCCGAAACCCTGACAAGTTTCCTCATAAGGAACAGAAGCCACTGGAGGAGAAGGAAAATGCCGCATGAAGACAGGGACAGAGGCTGGAGTGACGCAGCAATAGGCCAAGGGTCCCCTGGAGCCACCAGAAGCCTGGGCGGCCAGGAGGACCCTCCCACGGGGCATGGCCCGGCGACACCTTGGTGCTGGGTTTCTGGACCTCAGAGCCATGAGAGGATCGACCCCTGTGGTTTTAAACCACCAGGCTGGTAGTGATTTGTTAAGTCAGCCCCTGGCAACTAACACAGCTTGAGTGTGTCCACTCTAACACACGCTCCCTATGATTTTTCAGCCAACGTGAACACCATGAACGACACGTAAGTTCCCCTTCACAGATACAGGGCTGCACAGGCCATTATGCAGAAACAGCCCTGCAGCCACGTGTAGCCTAAGTCTTTCATTCAACTTACACGAAAATCCTCTTTATTTTCAGTCTCCACCACGTGGCCAACCATTTTCCTGACATTTGAAAATAAACCCAGGGCCTATCCCCTCTTTCACTCTGTTCTGAGATGGTGCCACCACGGGTTCACTTTTCACTTTCTGCCCCCTTTCAGAGCTCCCTCGTTCCTTCGCACACCCCTCACACAACACTCTGACTCCTCACTGCCACCCTCGCACCCCTGGCTGTCCACACACCTGTGTGCACATGCACACTTTCCCCTCCAGCCATGCTCACATCCCCAGCCACCCTCACACCCCCGGCTGTCCACACACACACACACACACACACACAGTCTCTCTCTCTCTCACCTCCTGGGCCACCTTCACACTCCAGGCTGTTCTCTCTCACACACACACACACTCTCACTCCCTGGGCCACCCTCACACTCCAGGCTGTTCACATGCACACACACACGCACACACACACACTCTTACCCTTTGGGCCACCCTCACACCCCCGGCTGTCCACACACCTGTGTGCACATGCACACTTTCCCCTCCAGCCATGCTCACATCCCCAGCCACCCTCACACCCCAGGCTGTCCACACACTCACACACACACACACGTGCTCTCAACCCCTGGGTCACTCTCACACTCCAGGCTGTTCTCTCTCTCTCTCTCTCTCTCACACACACACACACACACACACTCTCACTCCCTGGGCCACCCTCATACCCCAGGCTGTCCACACACACACACACACAAACACACACTCTTACCCTCTGGGCCACCCTCATACCCCCATCTGTCCACACACCTGTGTGCACATGCACGCTTTCCCCTCCAGCCATGCTCACATCCCCAGCCACCCTCACACCCCAGGCTGTCCACACACACACACACACACACACACGTGTTCTCAACCCCTGGGCCACTGTCACACTCCAGGCTGTTCTCTCACACACACACACACACTTTCACTCCCTGGGCCACCCTCACATGCCAGACTGTTCACACACACACACACACACACACACACACACTCACCCCTTGGGCCACCCTCACACCCCCAGCTGTCCACACACCTGCATGCACATGCACGCTTTCCCCTCCGCCATGCTCACGTCCCCAGCCACCCTCACGCCCACCGACCTCACACCCTCCTCCCAGATGCTCCACCCCTCCACCAGGCCTGTCACTTAACCCTTTTGTGACTCATGAGAAGCATAGTGTCCACCTACATTTTTCACCTCTGGGATTTACTGGGAAACTTCTATTCCACTTTCAGTGCATACTGCCATCTTCTGGGGCCTGTATAACTGCATGAATCAGAAGAAACAGGCATCACCCCACCACCCCATCACCAGAGACCTCTTGGGACAGATGTGTCCCACTAATTGTATCAAAAGCCATAATGCCTCAAAAAAATGTTTTTTCATTTCATTCAAATGCCTTCCATTACTGATAACACATGATTTCAACAAAAAATTCAAAGCAGAAAACAATTTGGTCTTGAAAGGGTAAGCTGTGGTCCCTTGCCCACTTCACATCATGAAGCCCAGTCTCTTAAGGGTATGTGACATGCTAGTCAGGGTCTGGAAGCCGTGGATGCATTAAAGCTCTGAGTATGGCCCTTCTAAATAATGTGAAGTAAACCGGGGCTGAGTTACAGAAGTACTCGGCTGCAAACCAGCACCAAGCCAGAGCCACGTAACACAGGAGGTTTTATCCTCCCACGTTAAGGGCAGGCGACAGCAGACAACAGACCCAAGACCAACAAAGGCTGCTTCTCTCAGGGGCTCAGCCTCACAGCCACTCTCAACAGGGCCCACACTCATGTTCCAACGTTTCCCTTCCACGGTGTCAGATGTCTATTCCAGCAACATCTATGAGCAACATCCTAAGTTCCGAGCACTACAGGGCGACACTCTTTGCCCACAAGGCTTTCCAGACGCCACTCAGAAGCGTGGAAGGCAAGACTTCGGAACTGTCATCAGGAAAGCCAGCTGCTCAAAGAGGACATTATGTTTGGCAAATCTTTTACAAGTCCATACTCTTCACCTCCAGTGAAATTCCATGTCCAAGAATTTACACTATGAGCCTTTACATCAGGTAGGTACACTCCTTAGAATGATCAATCATGGCAGAAAGAAGGGCCGTGTTTGCACAAGGAGACAGCTCAGGGGGCGGGAATGTATAGCAAAGAAGGACACGGGGAAGAGGGAACCACAGGAGGAAGTGGGAAGAGAGCTGTCACATTGTGGAGACTGCAGTCAATGCCGTGAATCAAAATGTGTATGAACTGCTGTGTGGAAAATGAGTTTGCTCTGTAAACTTTCACCCACAATAAAAATTTGAAAAGAAGAATTTACACTATGTAAATAGAAAGGCACAGAAGGACCCCGTGTGCAACTTTACATCACAGTATTATCTATGACAGGGAAAAAGGGACATTCAACAACAGGGACCGGTTAACTAAACTGACCCATCACAACTGTACATCACAATATTACCTATGACAGGGAAAAAAAGAACATTCAACAGCAGGGACCAGTTAACTAAACGGACCCATCTGTATGATAGAGCACTATGCAACCACCAAGAAACAAAACGTTGAAGGCTGTTATAGATATAAGGAAAAGCTCACTGTTACGTGAAGGAACAAGGTTAGTGATAGTCTTTTTAAAAATGAATTTGATGGGAATGATGGGAAACAAAAAACACTGCCATCGAGTCAATTCCAACTCAGAGTGACCCTGCAGTGTAGTAAATTACATATACTGTGGCTTTTCTAGCCATGGTCTCTGTGAACTCTGTGGTGGGATTTGCTGTGAGCAACTGAGTAGTTCCTGATTGTTAAAGTTATCCACCTGGGGTATGTCTGTTGGGAGCAGCACAAAGTAACTTTCTGGGAAGTCCGCTCTCTCTGAGGTGTATAGAATTTTGATGTTGGGATTAGTTAGTTCGGCCACTCTGCCAGACTCAAAAGGAGCCCTCCTGGAGGCAGAAGGGATCTCTCACTGCCGGCTGGGAGATGCGAGACACATGCAGTGCTGAGAGAGACACCGAGGGACACACACTGCTGGGAGAGAGACACCAAGACACACGCATTGCTGAGAAAGCAATGTGCTAATGAGACTGCTGGCTGCTGAGTGAGATGGCTGGTTGGGAGAGACTGACTGCATTTCTGAACTTGAATTGTAGTCTGTTGCTTCCCTAATAAACCCCACAATCCACGAGTTGTGTGTGGCCACTGTAGTGAATTATCGAACCAGCAGAGGGGTGGTGGGTGCCACAGGAGGAACGGTTGGTGAAAGGGCTGGAGGGAGGCAGCATGTCTGGCCTCGCAGGAATAGGCCTTGGGCTACTGATGGTGATTCTGTCTTCCTCTTGTGGGATTAGACAAGGTCAGAAGATGTGGCCTCCCTGCCCCTTTGGCAGACTCCCTTTGGGTTTCCAAGAAGGTAAATCTTTATGGAAGTAGATTGCCTTATCTTGCTTCCAGAGAGCGGCTGGTAGGTTTGAACCACCAGCCTTCTGGTTAGCAGTCAAATGCCTTAGGTACTATGCCACCAGAGCTCCCTAAAATATAAGCCTGGGTAACTTTAGGAATATGGATGGTTTGAAATTTCCTATTTACATTTATATACTTTTATATTTTCCTTAATAACTAGAATAATGAGAAAAGACAATTCTCTTCAGTTACATTTTTCACTGGGAGAATAAACAACTTTGGGAATACAAACACAAAGATGCTCAGAATTCAGGGTCCTTCCTGCTGTCTTTACTTAAGATAAAAAATGAAAATAAGAATGAAGCAATTACTGTCAGACCCGGAATTGAACCCACACCTGTGGTTTCCAGCCAAAGTTTTCTTAACATTTACCTGAGGTACATGCACTCCTTGGAGAGA
>NW_006921593.1:25945465-25958914 GCF_000298275.1 Orycteropus afer afer
CAGCGCCCCTAGAGGACAGAGTGGAACTGTCCACAGGGTCTCCAAGGCTGTCAATCTTCACAGAAGCAAAGCCCAAACCATACCCACTGCTGTGGAGTCCATTCTGACCCACAACGCCCCTAGAGGACAGAGTGGAACCGCCCCACAGGGTCTCCAAGGCTGTCAGTCTTTACGGAAACAAAGCCCAAACCACACCCAGTGCCGTAGAGTCCATTCAGACTCACAGCGCCCCTAGAAGACAGAGTAGAACTGTCCCATGGGGTTTCCAAAGCTGTCATCATTACGGAAATAGACCGCCACATCTTTGTCCCACAAAGTGGCTGGAGAGTTTGAGCTACCAACCTTTTAGTTGGCAGCCAAGTGCTTTAACTACTGCTCCAGAACACACAAAATCACAGAAAGTTAGTAAATGAACTGTATGAAGCTATTTAACAACAAATTCCCAACATGACAAAGACCACTCCTGACCCCAAACAAAACATACACACAGATAGGAAAACTCTTCAATATAAAGTTAGGGGGTGAAATTCAGCATTACCGAAAGCAATTTATTACAGGGAAACTTATTAATACAGTACAAATAAAATCAAATGGAACATTGACATGAATACTCAAACAACTCCAATGGAATTCAATACTTGTCCCCTTAAAAACTGTAAAAACTACAGATCAAAGAATTATACATTTCTTTACATAAAAATGGAGAAGAAGTACAAATCTTCCAAGTAAAACGAGAAATAAAGTAAGAGAGAGCAGCAGAAAGTGTGACAAACTCAGTCAGTCACCAAGCTAACCAAGAAAGAACGTCTGTATCAGTGTAGACGGAGAGTTCATATGGGGGAAGGGACTCCTGCCTGTGTCAACAAGAACATCAATCATAAAACAAAACAAAAATAAAGTGAAACAAAACACAATCTGGAACTAACCCTAACGCAAAACGTCAGGAGCTAAACAAGAAGAAAGGTACTCGACTTTATTGAGTTACAAAAGAGTAACTGAACACATCAGGCCTGCCTTATTTCTCAGTGGGATAACAGTAAGATAAAGCAAAATGTTTTAAAAGCTCCCAGTGCTGTTATGACAGTCAGACTTTATCCAGATAGGTTCTAATGTGGGCCCATGAAGCCAAAATTGCAAAGTCAGAAAAGACAATACTACATGGCCATCAAATAAGATGATAAATGTTTACATCGGCTGGTACAGGAAAATGGCCAATGGCCAGTAAATTGTCAGGAAAAAGAGAAACCAGGTGTAAAAGAAAAGGACCAGTAGCATCATGGGTGCATGGACCTAAAGACATACTAGTTGCTCCCCAGAAGACTCCAACTCGGGGCGACCTCATGTGTTTCAGAGTAGAACTGCTCCATGGGGTGTCAATGGCTGACTGTTCAGACGTCGATCACCAGGCCTTTCTTCCAAGGCACCTCTGGGTGCCCTCAGAGCTCCAATGTTTCGGTTAGCAGCTGAGTATGCTAACTGTTTGCACCCTCCAAGGCCACATATAAAGACATCGATCCACGAGTGCACAGAAACAAACACTCAAGAGTGACCACCCGGTTCACTGGGGCTGAGATCACGTGATGCTTTTTCCCACTTTTTCTTTACAGGTTTTATGCACTTAGAATTTTTGCAGAAAGCACTGCAACGTTTATAAATGGGGTGGGGGGAGCTTAAAAGTGGAAAAAAAAAGACATACACCCATTTCAAGGTGGCAGGATTATGGCTGTTCACTAATTGCTTCAATGCACTTTTCTGATTTTCCAAATTTTCTACAATAATCGTGACAAACAGATATACTCTGTGCTCAACTGACATGTGACGTTCCCAGCTATTCTCTAACCACAGCAGTGATTTCAGCACCCAAGTCAACGTTCACCAGGAACAGTTCCAATAGGACACAGGGACACACAGGACAGGGACGTCTGAGCTGTTCTCACAGGCTCATTCCAACAAGAAAGGCCAGCCAAACGTGGCAAAGGACCAAGACCCGCGTGCGGCAAACCTTACCGTAAAGCTGTTGTTGACGTTTTTAGTACTGGACTCGGCCACACTTGCATCTGTCAGATCCACCTCATCAAAAATGATGGACTGGAGAGAGACGAGAAGGGGAGAGGGACGTCAGGTCAGGGCTCAGGCACCACCAGGACCCACAGCCCCAAGCCTTTCCAAGGGCCTGGGCCCCGTGCTGCCCACCACCCTCCCAGCGAGCCCCCCCAGACACCCTGGAAACTGCAGCATTTCATCAGTACATGCACACTGCTTTGGCCACCCTCTCGTCTAACAGAGCACGTTCGGCTAGCTCAGACGTGGTGCCGCGAGCTGGTCTACCCCAGGGAGACCACGGGCGATTGCCACCAGGGCTCCACAGCAACAGCAACAGTCCTCAAAAGTCAGCACACCTTCCGAACAAGCTGCTCTGTTCAATTTGAAATTGTAACGCACTATCCAGCCCTCCAAGGAACCCTGGTGGCCCAGCGGTTAAAGAACCCAGCTAACCGAAACGGGAGAGGTCTGAACCTAGCAGCCGTTCCATGGGAGAAAGACATGGCAGTCTGACCTCGTGGAGCTCACAGCCCTGGAAACCCTACGGGGCAGCTGTAATTGCAAGGCTGTAATCTTTTGGGAGCGGACTGCCACATCTTTCTCCCGCAGAGGGGCTGGTGGGTTCAAACCGCCTACTTTTCAGCTAGCGTCTGAGTGCTTATCCACTGCGCCACCAGGGCTCCTCAGAAGCCCCACAGGCTTCCACATGTTGTTCACCCATAAGCCTATGGTCCCCAGTCTTTCTGAAGAGAAAACCATCTACTTGGAAGGCATTTTTTCTGTGACGTTTTCCTTCCCTCACAGGTGACATGACATTAAATAAAACGTAAATGACTAAAAGTTAATTTGTCTGTGAAAAATAAAGCCTCTCTCAAGAGCAGTGCAACCCAACACCCTAGCACATTACAAATCGAGGTGGAAATAGGATCTGAGAGCTCCCCAGCCACCAGGCAGCCAACGCAAGCACAGCCCTCCGGCCCCGGCCCCACTCCGTCTCACCTTCGCAGTCTTTGCATAGTACAGCGTCCGCCCTCGAAGCTTGAAGTACCTCCTTTTTGATCGCTGGAATGAATTGTTCTGTTTGGTCAGCATCCCCTCTTTGAGGACGGTCTGAAAGTACAGAGATGTGGTCAAAGTTACGTGTTTTAAGGTCCTGCCACCCATCCAATGTGCCCAAGGCACACTCCTGTCCCTGACAGCCAGTGGGCCTCACACACTCACTGGCCCTGGCCTCTGTGCAGATCAAACATGGCCAGGGACAAAACACGTGCTTGGACGTGCCCTGGTGTGGGGTGCAGAAGGGGATCTGAGGCTCTCAGGACCGCAGCAAGCAGCCAAGTAAGGATGACAGTGACATGGCCTGCATGTTACCACCCTCAGCATTTGGAGGATGGCAGTGACATGGCCTGCCTGTTGCCACCCTCAGCATTTGGAGGATGGCAGTGACATGGCCTGCATGTTGCCACCCTCAGCATTTGGAGGATGGCAGTGACATGGCCTGCCTGTTGCCACCCTCAGCATTTGGTATTCTTCAGCTATCCTGAGCCGTCTCCTTCTCTGGGCTCCCGCTGATTCTCAGAATCCTGTTGCCAAACCCATCTACGTACACGGCTCAGGGGCTGGCCGCTCAGCCCGCACCTCCCATCACATATTGCATGTGTATTTGCGTACACACTGTATGTGCATCTGCTTACACACCATAGTAGATCTGCATACACAGCTCTGAGGCTGACTGCTCACCCAACATATCCCATCACACACGGTACGTATGTCTGCATGCACGCACATGTGTATCTGCATACACAGCTCTGGGGCTGCCCACTCAGCCTGCACCGCCAGTCACAGGCCAGTCACACGCTGTTGTGTGTATCTACAGGGCTGGCTGCTCACCCCGCACCTGCCATCACATACTGTACAAGTATCTGTGTACACGTCATACGTGTATCTGTGTACACGGCTCTGGGGCTGGCCGCTCAGGCTTGCATCTCCTTTCACACGCTGCACATGACCTCCCGCCACACACTGCACGTGACCTCCTGCCACACGCCACACGTGACCTCCCACTGCACATGACCTCCAGTCACATGCTGTACATTACTTCCCATTACACGTCGTATGTGACCTCCTGTCACACGTCATACATGTATTTGCACAGACTGAGAGATCCACGCACCACAGCCAAGTTCACTAAAACTCACTCACATCATCCCACAAATTTGACAGAGTCCACCATGACACGGGAGAAGCTGCCGTAGAATAATTCGGAAGGAGTCAAAATTCTTCACTGTGGCTCAATTGAAGCCAAAAAACGGGAGCAGGTGTAGCAGCGCTCACTGCCTCCCTTCATCCAAGTCCCTGACAGGACCAGGGAGCCCACTCAGAAATGCAACACCCAAGGAACCACTTGGTCACTGGACACTCTGAACCATTCGGAGCCACTCACAGCAGAACTCATCCACTGTATCTGTGCAGACCACAGCCGACTCAGCGTTTGCACGCCGCTGACACCCCACCTGACAGAAACGTCCCTTCTGCCAAGAGTCTCATCGTGGAAACAAAGGTAGAATTTGTAACAATTCTGCTCAAGGACAAGCACACTGGTCCAGAGAAGCTTCCGTTTAGTTACCTAATCCCACAGCACGTCGCGTGTAGAGTAACTTGTTAAAAAGTTTCTGTCCAGGTACACAGGCGTCTGTGGCCACCTAACACTACGTAAGGCAAAACCAACACAGAGCTACCCAGAAACTCCACTGCACCGAAACGTGTCAGAATGCAGGATGCACAGTGCAGCCATTCGGCCCCTCAATCGCCCTGCAAACTCAGGACGCACCGTGACTGCGCCACAGACGAGTGTGAAGAGAGTCCCTTCCCACAAAACATACACACCCCTAGTCAACACACACATACACCCCCCATACACACACCCACACACAACACATACACATGTGCACACTCCTGGTCAACACACATGTGTACACTCCATCAACACACATACAGCACATGTACATATCCCATCAACACACATGTACACGCTGTCAGCACACACACAACACATACACACACACCCCATCAACACACAGGTGCACACTGTCAGCACACACCCCATCAACACACACACACACATCCCACCCCCATATACATGTACCATATACACATACACACATAACCCACCAACACACATATAACATATATACATATCCCATCCACACACATGGCACACACATATGCACACACCCCATCAACACACACATACAACACATACATGCACACACCCCATCAACACACAAGTACACACTGTGAGCACACACATATGCATACACCCCATCAACACACACACCCCACCCACACCCCACCCACATATACATATACCATAAACACATACACACATACCCCATCAACACACACATATATACCGTCAGCACACACACACATGCACATACCCCATCAAAACACACACAATCCATACACACACACACACACCATCAACACACACACAACACATACATACACCCCATCAACACACACACCAACACACACATACATCCCATCCACACATACACACCCCAACACACACAGACAACAGACATACTCCAACACACACACATCCCATCCACACATACACACCCCATCAACACACACACACAGAGAATACAGACATACTCTGCCAACACACACATATCCCATCAATGCACACACACACACCACCCTCATACCCATCCCCCCTGACTCGCACTAACGCCCATCCACCAGGAGCAGCAGACTGTGCCCCATGCACATAGGCCCCAGCCTGTCCCTGAAGCCAGCCCACCTTCTCTCCCCTGCAGGCAGGCTGTCCTCCCTGGGAGCTTCCTGGGCAGGTGGGCTTCACATGTCACTACCCAAAGACCACGTGCAAGGTCCCCAACTGCCCACCCACGTGCCAACTCCAGGAAAGCTGGTGCCTTTTAGGGCTGGCCCAGCCGCACACACAGCAGCCCTTTCCCACTCCCTAAAGGGACAAGACGAGGAGAAAACAACTGAACTATCAACTCACTCACTCTGTGGTGGCCACCTTAGCCGCTTACTTTTGCAGCGATCACCCGTGCTCCTGGTAACAAAGGGCGCCAAGAAGAGAGAGATGGACAGCATTATGCAACGGTCAAGGACAGGAACGACCATCAGCCGGCCACTACAAGGTGGACCCGCAGGCTCGCTAAGCAAAGCTCTGGGGTCCCACAGTGCAGACATGTGCCGCACGGAGCCCGGCTGATCCAGGGCGGACAGAAGGCCCCACCTCAAGTCTGAGGAGCTACAGATGCAAACCAGCGTGCAACATGGACAGGCTACCGGGACTCTTCTCACATCCAAGTCCACATGACTTCAATGGGCTCTTCAAAGACACAGAACACTAATGACCTGAGACCCTGGGGCAGACGTCAGGAGATCCTCCCCTCGATCTCAAAGGACCTGCTCAGTCCAAACGCCCCTCCTTACCCCTGCACGTCTTCCTCACCTCTGCAGGGACCACTCACCTCAGCAAAGGAAGGCATCGCTTTCATTGCTTTCCTAAATGCAAATTATTTTAAAAAAAAAAGAGAGAGAGAGAGAGAGACAGCAAAACCAACAAGCTGAAGAACAAAAAGTTACAAGAAGTGATGTTTTGAGGATGAAAAGCTGGAGTATTTTCTCTGCATCTCCCACCCACAACTCACTCATGACAACACCACCCACCCCGCCACGCGTGCACACACACGCACACTCACACAAGTCTTTCAGAAAGCGGATGAGCGCCTGCAGGGTTCTATTTATAGAACAAGAGTGCTCAGAAAAAGACTGGTGGGTTGCAGCGGAAGGGGCTAGGGAGAGATAAAGACCAGCCTTCTTTGAAGCTTTCTCAGAAACGGCTTCTCCTCTTCTGATTCGCCGAGTGTGGCTACTACAGCCACGCTCCAGGATATTTTTAACCATGCCGTCAAAAGCAGCGGGCTGAACACAGTCAAGGAAACACCACGCAAACATGGGACTGTTTCACACTTAGCAGCTGTGAAACCTGCCCACAGGAAGTCCTGCTTGGCTGGCATGGCCCTTCATCGCACCACGCGGAGCAGAGAACCAACAGCCAAAACCCCAGGCCCCAGGCCCGCTCACCACAGCCGGCAGGCCCTTAGAATCAGCAGGTCTTTGCACAAATCGAAGGGCCAGCTCTTTGTTGGCCTGCCCAAGACTGTGTCTCAGGCGCCTTTACTGCTGCCGGAGGCAAGAATGGGCAAGAAGACAGTGCATAGACACCAAGAACGTGCCCAGCCAGACGCAGGACACACAGCAGCCACGGGCAAGTAGGCACTCCACCCTCCAAGGTGGATGGACACAAACTCCCCCCAAGCAGGCTGACCGGGAGGGCATGGACAACGGAGGTCCTGACGTGCAGTACAGCTGGAGCAGTGAAGTGAGGTCCCACTCGGGCTGTGGGTACCCCTGCTGCCCACTCCCAGGGCAGACACACACCACTCACAAGCCGGACTGCCAAGGATGCCTGCGGCACGGGGGCGTGCAAGTCACCGCACAGGAGGGTTCTGGGAGCACCCTGCAGAGAGGGCTTCCAGCCGGCAGGTGCAGAAGCTCCTGAGAGGCTGAGGTGCCCTGCTCAGACACTCACTGCCAGTCTTCGGCTGCGTGGGAACAGCTGGGCCCCATCCAGGAAGGACCCTCTTGCCTTCTTCACTCCCCCTCATTCCTCAAGCCCACAGCAGCACCACCATGTCACTGACATGCCCTGCAGGGACGCAACTGGAGAGAGGGCCAGAGGAGGACAGACGTAGGCACAAAAGTGCCGTGGCACAGACAGGCTCAGGGCAACAGAGGACCTGGGGCATGGGGGTGACAAAGGCTTAGGAGAGGAGCACAGAAGAACAGGGGCTGGGCACAGGCAGAGCCCACCCACCATACCAGGGGCTGGAGACAGGGCCCAGAGCAGACAGCTGGTACCTGGACAAGGGGTCTGGCTGGTTTCCTGTAGACCATGGGGAGTGAGTAGAAGCTCAGAAGTACAGTTTGGAGGCCGGGTGGGGAGGAGGCGAAACCAGAAGGCAGGCGGAAGGCTCCGGAAACTCCTGCCAGAGGGCAAGGTGGGGATGAGTCTGGGAGGAAGAAGATAGGGACACGGGCCTGAGGGTTGGGGCAGGAGATAATCCAGCAGACGGGGCCCAAGAACAGGACAGAGGCAGGAAGCCAGGGCGCCCACCTCAAGGGAAATGCATGTTTCACATGGGGAACACCTAGGGAGTCGGGCGCAGTGCCGTGGCCAGTTATGTGGGTCTGGAGGGTAAAAGGAGGTTTAACGTAGGAGAGGAGGTGCCTGTGAAGGGGGAAATGGGAGACCAAGGGTGCCAACATTTGGGTACAGAAAGGAAGAGGGAGTCCAAAGAATGAAGAAAACCAAACATGCATGGAAATAATTAGCCCAAGCAACTGGTGCACCATGCGATCCTCAGCCTGTATGACATGAGACCAGCAGAACTGGGTGGGGCCCGGCGACACTCGGAGGGGTCTCTATCCTGGATAGAGTGGATGAACATGATGGATCAAAACTCAAAACTGTAACTTAAAAAAAGGGGGGGGGGCAGGTAGAGTCTGATGGAACCCCTGTGACTATGGCCCCTGGCTGCCCTTCAGGTCTAGAACTGAACCCACTCCTGTGGCCTCCAGCCAAACAAAAGACAGGCATATGAGCTGAACATTTACATTAGGTAGATATACTCCTTGGAGAGAACAATCATGGGAGAATAGAAGGGCTGTGTATGCACAGGAAGATAGCTTGGGGGGCAGGAGTGCATGGGAGGAAAGGACACAGGGAAGAGGTAACTATGGGGAGGAAGTGGGAAGAGAGCTGTTGCATTGTGGGAAAGGGCAGTCAATGTCATGAAACAAAGTGTATGTGAACTGCCGTAGGAAAAATTAATTTGCTCTGTAAACTTTCACCCAAATCACAATAAAAATTAAAAAAAAAAAAAAAAGAGGGAGTTCAAAAAGAAAAGTGAGACAGCCTGGTAAGAAAGTGGACAGGAAACCAGGCAAGGAGTTGAACACGTGTCAAGAAGACCACATGTGCCTGGTGTGGAATGCCACGGTGAGAACATCAAAGAGGACTGGGAGGAGTTGAGCGACAGCCACGAGGAGGTCATTGGTGACCCCTCCAAAGCAGACCCAAAGAACGACCGAGAGGAAGCCTGCAGTAAAGCCACTGAGTGTGACAGGGATAGGAGGGAGCAGAGATGGCAGGGAGTTAACCCTTCATACAACTGAGAAGTCTGTTCATCGTGTTTTGATCAAGGACCCAGTAGATGGATCATGATCGAAAGGAGGAAAATCATGGAACAGAACTTCAAATTCCTATGGAAACCAGACTTACTGGATCTATTGAGGCTGGTGGAAATAATCGTTAAACCTTGAACGGAAACAGTCTCAGGATGCCATCGTTAAAGAACAGCTTAACTCAAGTAATAAAGAATGTTAGCCTTGAGCGCTAAGCTCTTATAAATTGTCTACATGTGTTCAAGCTGCCAACGAATCTACATGTGTTCAAGCTGACAGTGAATCTACACGTGTTCAAGCTGACAATAAATCTGCACGTGTTCAAGCTGACAACAATGAATCTAAACCACCGACGAGAACTTCAGGGGCAGAGAGCCTAAATTAATGACGATGCAACAATACGGGCAGAGACGGTGACAATATGGGCTGCACAATCTGAAGTCTGTAACCAATGTCACTCAACTGCTCATGCAGAAACTGCGAATGGATGTCGTAAGCTCGGTTGTGTATGTTGCCACCAAAATAAATAAAAGAAGAGGAGGAGTTTGTTAATCAAAAACACCCTAAAAAGTAAGTGTAAGGACATGCCTCTATCAGGGAGGTGCTCTCAGAAATACTTCTAACAGCCACAGTTAGCACCCAGAATATGGGAAGACTAACAAAATAAGAAGAAATGAAAAGAGATACCCAAAGAAAGACGGGTAGTAAGCACGAACAGGCATTTCCCGGGAGAGTGAGCAGGATGGTGACCATGGAAAGGTGCTTATCTCAGAGGATCACCAGGAAGAGTGCACCTGGGCAAGGCAAGGCAACGGGCCTCTTCCAGTTACTTTATTGTTATGCTTCACAACATAGTTATCTATCAGATGTGTTATTGTTTACAGAAAGAGATAAAGCGAAAAACAAAGTTAACCAATAGAAGGACAGACAAAACCTCAAGCAGTAACTGATGCTGTTAGTGTCTCCTGCATGTCAGTGAGATTGTGTCACCATGTTTCCTTGGTGACAAACAGAGATAAACCACAAACCATCAGCCAAGCAGGCAACTAGTGGAGGAGAGAGAGGGTGCTGATGAATGAAACGTGTCCAGGAGAACAAGCTGAGGGCAACGGCACCCATGCCCTCCCGACCAGCACCAGCCTGCCCAAGGATGCCCAGGGCTGGAGACAGGACTGCAGGGAGGTTGGACAAGGGAGACGGGCTATACGTGAAAACAAAAGTACAAAGGAGTAAAAACTGGGCCAAATGTCAACTTCAGGCATCTATCTGCCCTTAAAGAAGCTCTGGTGGTGTAGTGCCTAAGGCATCTGACCACTAACCAGAAGGCTGGTGGTTCAAACCCACCAGCCACTCCTCAGAAGGAAGGTTGGGCAATCTACTTCCATAGTGATACTGCCTTGGCAACCCAAGGAGGGGTCACTATGAGTCGGGGCCCACTCCACGGCACATAACAACAACATTTGCCTTCTTAATAAAACACACAGATGTGATCTAGGAGACTGTCACTAACATCCCACTTGACAGATAAGAGTGAGTCATCTGCCCAAGGTTAAATGGATAACAGCTGATCATAAAGAACCTCAGGTGTCTGTCTACCTGTGGCAAAGCTCCTTCATGGAATACATACGGCCTAAGCAAGAGACGCTCTGGTAGCATAGTGGCTAAAGCACTTGACTGCTAACCAGAAGGTTGGCGGTTCAAACCCACCAGCCACTCCTCGGAAAGAAGGTTGGGCAATCCTACTTTCGTAGTGATACTGCCTCGGAAACCCAAGGAGGGGTCGCTATGAGTCGGGGCCGACTCGACGGCAAATAACAACAACAACAAGCAAAAGATGATAGGAAATTACTCTGTTCACAAAACAAGACATTTGCAACACGTTCCAACACTTACCGATCGAGAACCTACCATGACCTACAGTATGCACCTAAGCCGTTTCCACATTTTAATCCTCATGCTAATTTTGGAAGTCGGTAGAAATATCCCCATTCTACAGATTAGGAAAGTGAGGTCCAGAGGAATAAGTAACTCACTCAAGGCCACACAGCTGCCCAATGGCACAACTGGGATTCAAACCCAGGACCTAGAGAACCACCAGAAGTATCTGTCGGCAAAGTGGAAAGTTCAGCATAACCGTCTACTGATACCTGACTCCATTAGTTAAGCAAAAGGTAACTCCTTCATCTGCTCGAACGCTACCTACAAATTCATCTTGACTCAGAAGCACCTACAACACAGGCTCACACAACAGAAAACACCGACAGCCGGGTCTTACCACCTCATCAGGGGAGGAAGTCTGCTCACATCAAGCCACAACTGACTGCTCTCGACTTGTGTGTCTCCGTGGCACCAACATCCAGCGGGCAAGGGCTGAGGCACAGCTGGGTGGCCGCTGCTGCTGGAGCGTGCTGCCCGCCCCGCCGAGCCAGGTCCCTCAGCCAGTGCTGCCAATCTGCTCCGAGGCAACCACACGGGGTTCCAACCCAAGTACCAAGCCCACTGCCACCGTGTCGACCCCAGCGCGTGGCGCCCCCACCGTGTCAGGGTGGGATGGTGCGTCCCAGGGTTTCCAATGGCCTCTCTTCCAAAGGCCCCAAAAACCCTACCTCATGGACAAAGGACGGTCATTGTTTCTTACCAAGCAAGGTATCCCAGTTTCCCCTCTGCCATTACCCTGTCAGTGTAGCCACCAAGAGTAAAAGTGACCATGCTCCAGAGCCCTGATGCCATTAAAGACATCCCCGATCTCCTGAAAGGGGAAAAGGTCTCATTCTGGTCATGGTAACGCAAGAAAGGGCCAAACCTCAAAGGGCAAAAAGTCGCCCCACACGTTACGGCCAAGTCCTCCAGAGAGCTGCTCCTAGGTGGGCCCTTCAGCTTGAGCGCATACCCTTTTCCCCACAATTTAAGGGCACGTCTGCTACAGTAGGAGCCCTGCTGGGACAGTACTTAAGCACGCAGCTGCTAACCAAAGGTCAGCAGTTGGAACCCACCAGCTGCTCTGCGGGAGAAAGACGTGGCAGTCTGCCTCCACACACTGCGGCCTCCAGGGACTGCCGCCTCCACACACCGCTGCTGTCAAGGGCCACTGAGTCGGCTCTGACTCACAGCGACCCCATGGACAACAGAAGGACACTGCCCGGGCCTGCACCCTCCTCACCATCACTGCATCCAGTGTCAGTCCATCTTGTTGCGGGTCTTCCTGCTTGTCACTGACCCCTCTGCTTCACCAAGCATGATGCCACTTCTCCAGACTGCAACCTGGGAAACGCCACAGGGCAGCTCTACCCTGTCCTACAGGGTCACGATGAGTCGGAATCCACTCGATGGCAACAGGTTTTCTGCCATACAGGTAGGGCAGACACGGTTAACAACCTGCCCTACACCGGTTCCTCCCCTCCTTGCTAACGGTGGAGTGACACCACACGCAGTCTGACTAATCCTCACAGTCCTGACCCCCAGTCCAGCCCATGGGATTCAGTCCGTCAAAGAGACCTAAGCAGAAATCATGTGGGGAGTGAGGAGGTGGGGCAGTTGCTTTACTGAGACACAGGACCACCTATGGCTTCAGCTGCCTCTTTCTCCTTGAGTGTAGACAGGATGCCAAGTGCTATGGCAGCCATAGCGAGGCCATGAGGCAGCAAGTCAATAGTCTAAAGACGGTGGAGCAGAAACAGAGAAATACTGGGGGCCCTGATGGCTTCAATGAACATCCTGCCGACTAAAAATGGACTGGCTAAGTTGACTCCTTCTTGGTCACCATCACTGGCTACACGAATATGATTCTAAATTCTGGTGTCTCCAGGATCCAGGCCCCACATCCTTCGTCTCAAACCAAAGTCTTCATCGGTCCCTTACTCTCTAACCTGCTCCTTGCTGCTGTTCTGTACGACGGAACTGCTTGTGACTCACAGCAATCCCGTGTGACAACACACAGCTGTCCCGGAGGGTCTTCTTGGCTGTAATCTTTACAGAAGCAGGTCAGCAGGTTTCTTTCCCTTAGAGCCACATGGTGAGTTCAAACCACCAACCTTCCAATTAGCAGCCAAGTGCTTAACCACTGTGCCACCAGAGTTCCTTAAGCTGCTCCTCACTCACTCACTACTGCCGTCGAGT
>NW_006921593.1:25959014-25964497 GCF_000298275.1 Orycteropus afer afer
AACTCTAAGCACGTGAGAGAGAGTGGGCACCTCCCAGAACATTGTATTGTGCCACTCCCAACAGAAATAACCCAGGTGGATAGCTTCAGCAATCAGGGGCTGCTCAGTTGCTCATACAAAATCCCACCTTGGAGTTGACAAAGACTTATGGATAGAAAAGCCACACTAAGTAATTTACTACACCGCACCCAGTCTTCCTCCCATGGAGTGGCTGGTGGGTTTGAACCGCCAGCCTTCTGGTGAGCAGTCAGATGCCTTAGGCACCATGCTACCAGAGCTCCCAAGCAGCTCCTATCACCCTGTACTTCCTCTTCACCTCAGAGCACCAGCAAAGCTAGACTGTGACACAGACGAGCTCAGCTCTCTCCCTCCACTCCCATCCCCAAGTGCTTACCCAGCATGACTGACGGGCTTCCCCTTGGTCCCTTGTCTTCAGCCCTTCTGCCATCGTCTTGGCGTCAATAACTGCTGCTATCTCCGTGCCTCAGCCCCACTCAGAGGGTGGCCCCAGGCCCGTGTGAGAACCCCTGGGGTGCTGGGAACAGTCTCATTTCACAACGGCGAGGAGAAGGAGCGGTCACAGAGGCCTGAGGCACCGGGAGCTCCTGTGGGACCTCACCCCACCCTCACGCCTTGGAAGCAGACAGGATCCCGTGTTACAGACGAAGAAACTGAGGTCCAAGAGGCCACCTGCACCCACAGGGAGCGGACAGATGTGGGATGACAGCCCAGGCCCCTGTGATTCCAACACTCCGCGCTTCAGTAGCAAATGGAGAAAATGTTTCGTGTTTGGGAAAGGTTAGGATTCTGTTACCTTCGTTTTACCAGCTAAGAATAACTACAGTCATGAACAGTGTCTTCGTCTCCTCATGCTGCTGTAACAGAAAAACCACGAGTGGTGGCCTGAACGTGTTTCCTCACCCAGGACGCAGGGCGCTGGCGCGGGGGAAGGCTCTCCCTGCCCCCACTGGCTCAGCTCCCTGGTGCTCCGGGGAGAATGCCACGTGGCATCGGACTTGCCCCTTTGTCCTTCCTGCTCTGTGCCTAATCTCCAAGGCTCACAGGGGACTGGCCTAAGCCACACCTTCCACTGGCACGGCCTTGTTAACGCACCCACAGGCAAGACTCCAGGGCAGGTACAGGGATCAGGACTTGCAGCGTGTATTTCCAGGGGGCACTGTTTAACCCGTGGCAGCCGTTGCACGTCTGCTGACATGAATTCATGGGCTAACGGGCAGACGTCGAGGTCCAGCCCATGTCCACCGTTCACAAAGGACACAGCTGCACCCCACCCGCAGGAGTGATGCCCCAAAGAAACGTACGCAGCTATCTGTGCTTCAATAAAGGCCCAAAAGGCTCCTGAACAGTTCACTGGGCTTCTCCGAGCCTCAGAACAAGTCCCCCTCCCCGCCGACCTGCGGAATGAAGTTCACTGCCTCGACAAATATTTACCCAGCGCTTATGTGCCAAGCCCAGCTGGGAGGACGGTGATGGAAGAGAGGGACCCCTGACCTCCAGGAAATTGCACCCTTGTGAAGGGATACTTTTAAAAACTACCGGAAGAATTTCTCTCTAAAAAACAAACCCCGGGGCCAAAAGAGCGGCAGGGGAGAGGTCTGATGAAGCGAGAAAGATGCAGGCTGATGACCGTCTGAATGGGCGACGATGCTCCTCTCCCTGCTCTCGCTACGTCTGGAGACTCCCCCGATTTCGTTAAAGGTACCATGAGAGAGGAGCAGGCGGGGTGCTCTGGAACTCAGAAGGAAGAGACACAGGAGAGGCTTGAATTGAAGGCCTGAAGCCGCTGCCACCCGCAGGAAAGTGAGCCTGCTCCTTCACCTGTCGGGTTCCTGGTCTGTCACTCGCACCTCAGAGGGTGCCCTGCGAGTGGAGAAACGCCTGTGCGAACAACACGCTGCACAGTGCACACGGCGGGAGCACCTGACTGCGCTGCTGTCAGCGACCCCGAGTCAACTCGGGCTGACGGCGACCCACGGGTGCAGAGCTGCGCTGCTCCCCGGGACTCCAACACCGGGACCCTTGGGAAGGGGCTGCCAGACCTTTCCTTCACGTCACCTCTGGACAGGTTTAAACAGTCAGTCTTTCAGCTGGCAGTCAAGGCCTTAACTACCTGGCCACCCAGGAGCTCCTAAAGCATTACCATAAAAAACCAAACCAAATTCACTGCGGTCAAGTCGGATCTAACTCACAGTGACCCCTCGTTGGGTTTCCGAGGTGGTATCACTACAGAAATAGATTGCCCAAGCTTCCTTCTGAGGAGTGGCTGGTGGGTTTGAACTGCCAGCCTCTGGTTAGCAGTCAAATGCCTCAGGCACTATGCCACCAGAGCGTCCAAGCATTACCATTATTATCAAATTCTCTTCCCTAGTCCCTGGGCAGTGCACCCAGAGAGGCCTCAGAAGCGAGGCCTGGCAATCTGCTTGCAAAAGGTCATGGCCTTGAAACGCCACGGAGGAGTTCTACCCTGTACACAAGTCAATTCCGACTCACGGCAACTGACAACCAGCACTGGGTGCAGGCCCAGCCAGCGGTTTTCACCCATTTTCAGACATCAGGTAGAAAAAAAGGCCTATGACCAACAGCCCGACTCCAGGCTGACTTGTTCGGAGAGTCCCTTCTTTACCCAAGAACACCCGGGATCCAGCCACGCTCATGCCTACTACTAATGGTTTAGGGTAATATCCTTCCAAGCTGCTCTCAAGTACATAAATAAAACAAAAAAGTGGGGCATGTATCAAAAAAAAAAAAAAAAATCCACTGCCATCAAGTTGATTCCCACTCAGTGACCCTACAGAACACAGCAGAACCACAGGGTTCTAAGGCTGTAAATCTTCACAGAAGCAGACTGCCACAGCTTTCTCCCACAGAGCAGCTGGTAGGTTCAAACTGCCCCCCTTTTGGTTCATAGCTGGATGCTTTAACCACTGCACCACCAAGGCATCCTATAACATACCAACAAAGCAAACCAAACTCGTTGAGTTGGACCCGACTCATAGCGACCCCTCCTTGGTTTCTGAGGAGGTATCATTACAGAAGTAGATCATCCCATCTTCCTTCCGAGGAGTGGCTGGTGGGTTTGAACCGCCAGCCTTCTGGTTAGCAGTCAAGTGCCTTAGGTACTACGCCACTACAGCACCCTCATACCACATACAGACCATGTCATAACCTTTTCCAAACTACCATACATTGTGAATAAACTAGAGATGCAGGGGTTAAACGTGGGTCCAACTTCTTAGATTTAAAGGTCTGATAACCCCGTGGTCCATCATGCTCTGCACACATATATAAGGTCATCTCACTGGTGGAATGACCGGGTCAAAGAGTGCACCTCAGCGTTTCTCACACATCACTATCACCTGTCCAAACAGTTACACCCACGTGTGCAACCAGAGTGGGAGAGCGGCAGCGCACACCAAGGGGTGTCCGAACACGGCAAGATACGAGTTCACACAGAACACCTGGCCGATGTCCACCACAAAGGTAACACTAGATCATCTGGTCCCTGAGTCTCGACAGACCCTCGGAGAGCACGCAAAGACTCCAGCCATCAGGCAAAGAGGAGACGGCAAGCCACTTCCCAGACCTCCTCCTGGCCAGCCTTTATCCCAGAGTTCAAATACAGACACCGCCCAGGGGGGCTGGATTTTGTGAGATCAGGATTAGCCCAAAGTGTCCCCAACCAGGAAAAGGATGGAACCAAGTCCATTGTCTCAGTCGTAAAATGTCAACAAATTCAACGGTGGCAGAATTTCTGAACCCCTGAAATGTGCAAATGTCTCCTGTTGTTTAAACGCTGTGGAGTCAATTCCAACTCTTGGGAGCCCCGCGTGACAGCAGAGAATGGCCCCATACGGTTAAACTGTCATCTTTACGGGACCAGATCACCGGGTCTGTCTTCTGCGGAGCTCCTGGGTGGGTTCGAACTGCCAACCTTCCAGTTGGCAGTGAGAGCTTAAGCACTGTACCACCAAGGCCCCTTACCCATGTATAGAGAGCATTCCACTGAAAACCCCTTTATGAACTCTACCAGCACCAATGCAATGTGGTGTCGGTTTCCCCATCAGCCCTGAAAACCTCAGGAGCATGTTTTTAATATCGGGGACACAGAGCTTAAGAAGCAGACTCCAGGTGGAGGGCTGGCCCTCCTCTGTCTCCCACAGGACACAGCCCTGTTCAGTCGGGATGAGAGCAGACCCCATCCCGGAGGCTGGGCCACTCCCACCACTGTGCAGCCAGAGGAGCTGGCCTACGGACAACCACCACGACCCAGGCGCAGGCTGGCAGAGCCGGCTAGCAGTGGGTAGCACCCAATCGCGACACACCCACTCAGGGACACACGGCTACAGAGAAGGACACAAGATGACGAGGCCACCAGCCACCCGCCGCACAGCAATCAGGGCAGAGGGGGTAGAAGTCACCGGCCTGGACCCTCCTGGTGGCCCTTCCGGCTCAGACAGAATCCCTTTCCCAGCAGCCACGCACACAGCTACGAGCAGTACAGCAAAACCTGCTGACCGGCAGGCACCATTTGAAGATCAATCAATCAAAACCAAACGGAGGGGGGGTGTTGGGAGGCAGGTCCTGAAGTCCAGGCATAGATCCAACGTGAATTATTATAGAAAACTGAGAACCACTTCAGAAATTAAGTGCTTCTTGTTCTCAGGAAGACACTGTCTCTACCAAAAAGTAAAATTATTTAAAAAAAAAAAAAGGATAGGGAGCTCCAAAATGAAAAATTAGAAGACAACAAACTTAGGTCCCAGCCTAGATTAGAAAAGGAAGCAAAAAAAAAGAAACAAAACACACCGGGGTAGAATGAAAACTGGCTTTGGAAGGGGCGAGAGAGAAACACGTCCCGTCCAGAAGAGTCGCGGTGGAAAAGACAGAGCAGAGGCCCTGGGAGGCTGGAGATGACCTGGAGAGGAAAATGCCGAGGAGAGCTGGCGCCCACCAGGCAAGGCCAGACTCCAACCTGCAAACAGAAAGAAGTAAGACCAAAGCTCTCCCACTGGGAAGCCACCCAACCACTGTGAGTGGCTCCTATAACCCTCCACCTAATCGTGTTCCCAAGAGCTAAGCAAACATCTGATGTGCTGAACTCACTGGGCACAGCCTGTCCCGGGCACAGGGTGGAGAGGGCAGTGTGCCCACATCATGCCGGCCACCTCAGCCACAAACCCTCACCAGCCCCTCTACCCAGACTCACCACGGGGCTCCATTCTAAAGACTTGAGGACACACGTTAGCACAGCCCAGAAGCCGTCAAGTCCAGGAGTCACCTTGAAGGGGGTCTCCTGGCAAAATGACAACAGCGGGAACATCAAAGGAATGAATGTCTAAAACTCAAATCAAGACACTGAGTGAAAACAGCCCTGGATCCACAGTGAGATGAGAGAGAGAATACTTTCCACCACGAGACGACTACTGCACCAAACCCTTCCTTTAAAAATCGGTAGTGACAGG
>NW_006921593.1:25972302-25976190 GCF_000298275.1 Orycteropus afer afer
AGTGAAGTGAAAAGACTCCAGCATACCCTGCCTTTCCAGGAGGAACTGAAGAGGACAACTTCACAGGCGAAGACTCACAAGTAAGTGTGGAAGAGATAACACAAGGAGGGGAAGTCACCACTCTGTCAACCCAAATGCAAAACCGGAAAGGACGCTGAAGAACAGGGACTTAGCACAGTGCCCAAGAATCACCTCACAGACGACTTCCTCCACACAAGGGGGCACCCCCATTCCCAACGGAAGATCGAGTGCTCTCCCCGTTAGCCAAGCAATGGCCCAGCAGGGGGACAAGCTGCCACAATCTGTGTCCCAATGGCATGCCACACCAAGTACAGAGCACTCCCTAGCTGGGACATGGGCCCAGAACATTCAACCTGAACACAGTCACGTCTCGCAGTCTACGGGACAGAGGACAATGTAAATGAAAACAATCAGACCAATCCAGAGAGATTCCACAAGCCACCACCCCTGTCTCTTCAGAGTCAACATGGACTTGTGCACCAGTGGTCACTGCAGCCTGTTCAAGAGCCAGTGGTGGAAGGAACCTGAGTGTCCACCAACAGATGAACGGACAGACCAGATGCGGTCCCCCTGGGCAATGGAGTGTATCACTCAGTCGTACAGAAATGAAGTTCTGGTTCATGCTCCAAAATGGATGAGCCAAGACAATGCACGTTGCATGCATTACGTCACACTCAAAAGGACATGCTGTATAATGCCACCTATTTGAGCTATCTCATACTGGCACATACGCACATACGCACATACGCACATACGCACAGTGACAGAAAGATGCAGCAGTATCCACAAGGAGTCAATGTTTGATGGTAGAAAGTTTCTGTTGGGGGTGACAAAGTCAGAAACAATGGTGACAGCTGTCCAACGCAGTGAATGCAATTAATGTGTACTTAAAAATGGCTGCAATGGTGATTTTATACATATATGTATATAACATAGGAGCTCTGGTGGTATAGTGCCTAAGGCATTTGACTGCTAACCAGAAGGCTGGCGGTTCAAACCCACCAGCCACTCCTTGGAAGGATGGTTGGGGGATCTACTTCTGTAGTAATACCGCCTAGGCAACCCAAGGAGGGGTCGCTATGAGTTGGGTCTGACTTGATGGCAGTGTGTTTGGTTTGTTATGTATATAACATATATAATATCATATGCCACTGAGTCAATTCCAACTCATAGTGAGCTTACAGGACCCAGCGGAACTGCCCCATAGGGTTCCCAAGGCTGTCATCTATACATGAGAGCAGGCCACCAGGTCTTTTCTCCCAAGGAGGGCTAGTGGGTTTGAACTGCTGACCTTTCAGGCTGCAGTCAAGCACTTAACCATTATGGTGGTAATGGCTAAGTACATATGTAGATATATATGGTACATATATAGATATCCACAATAAGGAACAATGAATGGAAAGCAAAAACAAAGTCAACATCATGAGGACAAAGACTGGCGGGGGAGCTGTTCAAAGAGACCAAAGAGATCTGACAACCAAATGCAATCGTGAGGTTTACAGGTAGTCCCCGCCTGAAGATGTATTTTAGTTATGATGGCTGTACAATTAGCTTTATCCAAAGAATCTGGTCTTTGGCCTTGGTTCCTGGAAGGTAATCTCTAAACCGAAAGCCATTGCCATCAAACTGATTCTGACTCTCAGGTCCCCTATGGAACAGAGTAGCCCCCTGGGGCTTCCAAGGCTGTAAATCTTTGTGGAAGCAGACTGTCTCATCTGCCTTCCCATGGAGTGGCTGGTGGGCTGGTACCACCGACCTTCCATTTAGCGGTCGAACACTTCACCACTGCCCTACCAAGGCTCCGTAATCTCTTGTTCTTCCTGTTAGGTGCCATCAACACAGTTCCCACTCAGTGACCCTCTGTGCAACAGAACGAGACTCTGCCCAGTCCGGCCCGTCCTCGCTGTCGCCGCCACGCCTGAGCCCATCGTGGCAGCCACCGTGTCAGTCCATCTCGCTGGGGGTCCTCCTCTTCTTTGCTGACCCTCTGCTTTACCAAACACAATGTCCTCCCCCAGAGCCGGGTCCCTCCTGACATCACATCCACAGTAAGCGTGACAAATGCCACTGTAAGCCCTAGGCCCCTGGAACATCCCGGGGATCAGAGTCTTTGTTATTTATGGAGGGGCTTCGGGCCACACCTACCTGACAGGTTATGCTAATGGGGTGACTTCTGGGGAAGGGCTGGCCAGGCAAGACCCACCACCTCGTATCAGCTGATCCCAGGAGATGGGCTGGAGGCTGAATTCAACCACGTGGGCAACGAGTCCATCACGCATGCCTATGCAACGAGACCCCAGGACGAAAGCACTGGGCACGGAATCTCCACGAACTTCCTGGTTGGTGGAAGACACCAATGCTTGAGAGGGTGACACATTCCTTTTTTGGGACATGAAAGCTGCCTGTCAGGGATCCTCCCAGACTTGCCCCTTAGGCATCTCTTCAACTGTGGCCTTTTTGCTATAATCAAACTGTGATTCTGAGTTTCGTTAGTCACTCTAGCTTATCATCCAACCCAAGGGGACAGTGAGAGCAGACGATCAGAAGTGGGGGGCTCAGGGGGCCCTATGGCACCTTGGTGTGTGGGGGGGTAGGGGTAATAACTCCCAAATTTGTAGCCAGTAAGTCAGAAGTGAGGGAGGCCTGGGGACCCCCAAACTTGCAGCTAGCATCCAAAGTGCTGCGCAGACTTGACAGGCCAGGGGACCGTCCTTTCATTGTGACGTGCACGCTGAGGTTTTTAGGGTAAATTGTCATGATGCCTACAAACTACTTCCCAAAGGTGAGCAAAATTATTATGTATAATGGAACACAGAGATAAAACCCATACGGCAACATGTTAACAATTACTGAGTCTCGGCCATAGCTATGTACATGCAGAGGGTACTACTATGTCTTTTTGAAATTTTCAATAATTAAAAAAAAATGGCAAAGAGCTTTCCTCACAAAGTGTTCTTCAGGGAAGATACAGCCACCACCAGAAAGGACTGCACTAGCACGGGGGAATGCTTACAGCTTTAAGGTGAAAACTTACACATGGTTTGCCCTCAAACGCACACAGGAAACGCGCCGGGTGGAAATCCCGCAGACTCAGGACAGCAGGGCTGTGGCCCTCGGCTTCCCCGCAGCCCTCCCCCTCCTGCCCCTCCCTGGCCCTGAGGGAGGGCCCAGCTCTCCGACTTCTTCCTCTGCCCCCTCCTAACAGCCGAGGGCCCCAGATGCACACAGGGCCCTTCACTGTCAGGGAGCTCTCATGCTCCCCCCACCCACCCTGTGCCTGGCTCTTTGGAGGCAACAGCAGGAGGACACGTGGGTCCAGCCAATGACACTGGCTGGCTTCTGGTGCCCAGGCAGCCCCCTAACTGCTCTGAGTCCATCCGCATGCTGAGGTATTTAGGGGCATTTCCCACCTCTGCAAGCCCGGGAGTGGGGAGTAACAGGGTCCAGGAAGCACAGGGCAGAGCTGAGGGAGGGCGGAACTCAAGCCTCAGACCTCCCTGCCCAGCCGGTCTCTCCCTCAGCTCCCACCATAGAGAAGCGCTCCGAAGCCCAGCCAGTCACAGGGGCCACAGCCCCCACCGTGGAGAAGAGCAACACAGCCCAGCCGGTCACAGGGACCATAAGCCTCCCTCGTTCCCAACACCTGTCACACCATCACCAAGTTCTAACCACGTTACCTCCTGAGTAACTCTCAAATCCACCTAACTCTCTCCACTGCTACACCCACAACCTGGGCACAGACTGGCAGCGCTCCTTGCCGCACTACTGGTCCCCCTAACTGGCTGACTAGCATACACTCAGCCAACCACAACACAATCAGAGGGTTTTTTTTTTTTTTCCGAAACCCCAGACCTGATTACACCACAC
>NW_006921593.1:25976290-25984402 GCF_000298275.1 Orycteropus afer afer
CCCCCAAGGCAACCTCTGATCACCAGTCCAGCCTCACCTCACAGCTCTCCCTGCTCTCTCTACCCACATCAGCCTTCTTCCGGCCCCCCTGCCACAGGGCCTTTGCGTATACCTCTTTGATCAGCTACTTCCTCCTCATTCCTTTCCCTAATTCTTTAATAAAATGAATCAATGCTTGTCACCATGGCATACCACGCATGCAGAAAAATGCACAAAACAGAAACATACAATTACCACAGACTGACAACCCAATCACCCACTACCTGAACCAAGACCAGAGCACCATCAGTACTGCAGAACCCTCTCAGGGACCATCCAATAACCAGCCCCGCCGCCGCACCATCCGCCCAGCTGCGGCCACTGTGCTTGCATGCAAGCTTCCCCACACATGGAGACAGGCCTGAGCACCTCGTGTGGTCCTGTGTGCTCTGGGCGTCATGCAAATGGGACCCCAGGGAATGCACTCTTCTGGGTGTGCTTCCTTGGGCTCTGCATCAGTGCTGGCCTTAATTATGTAGCAGGCCGCAGTAGCTCACTTTCGTCAATGTCTGGTCTTCTCCTGTCAGACCGCATGGTAATTTATTCCCCTATCCTACGATCGACGGACATTCGGCTAGCTCCCCTTCTGAACTGCTGTAAGTACCGCACCAATGATGAGCCTGCACATGTCCCCTGGAGTCTTGCACGGCTGTCGGAGATCCAGGAGAATCGCTGAGTCACGGGGTCTAGTATCTTGTACTTTAATACACACTGCCACACTGTTTTCAAAGTGGTGCTACCAACTGAACCTTCCCACCCACAGGGAACCAGCACTTCCTGTTCCACATCCTCACAGCCACTTGGTATCACCAGTCTTTTCAATACAGCCATTCTAGTGGGTAAGGAGTGGAATCCCTGAGGTGGAAGTCTGCAATTCTCTAACGAGGCTGAAGGCCTTTTCACGTTTGTGGGCCATCTGGAAATGCTCTTGTGTGGGTCCCTGTTCAAAAGGCTCGTCCATTCTCCTTTAAGCTGTCTTTTCCTTATTGATTTAAGTGAGTTCTTCTTAGATTCAGGATACAAGCCCTTTGTTGGGAATGTGTGTTGCACAAAGTTGCCTCTTGTCGAGCAGCATTTCTGAATGATATCAAAGTAATCTCTTTTCTTATAATTATACTTCTTGAGTTAAAGAAGGGAGCTCTGATGTCATAGTGCCTAAGGCATATGGCTGCTAACCAGAAGGTTGGCAGTTCAAACCCACCAGCCACTCCTCAAAAGGAAGGTTGGGCAATCTACTTCTGTAGATATACAGCCTTGGAAACCAAAGAAGGGATTGCTATGAGTCGAACTGACTCAACAGCAATCAGTTTGGTTTTTTGGTTTGAGTTAAAGACGTCTTTCCCCATCATGTCACTGCAGAAGCTTTACTGTTTTATCTTTTAATTTAAATTTCTGTCTTACAATTGCTTATTTGTGTACAGCATGAGGAAAGGGTCATGTCGCTTTATCCCTTTCCTGAAACAACTATCCCTTCTTTACTTTTCAGTAATGACACCTTTGTCACAATTCAAGTGTCAACCAACACTGTGTAGGTCTACTTTCTAGTCAGTGAGTCTGTATGTCACTAGCACACTGCCCTGAATCACTGTAGCTTTACACAAACCTGGGTGTGTAGCACAGTGAGTCCTCTGTCCTTGGTCTGCTTCTGGGATGTCTTGGCTATTGCTGGTCCTCTGCATTGCCACATACATTTAAAATCAGCTCGTCAAGTCCCACAGAGGAACTCTGTTCACAGAGATCACATTACACCTATAGGCTGGTTTCCAGGAAATTACTCTTTGCGACATGGAATCTTTCAATCCATGAACATGGTATATGCTTCCTTTCTCTTAGGTCATCTTTAATTACTCTCCATGTTTTGTCTTCTGCATACCAAAAAACCAAAACCAAACTCACTGCCATCGAGTCGATTCCAACTCATAGCAACGCTTCCTTGGGTTTCTAAGGCAGTATCTCTACAGAAATAGATTGCCCAGCCTTCCTTCCGAGGAGTGGCTGGTGGGTTTGAACTGCCAGCCTTCTGGTTAGCAGTCAAGCACCTTAGGTGCTACACCACCAGAGCTCCCTTTCTGCATACAGGTCTTACATATCTGTTATTAGATTTAATCGTAGGTATTTTATATTTTGGATGGGGCATTTACCAATAGGTTTCCAAATTTCCAAATACAAATACAGGTGAACTTTCTAGCTATCTTTTGAATTGATGCCTGGCTTAATTCCACTGTCATCAGAGAACATGGTAGAACTTTAGCCCTTCAAGTCTCTTTGTGGAGACTTGTCTTGTGCCCAGCAGATGGTGAACTGTGACAATGTTCCTTACACATTTGAAAAGAACTGAGACAGTGCAGCCATTGGGCACAACGTTCTCCATGGAACCAGCAGGCCAAGCTCATACTCACATTCCAGTCAACATTTTCACAATTTCGTCTGCTTGTCTCAAGAATATCTGAGAGAGGCGTGTTAAAGTACCCACTATGACTAGGGCTGGGAGCGCTGGTAGCGGATTCGACTCATAGCAACCCCTCCTTGGGTTTCCCAGGCAGTATCACTATGGAGGTAGACTGCCCAACCTTCCTTCCGAGGAGTGGCTGGTGGGTTTGAATCGCCAGTCTTCTGGTTAGCAGTCAAACGCCTTAGGTAGAAAATCCTATGGGGCAGTCCTACTTTGTCACATGGGGTCACTATGAGTCAAAAATTGATTCCACAACACCCAACAACATTAGGTACATACAAACTTTAAATTATTGTTATCTTCCTGGTGAAATGAACTCATTTATCATTTGTCAGTATCATATCTTCATCACTAATAATAACTTTTGCCTCAAAGCCTACTCTGATATTCAAATAGCTATCCCAACTTCCTATTGGTTAGTGTTTACACAGTATTTTTTCTTTTACCTTCAATCTTTTTATATCCTGATATTTTAAATGTCTCTTTTCAATAACATATCTGGGTTTTGTTTTCTTATCCTTTCTGATAATCTGGCATAGTGCCTAAGGCATCTGACTGCTAACCAGAAGACTGGTAGTTCAAACCCACCAGCCACTCCTCAGAAGGAAGACCAGGCAATTTACTTTTGTAGAGATACTGCCTCAGAAACTCAAGGAGGGGTCACTATGAGTCAAATTGACTTGATAGCAGTGAGTTTGGTTGGGATACTTAATACAAGGAGCTCCAGTGGCATAGTTTTCTTATCCTTTCTGATAATCTAGCATAGTGCCTAAGGCACTTGACTGCTAACCAGAAGGCTGGTGGTTCAAACCCACCAACCACTCCATGGAAGAAAGATGGAACAATCTACTTCGGTAAAGATTTACTGCCTTGGAAACCCAATGGGGGTCGCTGTGAGTCAGAATCAACTCGATGGCAGTGAGTTTGGTTTTGGTTTAATACTTAACACAATCACTGATATACTACAATGTAAGTCTACTTTTGACTTTCAAGGTGTTCAGTGGTTCCTTTTCGCTCCTTTATTGCCTTCTTTCAGACTCAGAATTTCTTGCTACTCAGTTTTCCTCCACTAAAAAACCAAAACACCAAACTCACTGCCATCGAGTCGGATCCGACTCATAGCGACCCCTCCTTGGGTTTCTGAACAACCACGATCACTTCAGTGGCTACCATAAAGAAAAAAATTGACTCATGGTGGCCACCATGCTGCCTTCGTTGCTATTGTTAGACTGAGCCGATTCCGACTCATGGTAGTTACCACAGAGACCACAAAGTGTGCCCCTGACTTATGTGAACTAATCTTTCTCTTCTTCCTGGAAATACAAGGACATTAGAACAGTTTCACTCCATCTGCCTCCCTTCTGATTTACACATCTTTGTTGTCATGTATTTTAATTCTCTATATATTTTAAGCCCAAACAACACATTTAATCTTTACAGTCAACAATCAATAATCATTTAGTCTCATCCACATTGATAAACCTATTGCTGCAGAGTCGATTCCGACTCATAGCATCCCTATAGGACCAAGGACAACAGCCCCATAAGGTTTCCAAGGCTGTCACCTTTATGGGAATAGACTGGCACATCCTTGTCCTGCAGAGTGGCTAGTGGGCTCCAACTGTCGGCCTTCCATTAGGAGCCGAGTGCTTAAGCACTGTGCTCCCAGGGCTCCTTTATCCTCAGAGATCCTCTTTTGTTTATTGCACTTTTCCTTCCTATAATTCTAACCTTTCACCTGAGAATTCTCCTCTGGCCAAAAACAAACTAAAAAGCACCGTTAGTGCTTCCTTTAGCAGATCTGCTAGCAAATACTTTTATTTCTGTTTATCTAAAAATGTCTTAGGAGCCCTGGTGGCAGTGTGGTTACAGTCCTCAGCTACTAACCAAACATGCCTTTACTTAAACTTTCTTTCTGAGGAACCTTGTTGCTGGGTAAAGCATATTGCGTAAGCCGGACACCACTGTCAACCACTCGGACAGGGATCAGCGCAGGAGATCCTAGACAGGCTGGGAGAACAATGTGGAACAAAACTGAGAATCATCAAAAAGACCAGGTTTACTGGGCTCAGAGAGCCTGGGGAGATGCCCCCTTCAGGTCTGGAACTGAACTTACTCCCATGGCTTCCAGCCAAACAACAGACAGGCATATAGGGTGAACATTTCCATCAGGTAGATAGATACACTGCTTAGAACCATCAACCGTGGGAGAACAGATGGGCAGCGTTTACACAGGGAGACAGCTCAGGGGGCAGGAATGCACAGGAAAGAAGGCCACAGGGAAGAGGTAACTACGGGGAGGAAGTGGGAAGAGAGCTGTTACATTGTGGGGACTGCAGTCAATGTCATGAAACAACATGTGTATGAACTGCTGTGTGGAAAATGAATGTGCTGTGTAAACTTTCACCCAAATCACAATAAAAATTTTAAAAATAAAAATAAAAAATCCTGGGTAAGCTGGCAGTGTCTTCTAGCACTTAAATTTCAAATGACTTCCAGTCTCCATGGTTTCTGTTCAGAACCCAGCTGTCAGTCAGTATTATTCTTTTGAGGGTACTACGTCTCCAGCTGCTTTGAAGTCTTTTCTTATCCATGGCTTTTGAAGTTTTGTTATATAGTGACTGGTGTTGGTGTTCATAGCTGTGGAGTCTATGGATGGCACCTGGAATCAGGTGGCGAACATCACCTTTGCTGCCCCGCTCCCTCTCTGTTCTTAAGATGTCAGTGAAACCAAGTCAGACCTCACCATCTACTCCCTAGCCCTCTCTTTGGCTAGTCCCACTTTTTAAGTCTCCAGGCTTGCCTGGGGGTATGTTCTGTTGAGCTGTCTTCTGGGTCACTGATTTTTTTCCTTCAGCTGTCTAATCTGCCCTTTCATTGAGTACTTAGTTTTGATTACTGTGGTTTCCAGGTTTAGAATTCTTTTTTATAGTTTCTAGTTCTCTGCCAAAATTCTTGATCTGGGTTTTGATCGCCGGGGGCGTGGCAAGCACCGTAGTTGTAAAGTCTGTGTCTGACGATCTGGAGCCCTTGCTGATCTGTTTTTATAGCTGGTTGTTTCTCTCGTTTTTAATTCCTGTTTCCTTGCCTCCCTGTGTGTCTTTTGAATGCACGCACAACACTGAATTTACAAAACAGCTTGTGAAAATTTCCAGATGATGTTAGCTCCAAGAGCAAGTGGAACCTGGAGACTCTGGAATGACTTTAACTTCGGAAACTGAGACCATTTGAAGCCGGACTGCAGTCTGCTGGAATGCCTACTTCTGGCTCACCCTTGCTCCTTAGAAGTGGCTTCTTAGGGTCCCAGACCAAGCTAAGGAGCAGGACCTGAGAGCTTAGCCCTACCAAGGCATTTCTGCAAACCTCACAGAGCCTGTCAGTGCCCCCTTTCACAATCACTAAGTGGCAAAAAGCAGTCCCGAATGCCATGTTCACCTCCACAGAGCTTGCTTTCCCAGATCCTGGTACATAATTGGCATCACCTTATTAGCTCTCCAGGCAGATGTACTTAGCAGAAGGGTTACTCACCACTACTCAGTCCGTCACTATCAGAAGCAGAAGTTCCTCTGTCCTATCAGTTTTCAGATCAAACAGTCACTTTCCTAAGAAGCCCTTCCCATACCTCCCTGATATCAGGTCAAATCACCCACTAGAAGCTCTCAGAGAACCTGGCCCTCTCCTGCCTAGCACTCATCGTGATTAACACCTTACATCGAACTGTGACATGATGAACGTCTGTCTAGACCGTCAGCTCCGTCAATCTGTCATCACTGCTCCTGCTCACTGGAGGGCTACAAGTGCTGCCCTGTCTACGTCAAGAGGTTTGAAGACAATCAACTGAAGAGAGCCCTATTGTGCCCATTCCAAAGAACAGCAACCGAAGAGAAGGTGGAAACTACCGACTGGTATCATCAGTATCACGTGCTAGCAACATTTTGCGGAAGAGGATTCAAAAACAGTTGCAGCCGTATATGGACAGGGAACTGCCAGAAGCCGAAACCAGATTCAGAAGAGGGCGTGGAAGAAGGTATCACTGACGATGATGCCACGTGGACCCTGGGCAACAGCAGAGAATACCACCTGTGCTTTATCGACTACATGAAGGCATCCAACCTTGTGGATCATAACCAATTATGAACACCACTGCCAAGGATGGGGGCTCCAGAACCCTGACCTGCACTCATACAAAGCTGTGCGTGGCAGCTCTTCGAACATAACAAGAAGATACTGCATGTGAAAATCAAACAGCACATCAGGGTGGTACCCTTCACCATGCTTACTCAATCTGTACGCCGAACAGGTAATCCATGGAGCTGGCTTACATGAAGAAGAGCGTGGCATCGGGATTGGAGGAAGGCTCATCAGCAACTTGAGCTATGCAGGTGACCCGACCACCTATGGAGACAACTTAAAAGCACTTACTGATGAAGGTACAAGACTACAGCCTTCAGTGTGGATTACAGCCCAACACAAGGAAAACAAAAACCTTTACAACTGGGCCAATAAACAACATCATGGTAAGCGGTAAAAAAAAACCGGAGGTGTCAAGGATTCCATTCTTTTGGGATCAACAAGCCACGCCCATGGAATACACACTGCTTTCGAGTGGGGTCCGACTCATAGCAACCCCTCCTTGGGTTTCCGAGGCAGTATCACTACGGAAGTAGATTGCCCAACCTTCCTTTCAAGGAATGGCTGGTAGGTTTGAACCGCCAGCATTCTGGTTAGCAGTCAAGTGCCTTAGGCACTACGCCACAGAGCTCCAGTTAAGAAATCAAATGACATACTGCACTGGACAAATCTCCTTAAAGGGTTAAAAAGCAAAAACGTCACTCTGATGACTAGGGTGCTCCTGGCCCAAGCCACGGTGTTTTCAATCACGTCATATATACATATGGAGGCTGGAAAACAAAAAAAGGAACAACAAAGAAGAACTGACGTATTTGATTACGGTCTTGGCGGAGGATGCCAAATACGCCATGGCCTGCTAGGGAGCAAACAAACGTGCCGTGTAGGAAGTGCGGCCAGAATGCTCCTCAGAGGCGGAGGCGGCAAGACTTCATCCCACTTACTCTGGGTGTGTCACAGGAGGGCCCGATCACTGGAGAAAGACACCTGCTCGACGGAGTAGAGGGTCAACAGAAGGAGGGAGGCCCACAAGGAGACGGACGGGCACAGGCTGTGGCAATGGGCTCGGACACTGCAACGACTGGGAGCAGGGCGCATGGCCGGGCAGCGGCTGGCTCTGGGCACAGTCACTGCGGGTCAGAGGCAACCCGACAACCCTAACGAAGCAGGGTCTGCGCTCCTTGCCGGCAGGGACTCTCTGCGAGTGACACTGTGTCTGAGGACTGAGTGTCCCCAGTGCCCAACACACTGTCTGCTGCACAACACTTCACGTTTCTCCTCCAAAGACTCTCCCTACGCAACCCCAATCCAACCTCCACATTCCTCCCCCTGTTTTTTGGAGCTGGAGGAGGAAGCAGACATGGGGATGGTCACTACTGGGGCTGGGGGAGGGGCAGGCATGGGGATGGTCACTGCTGGGGCTGGGGGAGGGACAGACATGGGGATGGTCACTGCTGGGGCTGGGGGAGGGACAGACATGGGGATGGTCACTG
>NW_006921593.1:25985029-25991933 GCF_000298275.1 Orycteropus afer afer
TGGGGCTGGGGGAGGGGCAGGCATGGGGATGGTCACTGCTGGGGCTGGAGGAGGGGGCAGGTGCAGGGATGGTCACTGCTGGGGCTGGGGGAGGGGCAGGTGCAGGGATGGTCACTATAACACCAAACCAAACTCACTGCCATCAAGTCGACTCGGACTCAGCAACCCCCACTGGGTTTCCGAGGCTGTAAATCTTTACAGAAATAGATTGCCCTATCTTCCATCTGTGAAGCAGCTAGTGGGTTTGAACCACTGACCTGGTTAGCAGCCAAATGCCTTATCTGCTACACCACCAGTGCTCCCTATAGTGGTCACTACATGGGACACAAAAAGTGGTACAAGCCATTGTTCACGGAATGCTCACCACACACCAAGTACTGTCCTAAGCACATGATGGATTACCCCATGGAGCCCTGTGAGGTACTACCATTATCTTTTTTTATGGGTATAAAACTATTATTTTCATTTCTATTTTGCAGACATAGAAACTACTCATCTGATGCAGGAACTAACACTTTCCTTGCTCACCGATGAGGAATCCAAGCCCTCAGGTGGCAACCTCCTGTGGTGGTTACGTTTGTGTATCAACTTGGCTGGGCCTGGTTGAGTGGCTGGGCAGCTGGATATAGTATTCCCCATGATGAGACTGGCAATCAACTCCATGGTGGGATCTACTGTGAGCAGCTGAGTAGCTGCCTTTGGGAATGTGGTCTGCTTCCTGTATATAAGGAGAAGCTTTGTGAATGGTCTCTAGCTTATGGCACGCTTGGACCCTGCATGTAGCCTTGTCATTGTTCAGCAGCCTGCCATGCTCTGCCAACCTAGGGACTTGAATTAATGGCCTGCTGTGTGGTTTGGTAACATCGGGACTGTGCCTTTTTACTTGTCAACCTTGGGCTTGTTAGACTCAGCAGCCAGGAGCCAGGAGCTGCCTGAGTGAAGAGAAGCCTCTGGCTTCAGTGGGCCAGGAGCAAGAGGCAAAGCTGAAGCCCAAGGTCAAGGGGCTTTCACCCAGGCCCTAGAGCCTGGCACTTGGAACTCGGACTTCTAGCCTCCAAACTGTAAGAGGATAAATTCCTGTTTGTTAAGGCCATCCCCTTTGTGGTATATTCCTGTCAGAGCAGCACTAGGGAACCAGAACACCTCCCTATGCAAACGAGCCCCCCACAAAGGATGCCCTTCACCCCTCCCCAGAAGAGCCGGGGAAGCACCAGGAGCAGCGCCTGGCCCAGCTGCAGTTCCTCGTTTGTGGGTGTGAAGTCCTCTGCATGCCATAAAATCGCCCGGCTGCTAGCTGTGCACCGACAACAGTTTCCTGTGTTGGCCGTTCTATGGCCCTCCACCAGCTGAGAGGAGGGAATCAAGGCTTCCAGAAAGATCCTTTCAGACAGAAGCAGCACTAAAAGCCCCCTGAATCAAGATGACTGGGAACCATCACAGTAAACACATCTTGGATTAAAAGAGAGAGGGAGAAATTTAGAAATTTAAACATGGTCGCGCGTCTCGTGAGTAGCAGGGCAGAGTCTGAACTGACTTCCTCTGACACCGTAAGGCTACAAGACACTAGCATTAAGAAGCCTTTTACAACAGTTCACACCCACCAGCACAGCTATAATAAAAAGACAGATAATAACAAGTGTTGGCGAGTACATAGGAACTGGAATCCTACACATCCCTGGTAGGAACACAAAATGGCACGACTACTTCGGAAAATAGTCTGGCAATTTCTAAAAGGTGAAACACAGAGTAACCATACCACCCAGTAATCCCACTCCTAGGTATGGATCCAAGACGAAGGAAAGCACAGGTCCACACAAAAACATGTCCACAATGTTCAGAGCCTCCAAACAGTGGAAATAATCCAGATGTCCACTAAGAGATGACTGGATAAATAAAATGTGGCAGTATCCATACCATGTCATTCAGCAAATAAAAATAAATGTACTGACACGTATCACAACATGGATGAACGCTGACATTATGCTGCGTGAAAGAAGCCAGTCAGGAAACACCACCTGGCCCCTGGTTCCCTTCATACATAATGGCCAGGACAGAGAGATCTGTAATGACAGAAAGTAGGTCAGTGGTCACCTAGGCCTGGTGGGGCTCAGGGGTAGTACAGAGTGACAGCCGGCGGGTACAAGGGTTCTTTATGAAGTGATGGACACGCTCTCACCTTGATGGTGTGATGGGTTCACAATCTGTGGACAGACTAAGAGCCACCAAGGGGCATACTTCGAGTGCATCATACAGCATGTGAACTATAACCCAGCCAAGCTGGGGTTTTTCTAAAGGCTTTCACAGCATGAATCTTCTACCTCATTTCTACTAGTATTCACTTCACAACGGAGAAACGCTTTGTATCTGCTGACGCAATCACTTTCACGCTCGTATCCAAAACCTGACTTTTCAAAAATGCTTGAGTAAATGAAACGTGGTCTTAACTGTGAATTAACGTGCAGCTCAATGTCTTGGTGCCACTTTCCTTTTTCCATCCTAGCTTTGTGGTCAAGTCGATTCCGACTCACAGTGCCCCTAGAGGTCAGGGAAAAACTGCCCATGGGCTTCCAAGGCTGTACATCTTTACGCAAGCAGACTGTGTCGTCTTTCTCCCACTGGGAGGTCAGAACCGCTGCCCTTTTGGTTTTCAGCCAAATGCTTTAACCACTACTTCACCAGAGTGCCTATGTGGTCCTAAAACCGAACCAAACCCATTTCCATCCAGTCAATTCCGAATCATAGCAACCTCCACGGAGTTTCAAAGGCTATAAATATCTTAACAAAAGCACACTGCTTCATCTTTGTCCCACAGAGTAGACAGTGGGTTTGAACCATGGACTTTTTGGTTAACAGCCCAACGTCTTAGCCAAAGTACCACCAGCGCTCCTCTGCGGTCACTCACTCAATGTCACTGAGTCATTCTGACTCATAATGGCTCCCATTGGGTTTCCAAGGCTGTAAACCTTTACGGAAGCAGAACTGCCCCATCTTCCGTGGCTGGTGGGTTCGAACTGCCGACCTTCTGGTTAGCAGCCAAACGCCTTCACCACAGTGATCCCAGAGAGTCACAACTGTGGAATAGTCGGGAAATACAGATGAAGCAATATGTTTGCTGAGGGAAAACTCTAACTCTTAACAGTTCAAACATGAAAATACCAGCTGTGTAAGAAATGCCAAACTCGGGAACGCAGAGGAAGGAGGGACACGAGGAAGAGGTGGCCGCGGGGAGAGAGGAAGTGGGAAGAGGCTACTGCACTGGGGGGACGGCAGTCACTGTCAGCAGACAAAATGTGTTTGTTTGTATGGAAAACGAATTTGCTCTGCCAACTTTCACCAAAATCACAATAAAAGTTAAAAAAAAAAAAGTCCAACTAAGAAATGAGCACCTCGAATCTACAGACATCCGTGTATCCTAAGCGTCCAGTATGCTGGACTGTGGGGCAGCTGGAGAGGGTCTTGTGGCCCAGAGATGGCTCTGGAGTTGGGGGAGGCTTCTCTTCACGAGGAAGTCACATGTCTCTCGTCTCAAAGTGTGGTTCCCAGGCCAGCCGCAGGTGGCGTCCCAGGAGCTTCCTGGAAATGCAGATGCCAGGCCCACCCCAGACCAGCTCCAGACCCTGTGCTTTACCCAGATTCCCAGGGGACCCCAGGGAACATGCATGCGCGTTAACGTTTGAGAAGCAGCCCCACAGGATCCCTCCTTCTCGCTCCCAACCCCCATAAAGCCAGCTCTGGCCTGAATGGCCTGGTGTTTCAAAGCCTTGACCTACAGCTCTGGTCCTGGGCCCGGCCCTCAATCCCATTCCTCCTTCTTTCCTGTTCAATGTGCACAGGGGCTGATGCCTGCAGACGGGGCTCCCAGGCTGCGAGGGGCTCTCCAGCAGCGGCCACGCCCTCCCGCGGCTCCAGCCCCCCCACACACACCCGGCCACCATGGTCCAAAGGGCTAGCTGTTCGTGGCCTCCTCCCTTTACCCCAGCCTGGTGGGGGGGGCCGTGGCTGCCTGCTTACGGCTTACTCTCTGGGTTGCTCACTGGCCCCAGTTTTCCTTCTCAGAGCTTCCGTCCACCTGAACAACCCCATTAAATCCTACCTGCTTTCGATACGGAACGTGGCCGTGGGTCTCTGTGGGCTCAGCAGGCCGGCCAGCCCAGCCCAGCCCAGCGCGGATACTTCCATTATCCACCACACACGCCGGGCGAATTTTCTGAATGGCTTGTCTGTTACCCGACTCACAGCAGACCTCCCATGGCCCACATTCTGACACTAACAAAACAGGGCACGGGCTGCAAGGCAGATGTGGCTGCATTCAGAAACAGCCGTCCTTGGGGTATATTTTTAACACTCTACCCAGCCCTCCTCCTCACCCAGAACAGCTGGTGGAGCGGCTATTGTTTTAGGGGGAGAAGACAAGAATTCTGCATTCTCCGTGATCCGACCTCCACAAGGTCTATAAAGCCCCTGACGCACCCCACCCTGGGGATGCACCCCACCCTGGGCTCACACGTTGGGGAGGGAATGAGCCACAGGAGAGGCACCACCCCAAGGTTTACCCCCGCCTGGAGACCTTCCCAGAAGCACAACTGATCTCACTGCTCCAGATCTGAATACCCCTCGGGTTCCCTCTTGCCCGAAGCCAGAAGCCAACTCCTGGCCCCTCATGGAGGCCCTGCAGGCAGAGTAGAACTGCCCCCCGAGTGTTTCCCAGAATGTAATCTATACTGGACACTGCCACATCCTTCTGGAAGGCTGGTTCCAACTACTGACATTAGCAGCCAAGTGTTAACCACTCCTGGCCCAGCCCGTCCAAATCAGCCCCACCTACCTCTCCAGCCTCTTCCTACTCCACTCAACCTGACACTCACCTTCTGACCATTTGCAGGTGTTCTTTAGACCTGGCATGACAGCTCCTTCCTCCCCAGCTGGCCTGGGAACTCTTTTCCCTCAGGGCCCTCCTTACAGGGAGCTCCTCGTCCCTGCAGAGAGTGTCTCCAGCTTCCCAGCATCGCTATGTCATACTGTCACCTTCACACATGTCCAGGTCAGGACATGGACTGGGAAGCCCAGGAGAAATCACTTTCCACCCTGGGAGCCTGACCCTGGTTCAGGACCAGATTCACAGTTCCTACCTGTGACACCCGGCACAGGTCAGTTAACCTGCCTGCCTCAACTGCCTAGTCCATAAAAGGGGGAGGACAGCTACTCCTGGTTAGTGCCAGGGCTAAAAGAGTTAACCCATGTAAAGGGCTTAGAAAAGTGCCAAAACACAGTCCACATTAAATAGCTGTTATCTGCTGTTACGATCATTAAAAAGCCCCTGTGGCACAGTGGGGTAAGCACTCAGCTGTCAACCAAAAGGCCGGCCGTTTGAATTTACTCTACTGGAGAAAGAGGTGGCAGCCTGCTTCCATAAAGATCTGTTGTTGTTGATGTTGTTGTTGTTATGTGCCGACCAGTCACCAGTCAGACCTGACTCATAGCGACCCCTCCTTGGGTTTCCAAGGCAGTATCTCTACAGAAGTAGATTGCCCAACCTTCCTTCCAAGGAGAGGCTGGTGGGTTTGAACCACCAGCCTTCTGGTTAGCAGTCAAGTGCCTTAGGCACTATGCTAACAGAGCTCCCCCATAAAGATTTACAGCTTTGGAAATCCTCTGAGGCAGTTCTATTTCATCCTAGACGGTTGCTGGGTCGAAACGGCTAATGGGTTGTTTTTTTTTTTTTACTAACCTCCAGGCTGGCAGTTTGAACACACTCTGTGGCTCCAGAGGAGAAAGAGCTGGTGGGCTGTTTCCATAAAGACTACAACCAAGAAAACTTTATGGGGCGGTTCTACTGTCACAGTGGCACGCTATGAGCTGAAATCAGCTGGACAGCGCCCAACAACAATATGACTGTGGGTTTGGGGGGTCAGTCGTGGTTGGTAGTAGAATGGTCGTCTTGTATGTGGGAGACCCAGGTCCAATGCATCTCACGCACTGTCACTGGAGGCTTGGGTGTTGCTATCATGCCAAACAGGTTTCAGCGGAGCTTTCAGGCTCAAACAAGAAAGAAAGGCCTGGCAAGACGCTTCTGAAAAATGAGCCAGTGCATTGGGGTCACCATGAGACCTGCCAACAATTACACCATTATAGCCACTACCACACTGGAACAAAGCAGGTGCCCAACACCCATGAGGGGAATAACGGGAGCACTTCACAGTAATCAAGCCTGTCTGCAACACCGTAGCAGCAAAGGTGTTTCCTCACCACAGCCATGAAAGCCTGGCAGGACGAATCATGGCTCCCATGGTACAAAGGCTGAAGCTACCGGCCCGGAGGAACGGCGCACTGCAGCAGAGCGGCAATGCCAGCCGGATGTGCCCGGCCGCCTGCCAGCGGAAGCCCCGTTCTCACACTGAGGCTCACCTGTAGCAGAGCCTTCGGCAGTTTGCAACAGGAACCACGATGAGAAAATAAACTTTCCTCCTGCAGAAAGGAAATGCGTCTCTCTGCATCTAACACCGAGAGTCTGGAGTTCTCCATGGAGAGTTGGGCGCCCAGCGGGTGCGCAGCCAGAGAAGATGTGGGGGACAGTCCCGCACCGCGCATCCCTCCCCTTCTGGCAGCGGAGCACGGACGGGGGGTGGGGGTGGGAGCCCCGCACCGGGTCCAAAGGGACTTGGCAGGGACGAGAGATGATCGGCAGAGCATCCAGTAGGAAGGAACCCGGCCAGTCCTCAGATATGGACGGACCGGGGCTCGGGCGGCGCGCGCCTGGGGACGCAACCAGACCCCCCCCTTCTGGCCCATGCGAGGACGAGCCGCAGCCCCTGCCTCTAGGCCCGTTTCCTCCCGTGCTGGCAGCGCGGGCCGGCTTCCTGGGGCCGCAGCGGCGGACGCCCCCGCTCGGCCACGCCGGTCGGCC
>NW_006921593.1:25992523-26003686 GCF_000298275.1 Orycteropus afer afer
GCCCGGCCCCCACCTAAATTCCGAGAACCAATCTTAGCGTGTGTTTTCTCCCTAGAGAACAATTTGGGTTCGACTGTTTAAACAGTCTTTATATCTTGATCCTTAATCTGCCCCACCGGAATGGAAATGAGCTCCGGGAGGCCGTGACCGTTTCTGTCTTATCATTTCCTAGAGCAGAGCCTGGCATGCTGTGCTTAGTTGCACCATCAACTGTTCGGGGAGTGAATGAATGCGTGCATGAGTCCAGGAGAGAAAGTCCCTGGACAGGGACATGCAATTCCATCTGGGAAGGCTTACTGTAGACAAAGATGTTGAAAGAGAGCGGGGGAAGTCGCAGGACTTAGCCCTCAAGTGAGTACCTGTTCTAGGCAAAGAGACTGGTTTGCCAAAAACCTGGAGGCAAAAAATCGAGGCGCAGGAAAAAGGGACGCTGGAGCTTGGAGGAGGAGAGTGGCTTTAAGAGAATATTGGGGGGGGGGGGGTTGGTCAGGTCACGCCAGGCTTTCTACACCTGGATAAGGGGCTTTGTCTTTTCCCGAGTCCTGAGGGCAACAGGAAGCCCTTGAGGAATTTTAAACCAGGCGGGACTGGATCACAAAGCTGGGACTGTAATCCACGCTTTGAAGTAATGCAGCCAGGTAGCCGCCCTGGATGCCTGGAAGCGGCAGTGCAGATAAAAGTGAAACGGGGGGGGGGGGGCAGGGACAGGAGGAGGTAGCGCCCCGGGATGAGCCCCAGTTGCCAGCTGGGCTGCTGGGGGGTGGATGGGTGGAGCCCTGCACTGGGTGGGAAGGGGCTGGGTTAGCTGAGATGAGATCAGTTGAGTTTTTGATGGCTTTGGGGGCACCGACGTGCCACGGAGGAGGAAATGCTGTCCATTCATCTGCTAGGAGGGGCAAATCAGCTAATCAGCAGTGGGCTGCCAAGGGCTTTGAGAAAGCCTGGGAGGCCCTGCACCCCTGACGCCCCCGCAGTAAGCATGCACGGAGGCAGGACTTTTCAGGGCAAGCCAGGCCGAGGACCTCTGGATCACAAAGTGGGGTCTGGAATGTGGGCACAGCCAGGGAAATGTTACAGAGCACGGCGGGGCAGAGGGGACGCACTGTGGGACAGGCCTCAGGTCCCTGGGTGCACTCGGCAGCACTGCCCACCCTGTCACATGCATCATTGCAGAAGGTACTGCCGGCCACAAGGATGACAATGGCTTCTGCCTCCTGAGTTCCGGGTTCATGCCAGACCCATGGCCTGTGATTCTAGCCCTCACACAAGCACCACGAAGCTAGTCTCTGGTCCAGTTGTGGAGGTGAAGGCCCGACGCCTGAGGAGGGAACACTTCTGCCAAGTTGTGGTGTTGGCAAAGACTGCGGAATGTGCCAGGAATATATATGGACTTCCAGAAGGGACAAATCTGTGCTGGACCAAGTGCAGCTGCAATGCCCCTTGGACGCGAGTGGCGAGCCCTTGTCTCACCTACTTTGCTCACCTCATCAGGAGGGGCCAGTCCCTGGGGAAGGACATCATGTTTGATAAGGCAGAGGGTCAGTGAAAAGGGGAAGACCCTCAACAAGCTGACGGGACCGTGGCTGCAGTGGGCTCAAGCACAGCCAGGGTTGTCAGGATGACGCAGCACCGGGGCGTGTTTCATTCTGTTGGACGTGGCGTCGCCTGGATGGCCCCCAACCACCACCACAAAGGTGTGTGAGAGGAGCTGAACTCGAGTCTGGATCACGCGAGTCCATGCTGCTCAGGGTTGGTTAGCTCTGACGCACACGTGCAGAAATCCTAGGGACCTCCGAGGACAAAGGGGTGCAGGGGAATAAAGAGTTAACTGGTAGGGAGGCTCTCCAGGGGAGGGGTGGCCAAGGGTTTGGGGACTGAAATGGAAAGATGAGGGAAGGAAATAAATTCCCAGGACGACCAAGCCTGTTCAGAGAGTGCCTGGGGGTTTGGGTTTGCTGTCAAGCCAATGGCAAAACGGGCAGGGAGGAGGGTGTGTGGCAGGGCTGACGGCGGGTCGGGTCCAGAGGAGTCTTCGTGCCCACCTCTGGAGCAGGACTTTCTCTGTAGGCACTGGAGCCCGGAGGAGTTTCAGAGCCGAGGAACTACACGGGCAGTGTGAGGAGGGAGAAAAGACTGGCAACGAAAGATCCATGGAAAAGGACTGCACCCCGCCCTCCGACTGTGCCGATTGGGGCCAGAACCAGGGTGGTAGCCTAGAGATGGAAGGGGAGGGGCTGTGGAGGGGACCCTGGCTCCTGGCGACGTCAGAGGCTTTCAATGGCTGTTTTTCGGAAGGAGGTCACCAGGCCTTTTTTCCAAGGGACCTGTGGCTGCACTCAAACCTCCAACCTTGCAGTTTGCAGCTGAACACATGAACCATTTGCAGCGCCCAGGAACTAATACATCAAGATGCTTGGTTAAATGTTACAGATGTTCTACACAGGTACTGCACACAGGGAAGGAGCCTGGTGGTGCAACAGTTAAGTGCTCAGTTACTAACCAAAGGTTAATGGTCTAAACCCACCAGCTGCTCCATAGGAGATAGATGCAGTAATCTGCTTCTGTAAAGATTCAACCAAAACCAGACCAGACTCACTGCTGTCGAGTCAGTCCCAACTCATAGGCATTATCTCTACAAAAGTAGATTGCTCAATCTTCCTTCCAAGGAGTGGTTGGTGGTTTGAACTGCCAGCCTTCTAGCAGTCAAAGGCCTTAGGCACTACAGCCTTGGAGACCCTGTGGGGCAGTTCCACTCTGTCCTCTAGGGGCGCTGTGGGTCAGAATGGACTCCAGGCAGTGGGTGTGGTTTGGGCTTTGCTTCTGTGAAGATTGACAGCCTGGGAGGCCCTGTGGGGCAGGCAGTTCCACTCTGGCCTTCGAGGTTGCTATGCATTGGCCTCTATACCAGGGCAGTGGATTTTTTTTGGGGGGGGGGGCACAGTGTCTATGGGACCTCTGTGTACTATATTCACAACTTTTCTATAAATCTGAAACTATTCTAAAATAAAAAGTTTCAAAAAAAAAAAATAAATAAGCAACAGGCCTGGTATTCTTTAGGCTGTTAAATCAGACACACAGTGGCAGACGCTATCTTGAGCAGCGAGGATGGCTTTCCGTTCCCCTAGTAAATCGTGGGTTCCCTTGGAGATTTCAGGACGGGCAGAGGGACTGACACCCACAACTTTGCCGCCTGCAAGAGCACGTTCCCTCCGGGGCCTCTTTATTGAATGAGTCACGCTGACGGTGAATCACGGTGAATCACCTCCAACAATGTGCTGCTCACTGACTTTACCCCCACCTTGAGGGCACATCAAAATGGCAATAATAACACGCCACCTCTAAGCTAATCCTTTTGACAGCACGCTAAAAGAAGAGGCGCGCCTCCTGTCAAAAAGAACGTTAGGACACGCGAGCGGTGCACATGAAACCGTTGAAAAACCAAACCTGTTGCCATGCAGTTGATCCCAACTCACAGTGACCCTAACAGGACAGAGTAGCTGACTCATGGCCACTGCCAAGCACAATGGAATGAAACGCCGCCGGTCCCGTGCCATGCCACGGGTGTCATCCCATGAGCACACCCGTGTGACCCACAGGCTTCTCCGGTTGTCAGAGATAGGCTGAAACCTGCCCAGCCTCCGCTGACAGATGGTGGCGGCTGCATGAGAGGCACCAGCTGGGACTTGAACTCGGGTTTCCCGGGCTACGCCTCAATTCTAGCCCTGAACCATCACCTGCCTAGGTCAAGTCCATGACCTCTGTGAACTCCAATCTCCTCATCTAACTGGGAATGACAGTACCGACTGCCAAGCAGTGCTGGGACAATTGGCTGTGACATCTCCACGGTGCCTGGCACAAAGCAGACGTCACATGTCGGGGGTAGCATCACTTCACCGGCCCCTTGGTCCCTGGCTGCACAGCCTTCTCCCCCGTTTTCAGTCAGCACTGTCTTCTCGCCACACCCTCAACCCCTCACCCCCTGCTTCTTCCACTGCACCTGCCCCCAAGCCCAGGGCCCATGGTCAGCTGCAGGCAGAAGTCTTTGCCGCAGAGACAACCCGCTGGGAGCAGGCGGAGCCCGGCTCGCACATCCCGTTCTCTGCTCACTTGCTGCACGCCCCACCCTGGGTGGCATCTCACTTCCTGCAGGCCCCACCCCGGGTGGCATGTGATGCTGTGCCCACAAAAAAAGCCAGCACCTGCCAGCTGCAACAGATCTCTTGGCACCAAATAACTTGCAGGCCAGGGGCTGTTCTGGGCTGTGGGCTCCAGGGGCCAGGCTTTCGGCTCTTCGCTCTGACTTTCCTCCATCGCCCTGTTCCGAAGGTTGGGCCTCCTAATGTCCACCCTAACTCAAGATGTCCTGGCTCAAGCGATGAGGGACCCCATGGCTGATCCTCTCACCAGCACCCCACTCCCACCAGGCACTGCTTGGCCTGGACCATGGCTTGGCCAGGGTCTCCTGCAGGAGCCAACCAGAGTCAGCTTTGGGCCTGGAGGACAATTGGAGGGAAGGGCTCAGAGAGATCTTGGACGGCCTTCAAATCCCCAAGGAACATGTCACCCTGATGGGCCCTGTGTCTGGGTTCCCTGAGAGAAGGTCCTGCGCTGCAGGGAGACCATGCTACTCCCTTAGTACACAGGACAAAGGAGCAGACAGCTGTGTCTCACCCTACAGACCCACTGGGCAAAGGCCCAGGCTTCTGCCTGTATTGTTGTCATTATCATTATTAATGTTGTTGTGGATTGAATTCATCCCTCCGAAATGTGTGCTGAATGCCTGACCTCTGTACATGTGGGTTCTGTCTGGAAACAGGGTTCTCTGTGTTACGTTCACGAGGGTCAGACCAGTGCAAGGTTTGATCAGCCAGTGGCAAGCCCTTCTGTACATGGCTGGTGTCCTTTTGGTGTGCCACCCCTGAAGACACCAGGGACCCTGAAGGATACAGCTTCTGTGCTGGTGACATCAGCTTAGCACCCCCAGCAAGTCAGCTGGACTCAACCAGAGAGAGGCTGGACCGATTTTATTTCTATAAAGAACTCCCACGGTTTCAACTAGCACTGCTGTAAAGGTTAGCTCTGTAGCTTCGCTGGGCAGGGGGTGCGTGGTAACTCCAGGCTGTTGCCTGACTCCTTGGCCACCTCTTCATTCATCATTGGTGGCCTCCTCATCTTTCTCCCGTTGCTCAGTTTCGACCACATCTTTCAGATTTTGGCGAGCAAACTCCTCAAAAACCAAATTTTCATCCTGAAAACTAAATGCAAACAAAGGACATTTTGATCACGACCCAGTCTTCGCAGGTTAAGATGAGACTTAGAGCGCAACTCAAGATATCTGGTCTTCCTTTTGCTACCAAGGACCAGTTTAGATTTCCTAGGTGATAGGACAGGGGCTGCACTGTGTTCTCCGTAACTTTTCACTTAAGAGTCTCTTAAACGGACAAAGTGTGTGTGAGCTGCTGTAAGGAAAGTGAATTTGCTCTGCAAACGTTCACCCAGATCACAATAAACAATTTTTTAAACAGAGAATCTCTTAAACAATGATACAAAGACAGCGAAGGCACACACAGAGCGAGCACACTGACCAAGGACGGTAACGTGCAGAAGGGGACACTAGGACGCAGAGGGCGGCCAGCGTCTGGGGTAGAGGCGGGTCTGACGGTGCGGACTGAGAACGGACTCCAGAGTCCGGACCAGAGGAGGGAAGTCACAGGACACGGGGAGACTCGAGGACAGTGCCGAGTGGCTCACCTTTCCTTTGCTGTAAGCACAGAAGAAAAGAGAATACAATTTATTAGCATAAACTCTGTATCCTCGCTAAATCTGGAATACTGCTTCCCTGTTTGGGTGACTTTATAATTGAAATTAGGCCTATCCCACTGCCATCAAATCAATTCCAACTCACAGTGACCCTGTCGGTCAGAGTAGAACTGCCCCTTAGGATTTCTAAGGCTCTAAATCTTTATGGAGGGAGCTCTGGTGGTGTAGTGCATAAGGCACTTGACTGCTAACCAGAAGGCTGGCGGTTCAAACCCACCAGCCCCTCCTCGGAAGAAAGGTTGGACAATCTACTTCTGTAGTGATACTGCCTCGGAAACCCAAGGAGGGGTCTCTATGAGTCAGATCTGACTCCACGGCAGTGAGTTTGGCTCGATTTTGGAATCTTTATGGAAGCAGACTGCCTTATTTTTCTCCCATGCAGTGGCAGGTGGGTTTGAACCACTGACCTTCTGGCTAGCAGCTGAATGCTTGAACCAGTGCACTACTAGAGCACCTTAGGATAAGGCCTGATACATGGAATTCTTGATGCTGTTGTTATCTGCCACCCAGTCAGCCCCCCACCGGTGGCGACCTCATATACGACGGAGTGAAACATTGCCCAGTCCTGCACCGTCCATATGAGTGGTTTCGGGTCACACGGTTGTGACCCACAGGGTTTCTTTTCACGGGCTGATTCTCCGAAGCAGATCACCAGGCCCTTCCTCCTGTCTGTCTTAGTCTGGAAGGTCTGCTGAAAGCTGGTCAGCGTCCCAGCAACACACAAGCTTCTACTGATGGACAACTCACAGCGGTTGAGTCAGCTCCCACTCACAGCGACCCCTCCTTGGGTTTCCGAGGCGGTATCACTAAGGAAGTAAATTGCCCAACCTCCCTTCCTGATGGACAGCGGGTGGCTAATTTCTGCTACTTGGCCTTTTCTTCCTGCATTTCTAAAATTTGATTGTTTAGATGTTTATTTTTATATCCCTGAATAACATGCTTGTATTATTACATCTTGATCTTGGGGAGGGAATCCTCAGTACTTTTCTTCTCCCTGCATTTGTAGCCACTGCTTTCTTGAAGAAGTGCTCTCACCTCCACCTCCTCAAAAGAAGCAAGCCACATCTCACCTCTAGGGTCCCCCTCCCGGTCACTGCCCTGACATCCTGTTTCTCTTCAAAGAGTTTCTCCCTAAGTGTTCTCCTGGCCCATCCAGACCCCAGGCACCACGTGCTGCTAAGACACCCCCTCCTAGACCAAGCACATAGCTTCCAGTGCAGACTTCAGGACTGAAGAGTGGTGAGCTTTCACTAGCATCCAAGTGGTTGAGGCTCACACCAAAGTGTGAGGACCACCCTCTAACCTTTTGGTTGCCAATTTCTGCTACACTGATCTGTTAGGGTGGGTTATGTTTTTATGCATGTTTTGTATCCCCAAAACTGTTGTGTGCTGTCAGTCAATTTGGACTCACAGTAACCCCAATGGAAGGGTATAACTGCCCCATAGTGTTTCGAGGCTGTAATCTTTACAGGAGTAGATCCAGGTCTTTCCCCTTGGAGCAGCTTGGTGAGTCTGAACCACCAACCTTTGGGGTAACAGCCAAGCACTTAACCACTGCGCCACTCCTCATTCTCCAGAGAAATTGCTGTTATTTTGTTTTGATTTGTTTTTAGCTCTCTGGCCCACTTATAAATTACTGGATGCAACTGTCAGCGAACACAGAAGTGCTAAGTGAAGAAAAAGAATTACCAAAAACCAGTTGTCGTCACATCAACCCTGATGCATGGAGACCTCACATGTGTCAGTGTCGACTGTCAATGTACTGCGGCAACCATTTTTTAATTATCTTCGGCAAAATTTTACTTGCAGGTGATATGACTCTCTTCCAGTTGGTTGGCTGGGTAGTGATTACAAATCACTGTCCTGGGTCTGTTTCCTCTGCGCGTGCCTTCACTGTCTTCCAAGTTTCTTGGTACAGATGAATGAAGGCTTCCAGTATTGCATTTGTTTGTTGAAACATCTCAACAGTATTCCGTCAATTCCTGGAGCCCTATTTTTTGCCAGTGCCCACAGTGTGGCTTGGACGTCTTCCTTCAGTACTGTCAGTCCTCGATTGCATGCTATCTCCTGAAATGGCCAAATATCAACCAATTCTTCTTGACTCTGTGTATTCCTTCCATCTTCTTCTGATGCCTCCTGCATTGTTCAATATTTTGAACATAGAATCCTTCAATATTGCAACTCGAGGCAATTCAATTTTTCCTTCAGTTCTTTCACCTTGAGAAATGCTGAGTGTGTTTCTCCCTTTTGGTTTCTAACTCCAGGTCTTTGCACATTTCATCATAATACTTTACTTTGTCTTTCGAGATGCCCTTTGAAATCTTCTGGTCAGCTCTTTCACCCCATCATTTCTTCCATTTGCTTTAGCTACTCTACCTTCAGGAGTGAGTTTCAAAGTCTCTTCTGACATCCATTTTGGTCTCTTTGTTTTCCCTTATCTTCTTAGTGACCTTTTACTTTATATATGATGTCCTGATGTTATCCCACAACTTGTGTGGTCCTCAGTCTTAGTGTTCAATGCATCAAATCCATTAATCAGATGACCTCTAAATTCAGGTGGGCTATAATGGTACTTTGGCTCTCATGCACTTGTTTTAATTGTTTTCAGCTTCAACTTGAACTTGTATATGAGCAATTGACAGTCTGTTCCCTAGTCGGCCCCTGGCCTTATTGTGACTGACGATACTGACGACTTTCTCTGTCATCTCTCTCCATTGATCGGACTCCCGTATATCCCGTCCAGCAATGTCCACGTGTATAGTCGCCCTTTACGTTTGCAATGAAGATATTTGCAATGAAAGGTATTTGCAATGAGTAAGTCCTTGGTCTTGCAGAATTCCATCTTGTGATCTCCGGTGTTCCTGTCACCAAGGCCGTATTTTCCATATCTTCCTTGTTTCCAACTTTCACATTCCAGTCACCAGTAACTATCAACAAGGCATTGATTTCAGTATCGATCGTAGTAAAATGCAAGCCACCACCATAGGACAAAGAGACAGGCGAGGGGCCAAGAGTGCTGCCAACTTCTGCAACAGCTGCTCCAGGCGGGGACAGTCAGAACCTTGCAGCCCTTCCACGGCACCTGTTACGTCCTTATCCCGGGAGGGCCCTTGACTCCACTTCTGCTTTCTCTGCTTAGATTCACCCACCTTCCTGCGTCAGCCAGGAACACAATGGGGTGCCACCCGTGACCCACCAAGAGGGGCAGTTCTCCTCTATCTTGAAGGGTCACTAGGCGTCAGAGTCAACTCCATGACAGTGAGCTGTGTTCCCATCACAATCGCCACTGTCAAAAATATTTGTTGTCTTCTGAACACCTCCCCTGCCGGTGTGCAGGACCTCTCGTTTCTGAGGAAAGAAATGCCTCCGGCTCTCACGTTTATTTCCCAACTAAACTGAACCACACCCACTGCCCTGGAGTACATTCTGACCCACAGCGCCCCTAGAGGACAGAGTGGAACTGCCCACAGGGTCTCCAAGGCTGTCGATCTTCACGGAAGCCAACTACCACATCTTTCTCCCACGGAGCAGCTGGTGGGTTCAAACGGCCGTTGAGTGCTTTAACCACTAAGCAACCAGGGCTTTTTCTCTTCCACCTAAGCTATCTTTAGGAGCTCTGGTGACAGTGCCTAAAGCACTTGCCTGCTAATCAGAAGGCTGGCGGTTCAAACCCACCAGCCACTCCTCGGAAGGAAGGTTGGGCAATCCTACTTCCATAGTGATACCGCCTCGGAAACCCAAGGAGGGGTCGCTGTGAGTCGGGGCCGACTCGACGGCAGTGCATTGCACTGTGCTGTAAGCTCTTTTTAAATCTCTATCCAGGTCTGTTGACAGCACAGCCTCTGCTTTAAATCATTCTCGACAAAACCTAACTGGAGTGGCCGCTGTCCCAGCGTGAGGGGCTCCCCCCGCCACCCACTCACTGTAGGGGCAGCAGCTGCCCAGTTCAGGAGGGACCACGCTCGCTTTTCTAGAGCTGGCCCAGTGACCTTGCAGACGGAAGGGAATCCTGCCCATCTGCCCAAGCCCCGCTCCAAGAGGTGTTCCGGAAAGATCAAGACAGAGTAAATACTAAACCTGAAAGAAGTAAAGGCCTAGAGAAAGCCGAACAATGGGATGACTGACCTGGGTCCCCAGGCTGGGGGTGCATGAGGCGGAACGGCACCTCCGTGGCCACTTCACTGTGAAAAGGAAGGAAGGCAGACCGGTGAGCGTGGCACGGGTGCACGCACACATGCACACACGTGCACGCACACACACACGCGCGTGTACACGCACCCACAACGACAAGGCACGCCGTGAAGGGCTGTGGCTGCAGAGATGCACAGTAGATCCTCGGGGGAGCCAAACACGAACTCAGGGATTAAAACACAAGCAAACCAACCAACCCCGGCAGCCAGGAAGTGGTCAAGGAGGAATTTGGAACGCGTTCCCTGGAATGTGGTCCAGAAACTGCATGTAAGCCCGGCCACGGCGGCGAGGATTTCTTATCGTGGTCGTTAGCTACACCGGAGTCGGCCCCCGACTCCCGGCGACCCCATGCACAGAGCGAATGCTGGCCGGCCCTGCCCCAGCCCCACAGCAGCTGCCGCTCTAACCGCTGTCACCCATAGGTCTTCCCTGGCTGCTTTTGGGAAGCAGATCACCAGGCCTTTCTTCCTCATCTATCTTAGTCTGGGAGCCCTGCTGAGGCCTGGTCAGTATCCCGGCAACATGCAAGCCCCCTCTGGCAGACAGGGTGTGGCTGGGCACAAGGAGTACTGGCCGGGAATCGAACCCCGGTCTCCCACACAGGAGGCAAGAATGCTACCACCGAGCCACCTTCCCTCACTCCTGCTGCGGTGGTTCAGTCTGTGTGTCAACTTGGCTGGGCCTGGGTGAGTGTCTGGGCAGCTGGATGTAGCATTCCCCATGATGAGACTGGCCATCAACTCCATGGTGGAATCTACTGTGAGCAGCTGTGTAGCTGCCGTAGGGAGGCGGTCTGCTTCCTGTATATAAGGAGAAGCCTTGGGAATGGTCTCTAGTGGATGGCACACTTGGACCCTGCATGTAGCCATGTGGTTGCTCAGCAGCCTGCCACGCTGTGCCGACCTTGGGAGTTTCAATGGACTTGAATTAATGGCCTGCTGTGTGGTTTGGTAACATCGGGACTGTGCCTTTTTAGTTGTCAACCTTGGGCTTGGCAGCCTCAGCAGCCAGCAGCTGTCTGAGTGAAGAAACACCTCTAGCTGCAGTGGGCCAGGACCAGGAGGCAGAGCTGGACCCCAAGGTTGAGGGGCTTTCACCCAGCCCCTAGAGCCTGGCACTTTGAACTTGGACTTAAAGCCTCCAAACTGTAAG
>NW_006921593.1:26003786-26007405 GCF_000298275.1 Orycteropus afer afer
CAGGGGAGCTCTGGTAGCGTAGTGCCTAAGGCACTTGACTGCTAACCAAAAGGCTGGCGGTTCAAACCCACCAGCCACTCCTCGGAAGGAAGATGAGGCAATCTACTTCCGTAGTGATACTGCCTCAGAAACCCAAGGAGGGGTCACTATGAGTCGGTCCAACTCAATGGCACATAACAACAACAACAAAACAGGGAAAATGAAAGGAAACACTACACATCTTGATAAACACAACAAATACAAACACAATAGTGACCAAACAAACAAAATAGCCCATGTTTGGACTTTGTTGCCCCAACAAAAATTCAAGGAATTCTTCATCTCCTTAGAAATATGGACTTGCTCTTAATGGCTGAATTATCAAGGGTCATCTAGGTAAAAGACCACAGCCTTGGGCTACGGAATTTGGAAAGAAAACGAGAATCCAAGAGTTTCTCCCTTTTGATGAGATTAAAGAAATGGGAAATTTTTTTCCCACAAAATTGGAAAGCCACTTCCACCAAACTCTAGGATATCTGTGGTCTGATGAAAAGAGTCCAGATCCTCTAATTACAGGATTCCTGTAGGAGCTCTGGTGGCATTGTGCCCAAGGCATTTGACTGCTAACTAGAAGGCTGGAGGTTCAAACCCACCAGCCACTCCTCAGAAGGAAGGTTGGGCAATCTACTTCTGTAGAGATACCACCTCAGAAACCCAAGGTTGCTATGAGTCACTATCTACTCGACTTCATGGTAGTGAGTTTGTTTGTTTGTAAGAACGAAATGACACAAATATCCAAAAATAAAAAACCAAACTTGCTGCCATGGAGTTGGATCCGAGTCAAAGCGACCCCTCCTTGGGTTTCTGAGGTGGTATCACTACGAAAGTAGATTGCCCAATCTAGCCTCTCTGAAAGTCCACCTAGTGATCAGTAGACCTTGTGGACCTTCCCTTCCTTTCTGTCTCCCAAGCCTTCAGAGAAGGAACCAAAAAAAAAAAAAAACCAAAAACCTCAGAGCTGTCAAGTCAGATCCGGCTCATAGTGACCCCTCCTCCGTGGGTTTCCGTGGCCATATCACTACAGAAGTAGACTGCCCAATCTTCCTCTAAGGAATGGCTGGTGGGTTTGAACCTCTAACCTTCCGGTGAGCAGTCAAGTGCCTTAGGGACTACACCACCAGAGCTCCCAGTTCAGGCCAAAGCAGAGCAGATGGGTGTTGGGATCTAGACACTCACCCTGACACCGTGAGCTTCACCTTGATCTGGTAGGACACCAGGATCCCCATGACGGTCCGGTCTATGCCCTCCTTAATGCTGCCAGACAGAAAAGATCAGGAGAAGAATGCAGATCGCCGCAGGGTAAGCGCCCCTTTCCCCTCCCATCCCGGCCTGCCCTTGTGGAGGGCTCTTTCTGGGGAATGGAGAAGTCCAGCAAGCCGTCAAAATCCTAGCACTTTTGGTACTGGGGCAGGGAGGGGTCCTTTCATGGCATTTCCCCTCTAGAAGGTCAAAGAGGGCAGAGTGGTCTTTCTCCTCCGTTGATGCTCATAGCCGGGAGCCACATTGTTGTGAAGTGAGCTGGGCCCTCAACAATACATGAGGCAAACCCTACATCCCTAACCCTGTGGATGGGACCCCCTTGGGGAATGGCCTCTCCTTGCTGTTAATGAGACCCCACCAGCGTAGAGTGTAAACAATCATGTCTGACGTATGAAAGGAGCAGACTGGGTACCAGGAAGAGAGCACAAACGGAAGGAAGACACATGCCCTGTGGAGATGGCCAAGGAGTCGAGGAGGCGGGAAAGGACAAGGAAGGGCCTTCCCCCAGAGCCCACAGGGACAACGCCTTCCCCCAGAGCCCACGGGGACCACGCCTTCCCCCAGAGCCTACGAGAATAAACTCCTGTTTGTTAAGACCATCCCATTTGTGGTATATTCTTGTCAGAGCGGCACTAGGTAATCAGAACAGTTGGCTATTGGTTACAGTATTATGACATTGTGGGGACAAAAGAGGTGAGACCCTGAAGAAAGGACAGTTAAAGTTTGTTTTTGTTTTTGTTTTGTTTTTGCATGAAAGTGAACTATGTTTTATATTTGAAAATCTCTGTGAGGCTGGTGTGTTGTGGGATAGGACACAAAGTAACCTGCTAAGGAGCAGAACAAAGGTCGGGGGAGTCCGCAGGATGCCAAAGGGCTTCAGGGCAACTTAGAACTGTACAGAAAAAGGAAGAAAAGCAGTCAGGACAAAAAAGCGGAAGGGAAATTCAGACGGATGAAGACTGGAACGGTGGGAGGAGGGGCCACAAGGGTGCCTCCTTGTTTCACCCCAGACCCACTGCCTCCTACCCAGAGAGCTGCCTGGTCCAAGCACATGTCTTTACAGTGAAGCCACCCTGTCAGATTCAGATGCAGAAGGGGTCTGGGTGTCAAGGAACCCCTGAGGTTCCATGTGAGGGAGAGAGATGATAGGAGTTGAGGTCAAGGGGCCTGGAAGGTCAGTGCCTGTCCCAGACACTCCCTAACTTGCTCCTTCTTTGTGCCTGATTAGAAGGCAGCCATCACCATTCACAACAGCCAAAAGGTGCAAACAACCCAAGCGTCCATGAACAGGCAAATGGATACACGGCACGAGGTCTGGCCTGCAGTGGAGTATTATTCAGCCATGAAAAGGAATGAAGGGCCGATACCCACTAGAACATGGATGAGCCTTGAAAACATGACGCTGAGTGTAAGAGTCACAAAAGGACAAGTGTTGTGTGATTCCATTTCTATGAAAAGCCCAGAACTGGCGAGTCTGTAAAGACGGACAGGAGACTGGAGGTTGGCAGGGACCAGAGGGAAGGGGATGGGGAGTGGCTGCTTAATGAGCAAGAGGCTTCTCTCCGGTGATGAAAGGCTCCTACAGCTAGGCAGTGGGAGCGGCTGCACAACACTGTGACTGGACTTCCTGCCACCGAACTGTCCACTTTAAAATGCTTAAAAATGTTATGTGTAATTCACCCCATGGAGCAAGACAGTTTTCTGACCCTGTGTGTGTGTGTGTGTGTGTGTCCTTGCCCAGAGCAGGCCCAGCGATGATCTCAAACGAGCATCGTGGCCTCCCATCTCAGCCAAGTCATAATGACACATCTGAAGGCAGTTCCCCTGCTCCGAGCACAAGTGTCCTGAAACCAGATCTGACACCAGCTACTGTGTTTGAACCCAGGTTTGCGGGCTTGACACCCTGGGAATCAAGCAGAGAGAAAGGTGAAGAGGCTTACCTGGAGGTGAGCTCTCCCAGAAAGCTAGGAAGCAAAACAAACAAAGCTATGGACAGGTAAATACACACCATTCTTTCCCATCCCCAAGTCTCGGTCCTCCTAACCCACACCTCCCAGGCTCGGTGCAGCCTCACGGGTCAACACACTTCTCCCCGCCACGTGCAACCGTGTCTCTTTCTCGAGATAGTCAGTTCAGAAGAGGAACGTAAAGTTCAAAAGCAAGCCACAGGGTCAGAGGTGTCTGGCCGTGGTGAAATACCGGCATCCTGTGATCTTGACAGTGAAAAGAAACTCCACCCCCGTTTTAGATCCTCTCAGGGGAGCTCTGGTAGCGTAGTGCCTAAGGCACTTGACTGCTAACCAAAAGGCTGGCGGTTCAA
>NW_006921593.1:26007871-26019744 GCF_000298275.1 Orycteropus afer afer
AAGCCCAAACCACACCCACTGCCTGGAGTCCATTCTGACCCACAGCGCCCCTAGAGGACAGAGTGGAACTGCCCCGAGGGTCTCCAAGGCTGTGATCTTCACAGAAGCAGACCGCCTCATCTTTCTTCTGCTCTGTTATAACAACCCTGCCAAAATCCTAGAACTTTTCATGTTTGGGGTGTGTGGGGGGGTTTTCATGCATTGTATCTCGGCGTTTCCCCTCCAGAAGTTCAATGCTGATGGATGTGTCCTCCTTGGCTCTCCCCTGGCCCCCACCTGCCATAACCAGACATCCCTGGCAAGCCAATCCCTCCTCCACTGGCCTTTCCTGCCTGGATTATGACAATCACTTTTTTTCCCCCATGCCAGGCTCCTTCCCTGGGTACTCACAGCCAGAAAGAACTTCCAGGGTTGAGCCCAAGTCTGGCACAGCTTGCAATCTGTAGCTTGGCCTCTGCCTGCCTTGGCCACCTTGTACTTCTGTGCCAGAGTTGCCAAACACTAAGCTGCCCGGGAGGGTCCCCTTCCTCCTCTGCTGCCTCCCTGTGCCCCACCTCTGCACTTCCATTTGGAGGCAAGGCACATGGACACTCTATTAGTGCCTCTGGCAGGGAACGGTGACTGCCCCTGTCCTTGTCTCCACAGGTGTGCATCCCCAGTTGTAGTATCCTGCCAGGCACGGACTGAGAGGCCAGCAAACACTGAAGGGAATGAATGGAGGTACGTGAGGCGTTGAGCACGCCCGAGAGAGAGCGGAGTGTCACATGGCATTGCCTGACAGAAACCTCTCTTCCAGAGCTCACTGGCATGTACTGAAATCCTACTATTGCAGGCACTGTGCTGGGCACCTTAACACAGACAGTAATTTCACGTGATCCAACACGGGGCACACAAGTATTGCAGGATGTCCAGTAACAGCAATTGGGGAGCTCTGGTGGCGGAGCGCCTAAGGCATTTGACTGCTGACCAGAAGGCTGGTGGTTCAAACCCACCAGTTCAAACCCACTCCTCAGAAAGAAGGTTGGGCAATCTACTTCTGTAGTGATACCACCTGGAAAACCCAAGGAGGGGTTGCTATGAGTGGAAATCGACTTGACGGCAGTGAGTTTCGTTTTTGGTTTAGTAACAGCAATTAAGGTGTGGAAAAATCATGAAATACCAGCTAAGACACATGAATTATGGCAGCACACCTAGCTGAGGAAGCTGCAGGCAGAAGGCAGGGAAGGGCTGTGTTGAGTGGTCTGGGAAGGGGGCTGAGATGGTGACCTTGTGTTACAGCAAGCAAGGCTCTGGGCCTGGAAGAACAAACCCAGTCTAGGGTGCCTTCTGATGGGACCACAGTGGCCCGCCCCCCGCCCCCTGCTCACCAGCACAGCTCCTTTCACAGGGCAAAACACCTTTTCCTAGAACTGTGGACTGTAGCTAAGCACCGGGTGGGGAGAGGTTGCCTCCAGTGGGAAAAGGGGCTACAAGCCCGAGGCCCTACCTCTGCCCAGACAGAAGCTGGGGACAGAATACACTTTGACCCATGCCTGAGATGACCTGCAAGCCATCATCCGTGATTGTCCCTGAATGGAAGATTCACATATACACATGTACACACACACACATGCACATGGACAGAGCTGGTCACCCAGGTTCTGCTGCTGTGGTCACTTTTGAGGGCTTAGAAGCCAGCCCTGAACTTGAGAGAGGAACAAAAAGCTCCAAGTCAGGAGCAGGCTTTGCTTTGCCATTAACTGACAGGGTGACCTGGGGCCAGGCCCTCGTTCTGCTGAAGTCCAATCTCCTTACCAACAAGAGTCCACGGTGGTTAAAAAGTAGCAGCTGCCAAGTCACCCTTCAGCCCTGGAATTGAACTCATGTCCGTGGCTCAACTTCCAGCCAAGCTACACACAGGCCCACGAGGTGAACAGTCACACCAGACGGTGCACAACCGGCCACAGGAGATCAAAGGCAGTGTGCGCCCAGCGACCAAGCTCAGAAGGCAGGAAGGGGGGGCAAAAAGGACGGACAGAAATGGGATGCGCAGGGAGGAAGTGAGGAGCGCGGCTGCAGGGTGGACGCCAACGTCACGAAACGGGTTTGCGTTGTTGGAAGGAAAACCAATGTGGTCTGTAAATCTTCACTCAAATCACAGTAAAAGTTTAAAAATGTGTAGTAGCCGCTGTTTCTTGAGCTGGGTGCTGGGCACTGCACTATGTGGATTATCTCACTCCTAACCTGAGGTGGGAACTGTCAGTGCCCCCACTTTACAGATGGGGAAACTGAGTCCAGAAAACTCAGGTCATGTGCGCAGCGGTGTCCAGAGCACGAGCTGGGGTCTGGCCGCTGGCCATCTCCAGAGCATACCGTTGTAGCAATTACATCACACCAAGGATGGAAGCTGGGTCCTTACTGGGGCCACCAAGTCTGCACAGCAAACACCCAGCCTGTCACCTGCACGTGCAGCCCACGGGCCCAGAGAGGGGAGGCCAGGAGGGGAGCAGGTCAGCACAACCCCGCCCGGGGGGCCGCCCCGGCGCTCACATGGTGCTGGAGGCCAGGTTCGTGTCCTCATGTTTGATCTTCCCGTCCAGGGCGATGCCCCGCCTCTCGCGATTGTTGGCCAGCAAGGGCAACAGGGTCAGTGTCTTGGTCAAAGTGCTGTTTGGGGGCACTTTCTCTCTGGAGGAAGAAAAACAGAGTTGGCTCATTGCCACTTGGAACCACAAAAGCCGTCACCGACCCCACAAGGCCCTACTTGTCATCAAGCGTTTTTCCAGGACCAAAGTTCCCGGGACTCACTGAAAAGGAGAGCTTGAGGGCTTGTGGATCTGCCTTACAAGAAGTGAAATCGCAGAGCAGGCCGGCAACAACGCTGAACATTTCCTCAAGCTCTGAAGCCTGCTCTGAATTGCTGAATTTTTAGAATGTTCCATGGGATGAAATGAGATCGACTGGCCCCTGGGTCAGAGAACCACGGCCAATCTCCTCCACAGTGGGCTGCAGGGCCTTCTGGTCAGTCCCAGCACTGAGACCAGGCAACACCAGGTAGGTCCTTAGAACCGTCAACCATGGGAGACTAGAAGGGAAGCATTTGCACAGGGAGACAGCTCAGGGGGCAGGAACACATAGGACACAGGTAGAGAAGGAAAAGGTAACCACAGGGAGGAAGTGGGAAGAGGGCTGTTACACTGTGGGGATTGCAATCAATATCATGAAACAAAATGTGTATGAACTGTTGCATGGAAAATCAATTTGCTCTGTAAATTTTCATCCAAATCACAATAAAAAATAATAATAAATTTGAAATGTAAAATTGAAAGAAGAACAAGATCAGGCTAGAACTGCTCCTGTCACTGAGAACTGGGGCTCTAAGGGAGGCTAGTGTGCCACCAGGTGGTGGCTACAGAGAGGACAAAGTGTGCCCTCCCTCCATGAGTCGTGCAGACTGGGCTGGGTTAAGTTCAAGGCAGCACACACTCTTCCTCTCCCTGCCCGTGTCTGTCATTGGTCAGGCAGTGGGTTTCCCGACATCTCAGATGCCAGAGCACCATGCCATGGACGGGCCTGGGATCGAGCTGGTGACATGAGCGGTGAGTGTCTCCAGGGTCTGGAAGCCATCCCCCAGGCTGCCTCTCATCTGCCTCTCCACCACCCCATGACGAGTAGGCTCTCGGGTCCCCATTTACAGACGTGAGCCATGCCCATGGTTGCGTAGCCACAAGGGCAGGCCCAGGTCTCTGTGGCTGCAGAGCTTAGCTTACAGCAGCCCGAGCCACTGCTCCCAGCACATCTGTCATCCTATCCAGCACATCTGTCGTCCTATCCAGCACATCTGTCATCCTATCCTCTGCCAGAAGTGGGGATAAGGCTCTGAAGACTGCCCCATAACCAGCACCAGGACCACTCCTTCACCTGCTCGCAGGGGGGCTGGAAGCCTGAATGCCACCCTCAGGAACCAGTGGCTGAACTCAAGCCTGACGTATGTTGACCTCATGTGTGTCAGATTAAAACTACTCCTTGTAGAAACTGGGATCTTAAAAGCTTGCAAGCAGCCATCTAGATGCAATGATGGATCTCTCCTCATCCAAAGTAAAGAAGAATGAAGAAAACCAAAGATGCATGGAAACAATCAGTCCAAGTGACTGGTACACCATGTGATCCTCAGCCTATATGACTGTGAGACAAGAAGAACTAGATGGTACCTGGCTACCACTGTCAACCACTAGGAGGGGGATCTATGTAGGAGATCCTGGATAGAGTGGGAGAACAATGTGGAACAAAACTCAAAATTAAAAAAAAAAAAAAAAAAAAAGGACCAGGTTTGCTGGTCTGATATAGCCTGATGGAACCACCGAGACTATGGCCCCTAGCTGCCCTTCAGGTCTAGAATTGAACCCACTTCAGGCATATGAGCTGAATGTTTACATTAGGTAGATACATTCCTTGGAGAGGTCAACCATGGGAAAAAAGAAGGGCTGTGTATGCACAGGAAGACAGCTCAGGGGGCAGGAGTGCATGGAGGGAAGGACACAGGGAAGAGGTAACTATGGGGAGGAAGTGGGAAGAGAACTGTTGCATTGTGGGAAACTGCAGTCAATGTCATGAGACAAAGTGTATGTAAACTGCTGTATGGAAAGTGAATTTGCTCTGTAAACTTTCCCCCAAATCACAATAAAATTAAAAAAACACAACAAACTGTACTCCTCAGTGAGGTGGAATGACATAGTGACCGCAACAAGGGCTCAGGCACAGCAAGGATTGTGAGGACGGCACAGGACCTGGCAGCGTTTTGTTCTGTTGTACGAGGTCACTGTGAACCGGAGTCAACTGGACAGCACCTACCAACAACAGCAACAACGCTATCCTAGTGGATCAGTTTGTCTTTGCTGATACCCTCCTCCTTCTAATTCTGGTCACAGGAGCGGGCTCCCTACAGAAACAGATCTGGAAATGCTAGCAAAGGAGAAAAGAGCGTGCTGATGACTTTAATCTCAAGGCTTTCTAAATTCTACATCTAATTCCTTTACTTAGCCTTCCCTGGTGGTGCAGTGGTTAAGTGCTCAGCCGCTAACTGAAAGGTCAGCAGTTCAAACCCACCAGCCGCTCCACAGGAGAAAGATGTGATGGTCTGCTTTCCTAAAGGTTGACAGCCTAGAAAACTCTATGGGGCAGTTCTACCTTGTCCTGCAGGGTCACTATGAGTCAGAAGCAGCTTGATAGCAGTGGGTTTGTTTTTTTTGAGTAACCCCCTTACACAGAATAATTTTTACATACAATGGTGTTTAGGAAATGCCAGCTATACGAAGGGATACAGGGTTTCTTTTTGAGTTGATAAAAATGCTCTGAAATTGACTGCGATGGTTGTTGCACATCCCTGTGAAGATACAAAAACACATTGGGTGGTACACTGTTCAAACAGGTGAGTTGTATGGTATGTGAACTATTTTTCAATAAAGCTTCCAAAGCTTTCCTCCCCTGGTGGGGGCGGGTGGGTGGTGCATTCGATGAACCTGACCGTTTTGCATAAAGTATAATGGGGCAGGTCTCTCAGTGTGGCCCACAGAAGCCATCACAGTTTTCTCATTTGCTTTTTATTCTACTGAAGGGAGAAAAGTTGTTTGTGACAACGGGCTAAGAATGGACACCCTTCGAATCCAGTTGTCATTGGTATGAGATCTTCCATTGATGAGAAGATCGAAAGACAGAGAACCTTCATCTGTGCTGACAGGTGCTGGGACAAACATGGTATCAATTTTCTGACACCTCCAAACTGACAACACCAACTAGAAAGGTTAGACAGGAAACGCAGGGAGCTGTGAGTTTCTGTTAATAGGAGAAGAACAACTTGGAAAAGGAGGTTGTTATGAATTGAAATATGTTCCCCCACAATACTTGTAAATCCTAACTCCCATACCTGTGGTTATAATCCCATTCGGGAATGGGTTGTCTTTGTTATGCTAATGAGACTACATTAGCATAGGGTGTGTCTTTTGAAATATAAAAGAGATTAAACAAGCAAGTGAGTAGGCACAGATGGGGGAAGAGAGATGCCAGGCCACATGAAGACCGCGCAGAAGCAGAAGCTCCGGGAGACAAGGCCTTCCTCTGCACCCGACAGAAAGCCTTCCCCTCAAGGCGCCAGTGTGAATTCAGACTCTGACCACCTTAACTACAAGGAAATAAATGTCTGTTTCTAAAGCCACCGATGTGTGGTCTTTCTGCTACTGCAGCACTAAATAACTAAGACAGAGGGTGAGATGGTTGTACATTCGAAGAACAGAATCAGTGTCACTCAATTGCACAGAAAGAAACTGTCGACTTGGTGTATATCCTGCTGTGTGTATTCTGAACAACAACAAATAATAAATTACTTTTTAAAAATAGTTCTTAACAACTCATCCCAAGACTAAACAGTAAGGCACAGTTGTTCCCACATGTGACATTTCCACCTTTGCTTCCCTCACCTCCGTCCATTGGGTTGATTGCTCAGAACTCTGGGAGGTGGGTGAGGCAGGGAAAGGTGAAGATGGGGTTAAGATGCTAACTTCCTTGGCAGCCCATCAAGTGGGAAGAGGGAAGGTGGCGTGGAGCCAGAGAGCCCAGCAAGCATTTGTGTTCCCTCATCAACATGCAACAAAAGGGGAACCTGACCAAAAGGTGGGGCAGCCCAGGAAGTGGAACTGCTAGCTGCTACTCACTGTGTTTCCTCCATAGCCACGGGTTTGGTATAGTAGTCGCTCGAGTAGAGGACCACATTGGCCACTTGTTCCACTGCAAAGGGGGAAGGGGTAGGATGCATCAGTGTGGGTCCCTCTACACCATGCATGAGCCGCCTGCTTCCAGGGGACACTGACCTCACCGGTCACCATTTCCATCTGCTTCCCAGGTTCATCTTTTCCAGCCCACGCTTAACTGCAGAGATTTCCAGGTCCCATCTTCAGGCTGCTTCTACTCACCAATAAGTCACACACAAGCCACAGCAGCCCTCTCCTCTGCGCTCACCTATTCTCAGGCGCCTATGGGGCATGCCTGGGTCCCCTGCAGGCACACACTCTCCCGGCACTGGCTCGCTCTCTGAACCTCACCTCCGTCCAACATCCCCTCATATTTAATGAGTAGCCTCCTTCCGAGTAGCTTGGAGAAGCTAAAAACCATTTGGAGGCAGTGAATACTTGACTCCTGGTGGGGCGTGGTGGGTAGGAAGATGGGATCTGCAGCCAGACTCCCAGGAAAACCAGCTGCTATGGCGCGGACTCCCACTCACGCCAATGCCACATGTATCAGAGCAGAACTGTGCTCCACGGGGCTTTCAGTGAAGCAGATTGCAGGCCTTCCTTCTGAGGTGCCTCTGAGCAGACTCAAACCCCCAACCTTTCAGTTAGCAGCGAGCACATTCATCAACACTAGGAAGTTCTAGATTTTCTTGTCACATTATGGTGACTCAAGCTCAGTCAGCACCCACCAGGTACTCCAGAGCCAGACTGGCAATGGCACGCCATCAAGTCGATTCTGACTCACGGTGACCACAGTTGAGCCGTTAACTGTGGGGTGAGTTATTTAGCCTCTCTGAGCCCCCGTTTCCCCATCAGTAAAATGGGAGTGATAATCGCATCTAACTAACCCTACAGAGAGGATTGAAAAGACGACCTTAAATCTTCACAATCAAGGTTGAGGATTAAAAGAAACAATGGATGTGATACACTTGGCACAGGGCCCAGGCCATGGAAACCCACTCACGTTTTGTGTCAGAAAGTCAACTGCTTATTTCACAGGTTAGTGGCTTTGATGTTAGGATTCATTACACTTTCAGAAATAGCGCGATCATACTGTATGGATCTCCCTACTTTGTGGAACACTTTAGTGAACACCACAGGCAACATGCTCTGTAACTTCAGGTCCTCCAAAGGGGCAGGACCGGACAGTGCTTCCTTCTGTTGGACACACGGTCACTCTGAGTCAGACTCAACTGGGCAGGACTTAACAACAACCCAAAGGTCTAAAGGCAAACAAAGTGAACCAACATAAAACAAAACCAAAATGGTTAAATTCAGTATCCAAATAAGGTCCCTGGGTGGCCAAATAGTTTGTGTTCATCTGGTAACGAAAAGGTCAGAACCCACCCAGCAGTGCTGTGGAAACCCCGGAGATCTGCTTCCACAGGGATCACTGCCTAAAAAACCCTACGGGACAGTTCCACTCGTAACACGTGGGGCCGCCATGAGTCAGAATGGACGGCTCGAAGGCAACAGGTTTGGGTTTTTGGGTTTTATTAGCAACAAGAAAATCTGGAATCCTCTATTATGTGTACAACCACATTCCCACGTCCTCTGTGACAGGCACACAGAAGAAGAGGCGAGTGGTGCGGACGGCCATGGGGACCTGTGGGCCTGCTTCACCCGGGACTTCCCATTTTGGCACCGAAACTCCCACTTCCTACCCAGCCTCGGTTCTGGGCAAACAGGAACAGCCGTTCGCACCAAGGCACGACGCCACTGTCTTGGCCATAGGACGTCTGAGTCAGAAGTGAACCTAGAGGCCACCCTCCCACGTCATTCTGTTGCATTTTTCATGTAGCCCAGTCACTGGTTTCTTTTCAATCAGTTTTAAAAAACACTTCATATAAGACCTTCCCCTGCACTTAAATGCCCTACCAGTCCTGGTGGCGCAGTGGCTAAGTGCTAAGCTGCTTAACCAAAAGGTTGGTGGTTTGAATCCACCAGCCACTCAGGAGAAAGAGGTGGCAATCTGCTTCTTGAAAGACTATGGCCTAGGGACCTCTGTGGAGCAGTTTCTCCACTGTCACATGGGGTCACTGTGAGTTGGGATCAACTCGATGGCACCCAGCAACCACTACACTTAGATGCACTTTAAGCTGAGGAAATGTGTAGGAACAGCTGGCAGGAGGTGCCCATCCTGCAGGCTTGGCCACCACATCATGGTGATTCAAGGCCCGACAGGAGCGTTTTACCCCACACAAAGCACATTCACTTAGAGGTTCACAGAACCTGGGAAAGTAGACCAGGAACCACTCCTGGAGGGGGAGCAAGGGCTTCCACAGGCCGAGCTCACAATTAAGTTCCCCGAGAAAACCAAACCAAACTCACTGCTGTCGAGTCAGATCCGACTCACAGCAACCCCTCCTTGGGTTTCTGAGGCAGTATCACTATGGAAACAGATCGCCCAACCTTCCTTCCGAGGAGTGGCTGGTGGGTTTGAACCGCCAGCATTCTGGGTAGCAGTCAAGTGCCTTAGGCACTATGCCACCAGAGCTCTTTAATTAAGCCCAGGGGCTCTGAATCCAATACTTTTCCTACTACATGGTGCTGCCTTGGCAAAAAAAAAATTCATCACTGACCCCCAGAAGGAAAACTCCCCCCACAGCTCCCCCTGCGACCTGAAGGTGGGGCCCCTCCAGGAGGAATCTCTCCCCCACAGCTCCCCCTGCGACCTGACAATGGGGCCCCTCCAGGAAGGCATGCCTGTGGGAAGATAGGAAACCCGCTTGTCAGGGATGTTGTTCTAAGACAGCAGTCAGTTGTAACCTGGGTGGGCCCTGGATAATATAAACGGTTAGCAGCTCAGCTGCTGACCCAGAGGTAGGAGTTCAAGTCCGCCTAGAGGCACTTGGATAGAAAGGCCTGGTGATCTTTCAAAAATCAGCCTTAAAAACCCTGTGGAGCAGAGTGTTATTGTGACCCTCAGGGTACACCACGAGGTGGAGCGAACTCCACGGTAACTGGTGAGCCGGCAACCCACCAGGCAGGAGGCTGAGTGAGGCAACACCTACAAGGTCTTTCCTCCAGGTCAGTCCTGACTTCTATGACAGATGGGACAACGAGGCAACCCATGGGCCCAGAAGGGCCTTTGCCAACCAGAGGAGTGGCCCTCAGGGGAGGGGAGCAGCTAGGCGATGGCGCTCTCCTTTTGAGAGGAAGTGCTTACCTAACACCTTCATCTTCTTCACTGTCTTCTCTGTGTTATTGGTCACAGTCACGGTCACAGGAATGGGCTCCCCGTGGAAATAAATCTGGAAGAGTCAGCAGATGAATCAGAAAGACAGAAAAGAACGGGACGGTGTCTCGAACGCCCAGTTTTCTAAATTCTTCATCTTCATCCCTTTAACTAGAACCAAAGGGACTGGATTCCCACACTGATAAGAAAGATAAGACGAGTAACATGTTTCCTTTAGAGAAGGATCTGGAACACACTCTGCCCAGTAAACGTCGGGGGGATGCTGATGAGGACAAGGTGAACACGGGGAGTCTCCGCCTGGGACTCAGAGCGCAGTCGCGTCAGGTAAGCCAGGGTCTTGAGTAGATGAGGTAATTTGAGGCAGAATGAGGGAAGTGAAAGGAGCCTGCTGGGAAAGCCCAGTGACAGAGTTCTCTTCAGTGGTGGAAGTCCACATATGTGTGTGCACATGAGCGCACGTACACAAACACATCCACACACACAGTACACCGACTTCTGACCAACACGTGTGCACAACTGTTGGTAGCCAGAGAGACCAGAGACAGCCTCGGCCAGGGGTTCTCCCCCTTCTTCCACCATAACACATGGCGGCCTTCATATGTGATGGACCACCCCATGTGGCTTCTGTGAAATGTAACAGGAGGCAAGAAAGTTGCTAGTGAAAACCACACCTCCTGAGGCGATGAAGTCCCTGGATGGTACCAGTTACCATGCTCGGCTGTCTCCTGAAGGTGAAGCTTGAGTTCACCCAGAGGCACCTGACAGAAAGGCCTGGCCACCTGCTTCTGAGGAGCCAGCCACTGAAAACCCACCAGGGCATCACGCAGCTCTCACACTAGGGGTCTCCCTGTCCCGCCTCCACCCTGCGGCTCTCACACCAGCTCTCCCTGTCCTGACTCCATAGCAACTGGTTTATTGATGCCACGTTAGCAAGCAAAGCCCCCAGGCAGGACAGAGGGCAAAGATGTGGGGCTACAGAGGGGAGGCCTCCCCCCCAGGCTGTCAGGCTGCCAAGGAGTGGGATGCAAGTGAGGCTGACACTGTCACAGGGTTTACTGCAGACGATGAAAAGAAGCCCCTTCACCAGCTTTGGGGCTTGATCCCTAGAAACAAGATGACTTCCAGCCAGCAGGGGCACCGAGGCCTGCCCCCAGGCCTGGCCCACGTGGGAATGACCGTGATGTGTGCCTGCTTCCTGCGGCTGCAATTACCTCTTTGCTGAGGGAGACTGCCAGGTGCAGGGGCTTGTCCGACATGAAGAACTGCCAGGCCGCCTCGGCTTGGGGCTGGGGGCCCATCTCGGATGGAGCGTGCTGTACCTTACGGATTAGCAGGCGTACAGAGGCCCTGTGGGCAGAGAGTCACAGACAGGCCCTGGGACTAGCATCCGGCCATCCCAGGACGGCCTTCTCCGTCTTATATTCATACTGGTATCCTTCTGGAAGGCTCCCAACGAAACCTGGATGAACTAGAAGAACGTTTGGACAATGGCTGTGTCAGAGCCTGGAGGACCTGGTCCCTCCCACCGTGCTTTCACTGGCTGTGTGGCCTGCGCCGCTCAACTCTGGGCTGAGCATCCACCTTAGCCTGGCAGGATCTGGCTCCAGCTCATCTCAGTGTGCAGCTGATAACATGAATGTGCCGCGGGTCTTACGTCAACATGTTTCAAACACCGCTGTCCGACTCACAGCGCCCCTTGAGGACAGAGTGGAACTGCCCCAGTGGGTTTCCAAGGCTGTCAATCTTCATGGAAGAACAGACCAAACCACACCCATTGCCGTGGAGTCCATTTTGACCCACAGCGCCCCTAGAGGTCAGAGTGGAACTGCCCACAGGGTCTCCAAGGCTGTCAATCTTCACAGAAGCAAAGCCCAAACCACACCCACTGCCTGGAGTCCATTCTGACCCACAGC
>NW_006921593.1:26019844-26035343 GCF_000298275.1 Orycteropus afer afer
CCACACCCATTGCCGTGGAGTCCATTCTGACCCACAGCGCCCCTACAGGACAGAGTGGAACTGCCCCACAGGGTCTCCAAGGCTGTCAATCTTCACAAAAGCAAAGCCCAAACCACACCCACTGCCATCAAATTGATTCTACTCACAGCGCCCCTAGAGGACAGAGTAGAACTGCCCCAGTGGGTTTCCAAGGCTGTCAGTCTTCACGGGAGCTGATCACCAGGTCTTTTCTCCCTCGGAGCAGCTTGCAGGTTAGAACTACTGTCTTTAGGTTAGCAGCTGAGAACTTAATCACTGTGCCACCAGGGTTCCCTGAACATGAATCTAAGCCCTATGTAAGCGTGACATACTTATCACTCTTCGGTGCTGTAACCCTGGACGTATGTGCCTAAGGAGGTGTGTGAGGAGAAGCTGAGGCATGGCTAGAAGTCTCGTCGGCTGCAAGAAGGAAACTGAAAAAAGGAGTCTGGGAGTTGGCAGGGGCTGACGGGAGTCCTTGAGGTACTAACTCCCTCCACATTTTCTTTTTTTCCCTCCAAATGATCAGCCACTTGACCACATCTTATCTGTAGAAGGTTCCATCTTTAACTGCCTGACCTGGGAAGGTTCTGTCACCCCGGCCATGCTGGCCCTGTAAGAAGAGTCCTGTCACACTGAGGTCAAGTGAGGGGCAGCGTCCCACCCTCACCTGCTTGTCCCCAGCACCCCTCCCCCCCACCTGCCACTGTTGTTGTTGTTGTTGTTGTTATGTGCCGTCGAGTCGGCCCCGACTCATAGCAACCCCTCCTTGGGTTTCCGAGGTGGTATCACTACAGAAGTAGGATTCCCCAACCTTCCTTCCGAGGAGTGGCTGGTGGGTTTGAACCGCCAGCCTTCTGGTTAGCAGTCAAGTGCTTTAGCCACTATGCTACCCACTACACTTACTTTTTGGAAATTTTGTCCTCTTCACTGTCTGCACTGTCTGCGGCGAATGCTTTGACCTCAAAGTCGACCCCACAGCACTGCAGGGACAAGAGAAAAGATGGGGCTGCAGTCAGTGGTTCCCTGCCAGCAAAGGCTCGAGGGAGCAGGACGGAGGTTCAAACCTTGGGGTGGGGCTGTTAGGCTTAACCATCTCTCTTTAACACTATCCTTTTCAGAGTTCCATCACTGAAAGAGATTCTGCAGTGGACTGACAATGAAATGGTGATGTCAGCATGAGGAGAGGGCCTAGGGTCAAAGCTCCCAGCAAAGGGCCTCAGCCTGGTGACACGAACCCCACAGGAGCCACACAGTGTGACCTGCCACTGGCCCTCTCCTCCCACCATCTTCCCCAGCGTCCAGTCCCCTCCACACCACACGTAGTTGTCCTCCAATGACACCCTTCATGGGCAATTTACTGACCTCCCACTGCCCACAGCAGGGGCGACAGACCCTCACAGGGTGGCAGGAGGAGGGGAGATGGACAAGCCTCCATGAGGACCCCTGCTGGGGTGCCAGCGCCCTGACCCCTGTGCACAGCTGCTGCACGGGGCAGTAAGGGGGGACCTAGTGCTGGGGCTCCCCCAGGTTAAAAAACTAAAAATGGAACTTGGAGTGAAATATCTTGATTTTTTTAAATGAGCCAAACGACAATTTAAGCATGTGTCCAACAAAGGCACCTGTGGGCCGTCTCCCGCCCTCAGCCCAGGGTGCACACTCCTCAGCCCTGAGCACCAAGCCCCCACCACCTCCTTGGTGACACACAGAGGGACAACAGGAGGCACGGCCCTGCCCATCATTGACTGACTAGAAGCGTCATCGGCAAAAGTCCATAAAAGCGTCCGTGTAAACAGGATCAGAGAAGACGTAGTTTTGTGTGGAATGCCATGGACTAGCAGCAGTTACAAAATCTAGACAGAAATTAAACACACATCACCACCCACCATCACGCTGGCACCATTTAGCACACTGCACCTCTGCTCTGCTCACTCACCTTGCTTCCACCCTCCCCCAACACTGTTTGTTCCAGGATATTCCAATATGTTCCGGTACGTTCCGGGCAACCCTGCTCCCTGAAAGTGCCATGCCCTGTATTCTACTCTGGGCATGTGCTATTCCTTCTACCTGAAACACTTGTCCCCTTTGTCCCCATTTGACAAATGAAATCATGATCCTTTAAAAACCAATGGCTTCCAGCTCAGAAGAGAAACCAAGTCCATACAGTGGCCTCCAAGGTGCTCCTGGCGGCGCCTCCCCACACCACTGTGGCCTCAGCTTCTGCCAGTCAGCCCTTGTTCCTCCCAGTCAAGCTACCCGCTTCCTTGCCACCCCGAACATGCCAAGCATAGCACTGGTGTTCCCTCTGCCCCGAGGCGCTCCCCAAGAAGACCACAGCCTTCACCCTCTTTCTGTGGGTCTCTACTGTATCCTGGCATGAGAGAGACCTTCCTGAAGAAACCCACCAGGGATCCCTTGCCCCTCCCGTGCCTTTGTTCCTTAGAGCGCCCGCGAGCATCTGCTGTGCGATGTTTCCCTTGTTTATCTGTTGCTCTGTGTTAGCATGTGAGTCCCTGACGGTGGGAGTCTACTTCACCAGGTGAGTCCTGGTCAAGACGTAGAAAGACAAGTGGTGGATTCACGATGGCTTCTCTTCCATGAACGTTTGAAATTCTCTTTGATAAGAAACACTTTTTACAAAGTTGAAGGAAGGAAGGAGTCTCTAACTAACCTTTCCCACATCTTGTGGGGCTGGCTGCAGCATGACTGAGCAGGGCAGATGGTCAGGAAACTGTGGGAAGAAAGGAAAAAAATCATGTCATTCAGAGGGGTTACTCCACGTGTCCCATGCAGCCATTGCAATTGAAAAATGTCGATGAACTAGCAAAAGAAAAACGTCCCACAACGCCCACAGTCATGTTAACATCACCTTCCAAAACTTGTGCTGGTTTAATCACCCCACCATCTTAACCCTCTTCAGAGAAGCCAGGGTGGTGCAGTGGTTAAAGTGCTCAGCTGCTAACTGAAAGGTCAACGTTTCAAACCCCCAGCCGCTCCATGGGAGAAAGATGAGGCAGTCTGCTTACACAGAGATGACAGCCTTGGAAACCCTATGAGGCTGTTCTACTCTGTCTTATAGGGTTGTATGACTCAGGACTGACTAGATGGCAGTGGGTTTGGCTTGGCCTTTGCTTCTGTAAAGATGACTTGGAAACCCCATGGGGCAGTTCCACGCTGTCCTCTAGGGGCGCTGTGAGTCAGAATCACCTCAATGGCAGTGAGTGTAGTTTGGGTCTTGCTACTGTAAAGATTGACAGCCTTTAGAGACTCTATGGGGCAGTTCGACTCTGCCCTCTAGGGGCGCTGTGAGTCAGAATCAATTCAACGGCAGTGGGTTAGTTCCACTTTGTCCTACAGGGGCTATATGGGTCAGAATCGACTCAGTGGCAGTGGGTTTGGTTTGGGCTTTGCTTCTGTAAAGATTGACAGCCTTGGAGACCCTGTGGGCAGTTCCACTCTGTCCTCTAGGGTCACTGTGAGTTGGGACCAACTCAACAAGCAGTGGGTTTGGTTTTGTTTTTGGTGATCCTCTTCAGAGTGGGTCTGAACATTTTTCCACATCTCCACCATCGCCTTTAGGGCTTCTAGAACATCACATCACCTTCCACTTAGCCCGTCCTCTTTGCTGCCTGTTGCTGTTAGGTCCCGTCAAGTTGGTTCTGACTCACAATGACGCCATGTACAACAGAAGGAAACAACCCTCGGTCCTGTGCCACCCTCACGATTGTTGCTGTGTCTGAGGCCCGTGTTGGAGACACTGTGTCAGTCTGTCTCATTGAGGGTCTTCCTCTTTTCCAGTGATCCTCTACTTTAACAAGTATGATGGCTTCTCCAGGGACTGGTTCCTCCTGATCACATGTCCAAAGTACGAGACACAGCCTTGCCATCCTTGCTTCTGAGAGCATTCTGGCCGCATTTCTGCCAAGACAGATTCATTCTTCTGGAAGTCCACTGTACATCCAATATTCTTCGCCAACACCAAAATTCAACTGCATCAATTAGATGGTTTTTACTTTTTAGCCATTTTAGACAATGCTGCAATGACTTTCTTTCTTCATACACCTTTGCACCCATTGGTCCAACTTATCCCATAGGATAAATTCCTAGAAATGGCAATGTCAGGTCAAAAGCAAGGTTTTCGGTTAATACTGACATGTTGTATCCAAAAGGCTACACCAGGTTACATCCCTAACACTAGTGCATGGGGTTCCAGGACTGGGTAACTTTTTTCTTTTTGCTTTCAAGATGACTTTTCTTCTCCCTTCCAGTAGAACAACTTATCCTTTTGTTTAACTCTACAGGCAGCTGCCAGTCACTGTTGAGTTGGCTCCCACTCATGGGGACCTTCTGGATCACAGAGCAAAGCACTGCCTGGTCCTGTGCAGACACAAAGAAGTAGCATCTCTTTCATGTCCCTAGTAACCACCGCAAAGCTCCCTCTTCTGGTTCTTTTCGCAACATTAATTTTCAGGAACATAACTTTTGTTATTGTTGTTGTTAGTTCTGATTCATGGAGACCCCATGTGTGCAGAGGAGAACTGTTAGGCAGGAAGGTAGGACTGGAGGGCCGCCCCTGGGGCAGGCCTGAAGGGAGGAGAAAAGGGAGAGAGGCAGAATATTAATGAGCAAACACCTGTAACCACTCTCAACTGCCTGTGAGATTTGGCCAATTAAAATTAAGCAGAACCACAGACGTGGAATATTTAAGGAGGTTAATAAACTAACACCTGCAACTGCCCGTAACCACCTGTGAGATTTGGCTAATTAATCAGGGTCACAGGACCCTGACTCAAGAGGCCCAGCCCCACCTTAAGAATGCCCCTTTCAGGAAGTATAAAAACTAGTAAGTGAGGCAGTTTGGCATCTTTCCCATTCCATGGGAAAGACCCTTCTCCATTTTTCTGGAGATACCCCTTGCTTTTAATGGCCCTCCCCACTCATGGAGAGAGGTCCATTTCCCCTATGGAAACATAGTTTGCTTTCAATAAAGGCTTGTGTGCTTGAGCGACCGGCACTTGGTTGAGTTTGCCAAGCCGCTGCTGACCACCACCGTTTGCTCATGGATCTCCTGGGACTGCCTGCCTACAGATCGCTTGCTCGCAGAGATTCTTCCTACCAATAGGGTGAGGACCAGGAAGAGGGCTTCTTCGTCCAGATAACAGAACTGCTCCATAGGGTTTCTAATGCTGTGACCTTTTGGAAGTAGATTTCCAGGCCTGTCTTCTGAGATGCCTTTGGGTGGGTTCAAAGTGCCCAACTTTCTGCTAGTAGTTCAGTATTTAACATCTGCACCACCCAGGAACTCCATAAAGTTTGGAGGAGTGTATAATTTTAAGACAAAAAAAATACTAATACAGAGAGTAGCAGTAGCTTTCCCTACATGGAGTTCACGTGCAAGACTTCTGAGTGCATGCGTTCTGGCATGCTTGGCAGCCAGGTTCCACCAGGCAAAACGAAGTGATTGACCAACCCTGGTCCTCTGAGTGTGGCACTAAGGGTACTTCAGGGCACCCTTTCCTGTCCAGAGCTCCTCAGAGCCAACTGAGAGGATGTTTGCCTGCATTCTTTTTATAGTTGAGTAAGCAAAGGAATAACACATGCGCGTATAATTAGGTGGTCGGATGAAGGAAAATATTTAAACAGTGGGTTGAAATGGCGCCTTCAAAGGCTGAGAGGCTATTTTCAAGGACTTAAAAAAAGACAATCACAGACCATGCAATCTAGAATTTCCTTCAAGGGTGCAATTTAAAGGCCCACAAATGTGAAGTGATTACCCCATCCCCTTTCTTCTGCTCTGGTTCACATTATAAGGGGCTGTGGGCCAGGGAAGAGGGGCTGGAGAGGTGGAGGGGCAGACAGAGGAGTGCAGACCCACCGTGAGCAGAAAGGGGTAGGTGTTGGCCCCCAGCTTCTTGAGCAGACTCTCCTGCAGTTTCGTGGGAGCACTTGCAGCCCCCACAGGAGGGTACACCTGGACCCGAGAGAAATACAGGTCCCTGCGGAAGGTTAGGCCAATCACGTCGATGTCTTCCTGGCCATAGCGGAAGGCACAGGTCAGAGAGACGAAAACTGGGAAGAAGACAAGAGAAGGTTGAGCTTTGAAACGTCAGGCTTCCCTCCTCATCTGTTGTCATGGTGCAAGTTGGGGCTAGACTGAGTGTGCAGACGGTCTATCTGCTCACACCCTGAGTCAGGGGCTTCCAATCTTTAGCTTCTGGAAAAGATGGGCTTCGAGAGGACCATACTACCAAGCTGGGTTACACATTTTCCAAAGTCAGCACCTCTCTTAGGGTTTGTGTTAATTCCTCTGAAGGGGTGCATCAGTGGGGTGGGAAACATTTTCCTTCTAACCACATTATTTGGCCAGGCTGATGGACATCTGTGGACAGAGAACATGATCCCCACTCCTTGCTGCATTGTTTCCTCCACTCTACCCTACCTTCTCTTGGTCCACCAGCTGAAGAATTTGGAGGAGGCTCTGGAAGAGTGCTGGGTTCTAGAGGGCAGGCTTTCTAGATGGAGTTGAGGGGGAAGGTAAGAAGTGGAGGGACATACTCCTTGGGAGCAAAATAAACTAGACCAGAGCTGGACACAGGCTTAAGAGTGGAGCTAGGTTGGGCTTGGGAGTCCCTGGTGCTGTAAATTGTTAATGTGTTCGCTGCTAACTCACAGGTCGGGGGTTCGAGTCCCCTCAGAGGTGCCTCAGAAGAAAGCCCTAGCAACCTACTTCTGAAACACCAGCCGTGAAAACCCTACTCTGACACACACAGGGTATCAAGAGTCACAGTCGACTTGAGGGCAACTGGTTTGCTTTGGTTTATCCTCAACGATGTAAATCTAATGACATGAAGCACATTATCTGTGGACATGAAGCGTATCGGAAATGGCCCCTCCAAGTACATGGTGGCTGTTGGTTGAGGATTTCATGTCTGTATCTTCCCCACACCCCAGAGCTCAGAAGAATCCACTGTCACCTGCCACACCTTGGCCCATGTAAGAAAGAGGAAGGTGCTGGAAGACCTGGCTTTCTGGCTGTCCTCACTAGGAGTGGCTCCTAAGAGGAAGTGCCTTCCTAGCCAGGGGCAGGGATGCCAGGGCTCAAACAACCTGCTCCCCAGTGTGAGAGAGCAGCAATTTCTGAGTGGGGAACCATAGAGGGGGTGTCTTCCACCCCACTTCTGCCCTGAACTCCTCAGAGCTGATGTCCCACACGTGACATTTACCCTTGGGCATTTCTAGGGCTATGAACAATTCCTTGTGGTTGCTGGTAGCAACCACTCAAAAAAGCATCTTTTGAATGGGACTGAGTCATAGTGACGTTCTCATCAGAATGACTTGAGTCAGTGATGATTTATTTCCTTTATGTAACTTTCATTGGTAATAAATGGCTTGCCACACACATCAAAACCACCAGCAATATCCAGCATGTTGTGACGCAGGGGTGCAGAACCACTGCAGTAAACATCAAAGCACACTCTCCTTTTCACTTCCCCTGACTCCCAGCAGGCTCAGGAGACCTCCTTTTGGATTTTGCCCCAGTGGGGGACTGTGTAACACAGAGCCAAGGACACTGGCTCTCACTGGTGACTCATCAGGTACTTCTCTGAGTCTTCGCTTCCTGGTGTGAAAAATGGACAGTGAGCTCTGAGTGAACAGGACCGGGCGGTGAGCCTTCTCTGGGGATGCAGGTGGACGTGCAAGAAGACGTCAGCTGCCCTCCCTTCTCTCTGCACCAGGAGCTTCTCCTTCTAAAGCCTCGTCCCAGGGCCCGCTGTCACCAGAGGTACCACATCGGACAAGAAGCCACACCTCACCTTTCTTTCCCTGGAGGAGCTCGGGATCGACCAACACGACTCCATCTAAACCAGAAGAGGGAGAACGATGAGGGCAGCAGATCAGAGCGACCAGCTGCCTCCCGAAGACACTGTAAATATTTTAGTCACACACACAATCCATGTTCATTATGGAAAAATTAGAAAGTCAAGTTAAGCGAAGAGAAAACAAAGTCACCCTAATTTCCACTCCCCACAGACAGTCATTGTCAAGACATCGGTGCAGAATTTCCCCCCAGATGTATACACACTTAATGATATGAATGTGTTATATCCCAAAAACGAGATCCCGCTACCCACGCTGCTCAGGATTGTGAACGCTCAACTGTATATCGCCAGGAGTCTCTGGGTAGTGCAGGCGTGCCATGCGTGTGGCTGCCAACCAAAAGGCTGGGGGTTCTCGTCTACCCAGAGGTGTCCTGGAAGAAAGGACTGGTGACTTACTTCCAAAACATCAGCCACTGGAAATCCTACGGAGCCTAGGTCTATTCTGACACACGTGGCACTGCCATGAATCAGGGCTGACCAGAGGGTGACTGGCATATATTGCAAATAAATGTATATAAATATATATACACATATGCACATATGTATGCACACACATATAAATATGTATGTGTGTATATAATAATATATACTAATCAGTTTAAGAAGGAGCTCTGGTGGTGCAATGGTTAAAGCATTCAATTGCTAACCAAAAGCTTGGTTGTTTGAACCCACCAGCCACCCTGTGGGAGAAAGATGAGGCAGTCTGCTTTCGTAAAGATTGACAGCCTTGGAAACCCTATGGGAAAGTTTGGCTCTGTCCTCTAGGGGCGCCCCAGCACAGGGTTTTATTTTTTTAATGGCTGCCGATCACTCCATTGCATGGATTATTTAATCTCTCATTGTTAAGGAGCTCTGGTAGCCTAGTGCCTAAGGGACTTGACTCCTAACCAGAAGGCTGGCAGTTCAAACCCACCAGCCACTCCTTGGAAGGAAGATGGGGCAATCTACTTCCATAATGTTACTGCCTCGGAAACCCAAGGAGGGGTTGCTATGAGTCAGGTCCGACTCGACGGCACATAACAACAACAACAACCCATTGTTAAGGAACTTCAGATGTTTCCAATTTTTCCAAATTGCAAATTAATTTCAAATTAACATTCGGTGAACATCCTTGTAAAGAGATCTTTACATCTCTCTGTTGTTTCTTTTAATTTTATTGCAGTAAAATATGTATAACGTAAAATTGGCCGTTTCACTTCACATAACGTGGGGCCATTTCACGTTTTTATGCACACCATTCGGTGACATTGATTACACTCACAATGTGTGCAACCGTCACCATGTCTATTTCCAAAACCTTTGCGTCACCCCAAAAACAAACTCATACCCATTAAGCAATAAAGATCCATGGGACTTAAAAAGCAAATTAGTGAGTTGGATTTGGCTTGGATAACATGCTGCCAAGTGACTTTCCAGAAGGGGCTTGGCTAAGGGCCACCCTCATCCTCAGCGCCTGCGAGAGCCTGGTTCTCCACACTTTTTCTTATTTAACTTGTTACGTTAGATAATTATAGGCTCGCTGGAAGTGGCAAGCAGAGTACAGAGAAGGGCCTTGCAGGCTTCGCCCGGTTTCTTCCGATGGTTACATTTTACATAATTACAGTACAGTACCAAAGGAGGAAGGGACAGTAGTACACTGCGTGTAGTTCTTTGTCGTGGTGTGGCATTGTGTAGACACAGGATTAGTCCACCGCCACCACCAGGCTGTCCGTCGGGCACCCTCTGTGGTCACACCCGCCTCCCTCCTCCCCACTGTCCCTAGCCCCTGGTGACCAGTGACCTGCTTTCCACCTCCCTCATGTCATCTTGAGGATGCTCTGTAAATAGATCCTGCAGGGAGTGACCTCCACGTTGGCGGTTACTGCTCACCTTCGTGCCCGAGACCCTGAAGTGTTGGTGTAGCAGCAGCTCACTCCTTTTGCTTGCTGAGTAGTACTTCATGGTGGGTCACTGGCAAAAGTTGTGCCTTCTGTGCAGAAGATCTGATGGCGCAGTGGTCAAGGCATTTGGCTGCTAACCAGAAGCCTGGCATTTCCAACCCACCAGCTGCTCCACGGGATCCAGGAAGACTGACAGCCTTGCGAGCCCCAAGGGGCAGTTCTACCCTGTGCTGTAGGGATGCTATGAGTTGGGATCAGCTCAGTGGTGGTGGGTTTGGGTTTTCTGCTTGGTGCAGGAAATCTGGGTTTGATTCCCGCCCAGTACACTTCACGTGCAACCACCAGCCATCTGTCAGTGGTGGTTGCCATGACGCTGGTGGTTAAGGTATTTGGCTGCTAACCTAAAGGTCTATAGTTTGAACCAACCAGCTGCTCCACAGAAGAAAGATGGGGCAGTTGGCTTCCGTAAAGACTTCCAGCCTTGAAAACCCAACAGGCGTCACTGTGGGTCGGAATCAACTCGATGGCAGTTGAGTTTTCGTTTTTTGAAGATGATGAACAGGCTTCGGAAAAACTTCCAAACTAAGATGGAAACTCAGGCAACAATAATCCTGCCATGGTCCTATCTGTAGTCACTCAGGGGATGGGGCGGGACTAGCATTTTGTCCCGGGGTCGCCGGGAGTCAGGCGCCTACCTGGCTGCCACCACCAACGTCACGGCAGGGCTCACACTGCTGGCTTAGCCTCTGCCCTTCGAGGGATATTCCGGTTGTTTTCTGCTTGAGGCTGTTACAAAGCAAGCTGCTGTAAACACGTGTGTCAAGTTTACTGTGGTCGTGTTTCCATTTCCCTGGGGTAAACACCCCAAGTGCACGTTCAGTGTTTGAAGAAACTGCCGGGCTCTTTTCTCGAATGGCTGCACCGTTTTCCATCCCCAGACACAACGCATGATGGACCGAGTTTCTCTGTGTCTTCACCAGCATTAGGTGGTGTCGCTATTTTAAAAGCCAACGTGGAGGTCACTCCCTGCAGGATCTATTTACAGAGCATCCTCAAGATGACATGAGGGAGGTGGAAAGCAGGTCACTGGTCACCAGGGGCTAGGGACAGTGGGGAGGAGGGAGGCGGGTGTGACCACAGAGGGTGCCCGACGGACAGCCTGGTGGTGGCGGTGGACTAATCCTGTGTCTACACAATGCCACACCACGACAAAGAACTACACGCAGTGTACTACTGTCCCTTCCTCCTTTGGTACTGTACTGTAATTATGTAAAATGTAACCATCGGAAGAAACCGGGCGAAGCCTGCAAGGCCCTTCTCTGTACTCTGCTTGCCACTTCCAGCGAGCCTATAATTATCTAACGTAACAAGTTAAATAAGAAAAAGTGTGGAGAACCAGGCTCTTGCAGGCGCTGAGGATGAGGGTGGCCCTTAGCCAAGCCCCTTCTGGAAAGTCACTTGGCAGCATGTTATCCAAGCCAAATCCAACTCACTAATTTGCTTTTTAAAACTCATGGATCTTTATTGCTTAATGGATATGAGTTTGTTTTTGGGGTGACGCAAAGGTTTTGGAAATAGACATGGTGACGGTTGCACACATTTTGAGTGTAATCAATGTCACCGAATGGTGCACATAAAAACGTGAAATGGTCCCATGTTATGTGAAGTGAAACGGCCAATTTTATGTTATACATATTTTACTGGAATAAAATTAAAAGAAACAACGGAGAGATGTAAAGATCTGTCTACAAGGATCTGTCCACATGGATGTTAATTACAATGTGGAAAAGTTGGAAGCATCTTCATTGCAGCCATCCTGCCACACGGCTCTTGCTACCTCGTTGGGTCTTGACTGTACCCTCCTGATGTCTAACAATGCTGAACATCTCTTCACGTGCTTCTCTGCTGTCTGTAACCCTCGTGGGTGAACTGCCTCTTCATGCCTCTTGCTCATCTGCTCCCTGGACTGTTGGTTTGATTATACCGCTGCCCTTCTCTGTACACTGTTATCCCTGTCACTCTAGGACTGTGCATGTCGTAGTACTGACCTTTCTTGCCTTGAACTCCTGCGTCCCTCCCAGTATGTTCCTTGGCCTTGACCTTGTGCTGGCCTCCCCCTTATTGTAATTGCCTTTCCCTTCACCTAACTTGGTATGTGTTTAGTTAGTGATTTACCTGACCTTCCCTTCTCATGCCTGGTAAGAACACATCTTTCTGTGTGGAAATCTTTTCCTGACCTTTATGATAGCGGCCTCATGCAATAGTTGTCCTCTTACTGTTGAGTTTTGTGAGTTCTTTATGTCCCTAGATACCAATCCTTTGTCTCTTGACCCTCTTTAAAATAATTCCACGCCACCAGCAGCCTCTCAGGGATGCTCTAATTTGCATTTCCTTGATTAGATTATTGTGAGGCAATCTTTTTCAAGTACAAAGCTAACAGCCACTGGTCTAATGAGCTACAACAACAACAATAACAAACTGCCATTCAAGTTTCACTCCAGACTCAACTTACCCACAGGTTCTACTTGGGTGACTTGATCTAGGTAGTCTCTCTTCCCCAGGTAGATAGTCACCTATGGGGAGAAGAGGTGTGACTTCTAGATGATCCAACAACTCTACGCTAAATAATTCACGTTAAAAATCAGCACAGCTCAAATATCTTGGTTAGTCTCGTGGAGAGGAGCCACCTGGCTCTGCAGCTGGTCGACCCTATCCCCGTGCTCCACTCAGTTGTGTGTGGCGACAGTAGATTCCACAAGGAGTGCTCCATCCTGAGCCTCACATATCCCGGATTACTAGTTCCCTTACCTCTTCCCTGCCCCTCAGGAATTCTTCCTTCCCTTTTGGATGGTCAGGAGCTCCCTGCTTTTCCCACCTTTTCCCATGGAGCGCAGGGTTCATATCACCCAAGGAAACACGTCAAATTAACTAATAATCCCATTAGTGGAACATTTATTTGCCTGTCAGCGTGTTGTACTGTGGTAGCTTGTGTGTTGCTGGGATGCTAAAGGCTATGACACTGGTATTCAGATACCAGCTGGGTCACCCATGGTGCACAGGTTTCAGCGGAGCTTCCAGACTAAGACAGACTGGGAAGAAGGATGTGGAAGTCTGTTATTGAAAAGATTGGCCAGTGAAAACCTTATGAATAGCAGGGGAACAATGTTTGACATAGTGTTGGAAGATGAGCCTCTCAGGTTGGAAGGCACTCAAAACACAACAGGGCAAGAGCTGCTTCCTCAAAGTAGTGTCGACCTCAATGACATGGACAGAGTAAAGCTTTCAGGACCTTCATTTGTTGATGGGCCATGACTCAAAATGAGAAGAAACAGCTGCAAGTATCCATTAATCACTAGAACATGGAATGTATGAACTATGAACCCAGGAAATCTGGAACTCATCAAAAATGGAATGGAACTCATAAAGATCAATATCATAGGCATTAGTGAGCTGAAATGGACTAACGCTGGCCATTTGGAACCTGGCAACCTGGCATTCCTGACTATGCCAGGAATGACAGATTGAAGAGGAATAATGTCACATTCATAGTAAAAAAGAACATTTCAAGATCTGCCCTGAAGTACAATGCTGTCTGTGATAGGATAATATCCATGTGCCTACGAGGAAGACCAGTTAATACAACTATTATTTAAATTTATGCACCAACCACTAATGCCAAAGATGAAGAACTGAAGTTTTTACCGACTTCTGCAGTCTGAAACTGATGAAATGCAATCGAGATGCATTGATAATTACTGGCGATTGGATGCGAAAATTGGGCACAAAGGAGCTGGGAAACATGGACATGGTGACAGAAAGGCGGAAAGGATGGCAGGTTTTTTGCAAGACCAATGACTTATTCATTGCAAATACCTTTTCAACAACATCAAGGGCCACCATACACATGGAAATCAGAACAAGGCCAGGGGCCTACTGTAGAACAAATCACCAATTGCTCATATGCAAGTTCAACTTGAAGTTGAAGAAAATTAAAGCAAGTCCGTAACCGCAAAATAACACCTTGAGTATGTTGTTGTTGTTGTGAGGTGCCATTGAGTCAGCTCCCACTCACAGTGACCCCACGTACAACAGAAGGAAACACTGCCTGGTTCTGTGCCATCCTCACAATGCTTGCTGTACCTGAGCCCATCACTGCAGCCACTGTGTCAATCCATCCCATTGAGGGTCTTCCCCTTTTCACTGACCCTCCTCAAGCACAATATCCTTCTCAGGGAATGGTCCCATCTGACAACATGATCAATGTAGGTGAGATGAAGTCGGGCCATTCTTCCTTCTAAAGAACATTCTGGCTGCACTTCTTCCAGGACAGGTTTGTTCATTCTTCTGGCTGATGTTGTTGTTGTTACGTGCCGTCGAGTCAGACCCGACTCATAGAGACCCCTCCTTGGGTTTCCGAGGCGGTATCACTACAGAAGTAGATTGCCCAACCTTCCTTCCAAGGAGTGGCTGGTGGGTTTGAACTATCAGCCTTCTGGTTAGCAGTCAAGTGCCTTAGGCACTACACTACCGCAGTCCATGGTATTTCAGTATTCTTCATCAACACCACAATTCAAAGGCATCAACTCTTCTTCGGTCTTCTTTACTCATTGTCCAGCTTTCACATGCACACAAGAGACTTAAAATATCATGGTTTGGGTTAGGCGCCCCTTAGTCTTCAAAGTGATACCTTTGCCTCTTAACACTTTGCAGCAGATTCACCCAGTTCAACACGAAGTCTGCTTTCCTGACTGCTGCTTCCATGGGTATTGACTATGGATCCAAGTAAAATGAAATCCCTGACAACTTCCATTTTTTTCCTCCATTTATCATGATGTTGCTTATTGGTCCAGTTGTGAGAATTTTAGTTTTCTCTGTGTTGAGGTATAATCTATACTGAAGGCTATATTCTTTGATCTTCATCAGTAAGTGCTTCAAGTCATCTTCACTTTCAGCAAGCAATGTTGTGTCGTCTGCATATTGCAGATGGTTAATGAGTCTTCTTCCAATCTTGATGCCGTGTTCTTCTTCACATAATCCAGCTTCCAGGATTATTTGCTTAGTATACAGATTGAGTAAGTATGGTGAAAGGATATAACCCTAACACACACCCTTCCTGATTTCAAACCATTTAGTATTTCCTTGTTCTATTCAAATGACTGCCTCTTGGTCTATGTACAGGTCCCTAGAGAGCACAATTAAGTGTTCTGGAATTCCCATTCTTTGCAATGTTATCCATAATCTGTCATGATCCACACAGTCAAATACCTTTGCATAGTCAAAACAACATAGGTAAATATTTTTCTGGTATTCTTTGCTTTCAGCCAAGATCCATCTGACATCAGCAATTATATCTCTCCTTCCACATCCTCTTTTGAATCCCACTTGCATTTCTGGAAGTTCCCTGTCATTATATTGCTACAACCACTTTTGAATTATCTTTAGCAAAATTTTACTTGGGTGTGCTATTAATGATGTGGTTTGATAATCTGCACATTCTTTTTTTATCACTTTTCTTTGGAATGGGCACAAATATGGTTCTCTTCCAGCTACTTGGCCAGGCAGCTGTCTTCCAAATTTCTTGGCATAAACAAGTAAGCACCTCCATCCATGAAACCTCAATGGATATTCCATTAACTCCTGGAGCCTTGTGTTTTGCCAATTCCTTCAGTGCAGCTTGGACTTCTTCCTTCAATACCATCTATCCTTGATCATCTGCCACTT
>NW_006921593.1:26035743-26051254 GCF_000298275.1 Orycteropus afer afer
ATTTCACTATAATACTTTACTTTGTCTTCTTGAGCCACCCTTTGAAATCTTCTGTTCAGCTCTTTTATTTAATCATTTCTTCCATTTGCTTGAGCTACTCTCCATTCAAGAGCAAGTTTCAGAGTCTCTTCTGACATACATCTTCGTCTTTTCTTCCTTTCCTGTTTTTTTTTTTATTTTATTTTTATTTTTGCAGTGTTCCTTTCCTGTCTTTTTAAGGTCCGTTTGCTTTCTTCATGTGTGATACTCTTGATGTCATCCTACAACTCGTCTGGTCTTCGGTCATTGGTGCTCAACGCATAAATCTATTGTTCCGTTGGTCTCTAAATTCAGGTGGGATATAATCAATATCATATGTTGGCATTTGTGTACTGACCAGTAGGCTGGCAGTTCAAACCCACCAGCCACTCCTTGGAAGGAAGTTTGGGCAATCTACTTCCACAGTCATACCACCTTGGAAACCCAAGGAGGGGTTGCTATGAGTTGGATCCGCCTCAACGGCAGTGAGTTTTGTTTTGTTTTTTTATCATTAGTATTACACTCAAGGTAAAATTTTTTGCTGAAGATCATTGAAAAATACTTGTAGCAATACCCGGATGAGGAACTACAAGAAATTCAAGCAGGATTCAGAAGAAGAATGGAACAAGGGATTTGCTGATGTCAAATGGATCTTGGATGAAAGCAGTGAAGACCAAAAAAGATGTTTACCTGTGTTTTATTGACTATGCAAAGGCATTCGACTGTGTGGATTGTAACAAATCATGGACACCATTGAGAAGAATGGGAATTCCAGACACTTAATTGTACTCATGAGGAACCTGTACACAGACAAAGAGGCTGTCATTCAAATAGAACAAGGGAATACTGCATGGTTTAAAATCAAGAAAGGTGTGTGTCAGGGCTGTATCCTTTCACCATACGTATTTAATCTGTATGATGAGCAAATAATCCTGGATTATATGAAGAAGAACACGACATCAGGAGTGCAGGAAGACTCGTTAACAAAATGTGAGATGCAGATGACACAACCTTGCTTGCTGTAAGTGAAAAAGACTTGAAGTACTTCTTGATGATCAAAAACTATAGCCTCCAGTATGGATACACCTCAACAGAACCAATCATTGTCCACTCGTGCCCCATCCTCACGGTCCCTGCTGTGCTTGAACTCACTGTTGCAGCCACGGTGTGAAGCCACCTCACTGAGGGTATTCCCCTTTCTCACTGACCCTCCACTTCACCAAGCAAGACAGCCCTCTCCAAGTGAGTCACAGCTATGGACAAGATTGGGCTTGCAACGTAGAGGTCATGGGTTCAAGCCAGCTAGGAAAAGAAGTAAAGTTGGGAGTAAGGGGTAGGAACTGAGAGACGGGGAGAAAATGAAGGGTCACAGGACTAAAGTGGTTCTGCAATCCACTCATTGGTTTCTATTCTACTTCCTATCCACCTCAGATGGACATGGCAACAGACACAGCCCTTCCCTTGATGAGCAGGGTCTTGGTGACCATACCTATTCTTAAAGGGGCTCCATTCCTTTTATTTTTTACACTCATTTCCATAAAGCCATTGCCTCCGGTGTCACTTACCGACTTGTCCCGGGAGACCTTCTTGAAGATGACATTTTGTGTAGACTTACTTGTCTTCCCACTGGCTGCCATGTTTTCTGTCTCTAGCAGCTTCTTTCAGTTTGGGACACCCAACAGGTATTAAGGGTGCTGGGAAAACGTCACAAGATCCTAAATATAAAGTCAAGAACATTCTGGATGTAAAATCCAGTCGTCAGACGCTGTACGTCCGTCGAGCACTCCCTTCTCCCTGCCACAACTCCCGTGTTGGACTAACAAGGCCTTGTTTAGTTTGTATTTTACCGTGACCTACTTTTTAAAAATAGATGCTCTCATTTTCTGGGTAAGCCTGAACGCTTTCTTTGTCAACCTCCTTAAGAAGTCAGCTCGATTCACATGAGAAGATTTTACTTTCTGCCCAACCTGCGATAAATTCCACTCGCTGTTCTCTTTTTGCTGTGCAGCTGGCTCCAACTCGTGGCAGTCCCGTGCATAACAGAGGAAAATGCTCTTCGGTGCTGCGCCAGCCCTGTGATCGGTTGCGGATCCAACCGCTGTGGTCCACAGGGTTTTCCCTGGCTAACTTTTGGAAGTAGGTCACCAGAGCTTTCTTCCTCGCCTTTCTTAGTCTAGACGCTCTGCTGGGACCTGTTCAATACCATGGCCCCACACAAGCCTCTACTGACAGATGGGGGGTGGGTGTGCGTGAGGTGCGTTGGCTGGGAATCAAACCCAGATCTCCCCCATGGAAAGCAAGAATTCTACCACTGAACCACACTGTCCTCAATGTCACACCTCCCCAGGTGGAATTTCAAATTCTATCATTGCAGTGTCTTGTGGCACACAGAAAAAGCTCCCCAAACGTTCTGTGTGGCTGTTCCCCTAAGCCATTCTTTCCCATTCTTGATGGCTCTCTCATCACAACCCAGTTCCACAGACAGCCGTGGGGCTATCTTAGCGGTTGGGACTTAAGTCACTCAGTTTCCTTACCAAGCAAAGTCTCTGAGACAGAGAAAGCGACACTGGAACCGACTGAACTCCATGAAAAAGCCCACTCAACTGTCCACTCACTTTTTCGTTTTTTCAGTAGACTTTCTAGGTCAGTTTTAGGTTCTCACACACACACACACACACACACACACAGGGCAGGAAGTGCAGGGGTCCCCGAGAGCCTCTGTCCATCCCCCCTCCACCCACCCACCCACCCAGACTCCCCTATAGTTATCCTGCATTCCTATGGTACACTTGTTGGAACTGATGAACAACTATTGATACTTTATTATTAATGAACGTCCCAGGCTGGTAAGGCTAAGCTACTAATCAAAAGGTTGCAGGTTCGAGTTTACCCAGAGGCATCTGAAAGAAAGGCCTAGTGATCTACTTCCCCAAAACTCAGTCACTGAAGACCCTGGGGGGGCGCGGTTCTGCACTGACACACGTGGGGTTACTGTGGGCTGGAGTCCACAGCATAGCAGCTGGTTCCTTACTAGCCAAAAAAGCAGCTGCCTTTGAGTCTGCAGCTCAGAGTGGAACCGTGCTCCGCGGAGTCAGCAATGGCTGTGACCGGTCAGGGGTGATCACCAGGCCTTTCCTCCGAGGTGCCTCTGGGTGCTCCCGGCCCCCACCCATTGTTAGCAGCCGAATGTCTTACTGTTCACGCCACCCAGGGACTGTCGTGACCCCACCCGGGCGTCTGAGCGGCCTGGGCTGGCTGCCACGTACCTTGTGATTTCTGCGTGCGCGCAGACGGGCCAGGTGGCGAGGGCAGGTCCTCGTGGATCCGAGGAGCAGCAGCCGGCAGCCACCCCGAAGGAGCCGGGCTGTCTACTGGTGGCCCCCAGGCCGGCTCGAGCCGACGCGTGTGGAGCTGGATTCGTCGGCGGTCCCAGCGGAGGCCAGCCACCCAACTCCCAACGCCCAGAAGCCCAAAGCCACTGACGGAGCAGGATGGCAATTGGATTAGCGCTGAGGTGGGGGACTGGCTGTCTCAGCAGTTCTCGGCATTAGGCAGCACCCCTCTGCTCACAGGGGGTCTGCACAGACGCACCAGCCGTCACACCAGCTTGGGGAAGGCGAGGCGGAAGGCACAGCAGGGCAACGAAAGCTCCTTTCGACCCTAAACCTCTTTGGGTTCTGGAAATAGACTGATTATCCCTTCCTTCAAGGGCGCACTGGAAGGGGATTTTCAAGGGCTAAACAAACTTGATTAACTGCAGCAGACAGCTAATGTGACCTTGAGGCTGGGATGTAACAAAGGTCGGGGAAATGCCCACCTCGAGACGAGTCCCGGCCATCTGTCCGTCTGTCTGGGAAGGCCCCTGCCCTCCACCCCAGCCAACCCCCAGGACTCCCATGCCCTTCTTCCCCGCGACTCCACAATCGGCCCGTGTCTCCCCGCTCCACCCTGGTTTGTCCTGTCCTCATCCCTGCCTCCCTCTTTCTCTATTTTGGAGGGCGAGGGGAGAATGTATTTTTTTTACATGATCACCTCTGTGCTGTTCAAGTTTTATTATCCTACGCATGCACCGGGGTCTCTGGATGGAACAACAGCATTTGCCAATTCTTTTTCACGTGTCCGATTCAATGACATTAATCCCATTCATCATGCTGTGTGGGTCCGACTCGACAGAACACAACAACAACAACAACAGACTCTCAGTGCCTCTTAGGCAGTAACCCTGCACCTCCCACCCGCCCTGGTCACCAGGATGCACTCTGCTCTCCACGCATCTGTTGGTCCCACACATTTCACAGACGTGGGACTACATCTGACCTGTGCTTGGGTGACACTTCGTTCAACATGTGTTTCCACGGCTCATCCGTGTTGTATTAGAGCCTCGTTTTTCTTCACGGCTGAACAATTATCCACTGTGTGGACAGATGTTTTGTTTACCCACCAACGTCTGCTGATGGACACTGGGCTGTGTTCCCACCTGCTGGCTACTGTGACTAGTGCTGCTGTGAACCTTGGTGCACACGTATCTGTCTGTGTCCTCACTTTCAAGTGTCTGACGTGTACACTTGGAGTTAAAGTGCTAGGTCTTATTGTAATTGTAAATGTAACTCTTTGAGGAAACACCAAACTTTTTCACAGTGGCTGCACCATTTTATAATCCCACCAGCCAATGGATATGAGTTCCAATTGCTGCACACCCTCGTCAACACTTACTGTTTTCTATTTTTCTGATGCTAGCTGTCCTAGTGAAGTGGTAAGGAGCTCGGATGGTGTCGTGGTTAAGGCAACTTGCTGCTAACCAAAAGGTCACTGGTTCAGACCCACCAGACTCCACAGAAGAAAGATGAGGCAGTCTGCTTCCATAAAGATTGACAGCCTTGGAAGCCCCGTGGGGCAGTTCCACTCTGTCCTCTAGGCATGCTGTGAGTCGGAATCTACTCCATGGCAGTGGGTGTGGTTTGGTTTTTTGAGTGCAGTGGTATCTGCTGTGGCTTTCCTCGGCATTTCCCCAACGACTAATGGCGTTGAGTATATTTTCATGTGCTTATTGGCCACGGGCATACCTCCTTTGGTGAAGCATCTGTTCAAGCCCTTTGCTTGTTTTTGGATTGGCTGTACGTCTTTCTATTGTTGAGATGCAGTGGTCCTTAAGTCCGTGTCGCCACTATAGCTTCCCTGAACCATAACATCCCACTGCCTCATCAGACCCACCACTCACCTTCCAGGCTGGTCCCCGTTACAGCAGGGGACCTGCCAAGCCCAGATCCATCACTCCTGGTTACAGCTCCCGTCACCTTGGGGACCTGCCTGAGCCCCTGCCCCACTTCCCACACTGAGGGGCACTGCACTCCCTTTGCCCCTGCCCCTTGCCTAGATAATCCACTCCCTCATTCACCTCCTTGACTCTGCCCTCAGACTTCAGATCGGGAATCAGTTCTTCAGGGGAGCCTCCCAGCTGAGCTGAGAGGCACAGTGGTGTGGGACTGTGGCGCAGAAAAGTGTTCTACGGCCTCTTTAAAGTGCTGAAGATCAAAGACATCTCTTTGAAGACAAGGGTGCACCTGGAACAAGCCATGGTATTTTCAGTAGCCTCCTATGCATGTGAGAGCTGGACAATGAATAAGGAAGATTGAAGAAGAGTTGATGCTTTTGAGTTGTGGTGGCGGAGAATGCTGAAAGTACCGTGGACTGCTAAAAGAACTAACAGATCTGTCCTGGAAGAAGTGCAGCCAGAATGCTCCTTGGAAGAAAGGATGGCCAGACTTTGTCTCACCTACTTTGGTCATGTTGTCAGAAGGGACCATTTCCTGGAGAAGGATGTCATGGTTGGTGGGGTGGAGGGTCGACGAAGGAGGGGGAGGCCCTCAACCAGATGGACTGCCATGGTGGCTGCAAGGACGGGCTCAGGTATGTCAGGGATCGTGGGGCTGGCGCGGGATTGGGGAGTGTTGCGTTCTGTTGTGCACGGGCTCGCTATGAGTTAGAGCCGACTCGACGCCACCTCACGCCACCACCAATCTGAGTCACCTGACGCTGCTGCAACAGAAATACCCCAGGTGGTTTCAATGCCCAGAACTGTGTTTTCTTGGTTTACGGCCACAAGTCGGAATTCAAGGCCCCGGCTCTGGGGGATGCACTCTGCCTGTCGGCTCCGGGGGGAGGTGCTTCTCCTTCAGCCTCTGCTTCTCAGGACCCTGGTGGTCTCCATGGGGCCCCAGTCTGGCTGTGCGTCCCTGTGGGTCTGAGCTGCTCTTCTCATCTCCAAGGTGACTGGCTGAAGACACCCCTACACTGCCCCCAAGTACACCAAACATGCAAACCCACAGTCACCCTGCAGGACAGGGTAAAACTGCCCCGTAGGGTTTCCAGGGCTGCCCACCTTTACAGACGCAGACTGCCACATCTTTCCCTTACGGAGTGGCTGGGGGGTTCGAACTGCTGACCTTTGGGTTAGCAACTGAGTGCTTTAGCCCACTGCACTATCATGGCTCCTGTCTGCAAGTCTGAGGGTCAGGAATTACAATACATATTTTTGGGGGGACACAATTCAACCTGTTAACAGTCTCCCCCCTACTCAACCCCAGGCTCCACGCAGGCTGGTGGCTGTCATTGTTTCCCTCGCCTTGGAACCCTTTGTGTTCCCAGCATGCCCGGCTCCCAGTGCTACTCAGGGACGAGTGCATGAGATGCTGTAGTCACTCATACATTTGTGACTGAAGCAAGTCAAGCCGCGAGCCCGCTCTCGCTGTTGGGGCGTCAGCACCTCCAACCCCACCCCCTGCTCCCATCAGGCAAGGCACCACCTGGGCTCGCTCTATTGTCCTATTTGGTGCCCTCCAGTCGGCTCCAACTTGCGGTGACCTTGGGTGTGACACCACCCGTCTGTCAGTGTGTCGGACTGCGGTGGCTCGTGTCACCGTGAAGCTAGAAGTGGTGCCACCAGCATTTCACACACCAGCAGGGTCACCCGTGGGGGACAGGTTTCAGCAGAGCTTCCAGACTGAGACTGGGAATGAAGGCCTGGCAACCAGCTTTTGGAAATCAGCCACGAAAACCGACGGCTGGCCTACTCCCTCTGGCCTTACTTCTGACCACTGTTGCCTTAGCCCTTTTCGCCCCAGGCCACCAGCCAATTGGCTCGTCTTCGGTGCTGGGCAGGCTCCTGCCCCAGGGCCTTGGCACCTGCTGCTCTCTCTTCTGGACCAGTCCTTCCACCGCGGCTGCATGGCCCCCTCCCGCACGGCCGTCCAGTCTTCACCTCAACGTCCCCTTTCCAGGGAGGTCATCGCTGGTCACCCTGCCCACCCTCTCGTAAACCACCCCTCCCAGCACTTCTGTTGCCCTTTCTTGCCTTGTTCCTCTTATGGCACTTATCCCCAGCTAGCACACGAGGTGGCTGGTTGACCTCTCTTCGTTACTATCCACCCCTCCTTCCCAGGCTGTAAGTTCCAGGAGTACACCAATTTGTTCTCATTTATTTAAATGCGTGTTGGGTGACTCAGATTCTTTGTCACTTTGCCGAGTCTGAGAGTGACTGTGCAAAAGTGCTACAAGTATTGATTTTGGGGTTACAAATTCTAGCAAACAAGCAAATTTGCAAATATGGAGTCCATGAATAATAAGAGGTCATCTGTTTTTCTATAAAACCCCAAACTATATCCACTGCTGTGGAGTAGATTCCGACCCACAGCGCCCCTAGAAGACAGAGTGGAACTGCCCCACAGGGTCTCCAAGGCTGTCAGTCTTCACGGAAGCAAAGCCCAAACCACACCCACTGCTGTGGAGTCGATTCTGACCCACAGCGCCCCTAGAGGACAGAGTGGAACTGCCCCAGTGGGTTTCCAAGGCTGTCAGTCTTCACAGAAGCAGACTGCCTCATCTTTCGCTTGCAGAGCAGATAGTGGTGAGTTTGAATTGCCAACCTTTTGGTTAGCAGCCAAGTGTTTTAACCACTGCACCACCAGAGCTCCTATTTTTTCTATCGCTTCTCTCGTCTGAGGTCACACACGTCCTCTGAGAGCTGCCACGGCTGCAGTGAGCACCCACATGCTTTACTCCATAATACGTGCCTCCGTCCACAGTCCTCCTCTGAGCCCCAGGTGGACGTATCCCGCTTTCGCTTTCTACGGACACTGCCATCAGGAAGTCCCCGAGGCAGCTCAGGGCGGCACATCGTCATCAGTCACCATCAGGCTGCTCTGAGCCCGTGTGGCACCCAGTAGGACTGCTCTGCAGGGCTCTCTTGGCTGTGGTTTCCACGCACACGGATTCTCAGGCCTCTTTTTCCGCAGTCCCACTGGGCAGCTCGAATCTTCAGACAGCAGTTGAGAGCAAACTGTTTATGTAGCCTCGGGACCTCAATTCAGCATAACCCACTGCCCACTGCCCCTCGCCCCAGAGTTGATTCTGACTCATAGGGACCCTACAGGACAGAGAACTACCCCCATAGGGTTCCCAAAGCTATCATCTCTACAGAAGCAGTCTGCAAATCTTCCTCCCACAGAGTGGCTGGTAGGTTCAAACTGCCAACCTTTTGGTTAGCAACTGAGGGCTTAATTACTCTACCGCCAACCCCAAACCAAACACACTGCCATTGAGTCAATTCTGACTCATAGTGACCCCCCCACTGGGTTTCCAAGGCTGTAAATCTTTACGGAAGTAGATCGCCCCATCTTCCTCCTGCGGAGTGGCCAGTGGGTCTGAACTGCTGGTCTTCTGGTTAGCAGCCACATGCCTTACCCACTACCCCACCAGGGCTCACAATTCAACAGTTACGGTCCTTGGTCTGTTTTGTGGCTCTTCCTTCTTGTCATGGATTGAATTGTGTCCCCCTAGGAGCTCGGTAGCATAGTGCCTAAGGCACTTGACTGCTAACCAGAAGGCTGGCGGTTCAAACCCACCAGCCACTCCTCGGGAGGAAGGTTGGGCATTCCTACTTCCGTAGTGATACTGCCTCGGAAACCCAAGGAGGGGTCGCTATGAGTCGGGGCCGACTCGATGGCACATAACAACAACAACAAAATACATGTCAACTTGGCTTGGCTGGGCCATGATCCTCAGAGGCTTGGCAGGTATGTAATGATGTAACCATCCCCATGACATGATCTGAGGGGATCAGCCAATCAGCTGTAAAGATGTCCAGGTGGGTTGCGAGACGTTCCTCACTCAGGTCACAGCGTGAGCAGCTGTAAGGGGAGATTCCCTAGGATGTGACTCACACTGTCTGTTACTGGAGATAAAAGGAAACGGAAGTGAGCACAGGAGGGACCTGACGACCAGCAAGAGAGAAGAGCGGGGAGCACAGCGCGTCCCCCAGACCGAGAGTCGCTGCACTGAGAACCGCCTAGAGACGGAGACAGAGATGTCCAAACACACGGATATCTCCAAGGAGCCAGGAAACAGAAGCTGAAGAGACAAGGACCTTTCCCCAGAGCCGACAGAGAGCGAGCCTCACCCCACAGTCAGTGCCCTGAATTCCGGCTTCTAGCCTCCTAAACTGTGAGATAATGAATTTCTGTTTGTTAAAACCACCCCCTTGTGGTATTTCTGTTGGAGCCACACCAGGAGACCTCTCCAGGTCTAGAACAGGGACCTCATCAGAAATGAGGAATGAGCCAATGAGCCGCTGCACAACAACAGTGCCACAACTGGTGGTTCTTCCTTAGTTCGAGCTAAACTTGAGCTAACATATTAATTTCTAAGAGAGAAAGCTTTCCTTTAAAAAGCAATGTGAGCTAGTAACTACGAAGGAATAACAGAATTGGAAAAACATCATTTGACAAATCTCAATCAGAAGGTCTCTGCATTCAGATGGGATATACTCAAAGCCGTCCATTGGCTCTTGTGGACTTGTTTGAATTTTCTTCAGCTTCAACTTGAACTTGCGTATGAGCAGTTGATGGTCTGTTCTGCAGTTGGCTTCTGGCCTTGTTCTGACTGTTGATGTTGAGCTTCTCCATTGTCTATTTCCACAGATGTAGTCGATTTGATTCCTGTGTATTCCATCCAGTGGGGTCCATGTGTACAGTCACCATTTGTGTTGTTGGAAAAAGGTATTTACAATGAGTAAGTTGCTGGTCTTGCGATATTTTATCATGCAATCTCTGGCGCCATTTCTATCACCAAGGCCTATTTTCCAGCTACTGATTCTTGTTCTGTGTCCAACTTTTACATTCCAATCACCAGTAATTCTCAGTGCATCTTGATTGCATGTTTGATCAATTTCAGACTGCTGAATCTGGTAAAAATCTTCAACTTCTTCATCTTTGGCACTAGTGGTTTATGCATAAATTTGAATGATAGTCATGTTAACTAATCTTGGTTGTAGGCAAGCCACCACTCATCTGTCACTGTGGGGGCTAGTGTGTTGCTGGAAGTTATGCCACTGGTATTTTACATATCAGCAGGGTCACCCATGGTGGCCAGGCTTCAATGGAGCTTCTGGACTAAGACAGACTAGGAAGAACCATGAGGCACTCTATTTCTGAAAAACTGGTCAGTAAAAATCTTACAAATAGCAGTGGAACACTGTCTGATATAGTGTCTCAGGTTGGAAGGCACTCAAAGTACGACCAGGGAAGAGCTGCCTCCTCAAAGTAGGCTCGACTTTAATGATGTGGATGGAGTAAAGCTTCCAGGGCCTTCATTGGCTGACATGGCACAACTCTAAACGGGAAGAAACAGCTGCCAGTATGCATTAATAATTGGAATGTATGACATACGAATCTAGGAAAATCAGAAGTTGTGAAAAATGAAACGGAGCACATGAAATCGATATTCTAGACATTAGTGAGCTGAAAAGGACTGGCACTGGCATTTGAGTCAACAGTCATATAGCCCACTATTCTGGGAATGACAAATTGAAGAGGAATGACAATGGTACGCAGCTGTGATCGTCACCATACTCAAGACAGAACACTACCATCACCCACAAATCTCCCCAGCACCTATTTCAGTCAACCTTCTCCTCGACCCTCCCAGGCAACAACCGACCTGCCTTCTGTCACTAGAGTTTTGCCTTTTCTGGAATTTTATTAGAAAAATTTTAAACAGAGAAAAGCAGGCACTCCTTCGTGGCAGAAATAAGGTTAAGCGCCCGACTGTTAGCTGAAAGGGTGGCAGTTCTAATCCACCCAGAGGCAGCTTGGAAGACAGGCCCGAGAATCCGCTTCTGAAAGGTCAGCCTTGGAAACGCCATGGAGCACGGTTCCAGTCTACACACACAGGGTGACCATGAGTACGAAGTGCATCAGCAGCCGCTAAGCACACTGTGAGCGCCGTGCGCCCTGCCGAGCCTTGGCCACCGACACCACGCTGCCTGAGCTTGTCTGCTGCATCTCCTCAGCTCGAATGTGGGTCCTCTGGTGTCCCATGGTCTACTGCTCTAAGGGATGTATTACCATTGAGTGTGTGGGTGCGACATCCTGGTTGAGTGGTCTGCGTGTATATCTTGTTAACTATTGGGCTGAGAGCCTGCCCCAGGGGTGAGCTTTATTCCAGGCGCTGAATGCATTCTAGGGCCATAGTATTGGGAGTCTCACCAGATTTCATCTGACCAGTAATTCTGGTCATTATTGAATTTTTGGATTTTGTTCGGTTTCCCTCCCACTCTATCTAGGATCTCCAGATTGGATCCTTCCCTGAGTGGCTGGCACTGGTAGCCAGGCACCATCCAGTTCTGGTGTCGAGTGCCATCGTGTTCTAGGGCTGATTGCTTCTAAATGCCCTTGTTTTTTTTGTGTGTGTGTGTGTGTTCTTCTTCGCTTCCGACATTGGGAGACCATTAGCTGCATCTTAGATGGCCGCTTGAAAGCTTTTAAGACCCCAGCTGCTACTCACCAATGTAGGATGTGGAGCAACGCTTTTATGTATTTTGTTGGGCCAACTGAGTCTGGTGTACCCCAGTACTATGGTCCTGAGGTAGTAGCTCTATTGGCTCTCTCTCCCATAGTGTTGGGATGTCTGTGAGGGATTACTCTGTCTGTCTTCTATTGTTTCTTTAAGGACTGCAGATATTTTGTGTCACTGGTGTCTGTACAAGATTAGCCTCAGCTGAGTCTATCCTTGGTCTAGAGTATACCTCTATTCACTGAGCCCCGTGTGATCATCTCAGGTGTTTATGTGTTTATCTGTATAGCCTAGTGTTTGGTGTTAATGGCAATGTGGTATTGTGGACACAATGGCTGGTTTTAGCATCTGTCATCTATCTCTTATGTGGCAATTGACTTCTGGATAACTCAGCCTGTGGAGCCCACAGCCCAACCCTGACATACCTGCAGCTGCTGTGAGGCCAATCCAACCTGGCAGCCCCTGGGCCCGGTCTTTACCTATAAATCCTGAAGGACGCAGCTCTTAAGCGTGAGGTTCAACATGTTCCTTCTACAAAGATGACAGTGGATGGTGTTGTTTCGTGAAAAAGAGGTCCTCACTTGGCAAAAATAGTTGCCAACCCTCCTGTGCATCTTTTCTTTTTTCAATAGATTTTTTAAAAAGCTTTTATCGTGCTTTGGATGAAAAGTTTAGAGAGCAAATTAGTTTTCAACAATTTATACATTTTGTTTTGTGACGCTGATGGCAATTCCCATAGCACTTTTCCCACTTCCTCTGTTTACCATTTCCCTTCGTCCTTCCTTCCTGTCCTCTCCTACCTTCCGGGCTTTGACCCTGGGCAAATGCTGCCACTGCCCTTTTGGTCTCCAATGGTTCGCATCTGCCTGGTGTTACTGTTCACCTAATAGGCCTGTCTTTTGGTTGAAAGTTGATCCCTGGGGAGGAGTTCCATTCCAGGCTTGAGAAGTGTCTAAGGGCCATGGTCTCCAGGGTGCCAACAGTCTCTTTTCAGACAGTAAGTCTGGTCTTTCTTACGGTTTCTGAGTTCTGCCCATATTTCCTTATTTTCTTTTGAAATGTACTGGTCTATGGATTCTGGAAGTCTGGGAGCCACAGGATAAGGCCAGGCTAGTGTTCCAGAGTCTGCCTGTGGTGGGTGTCCCACGCCCCGCCCTGTGTTCCTTCCCCAGATACAGAACACACTAGCCAGCTCATAGGCAGTGGGGCCATGCTGGGGGCGTTCAGTAAGAACCTGATGGACTCTGGGGTTAGGTGATCATTTTAAGGTTCATTAGGGTACATGCCCGAGAACCATCCACTTGCCACGTGTCCTCTGCTCTTATTGTATTGATGCAGAGCAGACTTGACAAGTTTGAGGTGACTGGTATTTTGAAGCATGACAGGAATAGGGCTTTCCAAAAATTCGTTTTTTGTTGTTGTGAGTATACACAGCAGAACACACACCAATTCAACAATTCCCACACGTGCAATCCACTGGCGTTGATGGCATTCTCCAAGCTCTGCAACCATTGTTACTGTTCTTTTCTGAGCTGCTCCTCCCCCAGGGACATGCACTCACTGGGCCCTCAGCTTCTTGCCTAACCCATCAGTGGTGGCTGGCCACGGAGACAGCTCTTTAAAACCATCAAGGCAGACTTTCCTCACTAACTCAATGACTGTTTGGTCGAAGAAGACTGCAGGGGCTCTTGCTGGTTTAAGGTCTCACGTTTACTACTTCAGGACGATAGTTCTGGGCCTCATCCACTTGGCTGTAATCTTTATGGAAGATCTCCAGGCCTTGCTTCTGCAGTGCTGCTGGGTGTGTCTGAATCACCCCCCTTGCAGTTAGGAGCTGAGTGCGAAGCGGGCCACGCGGGCCATCAGAACACGTTAAGACGGCGATTCTGTTAGAACATCGCTACAAAAGTCCTCTCACTCCGCTGGGCTCCTGGTCCTGCCCCTGAACATATTTCAAGTGTCAGATTCACGGCATGGAGGCCTGAGAACGGTACTTACTGCCCCGGGCTCCCGTTTCTGGGAGCACATTGTCCACTCGGCCTGAGCCCGGAGTCCTGGGTTCCAGGCCCACTGGTGAATCCCCACCGTCTGTGGAAGTGGCGTGGCCGCAGGGCTGCCTGCTTTTCCTCCTCTGTAGACGAGAAGCCCCACCTGTCCTGTCTGGCAAGGTGGTGATGAATCAAATATGCACACAAATCCTTTAGAGATTCCGAAGTGGCAGCAGGATTGTGACCAACACTGACCGCTGTCCCCCAGGGAACCTGATGGCTGGCCTGGGTGCTCTGTCACCCTCCAGTCATGGTCCCGATGTGATCAAACCAAGGCTGGAAAGACAGCTTGGAAACCACCACGGTTCGACCACAGCCGGGGTGGTGGATGGTCATGGCTCACTGTCATTCTACCAGGTGTGAGAGGGCTGGAGCCCTTGCTGGTGTGGGATGCATCCTTGTTTATGATGTGTCGTTTATGGACAAAATGACCCCCTTGAAACTTGCTTGAGAACGCTGGGGAGACATGGGGTGGATTTCTGTCCCCAGCATCTGTCCACGTCACCCAAAATGGGCTCACTCGAGCCACCCCTACTCCAGGAAATTACCCCTCCAAAGGCAGCGCCAGCCCAGGGTCTCGCCCCGCGTCCCAGCCCCGCCTGTGTGTCACTGGCCACGCCCCTCAGCCTATCTCTGCAAAGGTCATTGAACACAGGCACCCTCAGGGCACAACAGACTGGACCACTTCTTAGGGCAGGAGAATACTAAGGCTGTGATTGGAAACTTTTTAACAAAGGGAAAGTCCCTTACCTTTGGGCCCATTTGTTTAGGAGCTTTAAAGTCTTTCCTTCCTTAATAATTTACGCCAAGGAAGGAAACACTGGGACCAGCACGGAGGGGGCAGAAAGGACAAGGTCGGCCCTGTTGCGGAGGGGCGGGCACGCTGGCATCCTCACCGAGTCGGGCTCTGGGTCCACCTTGCTTCTCACATCCTCACTGTGCCCGGAAGCCCATCGACGGCTAGAACATGAAGGCCATGCAGCCCGGGGACAAGTCGGGAGGCGAGGAGGGGGTGTCTGAGGATGGGTGGGGCTTGAGCACGTAGAGAATGGGAGAAGCATCTGGAATGAAAGCCAGGGAAGGAGTTGGAGGCATAGAAGGGAAGAGGGGCAGCCGGGTGGCTCACTGTGTGGCCCGGTCCTAACTCTTACTGACAGACACTCACACCCAAAGGCTTTCATACCCTCCACAAATTCAGTACATTTCATCGCACCCAAGACTGGCCAAGAGTGTCAGACTCAAGTGAAGTAGGCCTCATGAGCCCCGTGGAGGTGTGACCAGGGCAAACACCTCTGTCCCTCCAGAAGACGGGACGTGTGCTTTTGGTCTGCTCCTCACACTCCAGGGGCGTGGGGTGGCCAGGGCTCTAGGGTGAGGACAGCTCCTTGCTTAGCTGTGAGACTTTTCCCTGCTTACGAGATGGCATGTAAGTGGCCAGGAGAGCATCTGAGGTGCAACAACGGGTCTCTCCTCGTCAAGAAGAAAGAAGAAAATCAAAATGAATGGAAACAATCAGCCCTAGCAACTGGTACACCATCCGATCTGCAACCTATACAACTATGAGACCAGAAGAACTAGATGGTGCCCGGCTACCACTG
>NW_006921593.1:26051540-26092499 GCF_000298275.1 Orycteropus afer afer
AAATATCAGAAGTCACTTTTTTTTATCCACAAAAAAAGTTTATGTTATGATTTATAAAAAAGCTCTTTTAAGTGTGAAGGGATGGTCGCTGGGAGGAGGTAACTATGGGGAGGAAGTGGGAGGGGAGCTGCTGCATTGTAAATTTTGGTCAATGACATGAGACAAAGTATATTATGTGAACTGCTGTATGGAAAGTGAATTTACTCTGTAAATCTTCACCCAAATCCTAATAAAATTTAAAAAAAATTTTAAAAAAAAGAGAGAGCATCTGAGGGCTGAGCCGCACGTCACTGCTACCCGCGTACGTCAGCAGCAAAGTCTGCTGCTCCTGTAGGAGGCCGTCAGTCCTGGGGAGCTGTGATCCTCACCCCCTCCAGCTCCTGGTGCCCCTCAGGTTACCGCTGGGAATTAAATGCACGGTTGTCATCAGCGTGGACACATCTGCTCCACAACCTGGAGCTCCCCACACCACCCACTCCAGAGGCCCGGTCACTCCCAGCCGACAGCAGCTTCGTGCATTTATTCAGGGCCCTACAAGATCTCCTGAGCGCCATGACGCAGCCCATGCAGAGGGCTTTATGACATGTGCATGGCAGAGCAGGCACGTGTGGTTTCTCACTGCTGTTAGGTGCTGCCGAGTGGTGCCAAGTCACGGTAGCCTCAGGCGTAACAGAGACTGCCAGGTGCCATCCTCACAACAGTTGGCATTTGGGCCCATGGTTGCACCCACTCCTTGGGAAATGACCCAGGAAATCTAAGTTCATTGAAAACAATTTTACTTTTAACTCTCAAATTGGAGATATTAATGTCTGGGCCAGAGCAGGTCTTGACACAGTTACACGGGTTCACAGCATCTCCATACCCGCCGGCAGCTAAGCCTTTCAGAACACACGTACCCCCGCCTGGCTCCTTGCCCATTCATTGCTCCAGCAGACGCACTGGCAGGGAAGGCTCAAGTGGCCTGCCACGCAGGGTCAAGGGCCACAAGTTGGAGGGAGGTCACACTCCACTGCGGGGACCCCCCTTTAGCCCAACCCCACCAGGTAAGCAACCTGGAGAGGGTTCTAGCATATGGCAGGACCTCACACTGAACCACGTTCTGTGCTAAAAGCAAAGAGGGGCCATGCTTCCCTCCAAGGCCGGAGAACGGGATCATCTGAGGCAATCACAATGCTCATTTGGGGCCTATTTTAGGAACCACTAATCTCTGTCCAAAGGCACTCTGGTGGCACAGTGGGTAAAGCTTTTGGCTGCTAACCATAAGGTTGGTGGTTCAAACCCACCAGTTGCTCCACAGGAGAAAGATGAGCCAATCTACTGCCGTGAAGATTTACACCCTCGGAAACCCAATGGGGATTGCTGTGAGTTGGAACTGACTCGATGGCAGTGGGTTTGGTTTGTTTGGCTTGGCGACCCCTGTCCAGAAGCTCTGGTACTGCAGTGGTTAAAGCACTCAGCTGCTAACCAAAAGGTCAGTGGTTTGAACCCAGCAACTGCTCTGCAGGACAAAGATGAAGCAGTCTGCTTTCCCTAACGATTACAGCCTTGGAAACCCTATGGGACAGTTCCACTCTGACCTCTAGGGTCAATATGAGTTGGAATCAACTTGACAGTAGTGGGTTTGTTTTTTGAGTCTCTGGAGTGACTGGAAAGTGTGTGTTCACTCTCTGGCCTCCTCTCAGCTTTCAAATCCTGAGGGCTCCTGACTGAAGCCCCTTGGACTGAGCTGACACCCTGGTGGACTTAGCTGATGTTCAGCTGTTTCCTTAGTAAACAGGGGTGGCAATGAGCCCACAGAAGTGGTGTCATTTTGGGGGGGCTTCCAGGGGCCCTCACTGCCACAGCACAAGACTGCTTGTTAGGCATCCGCCATTCCTCCATGAGGCAACTCACGCCCTGTTAGAAACAAGGCCACTGGAGGCCATAGCAGACAGGTGGGGTTCAAATGAGTTCTGTGAGCAGTCCCCACCGAGGGGCCACCTCTGTGGAAACAAGACCAGTGCACTGGCAGGGAGACACAGCTCAGGGGGCAGGAACGCATAGGAAAGAAGGACACGGGGAAGGGGTAACTACAGGGAGGAAGTGGGAAGAGAGCTGTTACACTGTGGAAAAGTGCCGGCACTATCATGATACAAATTCTGTATGAACTGCCGTGTGGAAAATGAATCTGCTCTGTACGCTTTCGCACAAATCACAATAAAAATTTAAAAAGACCAGTGCACCAGGTGAGCTGTCCCCGCCGAGGGGCCACCTCTGTGGGAACAAAACCAGTGCACTGGCCCAGCATCTTAGCTGTTAGCTGCCACCAAGGCGACTCCAACTCACCGTGACCCTACCTGGTAAACGTGAAGACGCTTTGCGTTTTAGTGAAGATCAGCCAATGATGTGGGATGGGAAGGTGGCGGTCTAGAGGGCGCCATGTCTGGAGGGTGGTGTAACACCGTCAGGAAAGGGCTGAGATGAACAGGAGGGCAACCCCATGCAGCACTGTATGTATTTACAAATGACCAAACACTGAGAAAACCAGGTAGCTTTTTCCTCTTAGGGAGAATAAAATAAACACCAAGAGTCACAGTTTTAAAAGTATATAACAGATCTGCTGTTTTTTATTTACAATCAAGTGCGCTGGGCGACATAAATAAATAAGAGACGCGCCCTGCTGTGTCAGCTCCCTCCACACCCACTCCTGCAGCGCCGGCCACAGAGGCGCTGGACGCGCGAGGGACAGAGGCATCCTTGTCAGAGGGGCCTCGGCTCCCCACCCCCACCATCCAGAACCCAAGTGTGGAGGGAAACAAAAATAAAGTGCAAATTAAAATGTGACACAACCAGTGGTGCTCGGACACCCACACGAAGAACCAGAGTCCACACAGCTGAGACGGCAAAGACGACCCCATGGGCCGAGCTCCCCGCAGTCTCCACCACCACCCCGTGGCCAGGCCCTACCACTCGAGTGACACTTCAGGCCTAAGACTCCACGGCTGTAATTCAGACCCACCCACAAGGAACCGCAGATTCACCTAGAACGTTCTTTCTCTCTGCAGCACCCACACTTCCTCCCTCCTCTCCCTTCCTCTTTATTTTAGATCAAATTGAGATTCACTCCTCCAGCAAGACACCAGTGGGTGGAACCGTTTGTGGGGGCAGGCAAGGGGGTCAGAGGCTCTGAAGAAAAGGTGTTTCTCCAACCATAGTCTATAAAACCTCCAAGCTTCAGCAGTAACATGACAAGGGCCGAACCAGAGCCAGACCACGGAGGTGATGGCCGTCCCTCCTCGGAGAGCGGAACATCCCTGTGCTTTGGGCTTGTGGACGCCCAGTGTTAAAGCCAGTTCACGGGAAAAGTGACCCTGAGGGGACAGGAGGAAGCACGGACGGACCCCAGCCGGGGCGCTTTGGCACTACACTCCAGCGCTGGCAGGCGCCTGGGCTCTGCCCGGTGAGGTACAGGGCACAGGGCCAGTAGTGTTCCCCAGCAGCCACGGACAAGAGCCTGCCCCAGGGGATCGGCCTGTGGGCCCCAGGCCTCGGCGAGGCTCTCAGGCCAAGAGCCGCAGCTGCCATCCCTGGCAACCCTCTCTGAGTGAGGCCCCTGGGCCGGACTGCACAGCCACTGCCGGCGGCAATCAAGGCTGCGCCCCAGGCCACGGCCCGCGCAGCCGGTGGAGCGTACCTCCCTCCTCCTGAGACGGGCGCCCAGCGCTGGCATCTGTCAGTACTCCGCCCACAGCACAGCCTTGCTGCCTTTGTCCACGCTGACGACGTGGGAACCGGACGGGGCCCAGGCCACGGCATTGATGGAGGAGCTTTAAGTGAAGACACAACCGTGGGCTGAGCTCAGACGTGGGCAGCAGGCTCCCCACCCCTGGCTGGCCTCCGCCACCTCTCTGTCCAGTGACTCGCTCGCTCACAGGCAGGAGCCTGGAAGCAGCCTGAGCTCTGCTTCATCAAGCAGTAACGGCTACTCCTCTGGAAGCCGGATCTTAGCAAGTTTACCCCGGGAGCAGCTCAGATGCCCGAGGGGACCCAGGGTCTGCGTTCCAACCAGCTGCTGGGTTTGGATGGGCAGGACACGGCTAAGGACTATGGAGACGGAGGGCTCTCCGTCAGACGGATGAGAAAGCGGCGTGTGAGAATCCGCGATTACCAGTCAACTCACTGACAGGAGCAGCTCACCAGGGAGGCAGGGGGAGCTGCTGGGACGGGGAAGGACGAGGGGGGCAGGGGAGGGGCAGGCAGAGCATGTGCAGGACAAGAGGAGACGGACGGAGGAGGATGTGCTTCTCCACAGCAACTGTGCTCTGGCCAGACTGTGGCAGAAAATAAGCAAAAAGGACTGTCTGCACAGAAAACCCCAGAAGAGGCCCACACGAACGGTGCTGTGCCCAGGCTCTGAGGGGCTGGTGGGACCCACATACCTGTGTTGCTTGGACAGGACCTTCTCCACCTTGCCCGTGAGCACACTCCAGACGTAGAGAGAGCCCTCAGCCGAGCCGGCTGTCACGAAGCTGCCATCAGGGCTGGAGGAGACAGTGAAAGAAGCCATCAATCTCTGCTCAGCGTCCCCACGGCCTTTCCTGAGAAGTAATCCTGGTCTCCGTTTATGAGTCAAACACGGGATCATCTCCCATGCACCCAGAAATCGGAACACACGGTTCATCTTTAAGGCCAAGTGCATCTCAGCCTGTGGCCTTAGACTCAGGGTCTGATGGCTGCGCTGCCGTGGCCACCCTCAATGGCTAAGCGTTCCTGTAGTCAGATGCTTTGTCACATGGTTCCAGGTGAGGACAGCAAAGCAACTCAGGAGACTGCTCGGTGCAACCAGCCCCGGTGCTCACCAGCCTCGCCCACCTGCCCATCCTGAGAGCGCTCCCCCAGTTCCTATGGGAACAGCTGAATGAGAGGAGAGGCCGCTCCCCAGAACCAAGCAACCAGCCAGCTGCTGTCTCCGGTACCACCACTAATTCACACATAAGCCAAGAAGGAAGCTGCAAAGACTGAGGGCAACCCCTAGTATAGGACTCACTCCTGGACAGCTGCTGGGACGCTACAAACTTCGGGCCTGGAGGTGAACCAGGCAGGGGCATCACTCCTTACCTGAACACGGCTCTGGTCCAGTCTGAGCTGCACTTGAAGCCAGGGGCACTGAAAACAACAGCAGGTACCACGGTCCAGCCGGCTCGCTTGCACACCTGGGCCTCCACGCTCACACACGCGAACAGCACAGCTTCTGTTACCTGAATGACTGCTTAACGGCATTTTTCCGCAGGTCGATAATCTTCAGCAGGTCATCCCGGGAACAGGTTAGGAGCTCAGTGCGTTCTGGGTTCAAGTCCAGGGCAGTCACCTTTCCCAGCAGCTCCATCTCTCGGACGATACTCTCTGATCTGAGAGAGAGGTGGCAATGATGAGGAAACATAGCTTACGAGGGTCAGAATGTCTCCACTTCAAATTGAATGTCAGGCCACAAGGGAAACAGGCAAGTTCCCCGACCGCAGACAGACAAGCTGAGACGGCTCTGGTACCTTCCCTTAATCGAGCCCATGAAGTTTTGAGGGCAAGGAATCTGAGTTTCTTAAGAGCCCTTTTCTGTCCCTTGTCCACTTCTGGAAGGACAAACAGTCACCAGCGGGGCATGTGATCAGCACGAGCCAGCCAGGGCCACGCCCCAGGTGGCACCGTTTCTCCCACTCGTCTCATCCATGCTTGCCTCTCCCAGGCTGTGGCCAGCCCGTCAGCTTGCTCCACTGCCCTGGGTTTTTCCATCATGGGACACTGCCTCATCTCTACTCTGTGACACCTGGACAAGTCACCGATCTCGTCAGCACCTGGCACACCACGACTGCGTGTTCACTGTCCCGACTGCAGTTCACACTAACAGGAAGAGCCTCTGCCTTCTGTTTCCCTGGCAGCTGGGACAGCGCCCAGCACACAGTACACTTGGTAACTGCTGGGCTCCTTCACGGCAAAGGACGCCTACCAGAGCGTATCCCTGCCCTTTCCAGGTGTCAAAGCCACACCTTGGACACCAAACTCCAGCACACACAGACCTGCTCATCTGCCCCACCGAGCTCTCGTGGGTCGTACCGGATGTCCCAGAAACGAATTTTCTTGTCGAAATGTCCGCTCATGACACACTGCTCCGTGCAGACAATATCGTTGCAGCTGGATCCTGCAAACACTGTCTTTATGCCTGAAAGCCAAGCCAACACCCGAGTCAAGCAGAGGCCACGGGGCTGTGTGCACAGCCCCGCTGCCCTCCAACCACCAAGCAAACTGGGTTCCTAACAGGACTGAAGCCTCAGACCCGAAAAACGCTGCTACCTCAGCCCCACTCTGAATACAGAAATGGACTTGAATCGTGGGCTGCCTGGCATCCCATGCAGGCTTAACCAGTGCCCGTCCAGCATATGTGCAGAGACAGGGTGGTGCCCATCTAGCACGTACGAACCGAGAGGGCAGTGCCCACCTGGCAGGTATACAGAGAGGGCGGTGCTTGTCCCAGGCATACGGACCGAGAGGGTGGTGCCCACCAAGCACACATATACAGAGAGGGCAGTGCCCATACAGCCGTGGAGACAGAAAGGGCAGTACCCCTCTAGCATGTATGGACCAAGAGTGGTGCCCATCTAACACTTATGTATAGGCAGAGAAGGCGGTGCCCATCCAGCGCACATATACAGAGAGAGTGGTGCCCATATAGCCGTGGAGACAGAGGGCAGTACCCATCTAGCATGTATGGACCGAGAGTGGTGCCCATCTAGTGTACATATAGAGAGGAAGGTGCCCGCCTAGTGCCTATGGACAGACAGAGAGGGCAGTGCCCGTCCCAGGCATAGGGACCGAGAGGGTGGTGCCCATCCAGTGCGCATGTACAGAGAGGGCGGTGCCTATATAGCCATGGAGACAGAGAGGGCAGTGTCTGTCCCAAGCATAGGGACCAAGAGGGCGGAGCCCATCTAGCACGCATGTACAGACAGAGAGGGCATCTCCTCACAGACTTTGCTGCGAAGGTCCCAGAGTTTCAGGGTACGGTCGTGGCTTCCTGAGACGATGCGTGCGTTGTCGAGAAGGAACTTGGCAGACAGGACTTTCCCACTGTGTCCCGTGAGCGTGTGCTAGGAGAGAACACAGCCACAGTGTCAACCACGGGCCCATCCACCATGGGCACACCACCTGCTCACCATGCCGGGGGAGACTGGCGGCCCTCTGCTGAGTCAGGTCCCCAAACACAGGAGACGCAACCAGAGCAGTCAGACACGAGGAGGAGGAGGAGGAGGTGGAGGAGGAGGACGACCAAAGGGCAGAGGGCTGGGGGCCCGCGCGGCTTCCAGGCGGCTCTGCAGACATGGCGGCTGCATCGCGTGGAGCAGTGTGGCTGGCAGCACCCCTTCTGCCAGCTCAGCAGCTGGGGCCTCCCAGAGACCTGCCTTCAGGTGCTGCCCGGAGCCGAGGTGTCAAGACCAAGATACATCTCCCATTGAAAATGCCATTTACAGAACCTAACACCATTAACACCAAACCTCACCCACCTTCCATGCTCAAAAAGAGTGAACTGGGTGGAGGACCCATTCAGGATTTTAAATAAGCTGTTTCAGACCTGCCTGGACTGTCCTGCAACTGTTTTTGGGGGGATTATGTAAAAAAAAAAAAAAATTAAAGCTGAATTTTTCTCCTAGCACCTGTGAAGTCCGCAGGCTGGGCAGGGCCACTGCAGGCCTGGCTCACAAGGAAAACTGTGAGTTCTTCCGTGAACTAAGGCCTGCAGGGTTTCCAGTCAGAGGCCTCAGCTTGAAAATGACAATCACCACAGACCCCGGTGCTGCCAGCATCCAAGTCCCTTTGTCACTGAGCTGTCGGTGCCAACCATGGAGTCTCCCAGGGCTCGCCAGGGACACAGGACAGGCCATGATTGGGTGTCAGCTGCCCTGAGCCCATCTTGGCACAACTAGACGGGCAGGGGGTAGGGGACAGGGGTCTGGGTGGCCACACCTTTTACCACTCATCATGGACCTCTTTTCAACAGGTGGTCAAAACTGTTGTTCTTGAAATCCCAACGGCTCAGGAAGTATCCACTCGTGTTTTCTGATTTTAAAAAAGACCCTACGAATACTTGTTACAACTGCCAACTTACTGGGCTAAGATAAAACCCCACAGGTTTATCCAGATTCTAAGGTCAGTCTTTCCTCTGTCAGTGGATGGGCTCCACAGGAAGGGCACTCAGGCCCCACCCTTCGCTCTTCAGAGGGAGACAGGTACGTGGGTCCCAGGAGCTGGCCTCTCGCGACGGCTGCCACCAGGGGGCAGCTGCGTACCACCATGCGTCCGGAAGAATCAACACCCAGCACACAGCTCGCAGTGCGCACAGTAAGTCACCGCACAGCAAGTCACCGTCTGTGAGTCGCTGGGAGAGACCGAGCTTGGACAGGCTCCTCCCGTCGCATGTGCTGTCAGTAAATAACGAGCACATCAAATCTCCCACGGCTGTGCGCGCGCTGCTTGCCACATTTCACAAGTGTGAGCATCACTCCTAACCACGCTGGACAAGCACACTCATTTCTGTGGATTTAAACGTGTGTGATGATCACGTTCCCAATTACACGTGTCCTAGTAACTTACCCACAGCTGTTTGAACGCTGTGCCCCAAGCAGTATCCATGCAAGTCGCTCTGTGGGGCGACGCCACTTGGTTCCTGACCCCCTGGGCCCTGTGCAACCAGCACCATCCCTCCTTACACAGCTGCAGCAGACTCCACGAAGGAGCTCATTTCCGGGCAGCCGATGGCACGGCCTACCTCCTGCAGCCCCTTCCCCGAGTGTCGTCATGATCACTCAGTGGCTAAACAAGCTCCCGGGGTGAGATGAGGGCGTCATGGGAGCCTCCGTGGTCATCAGACAGCTCGGTCACTCCAAGTGTCATCGTCAACGAGGCTGCTCCGTGGACGGCGAAGCACAGCTTTGAACCCCGAGCTGTCCCAGGAATGACACTGCCTCTCTCCTCCTCCCCATGCCCAGCAGCAGCTGGACCCGCTGGCTGACGCGGCTCCTCCAAGGATCTGTGTCTGTCACTTCGAGCGGGACGTACTGATGAGAGTCCTCCACTCAGTCAGCATCCTGACCCTTGGTGCTAGTACATTATAGCTCACCTTCTGGGTTCTATCTCCTCCTTTTAAACAGGAGGGCAGTGGGTGCAGATGTCGCAGCACCTGACCCCAACTGGGGAGGCCAGCTCAGCAGAGAAGCTGAAGATACTGCCCAGGGCTTGAGTTACGCCCATGGATGCTTCAGGACACAGACAATGGTCCCTTCGTGTCTGTCCTTTAACATCCTCTGCTAAGTGGGCCTGAGGTAGAACCCAGAGCCCTGTAACAGGGAGCCTCTCACGCCGACTCTAAGCCTTTCATGAGAGCCTTCTGGGTAGAGAACCCACAGGAAGGGCCTCTTGAACTTAGACACTGACTTCAGGACCAAGAGCAGGCAGGGTGGAGGCCTTAAGAAAGCTAACATGCCCAGCACAGGGGACCCAGCTAGGCAGCCATCACTGCCTCCCAGGCAGCCGCAACAGCCCCAACAGTGCAAACCCCAATGGCGTGCTGAGTACCCTCACCAATGACTCTGGCCCACCTATGCCACCTAGTTCACCTGAAAGTTTCCAACACGGTGACCTGTCTTCCAGGGCTGCCCCTGCCCCTAGGTCCCCTTCTTGCTATTTCTAACCCACGTGAACAGAGCTCCTCTGTAACTAAAGAGCATCTCCCTGCGTATGCAGCAGCCTCCCCCCCCCCCGGCTCCCCGGCTCCCCAGAGGGACTGAAGTGTGGAAGGCTGTGCACCCCCACCCTCAACAACTGCTCAGCCCCACAGAGTCTCAGTCCAGGTAAGCCAGGCCCGTCCAACCGGGCAGAGCACGGGCTCTGGGCTTTAGGCCTCAACTCAGCCTCCAGCTCATTCTGCATTCCGTGACTGCAGGCAATTTATCTGGTTCCGTGGGCTCCAGTTTCCTCATCTCCCCACAGTACCTGGTGTTATGGATTGAACTGTGTACACCCAAAATATGAGCTGTAACTCCTAACCCCTACACCTGTGGCTGAAGGAGCCCTAGTGGTACAATGGTTAAGTACTCAGCTGCTAACTGAAAGGTCAGTGGTTAGAACCCACCAGCTACTCTGCAAGGGAAAGACTTGATCTGCTCCCATAGAGATTAGAAAACCGAATCCACTGCCATCAGGCTGGTTCTGACTCAGCAGAGTGACCCTACAGGACAGCAGAACTGCCCCAGGGGTCCCCAGGCTGCCACCTTTACAGAAGCAGACGGCCACACCGTCCGCCTTGAAGTAACTGGAGGGCTCCCCCCACCGACTCTTTAGTCCAGAGACGACAGCCAGGACACCCCCAGGACAGTCCCACTCTGCCCCACAGGGCTGCTCTGAGGCAACATCAACTCCACAGCACACAATGACCAGGCTATAATCCCATCCGGGAATGAGTTTTCTCCGTTGTCTTAACAGGTCGTATGGTGCAGGGTGAGTTTTAAGCCAATCACCTTTGACACCTCCTCAGAGCAGATGAGGACAGAGAATCAAGCACTGAGAGATGCCACCTGAAGATCAGACGGACAGAAGTGGAGAGGCGATGAGGACCTTCCTCCAGAGCTAAGGAGCCTTTGGACTGCTGGCTTGCTGAACTGTGAGAGGTACGTTTCTTGGTTACAGCCATCACTCTCGGTATTCGGAGTCGCTCTGGGGGCCCTGGGGGAAGGTCCCCGTCTCTCTGAGCTCTGTTCCTACGTGACCTTCCTGTGGCTTGGCATCTCCCCACTTCTCGCCTTTGCTTGTTCAATCTCTATCTCAAAAGAGACTGACTCAAGACACACCCTGCACTTATCCTGCCACCTCACAAAGACACCCTATCCCCAAACAGGAAATGTAACCACAGGCACAGAGCTTAGGACTCACAACACCACTTTGAGGGACACAACTCAGTCCTCAACACCCACCTAATGGACCATGCTACTCCGGCTCCCCACCACCCTACAGATTTCCCCAGAAGAACAAGGTCACCTTAACGTTACACCCTATTTTTGAACCCCGTTTTTGAGTGGGCTAACACACACAACTTGTATCGACCTTTTTTTTAAATGCCTACCAAGGTCAAAGTGGCTCTCCATTGTCTCACTCACTCGTCTGTACTTAACGAGCTGATATGAAAATTTCTTTAAGCCTAAAAGGAGAAAAAGCTGTCTCCAAACTAAGTGGAGTCCTTTTCACAACAGAAGCGGTATGTAACGACCAGTTCTGGTCTCTCCCTTGGACGCCAAGAGACTTTAGCTCTTGGAGGCAACGTGGGCTCAACTCAGCACTGGACCCCACTGTCACCGTCCGCTTCACCCGCTTCTGGCCCTCCGGGGTCAGTTTTCAGAACCGCTTACGTTCGTCATCTGAAGTGGGCCGCACACGCCTTGACACTGCGTTCAGTTGTGTGTCTACGTTCTACTGTTTGGCTAAATCACAAAGACTCTGGGATGTGATGACGACATCCAGGGACCCTTAAGGGCCTGACGGCACACAGGCCACTACTAAAATCTCTGCAGGTAAGCTCAACTCGAAACCTATCACACCACCCTGTTCTTCTGAACGGGGTCTCCCGAGTCCTCTGTGGAAATGCGAGGGGTCTAAGGCCACACGTAACAGGAAACAGAATCTCGATGAAGCGAGAGTGCAGAGCGGAAACTCCACGGGGGAAGGGAGGGTGTGGTGAATTGAGCACGAGTCCAGGAAAAGACTGGCGAGTCCCCAGCTAATCACCTGGTGGGCCCCACGTCGTGTGTCTGCATGACCCCGTGTAGTCTGGAGATGAGTCTGGCTTCTGAACAAGGACTCACCCGTAATCGATAGTCATCCACAGTCCAGATCCTGCTGGCAAAGTCATTGGAAGCTGCTAAGAGGTAAGAGCCCTACAGGAATAAAGGGGAAAGAACTTTTAGCCAAAACAGGAACTCAGTTCACAAGAGACACCTTCTCCAATAACCAAATCCCAGACAGCAGGGGTCTGAAACGACACACACAGTCTAGCCACCAGTGATTGATCACCCAGGTGCTGGGGACACACCAGCCCCCTTCATGCTCAGCTTTCTCCTGAGCTGGGTGAGTATCACAACCCACCAGCTACAATGGAACTCCTCCACCCTGCTCACCTTCCCCCAGGGTGGCACACTGTCACAGGCAGGAAGCCCAGAAGCGGCCCTGCCTCATCTCCCAACTACTGCTCTCTGAGACCTACGGTCTGCTCTATCTAGCCAGACACTCTCCTCCCACCCACAGCCTCAGCCCAAACCTGGCCAAGCAACACTGAATGATGGGTGACGGCTGCCCTAGTACTGCCCTCAACACTGGACACCTGTCTCAGAAAGGACTCCCAAGCCCTGTTTTGTAAGACTGGCCCCGGTGCCTTCCAGCTCTAACCCTTCAGCACGGCATGCATCTTGCCCCACACCTGACATCCCCCCTCATCATCTCCCAGGGAAACTCAAGGTTCTCTGGTGGGGGTCGGGGCACCAGGACCACCATGCAGACACTTGCTCTCAGCCCAGCTGCAGTCACAGTCAATCCAGAACACTCTAACAGAAGAGGCCAGACGGGATGCAACCGGAGCCCAGAAAGATCCTCAATGAGGTGCTACAGAGCAGGACCCCGGCGACGACAGGGGGACCACGACCCTGAGAAAGGAGGTGCTTACCCCGGCCCCACCCCCGTGGCTCCTGGCTACCGCACACCCTGTCCAAATGCTCCTCTCTGCACCACCGTTTGCCATCTCCTTTCTCCCCTGCCTGACCTCAATCCCTCGGGTCTGCCCGCAAGGCCGTATTCTGTTCCCTAACTCTCAGTCCTGAACCCACTACGCCCCCACCAGGGTTCCCGTCTGCTGCCCCCGTATCTCCGTCATAACCACATCACAGTGACAGATCACTCACTGTCCTCGTACCACCCTCCTCTCACAGGTGGCTCACCTGTGAGAGTGGGGACCACAAGTCTATACGCTGCCTCCTCTACCCTGGCATCTAAACACTCAAAGTATGGTCACGAGAGGCAATTCAACAGAGGACTGACCAAGGTCACAAGCCTCATGCAGAAAGCACAGTCCTAGGCATCAGGAGATGTACCCAGTAACCCCTTCTCACCCAGGGACCTGACTGCAAACCTAGTGAATGGGAACCAAGGACGTTAGTTCTCAATTTCACAAACCAAATACTTACTTGTTTCTTAAAAAAAAACTACACTCACCAACTTGCATGGCTCTGAGATACTTACAGCACTATCGAATTCAATGCTTGTAATTCCGGCATTACTGCCAGAGAGGGCGCCCTTGAACTCACACTTGTCTGTAAAAGCAAACAGATCAAGGAAAGACAGGAAGTTAAATAAAGCCAACAGACAAGGTCAAACAGGACATGTGAAACACAACGGCAGCACTGACACAGTCCAACAGCTTCCTCTGCTCCCAGTAACACAGCACCGTTCAGAGTAGAAACAGTCACTGTTATGACAGCTTAAGAGGTAAAACGACAGGACCCCTGGACTATTTCATAAAAAGCCTATTGGATTGGGCTTTTCCAAGAAGAAACAACTGCACTGAGCAAGCTGTTTGTGGACCAAGGCCCAGGATCAATCAGGCCATGACTGACAGCTGCTCACCAAGACGAGAAATGCTGCCAACCATTCCATTCCCTCGGGACCGCGGGGAGCCCTGACCCGACCCGCACACTGCGCTGTGGCCCGATCACACCGCCATGAACTATGATTAGTGCTCGCTTCCTCGCCGGCAGCAAACAGGGAGTGCTGCTGCTGGAGTGAGAGACTGGCATCTGTCTGACCGGCGTTTCTCGTGCCAAGGAGCGAAACAAACACTGTTGCGCTGTGACTTCTACTAAACCCCAATGCCACCACCAAAACAGGTCGTGCGCTTGGAAGTGAACAGCTGAACCTCAGACATTTCCAGTCTCATGACAGGGTTTTATCGTGGCTTCCTGACAGCATCCGTCATCACGCCTAAGTTAATGTGCTGTTTCTAGACAGAGCACCCCATGCATGTCTATCTCCTGTTGCTGTCAATGGAGATAACATAGCTTCTGCCATGTTAACATTTTCCACATGTACAGCTCAGCGAGACCCATGCCATCGGTCACGTTATGCCACCCTCACCGATATCCTTGGCCAACTCATCCATCATCATGAACACAAGCTCAGTCCTTCCTAACAATGGCCCCCCTCTTGCCCCTGGTCCTTCCTAACAATGGCCCCCCTCTCACCCCTGGGAACCACTGTGCGGTTCCCATCTCCGTCCATGCGCCCGTCCCAGCTACTTCCTGTCAGATGAGCCAGGATTTGTCCTTTGTGTCCAACTCAGTTCGCTCAGCATGTTTTCAAGGGTCACCCATGTTGTGGCAGGCATCAGGACTTGTTTATTTATTACTGAATAATAAATAAATAAATAACCACAATAATGTACGTGCTGTAACCATGGGAACTCGACAAGCAGCTAAACCTGTGCAGAAAACATACATAGTATTTAACTAAAAGAATTCCCAAATCCGCTTGGAAACTGGAACACACCCAGTGCAGACTCCTGAGAGGTCTCCTGTTCTGATGCCGTTTCCGAGGCCCGAGGTCACTTCTGAAGCCAGCGTCAACCAGAGAGAAGGCCTCCTACCTCAGGGCCTGCCTGCAGGCACCCGCTAACCGCACTTTCCCCAGGCGGCCCCCCCAACCTTCCTCTGCCTCAGACAGGACGCTGGTGGACCTGCTTCCGCAGGCCGTGCCTACAGCCCTATCACCATGTACACCAGCCCCAAGGGCTGAGGACACTAGAGGCCATGACCTCAAGTTCGTTTCCCTGGAAACGAGTACCATTGTGGAAGATCTTCTGATGAGAGTGTGCTGGCAACAAAGGACAGAAACCTCACTCATGCAAATGCACACACAACTGCCAGTATTTTCTAGTCACTACCTGGAAAATCAGCGCAAACATCCTCAGAAAGAAAGACCTGAAGTGGTGACTTTGGGTCAGACGACTCCCCACACACAATGGCATGACCAATGCAGCGTGCCTCTCTCCCTCACCTCCAAGGACTTCCCAAAGTTTGACTCTGCGATCCATGCCGCCGGTGGCCAGCAGCCGGGAGCCAGGACTGAACTGCACGGCGTTCACCTCCCCATCGTGTGCGTCCTGCAAGACAATCCACGTTCACACAGGCAGGGTCAAGGCCAACAGAGCCGACCACTCCCCATTAGCAGCCAGCGCTCCAGGCCCTCAGCTAAAGTAAACACACGTCCTGAAACAAGAGGGGACCCCATCAGGCTTGGCCCGAGTGCCACAGCTCTTTCTGGAAGCACTGTGGCACTAGTGTGTGCCAGTGGTGTGACCTCTGCCAAACTAAACTTCCCAAAGCCCCAGTTTCTCCCCCGGTAACAAGGGATTCCGTAGGTTCTGTGACCTGCAACTGTGCCTAACACTGAGGAGGCCTTCAACGCAAGCTACTAGCTTAGAATTAAATGCTAACTTAAATGGGAAGTTCCGAGACTGATCAAGGCGGGATTATGTGACCTAAAAAGAAGGCATTGTGTTCAGGCCAAGCACGCTGCCACGTGCTGGGAAGAGGGGTCGACAGAGGGATTCGTGGTAAGCTCTGATGGACCCAACGGGTCCAGGGTTTGCCTTAAACTGCCCCAGCCCAGGTGTAGGGGGCACAGAGAGCAGCAGATGCTGCCCCGGGAGCTGTGTGACTGGATGCGGGCACACGAGCACTCTCTGCACTGATCTCTCCTGCAGATCCAAAATCACCCACAATGCAAAGAGGGGAAGCCTTTGGAAAACCTCGACTGTAACCATCTGATCACGGAACAAACACTCCCGTGCTTCCTGTGCCTCCAAGGCCATTTGGGAAGACGTTGTCTGGCCTTCCCGTGGCCTGGGACTGCAAGGTGAGATGCTTGAAGGGTCACCGAGAGTGACTGTCAACTGACGCAAGCCGGCCCCACACCCCCAGGACTCTGCTTGGTGCCCTGCTGCCCCTCGTGTCTCAACCCCCCACCCTCCCGTGTCCTTCTTTCTCTCCCTCACCAGCTCTCTGCCTCGGAGGTCTCAGATTGAAAACTTGAGATCACGCACCATCACGCCCCCCTGCCCTCATCAGCCTCCTGCAGAAGTCCTGCTGTTGGACTCACATCAGCTGTGAACCTGCGGCTCTCAGAAACACACGCTGATGCCATCCCCTACTGTCAGCTGCCCCTGGGCCCCCGACACACACCTTCAATGGGACAGGAGGAAACACATGGGCTGCTGGGAGTCGAGGGCAGGGAAGGACTGTGACATTAAGTGCAATCAGACCTTTTACCAATCATCACGGACCTCTGTGCAGTACCCAGGCCTGCGACAGGACCCCAGGAGCGGAGTCCAATGTCTCCTCCAGAGCAGGGCTTCCTGGACACGCTCAGGGCAGTCTACCCCTCAGCCAGTCTGCTTTGTGGAAATGCCTAACTACTGAAGCTGCTCTTTACGCTGGCCTTGGAAGCTCACTGCATCTGAATTCTATCCAGGCAGGCAGTGAGCCCTTCCCTCCTCTGAAGGCAGTTCCTCTACCACCCCATTCAGTTCTGGGGCCAATCCAAGAGCCGGCCTAGCCTTCTAGGCTCTGTCTGGCCCCAGTACCTCGACAGCCCTGCATCACAAGACTCAACAGTCCACAGGTGGGCTTCATTCCCACTTCCCTCTCCCATCTGGGATCCGAACTGTCCTCCAGGAAGAGGTCTGCGCTGAACCCTGGCTAACAGCTCTGGTATCACGCTGGCTTCTGGCTGGGACTATACCCTGCCAAGTGCCCCTGATGGCTGGGGGTCACTCAGGGAAGGAGGCATTTAGGATGCCCCCAGCTGCCTGCAGTCCACAGTGGACCACCGACCAGACCCTTGCTCTACAGTGGAGCCAAGTGGTGACAACGGCATGGATCACCCTCAATTTCTCACCATCCCTAATAGGATTTCCATTTTGTCCTCTGAAACTAGGCAAAGTGTGCCACCTCCTCCGTCAGGCAGGGCCAGCGGGTGTACAGCTTGGTGTACAAGAGGTAGTGGGAAGCAGGAGTGTGGGAGGCTGGTGCTGCCAGGCTCTGTAACCACAAGCTCAGGCGGCCTGGGGGTTGACCACTTACGAAGATACACAGTGCGGTGGTCGGCACCCTCACGTCTTTACCAGAGCTGGGGTGAGTGTCCACGTTGTCCGGGGGTGCGGGAGGGGAAGAGACGGAGCGTCTCCTGAGGGAGGGACACAAAGGAATATGTGAGACGGGGCTGCCCCATGCTTCATTTCATCGACTGTCAGAAGGGTGTCCGAGACAGCGGACCTACGTAGACGGCCCTTGTCAAGAGCTTCTGTTCCCTTCTAGGCCCTCCACACCTGAATGATTCACAAAACCAGCGGCCTCACTTGGATGACTGAAGGACCCCCAGACACATCTGGGTTCGCAGTCTCACCGACTGACCCCAGCATTCACAACCGACTAGCAATCCTGAGTGACAATGCCGCCAGGTCAGCACAGTGTGACAGCTAGCTCTGGGATGTGGGTGAGAATACGTGAGCATGGCCTCTCCGCCTGGGGACACGCCTTCCTCACCCTCCATGCATGTGCAAGGCGGCGCCGAACGTGGGCCAGCGGGAAGAGGCACGGCCTGATGGGACAGAGCTCAGCCCACTGCCCGCTCTGTGGGGTCCCCCAGCCTGAGGAACATGCAAAGCACCCTGATTAGCACGTGTCCACCCGGTGCTGGGGCGGCGGAGCGGTAGGCAGCGGGACTGTCAACAAGCCGCACGCGCATGCGGGGCTGAGACACGAGAGCGGTGTTCACCTGGCAGCCTCGGAGACAGAGTGGTGTCCCAAAAGGGGGGACTCGGACAGACTGGAGGGAAAGGGCAGAGGTCAGCACGCAGCAAGGTTAAGAGAAAGGAGGCCAAGGGGGAAAGAGGAAGCTAAACGAGAAGCTGAGATGGAGGCACGTGGGGGCCCTGCCCCCTGATGTTCCAGGGGTGTTACAGTGAGAGACCGTGGGCGGGTACTTAGGTATATTTACACACATTACAGAGACAAGGTGAAGGTCTTCTAACCTACCCAAAGATATTAGTGATAGAGTCCAGAAGGCCTCCAGCAGGCTGCGAGAGTCGCTTACTAAAGAGGAGGGGAGGATAGGTTTAAACCTTTGAAACATTTTGCCCAAATCATCACTCAATAAAAACAGCCCACAAAATAGGCACCTGGGAGGCAAGGTGATTCCCCCTGGCTCCCACACCCTGACCCAGCAGCGAGCGGAACACACCTACCATCCACCCACCAGCAGACAAGGAGGGAGAGGGAAAACCAGCCCTGGAGTCTAGAGAAACAAGGTCCCTGAGGTTCAGTCCCCTGGAAATAATGCTCAGTGAAGGCGTCTCACTGACCAAAGGGCTTGCTAATGACCTACCCTCGCCCCTTTAGGACAACTGTAGCAAAACCCAAACCACCACCACCACCACCACCACCCGAGCCCAGGAGGAAGTAAGCAGCGTGACCTGAACCAGGTCCCCTCTCAGGAACCCACTATGTGTCATGTGTGTAGACACGGTGGCACCTGGGACATGCCCCCTCACTGCTGTCCGTCTGCACAGGGAGGCTTCCCCTCTGTCAGGGTGGGGACTGTGTGTAGACACTGGATGGCACCTTGGACACGCCCCCCACACAGGTACCCTCAGCACAAGGAGGCGTCCCCTGTTAGGGTGGGGCCCCAAGGACGACGGGACATCCAGGAGCTGTTCATCTCCGCCTGGGTGTGCCCACGAAGGGGCTCATGTCCTCCGCTCACATCCACACACACACTGTCATGCGCAGCCAGAGCTCGTCTCCCCGCCCCGCCCCGCCCACTCACGTGGCCACTTTGCTGGCGGCCCGCACAGGAGAGGCCTCCTCAGGGTGCTCAGAGGTCTCATCCAGGAGGACTTCAATGTCATCGTCCCTGCGAAGGAAGGGCAGGAACAGCAGCTTTGTGGCGACTCTACTGTGCATGCGCTCACACCATGGCCATGGCACACACAAGCTGTGACCCGCTGCGGTTCTCTGGAGACAAAGCAAGCACTGCCACGCTGGGCAACACTGCAGGGGACAGCTGACCTGCTCCCCTGAATCCAGAGGCCTTTGCTTCCCGTGGTGTGACCCAAGCTCCCACTTGGAAGGCAATGGGACAATGGCTGCTTCAGTCCATCACCAGACAGTCCCAGGCTAGGGTCTTCCCTGCATAAGCTTGGTCCCATCCTGCACACAGGCAGAGCCTGACTACAATCCTCACCAGTAAACCAGGTTCCATCAGACGGGGCCGAGGGGCACATAGGAGGATCAAAGGGGCAGCTATGGAGTACCGGGGAAGGATCCAGGTAAGAAACCAAACCTGCTGCCTCAGAGTTGATTCCGACTCACACACCCCAACAGGACAGAGCAGAACTGGCCCATAAGGGACCCAAGGCTATAATCTTTACAGAAGCAGACGGCCTCATCTTTCTCCTGCGGAGCAGCTGGTGGGCTTGAACCACCAACCTTTTGGTTAGCAGCTGAGTGCCTCACCAATGCACCTCCAAAGCTCCTTAAGAGGGGCTGGTCAAAGGGTAATGGAACCCAAGGCTGCGTTTCCAACCCTGGCTTAAGTGCTATCTTGATGATAAAAAAACCCAGAAAATCAAAACCTCAACACTGTTCATCTGAGTTCAGAGCACACGACGTGTCTGTTTAAATGGTTGGTGCTCCCAACATCTGCAAAGTCCACATTTCAGATGAGACAGTGCACATCACGGCACAACGTGCACACACCCATCCCGCCCAGGGAAAGGCAGGACCACTTCACAGAAGGATGCAAGCGCCTTGGGATTCCCTTCCTCCCTGTTCTCAGGGCCACACCTTTCCCAGCTGAGGGGAAGGGATGTAATTATTCTGGTCTTCATAGCCACCACGGAGCTGCAATCTTCCAAAACCAAACCAAACCCACTGCTGTGGAGATGGACCTGTCTCACAGCGACCTCTCCTTGGGTTTCCAAGGCAGTATCACTACGGAAGTAGATTGCTCAACCTGCCTTCCGAGGAGTGGCTGGAGGGTTTGAACCACCAGCCTTCTGGTTAGCAGTCAAATGTCTTAGGGAATCTTCCTGAAGAATAAAATGTCACAACCCAAGACAGCATCCCGACTGTCAGGGTTTGGAGGAACTTAGAAGCGAGATGCCCCCATGTGCAGTTATCTGGATGGAGTATGTATGTACGTAAGAACCTGGTACCAGGCACCCAAAGCCTTGGCTACTCATCCTAGGAGGGCACGTCACTGTCACCTTTGGCCCAGGCGTAGACGGGAGCAAAGGCAGGTGGGATGAAGAGGACAGGCTGTGTGCAGCTTCTTCCTGGTTGGCCTTCGTGCAGTTGACTCATGCTGGGACCTCCAGACAGCAGTGCCAGTGAGAGCAAACACAAGCTGCACCCCCGAGCGTCTGGGTTAAGACAGGATGTTGTGGCCTAAGGGCACTCGGCACTCTACAAAAGCCCAGGGTCACATGCAAGGCCAGGATTTGGCCGGGTCTCAAAACCCTTTGCAGGTGGACATGTCCTGAGGCCCAGAAAGCCCCCTCTCTGGGAGCAGGAGAGAGCAGGGGTTAAGGACATGGGTCTACTTCTCCGCCTGCCGCCCCTGTGCATCCTGGACGGGATGCTGGACGCTTTCAGTAGGGGTGCACCTGCTCACCCACTCACACGAGGAGGTGGATAGATGACATGTTTCAGGGTGCTGTCAAGGAACTGAGCCTCATTTCCAGAGCAACGATTTAGCTGTCAGATTCATTTTCCACGCCTGACAGTATAAACCACCTCTCGCCCGTCAGCCTGCCGTTCTGTGGGGGCTTGCGTGTTGCTGTGAGGCTGAGTGGAGGACACGTACACACCTGCCACTGACGGACAGGCTTGGTGTGAGGACTCATTTCATGTAAAGGAAGACCCTTGTCTGGTGAATGACCCCAACCGACATTTAAATCCGGCCCCTCCATTTGAAAGGGAACCACCAACAGTTTTAAACCAGTGGGCCATCATTCTAATGCTGTGTTCTAACACACACTGCAATAGAAGAAAAGCACATCTTGGACCAGACCAAAACGCATTTAGCTGTTAAGATATGCCCCCACAAAACAAAGCCTGCACTCTCAGGGCGGTGCTCCTGCTCCCAGGTAGAATCGGAAAAGCCCTGGGACAACCTCCGACCCATCTGTTCCAAGAAATCTAGTGCTCGTTTACACTTCAAAGAGTTGGCCAGACTGTCACTGAAACTCACCAATCAGTCCCCACCCAGGAGGTGCAAAGTGTCAACAGGGCAACAGTGTGTGAAGTTCACCTGACAGCTAACAGGGAGGGTAAACCCGAACACGCTTCTGGAAGGTGACTTGGCAACAAGCTCCGAGAGCTTTGACCTCTGCGTTTTTATTTCAAGGGCGTAGTCTGAGGAAGAAACCGGAAGTATGGCCCTTAACAGCGGGAACTCAGAAGCCACTAAAACCCTGGGATGGTCTGTGCTGCACTGCTGGGACAGATTCTCGGTGCCTATTGCCTCTTTTACACTCCCCCATCTCCTGTCTGATGTTATACCTGAAGATGTCAAACAAGGGTTTGACACATCACAGAATGGTGTTCACCCCACGGCTGCAGTCTGTGCGTCTACTTACTGTTCAATGGGCAGAGGCTCCTTTGCGGCTTCGGCGAGCTCCTTCTGCAGCCGGGCCTGCCGCCTCCTGGGGAAGAGAGCCACCAGTTACGCCTGCGTTTGGGTCCTCAGTAAACTACCGGCTCACAAACAGGCCGACCTTGCTGGACTGCGTTCTGGGGATACTGTGTGCTTTACAAACTGAAGGTGTGTGGCAACCGTGTGTCAAGCAAGCCCAATCGGTGTCCTTTTCCCGACAGCATGTGCTCACTTCGTGTCCCGGTGTCAGAGCACGTCACTCTCACAGCTGTCTCAGGGCTGGCTGTGGCCGAGACCGGTGCATTGCAGCAACAGCCTCCCGCTGCCACACGCCAAGCACGAACAGTGAAGGTTTACTTCCGCCTGGCACTGTTCTGTTATCTGTGTTTAACTCATCAACTTCTTACTCACTTGAGGCAAGTCCCGGTATTCTCACTTTACAGGCACAGAAACCGAGGCACAGTTAACTCTAGAACTGTCAGGGCTTACGCAGCTTTAATTTATGAAGGCCAGACTGAAGAGGAGCCCCAGGGGCACAATGGTTAACAGCTCAGTAGGGCATCTGGACCCACTCGGTGGGAGAAGAGCTGGGAGTCTGCTCCCACAGAGATGGCCGTCTGGGCAGCCCTGTGGGGAGTTCCACTCCATCCACAGGCCGGCTGAGTCAGATCACCTCAATGGCACCCGACTACAGAGAAGTTGCGGCTGTGGCAGCACTGGGACGTGGCCCGCAGTGGCACCCACTTGCCCCCTCTCAGAACCACTCTATCCCTCCCTCCCTAGGCCTGAATTCAGGAGGCTCCAAAGTGCTCAGTGTGGGCCGTCCGTTCCTCCAGGGCCATCTCATCTCTAACTGTGGTTGTGTCCACCCGTGCCAAATTCCTGATCTCAGCCTCTAGCGCTGCTACTGAGCTCCTGCGAGAAGTCCACCATTGGTCCCCTTGTGTGGGTGCCCCCCAGGACCTGCACGCAACACGTCCTACATCCCTACTGCTGGGAAAGCCCAACGCCACTGTGAGCCTCTCTGGATGCGACCACTGAAGGGGGCCCCCAACAGTCCTTCCAGGGCTCCAGTATCAAGGCCTTCACTCCTCCCCCTGATTCCCAGGCCGGGCCCCCACCTCTGTTCCCTGTGCCTCTGCAGACCAGGTCCGGCCCTGACCGCCCCACCCCACTTCTCCCAACCACTGTGCAGCCTGCCTGACTGCTTCCACTTCGCCCAGTGTCCCAGAGATGCCAGCATGAGGGCTCTGGGTGCTGCAGATGTTTGCGGAACCAACAATCGCTTTTAGGAAAGCCATCACCGCACCCTCAAAACCTCCCCTAGAAGTCTTCCTGGAGCTGTGCTCAGGCAACGGCCCCGCCCTCTGTACCTGGGACCCTTGGCAGTACCACCGTGGGGCATCCCGGTCTCAGTACCACCGTGGGGCACCCCAGTCTCGTGCTTGGCTGCGTGGACCACGTATTCCCCACCAAGTGCTTCTCATTTTGTTTCCTCCAGAACAGCTGAAAGGATATCTGTGTATGTGTATTTCTACCATGACGATTAAACGATTAATCCTCAAAAACCAAGAGGGTCCTGCGGGTCTCTAAGCGGTGGACCAGAATCTTGCATAGGGCTAAGGGCATAGCCCAAAAAAAGTGCACTACACTCCTAATGTTATACCTGAAGATGAAGAAAGTTTTACAGGACAAATGACAACAGTTTAACTACAACATTTTCCTAGCTAGGGAAGAAGTGGGAGGGGAGCTGTTGCACTGTGGGAAACTGCAGTCAATGTCATGAGACAGTGTATGTGAACTGCTGTATGGAAAGTGAATTTGCTCTGTAAACTTTCACCCAAATCACTACATAAAAAAAAAAATTCTTAGCTGGAATAGGGAACCTATGAACTGTGTTTGAAAGAGACCAATATCTTGGTAGGGGGTGGGGACAGCCATGGGGATAACCCTCCACAGGAAAGCCACTCGTGGCTGACTGCTCAAACCCCTTCCATTATAGCCTTGGGTCCACACTCTCCAAGGTGGGGATAAAAGGCCCAGGGTCACAGGGACAAGAGCCTGGCCCTGGCATCGGAACAGCTGAGGACGAGGCCCCGCTCTGGTCCTTCCACCAGTCACTGAGTGCCCTTCCATCATGGCCGCTGTGCTTGACCATGGGGACACACCATCCCTCAGCCGGGAATGGAGCCTGGACACGAAGTGCTATGTGAAAAGAGCAGCCCACCTTCTGACACAAAGAGGAGGAACGGCTAATCTGAGGAGCTGGCAGGAAGGGGGAATGGGGAGGGAAGACTTCCAGGGGGAGGAACGATGAGTGAAGTAATGAAACAATCCCCAGGCCCCCACCTGCAATCAAATGAAAAACCCCCAAGCACGTCTTCCTGGGACAACACGTGAATAATGAAACGGAACAAGAGCAGATACGCGAAGTGCCTGAGCTCGCCACCCTCATGCTGCCAAAAAGCTCATGGTGTGAGCCAAGCTGTGTCACCTGCAGTAAATGCAGGATGGAGGACAGAAAGGCGCAGCCCAGGCTGTCTTACTAGAGCTGCATGCTCTCTGTAGGAAACAGAGAAAATCCAGACAAGGACAGAAAGAACAACAAAACCACCGTCTCACCACCTGAAATAAACAGCATTCCCAGCCCACCTCGCCCCTTCCGGCTCTTGCCTTTAAATTTACACAAACTGGAAATTATACACAAAACACTCGTCTCTCTTCCTAGTTTCAAGGAAACAGATTTTATGCATTTTCTCACATCACTAAATGCTCTTAAAATATACTTAATTTTAAATGGCTTTATAATCCCCTGGTGGAACACATCACTATGTAACCATTCCCATGGGGATAGTTTCTCTTTTTACTATGAATAATGGAGCTTTGGTAGCATAGTGGCTAAGACACTTGCCTGCTAACCAGACGGCTGACGGTTCAAACCGACCAGCCAATCCTCAGAAGGAAGGTTGGGCAATCCTACTTCCGTAGTGATACTGCCTCGGAAACCCAAGGAGGGGTCGCTATGAGTCTGGTTTGACTCGACGGCACATAACAACAACAACAACGTTCACATGCAAAGAGATCCCGTGTGAACATGTCTTATTACTTCCTCAAGATCAATTTCCAACAGTGGAGGAACCTTAAGGCTGGTAGACACCCTGGTGCCTTCAAGGGGTGTACAAACGGGCCTTCTTCTCACCTCCCTCCCCACGCCTGCCTCTGCTTCATGGACTCTCCCTGCTCCGTGTCTGTGCATCTGAGTGCACAGCATTTCCTTTCTGACTACATCGAGGATTCTTGTTTTCAAACAGCCTTTCATTTGCTGTTCAGAGCTGTCTGATGCAGAAAAATCTAAAGAGCCTACGATCAACTCTGTGTCCACCACCTTTATGTTTAGAAAGCCCTCTCCACTCCTGTGCAGGAGTCAGTCTGTAACGGGCACAGAGAGAAGCCACTAAGCCCATTCCTCAGCAGTGTAGCTCTGCATCATTCCTCCTTAAGAGCCTGTTTTCATTCATTTTCATGAACTAGAATCATGTTAAGTTCTAAACTACCAACAGGGATTTCAAGAAGTGCGTTCTAATCATGGTGAACCCTGATGGATAGTTTCCGGCTCATTCTCTCAGGTGCTCTAGGTGGACAACCACCAGGACTCCCCCTTCTTCCCAACACTGGGCTCTGGTCTTCCTGTCACAGACTAGTGACTGGCCAGAACGTGCACTCACTGTCCCATAGGTATGGTGACAGAGTGGACCTCCCTTCTTGTGGCCCCAGCATCACTGGTTGTTTGTGGGACCCTAACCCCAGATCTACTAGGCCCTCTGGGCAGTGTGACCACACACACATTTCTGACCACCAAAGTCTGATCCCCAGGGTGTGGGTGGGATGCTTCCCTGCTGAGAACCTACCGGCTGCCGGTCTGAACGGGCACTCGTACCAACTGCAATTTAAGAGCGTCACACAGGAGCTCCACCACGACCGGGCTGCCCTAGCAGGATCAGAACCACTGGCTTGGATTAGCACAGTTGCACAAAATCACTGGGGCGGGAAGGGAAGCATCCAATCTTTCTAGATTCTGGTTTAACTTGCATAGTTCAGAAATTCGCTTTCCTGCTCAAAATACTCCAAGAATCCACTGGCAAAGGATGTGGGCCAAAAAGCCTTTCGGGGAGAGGGCCGTGTGCCCGGCTGCTGTTTAAGTGCAAAACTCTTTTCTGTCTGCTCTGGGTGTCTCTAACCTGGTGGTCTCCCGACTCTGCCCGGTGGCTGCAGCTGCCAGGCTTCTCTCCCCCCTTCACTAAGAATGGAGACCACCAGCGGCAGGTCGCCAGCCCACCTGGAATCCTTTTCGTTCTCTGCATTTAAGCGGTTGGCCTCCTGGGCCTTCTCAGCCATCCACCGCGTGACCAGCTCCTGGTTTTCCTCGGTGGTTTTCCTCAGTTTCTCCTCCAAGGCAGTGAAGGTGATCTGCAGGGCGTCGTACTCGTCCTTCAGGGTCTGGTTCACTCTCTCGAGGTCCTGGAGCTTACTGCGCAGCTCTTGGCACTCCGTCTCCAGGTCGGAGATAGTCTGCAAACACTCTGCAATTCTGAAAGCAGGACACACAGAGGGGTAGGAGGTGCAAGAGCCCTACACTTGAGCCGGGGACCTGGCTGCATGCTGCCACCAGGGGAGCCTGGCCAACGAGCGCAAACCAGCCACCACCCCAGCACCTCTCCCTAATGGCACCCCCCATAGCCAGCCCCGACCCTGGTGTTTCCCAAGAAAATTTCATCAGGAAAGGAAACACCTCAGGTGGACTCTTCCTAAGAAAGACCTGGCGACCCAGCACCAGAACTCGGCCAAGACCCTCTGGAGCAGTCTCCAGGTCACAGTGAGGCAGAGCTGACGTGACAGCAACGGGTGCTGGTGAAGGAGCAACCAGTCAGACCCTTTCCGAAAGGCATGAGTTTGGGAAGAAGGGGCTAGGAACACTATGTATTTCACCCGACTGAGCAGAATGCCTGAGCAGGCCCTCTGCCTGCCGAAGCCTCTAGGGCCCTCTCTGCACGTCGAAGAAAAAGCCCCAGCTGAACCCCAAGCCCCCCTCCAGCCCTATGGTCTCAGCTTGAGTCCTGCCCCCTTGTCTGCCGGGTTCTCCCCCAGCAGAGACCCCCACTCCTAAGGCCTCAGAGAGCTCAGCCCTGCCGTCCACCACGGGCTCCCTATGCCTCAGGGACAGATGTTGAGGGGGCAAGCCTAGTTCCCAGGCCTGAGCCAGAGCCCGGGAGGCCTGAGGCCCGGGCCCGGCCTGTCCAGCCCCCCCAGCAGGGCCGACTGGGTGCTGTGTGGGACTTATCAGCAGGGCAGGCGGCCGCGAGCCTCCCCACCACTCACTTGGCCTCATTCGCCTGCACCTCCCGGTCCTTCTGCTGCATCTGGTTATTCAGGTCAATCACCAGCTGCGCCAGCTGCAGACAGAGAGCACTTTTACAAACGAGAGACTGCCAGACCCCACCGGAAAACACACGTGCGGGTGCCCATACTTCACCAGTGAAGGACTCGGCTGCTAGCTAATGGGTCAGCACTGCAAACCCCTTAGCCAGTCCACAGGAGAAAGCCACAGCAGTCTAGTGCCATAAGATTGCCTTGGAAACCCATGGGACAATTCTACTCTGGCCTCTAGGGGCGCTGTGATTCATACCCAATGACACCAATGGGTGGAATTACATCATTAAAAATCAAAGGAGGGCCTCTACTCGACCCCCAGGTTCATGCTGAGATGTCTTTCCAGCCCTGACCTCAGCCGTCTGGAGGCCGATTTCGGCCAATCACTGATGGTAAAGCCGTAGTTTTTCAACACCAATTTGCCACAAAACCACCACCCCTGGCCAACACGGCCTCATGGTAACAAATATTTTCTGAAATTTCAGGGTTCCTACTCAACACCTGCGCGAGGCCCTCCTTCACACGACTCCCCATCCCTGGCCTGAGGGGTGATGAAGCATTCCGGCCAGCCAGCAGGCGCTTCTGTGCCCTTTCCCATGTGGGCGTGACTCGGGGGGACGATGTGGTGGGGGAGCTCCCTGGCTCAGCCTCTTGCAGACGGGCCTCATCTGTCCCGGGGTCCCCACTGTGTGACTCCTAGAGTCACAGCCTGTGATGGGAACATGCTAGGACTGCTGCAGCTTCTATGACGGGCCCCACGCCCTTCTCTTAGCACACGAGGTGACAGCAACTCAAGCTTCCCAAGGTGTCCCCAGACTCTCCCACGGCAGCGAGGGGACTGGCCCTTCTTACCTCCCCACGCTTCTTGTGTAACTCCGTCAGCTCCTCCTGGTGCTTAATCCTTAGCTGGGCCATTTCCTGCAGCTGACCATCATTCCAGGCGCCATCATGCCCGGGACTGAGTCCCCAAACCAGGCAGAAGAGGAGACCGGGGGAAAGGAAAGAGAGAAAAAACAACCAAAAAATCAGACCCCAACCTCTTCAGTTAGGAGTGGAACGTGGGTCAGCACTTGAAACGTGGCTATGGCTACACGAGAAGTCCCGTCTCTCTGGGCCCTGACAGACCCGAAGCAGGAACCAGGAAGCATGAGACCCAGTGGAGTCAGAGGGATGGGGTCGGGAAGGAAGTTCAGGGAGAGCCAGAGGAGGCAGCCAAGCGCACCCTCTGGATGGTGTCCCTGAGAGCCAGCTCAGCGCCGGGCACTGTGCTCAGTGCTAGGGACGTGGTGCAAACACAGCTCTGCTCTCACGCAGCTCAGAGAGGACGGATCAGCACCAGGACCATGACCAAGACAACACGATGCCAGGTGGTCCTACGTGCCATAAGGAAGACAGAAGCAGGGAAGGAAGTGACAAGGAAGGGTGACCATGACCAGAAAGAAGTAAGAAACCAGGCACCCGGACTCCTGGGAGTGGAGCTTCTAAGAAAGGGAAAGGGGGACAAAGGTCTGCAGAGGCAGCACGGCTGTGTGTGCAGGGAACGTGTGACTGGAGCCCTAGTGTGCGGTGGACAGAGGATGGAGACATGCAGCACCGGGAAGGTCCCGCTCAGGACACTGGCTTTGACTGGGTGTGAAAGGGAAGCTTCCGGAGGGTTCTGAGCAGAGGGACAATTTACATGTTACAAGGAGCCCTACGGCTGCCAGATGGAGACAGACTGTAGTAGGCAAAGGCAGAGATGGGGACACGGGTGAGTGGGTCACTGTGCTGCAAACAGAGCTGATGTGGCCTAGGCCGAGCCGGGCAGCGGAGGTGGGAGATGGGTCAGACACCAGCTACATTCAGAAGAGAGAAGTGACAGGACTTGCTTTTGAACTGGCTACGCAGCATGGAAGACAGGCAGGAGCGGAGGACGGCTCGAAGGCTTTCGGCTCACTTGACCGACAAAAGGCAGGTACCATCTGCTGGCTGGGGAGGTTCGAGGGTTCGGTGTCAGACAGCCAGGTGGGCATGTCTGGTAGAACCAGGCTCTGAGTGTCACAGCTCCAAGGCAAAGTCCACATTCAAGGCTCACATGCAGATGCTGTCAGCAGAGAGGTGACTGAAGCCACAGGAGTGAGGTGAGATCGCCTCCAACAGCCCTGCTCTCTGGAAGCTTGGCCGGCGTCTACACAGCGTCTCTCACAAAGCAGCAGGCAAAGGGGAGAAATGGGAAGCTCAGCAGAGGGTCTCACTAGAGCTACAGAGAACGATCAGACTGTAGGGCAGCGGAGGCCAGCCCCCAGGGAATCCAGCCCCTGCAGGGAGGGGTCAAGGCCCACTCCAGCTGGCCAGGAACAAGCCAGACGGGCAGTGAGGGACAGCAAGACCCTCCTTCCTGGCCTGCCCTCCAGTCCTGCAGGCCACCTTCTCCCTGCTCTAAACACACTGACCATCATCCCTTAAGGCCACCGGGGGCTCCCCCACCTCAACCCGGGACGTAGAAGCAACAGAAGGAAGTAAAGCAGTTCCACACCAGCACCCCAAGTCAGGCAGGGGGATTGGAAGATAGCACACCTCCCCAGCTCAGCACAACGGATGAACACAATCAACATCACCACACGCTACCGCAAAGAATGCTGAAACGACCAGTGTTTTGTGACCTCCGAAAACAGTCGCTCGATTTAAGGCAAAGCAGCACGAACTATGCAAAGAGTAAGAGGAGTTTACCTCTTCCAGGACTGGGTCCTCCAGGAGAAGAGGACACCAAAGAGAAGCCAGTGCACAGCAAACACTAGAATGGCAGCCGGGCTCACCACGCAAAAGCAGGAGGGACGTCCCTGGGTGCCAACGTGCTGCCTGGGAGGGTCAGAGGCGGCAGAGGAGCTGGGTCTCCCCGCAGCGTGGGCTTTAGGTAAGAAGAGTGTCTGAAGCCTCCAACACAGCCAGGACTGGGAACTGATAGCAGAGGGCGGTCAGCCTGGCTCACCACCGATGATGCCCTAGTTCACTCATTAACTAAAGCCAAACTCCTACCACCGAAGATGCAACTACCGGTCTCTCTCTGTCCGAAGCAAAGTGAAGAAAATCAAAGATGCATGGAAACAATTAAATCCAAGGGACTAGTGGACCACGGGAACCTCAGCCTCCACAACCATGAGACCCAAAGAACCAGAGGGTGCCTGCCTACCACTGCCAACCACTCCGAAAGGGATCCCACATAGGAGGTCTTGGATAGAGTACGAGAAAAATGTGGAATTAAACTCAAAGTCATAAAAAACACCAGGCTTATTGGTCTGATAGAGACTATGGTAGAAATAAAATGTCTGACTTTTCAATGGACTCAATTTTAGATGGACAGGAGGCAGAGTCACTACCTACAGCCGACGGTCACCATGCACTGCAACTAACACTTCAAATACTAGAGGCCCCTGGGAGCCAGCCGAGCCGTCTGTCCTGAACCACTGGACTGTCACTCCGCAGGAAGCAAGCCTGGTTAGGTCGCACCAGCTGTTCTCTATGATCCTGCCCACTCCGTCACCATGCGTGAATCCATCCTGCCAGAGGAGAAAGCACGGGTGGCAGGCAATCACATAGCAGATGACACTCCATCTGCTTAGCAAAATAAACCAAGTAAAGCTTAGCACTCCTGTTTTGTCTCTTGGAACCCCTCTAAACTGCTTAGATTAAGATGGTTTTCTAACTTCTCTATGATTCTCAACAAGAAACGTTTTTCACATCCAGTCACTACCATGCATACACATGTATTTAATGAAACAAAACTGACCCTCCCTATCAGAACGCATGGATGTTTTTCCAGCCTGTTTCTTAAAAATACAAAAAGCTTAACTCAAATTGCAATTGTGACATCATAAGCTATCACTACGCTGAAAACAGTGATATTGAAAAGGTGGGACAGACCCATGCTATACAGAGCACGACCTGTTTATACGCCACCTGAGCCTGTATTAACGAGATCTGGTCAAACTGTACACAAACAGTGCCTCGTCTCGGATGTTTGACAAAGTGAACCCTGGGGGGCTAGAGGAGGAACGGCCTGTGAGTTAGCACCCAAGCTGCCTTCAGGAAGCCCTCACACTGGAGGCACTGTGCTAACGATGCCTGTGACCAGCAAAGCCATCCAGGCATGCTGTTCTGTTGGTAGGCGCGTCAAGCTAGCTCTGACTCAGAGACCCCATGCACAACAAAATGAAACACTGCCTGATACAGGTGCGCAGCTCTGAGCAAATCCTTTTAAGTACCAAACTTTAGCAGTTCTGTCAAAAACCCAAGCACAGAAACACCACCGAGTTCACTTCTCAACCAGAGAAGGGGCAACCAGACACTTCCAGACAAGGCCGAGAGAGACATGTCTGCGCGGCAAGTTTCCAAATACCTTATCTCATGCCTGTTTGGCAGGTCATGCTTCTCAGCTTGTAGTTTATGGGCCAGCACTGAATGAAGATCCGACTTTTCCAACAACTTGTTATCTATTGAAAACACAAACGGGGAAATCAGTTATTTATTATCAATTATGTTTACTTCATCATTACTTTACACCTAACAAAGCTTTGGCCTACAACAGCCAAGACGCAAGGGTTAGGTTTCACTTTTACTAGGTGTCAAAGTACCTGGTCCTGCCCTTTGTTATCTATGGTAGCAATGGTCCAAAATCCACCTTAGGGGACAGCCCCACCAGGGCGACCATGGCCACAGATCTGCAAGAACATCCTCACTACTAAGGCAGTCACATCACTTCCTACTCTACAAAGAACCAGTTTTCCACTCAGGTGTTTAAAACACACACGCATGCATACACCCCCCCCCCAACACAATGGGAAAATGAAACGTTAGGCACCTCTAGAAAACACAGAAGCACTTCACCATAATTTAATAAATTTAAGTATTTTAAAAAAATTTTTATAAATGAAACCATCTCCAAACTCAAGGAGCTCAAAGACAATGAGCGCCAACTGCCACCAGAAACAGAGGGGTGGCTCTGCCCACCTTCTCCTGCGGCTTCATGTCAGTCACATCTGAGTTAGGTCTTCGAGGACAATGATAGTCCAGACAGAAAGAAGGGCCCAAGGTTTGCCTGATAACCAAAAAACCTCCCCACAAACCTACTGCCATCAAGTCTACTCGGACTCACGGTGACCCTTTAGGAGAGAGTAGAACTGCCCCACAGCGTTTCGAAGGCTGTAAATCTCTACAGAAGCAGACCACCTCACCTTTCTCCAATGGAGCCACTGGTGGGTTTGAACCACTGACCTTTTGGTCTAACCACTGGTTTAACAGTGGTTTAACCACTGAGCCACCAGTACGCCTTAGGGTTGTAAGGTAATAAGAAATGTGGCACTAACACATGACAGGAAGGGCAGAATGGCAGAGTTAGACTTTTTCTTGTTGCCGACGGAGAAATAACAGATTTTAAGAGCAAGCAGTTACATGAACAGGTTTGTACCGGTCAGAAGTCAAAGACCACTCTGCCCTCCCTCACTCAGGCGGTGGAGGATGCCAAAGCGTCAGCCACAGACCACAGGCCAGGAGAGCCTGGGGAGAGAATACTTCTCCTTTCTGAACATACATCTGTCAGGACACTCGTGCAGCGCACTTTTCAAAAGAAAAGTCAGGGCTGGAAGGGACATGGAGTTGGACATGGCAGATACAGAATGGGAGCAGATGGGGGCAGGGCCACAGCGAACAAGAAGTTGACGTGGGAACCCTGTAGAACGGCTACATTTGAATGGCTGCCACAAGCCCTGAAGGCAGGGGCTCAGACGTGCTCGGGAACAGAGCTGTGACAGGTTTGACTCGAGTGACCACTCCTGTCAGACTGCCCGTCGTGAATCCTGCTTCTCCTTGAGACCTGAGAAGGGAACTCCCAGCAGAAACAGAAGTGCCTTCTCCATCAACGTGGGTTGAATGAATGGACTCAGCTGAACAGGGAAGTGGTTCCCTTGATCATGACCTTGATCATGACCAAGAGAAAGGTTTAAAATTCACCAGTGTCCATGGGCTATCACAGTTCCACAAAACACTGCACCGAAGCCCAGTGTCTCATAATCACTTTAGTTCTTCTGAAGGACACAAGACATTCAAGCAGGATGCTTCCCAGAGGTTCCTCTCACTGAAGAGGAAGGTGGAGCTGGGGGAAGCCCCACACAGCCTCTCTTCATCTTTCTCTTCGGGCTCAGAGGCAGGGATGGAACAGGGAGACTGAGTCAAAGGGTCAACACTTAGGACTGGCAGGAATGGCGGTGTTCCAGAGCCAAGCAAGAAGTGACCTCCCCAAAGACAAGACCCAACCTACACAGACGTACTAATAGGCAAAAGTGGTCTTGCTCTCCGGCCGCCTACATGCCTTTCATCCCCGTCTCCTCTCCTCGCCCCTCCTGAGAGCTGCGCCGTTTTGTCCCATAGAGCTGTTGATCAACTGTCGACTTTCTCCTTCCTCCTTCGGCTCCCACAAGAGCGCCACTCTCAAAGTGCACAGAAGGGTTTGATGTGTGAGATCAAAAGCACTTTATTTCCAGACATTGTACAGAAGGCTTCGCAGCACTTATTTGCACAGCACTGTTTTACGACGGGGCAGGGCGAGTTCCACTGCCTTGTCACAGACACAGCCAACCAGGCTCAGAAAGGCCAAGGCGAAGGTCAGCAAGGGGCGGGGCCAGGCAACATGACTGCCAAGGCAGATTATCTCTGAAGAATAAGCAGCAGTGGATTCCTTCAGGATGTACTTCATGAAGTCAATGGGCCAGGGCAGACTGAGATCCAGAGGGGCTTCTGACCCCGCTCTGGTCTGGCAGGCCTGGACGGGTACAAGGAAGGAGGAGCAGGGTGGTGGCGCAGTGCTCCCTCTTCGTCCTTTGTTAAAAGCATGAGCTCAGTGAAAGCAGGGGCCGTTTCTTGGGGATTCAGTGAGAAAAGCAAACGCAAAAGGTTAAGAGTCCTCAAGCCTGACTTCAAATCCCACCCTGAGGAAGTTACTAATCCTCTCAGCCTTGGTTTCCTCACGTGTAAGAGGGCAACAACAGCACGTGCTCCATACAACTCTGGGGGAAATAAGACGAAACAAACACACGCCAGATATTCAGCCTGGTTGCACATCAGATCACTTTAGGAAGCATCACAAGGACTGATGGGTGTGTCCCACCCCCAACTGCAAAAAACCCAAACCCACTGCCAGAGTCGGGTCCCAACCATCCCTGTAATCTGTTGGTCTGGGGTGTGATCTGGGCTGTGTAGGCAGTTCTAGAGGGTCAGTGAGAAAGGGGAAGCCCCTCAGCGACAAGGATCGACACAGCGGCTGCAACGACGGGCTCAAGTATGGCAGTGATTGTGGGGATGGCGCAGCACCGGGCAGGGCTCCGCTCTGCTGTCCACGGGGTTGCTGTGAGTTGAACCCACTGGAGGGCACCTGGCACACCACTTCCACCACAGTGCGCAGGGAGGCCCTGAGTTAGCCATTTCTTCCCCCAAATGTGTCATGAGTTATGGTACAACTGGGCTGAGGCAGGGAAACACTCACTGCCATGCCTGTAAGAGTACAAAAAACCAAACCAAACTCACTGCCACCAAGGCCATCGACTCACAGCCACCCCTCCTTGGGTTCTCCAGGTGGTAACACTGTGGAAGTAGACTGCCCAACTTTCCGTCCGAGGAGTGGCTGGTGGGTTTGAACAGCCAGCCTTCAGGTTAGCAGTCAGATGCCTTAGGCACTAGCCACCAGAGTTCCCCTGCAGAGTACAAGCTGCCCATAGAAAGAGAATGGGCGGAAACCCCACCTGTCTCACGGAAGCCTGTCAGTAACAGTGAAAAAATGACATCCCAGCCAGAAAATCAGGGAAGACTCAAGCTGTGTTAGAGCCAGAGAACCCCATGGTGGGGTGTCCGAGGCAAGAGGCTGCAGGGTCACAGGTCAAAGGTCCCTTATGCTGAAAACCCGCTGCCGCGGCGTCACTGCGACTCACAGCAACCCTACGGGGCAGAGTCGAACCGCTCCACAGGGTTTCCAAGGCTGTGATTTTTACGGAAGCTGACTGCCAGGTGAGTTCGAGCCGCCGACCTTTTCCTACGCAGCCAAGCCCTTAACCACTAGCCACCAGAGGTGGGGGGAGTTACAGAGAAGACGGTATTAACTCGGCGACTTAAAGCTTAGAGTCGGTGCCCACTTCGTTTCCCCCACCACCCAAACGGGACGGCCATCTATTTAGTGCACGAGCACCGGGGGAGCGGCTGAGACCTACAGACACAAACGCGAGCGGCGCCTGCCCCTAAAGAGCCATTTAGCAGGGGAGACCCTCCACCACCGCCCCCACGGATAAAGCGGAAGATGGAGGGAAAGGCACGGGGACCCCAGGCGGCCTCACGAGGCGCGGGGAGCTCGGGGCTCAGCCGCCCACCCCGCGCCCGGGCCCGCAGGCGCCGCTCACACTGCAGGATGATCTCCTCAAACGCCTGCCTCTGCAGCCGGTCCCGGCGCCGCAGCTCCTCCGAGATGTGGCGCTTCCAGCGGGGAAAGTCGGCGGCGCGGAGGCCCGACGACATGTCGCACGCTTCCCGGGCGCCTCAGCGCCGCCGATCCAAGCCGGGGCTAGCGGCCGCAGCCCACTGCATGGGGCAAGCAGCGCACGCGGGAAGGCCGGCAGCCTCTGAGCTCAGCTCCACGCACAGGCCGCCCCTGACGCCATCCGGGACCGTCTTCCGGCTTCTATCGGAAATGCCTTTGGCGAGGGAGCGGAAGACCCGCCTCTTCAACGAAGTGTTACGCAATATGGACGCGAGCGGCACGACTCAAGTCGCTCCCTTAGTGACGCCTGCAGGAGGCCGCAAGCGTCCAAGGGGAGAGGCGGTAACTGGCAGGTGTCCCGGGCTGTTTTCCTCCCGTCTGCTTAGACTTTCTTTGCTGCTTTATTCTATTTTGTATTTCCTTTTTTATTTAAAAAAAAAAAAAAAAAAAACTTGCCTCCCTTTTCTTCATCTCCTCAGTTTACAAACATAGGTGGCGCCCAGCTTCCGCGTAGCATCTGTGTTACCATAGACAAGGGACAACCTCCCTAAACTTCCGTTTGCTAATCTTAAATTGGGAACTGTCATGGTAACTACTTGATAGAGTTGTCTTGTGGATTAGAAGGACTAACCCATGTGATGTGATTAGCACTGTGCTTGGCACGTGGTAGGTTCTTGTTCTTTTTCAAGTGCAGTTGAATCCGTTCTGACTCAGCAGAACCAAACACTGTTAGCATCCGGTGTCATCCTCAGAATGGCTGCTATATGTGAACCCATTATTGTAGCCACTGTGTCAATGCATCTCATTGAGAGTCTTCCTTTCTTTTTCACTGATTTTCTGCCAAGCATGATGTCCCGCAGGGACTGGTTCCTCCTGACAACATGTCCAAAGTATGTGGGAGAAGTCCCACCATTCTTGCTTCTAAGGTACATCCTGGCTGTACATCTTCCAAGACATTATAAACTTTACCTAAGTACTCAGTATTCTTCCAAGGCCTATGCTCTCCCTTCCCTTATCTAGGAAACAGGTTCGTTTTCCTGGGAGTGGAATGCAAACAGGAGCTAAGGAAAGATGTGGAGTCTATCAGGAGTCAGCCTTTGGCTATGTTAATCGTTACCAGTACCAGTTGCTGCCCAGTGGACTGTGGCTCATGGCGACCCTATGTGTGCCAGAATAGAACTATGCTCCTTAGGGTTTCCAATGGTTGCTTTTTTGGAAGCCAATCACCAGGTTTACTCCCAAAGTGCTTTTGGGCAGACTTGAACCTTCAATCTTTCTGTTAGCAGCCAAGTGGCTTACATATATACCCCCAGGGACTCCATGTTAATCATTAAAAACACAGAAATCACCTATGATCTAACACTAAATGAATCTTTAGAAGGTGGAGTACTAACAGAACTTTGGAAAGGGACAAGGACAGTTGGCCAGTATATGTTGGAAGAGGGAGAGAGAGGCTCCTGAGAAGATGGCATTGGCTACCAAGCTCAGTGGAAAGGAAAAGCTGGAACAGAATCATCTCAATTCCATCTGCTTTCAATAGGTGTCCACGCAGCGCCATCAAGTCGGATCTGATTCATAGCGACCCCTCCTTGGGTTTCCAAGGCAGTATCACTACGGGAGTTGATTGCCCCATCTTCCTTCCGAGGAGTGTCTGGCGGGTGTATTAGAACTTAATTCTGAAGCACTTGGATTGTGGAAGGCTACAGTATACTGTGGGAGCCCTAACTCCATTTTAAGTTCAGATGCCGTTTGAGTTCTTTCTGACCTTTAAACCAATATTGTGGCTGTTTGCCCTAAGGAAGAGTGTGGTCAAAAGTAGATTATGCTCACACATAAAGAACTAGGGAACTTGCCTGAATGTGTCCTTTTCTAATTTAAATTAAGGTTAGGGCCCTGGTATCATCTTGTAACCAACTTTTGGCTGTGACTAAGGCTGAATGATCATGAGTTGTATCTGGACCACCACCTAGAACCAATGCTGTAACTCTTTTTAATCTTCAATTTTGTATGTATCCCAATCATGGTCCTTTGTCCACTTCTGTGGTCCCACCTGTGACAGCCATGAACCAATCTGCCACCAATCATGGTTTTGTGATGCTTCCCTTTGTTATCAGTCATCTGTAATTAACCCCATGGCCATGACTCAGCAGACTCCACTCAGCTTCTGTACTTTGTACATGCTGATGGTTTCCCTCATCCTGGAGATTGTCTTTGTCCTGTCGAAGGCTTAATAAAAGGATCACTATTGAACCTGTTTGAATCTGTGATCTTTTTTCCCCAAGCACACAAGCTAGTGGATTTACTTCAAGAAAATGAACTGGACAAAGTAGGAGGCCAGACGAGAGAAAAGGAATTTCCCAAACTGCCTTCCCTTCCAATATGTCTCAAGTTCAGAAGAAGATCCTTCAGAGACAGGTAAGGAAGTCCTTCCTCTCCCATGGCACTCAGAAGGAGTACAGTCAGATCTCTAGAGATGTAGTTAAAGTTACTCCATTGACAGGCAGTAGAGTGACCTGAAGTTGTGGGAGGAACCATGGGCACTAGAGATAGAAGTGACTTCCTCCCACAGTGAAGACCATGAAGAAATAGGCTCTGGCAGTCAGCAGAATGCCGCCACATGCAACAGTGGCACCAATCCCCGAAGACTCTTGCATCATATACCATCAAGTCTTGACAGTTGAGTGTGCAGTTTCCAGACAAGATTATGGCAAAATATATTAACAAATTTTCAGAACCAGTAATTCCACTTGTAGGAATTCATGCCAAGAAATACTTGGACAAGTGTCCAAATGCAAAATAGTTTGTCACAGAATTGTTAATAATAGTAGAAAGTGGGAAACAATTTAAATTTCCAATAATAAGAGATTGGTTAGAACACTGTATATTTATTGATGAAAAGATGTTCATAATAAAAGCAGTATATAGTATAAATCCACTTTATGTAAAATAAGTATGTCTCTGGCTTCCCGCAGACACTCAACAAATATGTGTTGAATGAAAAGTATAATTTCTAAATCAAATATACTAAGCTCTACCTATGACAATGAATAAGGAAGACTGAAGAAGAGTTAATGCCTTTCAATTGTGGTATTAGTGAAGAATACTGAAAATATTACGGACTGCCAGAAGAATGAACAAATCTTTCCTGGAAGAAGTACAGCTGGAATGTTCCTTGGAATCAAGAATGGCCAGACTTTGTCTCACCTACTTTGATCGTGTTGTCAGAAGGGACCATTCCCTGGAGAAGGATATAATTCTCAGGAAAGCAGAGGGTCAGCAAAAAAGGGGAAGACCCTAAACAAGATGGATTGACTAGTGGCTGTGACCATGGGGTCAAGTATAGCAAGGATTGCAAGGAAGGCGCAGGACTGGGCAAGGTTTCGTTGTGTTGTGCATGGGGTTGCTATGAGTTGGAGCTGATTCAGAAGGAAGGTTGGACAATCTACTTCTGTAGTGATACCGCCTCAGAAATCCAAGGAGGGGTCACTATGAGTCATAATCAACTCAATGGCAGTGAGTTTGAGGTTTTTCTTTTTTTGGAACAACCACAAGTTCTGCCTGGCTTGTCCCTAACACACCATCTTTATCTAGCACATGCTCCAGAAACAGTAGGTCCCTCTATTTCCCTTCCACCAGTCACCTCCCATGGCAAAAATAAACAAACAAAAAAACCTCACTGGCGTCAAATCTATTGGACTCATAGCAACCCCTCCTTGGGTTTCCAAGGTGGTATCTCTTTGGAAGTAGATTGCCTAATCTTCCTTCTGAATAGTGGCTAGTGGGTTTGAACTGCTGGCCTACTAGTTAGCAGTCAAATGCCTTGGGCACTATGCCACCAGAGCTCCCATGGCAGGGCCTTTGGATGTGCTATGCTTCTGTGGGGTACACCCTTCCCTCTGACTTCTCCAGGTCAATGCTCAGCTCAGTAGTCACTTCCTCAGGGATGCCCACTTTGCCCTTCACAGTGCGGTCCCATCCCCCTATTTCACATGTACTTCTCCTTTATAGCTCTCACCACAGTTGCACCTGGACATGCATTTGTGTCATTACCTAAGGTCTATTCCCCCAGCCCTACCTAGACTATAAGCTCCATCAGGCAAGGTCTGTGTCTGTGTCTGTTTTTTTTTTTTTTTTTTTCTGGTTTATTTCCTCAGTAAGGGCGTGAAGGCTATCACATCCTCGGTGCTCAGCAAACGTTGTTTAAATGAGTGAAAATACTAATCACTTTATCTCTGGGCAGTGGCATTACTGGTGTGAGTTTGTTTGTTCCTTATATATCTCATATTGTCTTATGTGTATTGTTAGACTTTTATACTTTATACGTGTCTCTGGGTGGCACAAACAGTGAAGTGCTCCACTACTGGCCGAAAGGCTGGCAGTTTAAACACACCCAGAGCAGCCTGGAGAGATAGCCCTGGCAACCTGCTTCCAAAGGATCAGAGCCTTGAAAACCCTATGGGGCAGTTTTACTCACACACATGGGGTCGCCATGACTTGGGATCAACTCAACGACAATTAGCAACAACAACAACACACATGTGTTTTCTTTTTTTTTAACACCTTGTTGAATGTTTTATTGTTTTTATTCTTTATTTTTGCAGTGTTTCTTCCCCTTCTCTCCCACCCCTGGTAACAAAAAAAGAAAGTTTCCTTCCATATATAAACCTTTCCTTTCCTTTTTACAATAATGGACTAATACAATATTTGTCCTTCCGTAATTGACTTATTTCACTCAGTATAATGTCCTCCAAGTTCATGTGGTGTTTTGCAGATTCTACATTATTCTTTAGTGTTGCATAGTATTCCATGTGTTTCTTGTGCAAGACTGAGAAATTGCAGTGCAGTGAATTACTTACTATGGTCCTCCTACTCATTGTACTCCATTTTGTGATGTACTGTAAATCCTAGCCTCTATGCTTGTTTTTGGTGGCATAGTGCCTAAGGCATTTGAGTGCTAACCACAATGCTGGCACTTCAAACCCACCAGCCACTGCTTGGAAGGAAGACTGGGCAGTCTACTTCCGTAATGATATCACTTTGGAAACCCAAGGAGGGGCTGCTATGAGTCAGATTTAACTCCATGGTAGTGAGTTTGGTTTTGAGTTTGGTTTTAAGGCACTATGGTGTTGCAGTGCCTAGGCATTTGACTGCTAACTAGAAGGTTGGTGGTTCAAACCCACAGAAGGAAGATGGGCAATCTACTTCCATAAAGATTTACTGCCTTGGAAACCCAATCGGGGTCACTGTGAGTCAGATGGCAG
>NW_006921593.1:26093034-26111038 GCF_000298275.1 Orycteropus afer afer
TGCCTAAGGCACTTGACTGCTAACCAGAAGGCTGGCAGTTCAAACCCACCAGCCACTCCTTGGAAGGAAGATGGGGCAATCTACTTCTGTAGTGAACTGCCTCGGAAACCCAAGGAGGGGTCGCTATGAGTTGCGTCTGACTTGATGGCACATAACAACAACAACAAGAAGACAGGTGGGAGGGTACTGAGGGGAGGAGGAGTTGATGTTAGAGATGATGGTGTGCACAGCAGTTTGGAAAAGTTGGACCTTTGGGACCTCTTTAACTTCTGCCTCATAGGGACCAGCCTTATGCTGATCCTTCTAAAATAAATTATTTGAGCATAACTCAACATGCATTTATTGATAAAGCCATCGATTCAGCAGAATGCTGGGCTCTCTGGAGGCTAACTTCTTGTTGTTAGGTCCCAGTGAGTCAGTTCCAACTCAAAGCGCCACTGAGTACAGCAGAATGGAACACTACTACCCAGTCCTGCACCATCCTCACAATCATCGCCATGCTTGATCCCATTGTTGCAGCCAGTGTGTCAACCCGTCTCATTGAGGGCCTTCCCTTTTCTCACTGACCCTCTACTTACCAAGCATGGCACCTTTCTCCAGGGACACATCTAAAGATTTATCCCTTCTGACAACATGTCCAAGTGCAAATGCTTCTGTGGTGCCGGGGGCCGTGCACTCTCCTGAGTGTTTCACAACTCAGCATGTCCTCCTCAAGACAACCCTGCTCAGCTCAAAACACTGTCAACTTCTTCATCCTCATTCTATAGGTGAGGAGTCTAAGGCACAGAGGTGTTGAGTAACTCACCTGAGGACATGGCTGGTGAGAGGCAAGTCCTGGCTTCCAGCATCAGCAGCTGAACTCTGGAGTCTGAGGCCTGCACTACTGCACCCCATTCCAGCTGACATTACAGTTCGATTGGACTAGCTATTACCAACCAGTTGCTGTCAAGTAGACTCCAACTCATGAGGACCCCACACATGTCGGAATAGAACTGTGCTCCATGGGGCTTTCAGTGGCTGGTTTCTCAGAAGATCACCAGGCCTTTCTTCCAAGACACCTCTGGGTGGACTCAAACCTCCAACCTTTCGGTTGGCTGCTAAGTTTGTTAACCGTTTGCACCATCCAGGGACTCCTTGTCTGCAAAACAGGAGAATTCAAAATGATCTGTAATGAATTCCTAGTTGGACAGTAGGGAAGGCATCCTGGTGAAGAGCAAGGTCAGTGATGGGGAGGTGTCTGGAGTGTTCCCAGGACCTTAAGGAGAATGACTAGACCAAGGCTGTGTGGTGGGAAGGGCAGGAAATACTGTCTGAATATTCTGGTGACAGGTTGAGGATCTTCAAAGAAGTGTTTGTTGTTTGTGGTGGTAAATACTGAGTGTCTAGAGGATCCAGCATACTCTGTGGGAAAGAAACATCCATGAAGTAGATTCTGACTGCCTACAATGGGTGTAAGAGGAACGTGAAACATCCCAAAGTTGTTGTAGCCATACGTTAAGCAGCCCAAGTTTCTCACAGGAGAGTGGACAAGGTGACACTGATCAAAGTCTCTTTGTGGAGAGTCTGTTGTTGTTCGTTGCCCTGGAGTCAGCTGTGTCTGGTGGCGACTTCATGTAAATGGAACGAGATGTTGACTGGTCCTGCGCCATCCTCATCGTTGTTGGGATGTTGGAGCTCATTGTCACACCTATGTGTCAATCCATCTCATCAAGGGTTTTCCTTGACCCTCCGCGTCACCAAACATGATGTTCTTTCCTAGCCATTGGTCTTTCCTGATGCCACGTCCAAAGGAAGCAAGACAAGGTCTTGCCGTCTTCAATTCTAAGGGGACTTCTGGTTGTATTTCTTCTGTGACTGATTTGTGTGTGCTTCTGCCAGCCCATCTTCAGTATTCTTTGCCAACACCACAGTTGAAATGCATCGATTCTTCTGTCTTGTCTTTTCGTTGTCCAATTTTCACATAAAGGAGATGGAAAAGACCCTGGTTTGGGTCAGGTGCACCTGAATCATCGGAGTGACATTTTTGCTTTTTAGGATTTTAAGAAACAAAGACTGGTCAGCTCCAACCCCACAACACCACCATAGGTGACCGGCAGGGCTGGGCATTCTGCGAGACTCTCACCTCACCCGACACCTTACATCTCATCTGAGAACCCCTCTATCTAGTTAGGCTCCACTTCTGAGAGATCCAAGGCCCAACTTTCGGACAGTTGTCCTGTGTCCTCTCTTCCTTCCTCTTGTTATGTTCCTGGTTTCCTTGATCTGAGTTTCCACCTACTGTGGGTTAGGCACCAGGCTGAGTACCACAAGCAAGACCAAGACGGCCTTGGTTTGAATCCTGTCCTCCAGGACCTCTGCTTCTAGGAAGGAAGACCAACAATACAGCAAAATTTCATTATGAAGAATCTGTGCACGTAGTTTAAACCACATCTCATCATCACCACACATGTAAAGTACATTTATACGTGAAACCAAAGTCACTGCCATTGAGTCGTTTCCGACTCAGAGTGACCCCTTCTTGGGTTTCCGAGGTGGTATCTCTATGAAAGAAGATTGCCCAATCTTCCTTCTGAGGAGTGGCTGGTGGGTTTGAACCACCAGCCTTCTGGTTAGCAGTCAAATGCCTTAGGCACTAGGCCATAAAAACCTGCCTTATGACTATATATATATGTGTGTGTGTGTGTGTGTGTGTATAATTCTTTATATATTCTAACAATGATATTTCATGTTTTAAAAAACAATGGTGTCTGGGGTGGGTACCATCCTTGTGCCTTGGTACAAGCATTAAAGTCCAACTTAGAGGAGGTCCTTGCCCTCTGCTATACTGGCAGCCAAGTGTCTGGAATCCTGGCCAGCATGGCATATGCCACAAGCGTGGGATGTGATCCCTGATCAGAGAGTGTGGGGGCCTTATCGTCCCTGGTTTGTTTCCCCCTGACACTGCTGCCTCTGCCCACTGCAGAAGAACACTGACTGTTTATTGAGTGTTTCTCCATGCCTGGTGCTGTGTTCCACGTGGATTCACTTGATTCTTACAATAGCCCTACATGTGATGTAGGTACCGTCAGCATTTCCTCTTTACAGATAGGAGGAGCCTTAGTGGTGCCGTGTTTAAAGCACTCGGCTGCTCACTGAAATGTTGGCAGTTCAATCCTACCAGCAGTCTGCTTCTATAAAGATTCACAGCCTTACAAACCCTATGGGGTAGTTCTACTCTGTCCTTTAGGGTCATAACAAATTGGAATCGACTCAACAAAAATGGGTCTTTGCAGATAAGGAAACCGATACAAAAAGATCAAGCAACTTGACTGAGGTCACAGAGTTAGTAAGAGGCAGAAGCAGGAGTGAGCCGAAAAGGACCGGCACTAGAATTCACCCCCGTGACCATGCCACCACGCTGTGTCAGGTTATGAGCACTCTGACTGGTCTTTTAGGTCTCAAGAGAACTATTAGAAGGCTTTTGCAAATCCAATGCAACGTTGTATAAAAAGAAGTGTACCCCATGACCAAGTGAGATTTATCCAAAGTACACAAGGCTGTCAACATTCAAAATCAATAAATGTAATCTATCACATCCACAGGCTAAAGAAGGAAAAAAACATGATCATATAATAGATATGCAGAAATGCCAAAAAAAAGTATTTGACAAAATTCAAAATCCATTTATGATTATAAATAAATAAAAATCACTTCTCAGCACGCTAGGGATAGAGGGGAACTTTCTCATCCTGACAAAACACGTGGACAAAAACCTACAGCTGACATACTTAATGACGAGAAACTAGATGCTTCCCCCTGAGATCAGGAATAATTCACAACCTATTCAGCATTGTACTAGAAGTGCTAGCAAAAGCAATAAGAAAAGGAAAGGAAATAAAAGGTATATATCTGCTCACAGATGACATGACTGACTGTGTAGAAAATCCCAAAGAATCCACAATTGAATGCAAGTGATAGAAAAGCAATAGCAGTGCCGTTTGTGTTACCACAAGGGAGAGGAGGAGATGGTCTTGTTATGGGGTGTTGCACAGAGCTTGCAGCCAGGGTGTGGCTGAACCCCAGGAGTCCCTGGGACCAGGACTCAGACCTCATCAGGATGCTCGGACTTTTGCATCTAGGAGTGGGTAAATTCCTGCTTCCTTTTCTTTCTTTCTTTCTTTCTTCCTTTTTTTGTTTTTTTACAGCCTCAGATACTTAATTTACTATTATTATTATTATGTATTTTTCCTTCATTCAATTTTGTATATGTCTACTCTCTAGTTAGTTGTTTACCAGCCCTTCCCCACCCACAGCTTCCTTTTCCTCTTGTCTTGTGACTCAGCTCTTTTTCTTTCCCAATCCTCACATCTTCCTGGAAAAAATGGCTCCTCCAACGGTTCCTAGATACCAGCAAGCAGCCAGATGGAGCAGGCTCTCCAAGTCCCACGTCTATGATGGGTGAGGACTATGAAGGCCTAGCAGGTGCCCAGGGCTCATCAAGTGTTATGGATTGAATTGTGTCCCCAAAAAATACATGTTGAAACATTAATCTATGGATAGACACATAGGTAGACAGGCTGAATGATCAGGCATGTCTAGGCAAAAGGGAACATACCTATGACCATATATGAGGTTGGCAGACTATTTCTGTGTCCATATTTGTATGTGCTATAAGAATGCTCATATAAATAGAACTAACAAAAGTTATGATAATGTTTTAGCCATCGCCAACTACCCTGAGGGAGTGAGTTGATGGGCCTGTGGGCTCAGGATGATGGTCACGGGCACATGAAGCTCAAAGGGCATAACATACCACACATTGTTCCACATCCTACTGTGGTGAGTGGTGACTAGAGTCTTAAAAGGTTGCAAGTGGCCATCTAGATGCTACAATTGGTCTCTCCTCATCTAGAGCAAAGAAAAACAAAAAGACGAAGAAAAAAAAAAAAAAAGATGCATGGAAACAATTGGTCCAAGGGACTAGTGGACCCTATAGACCGTAGCCTACATGACCCTGAGACCACAAGAACTAGATGGTGCCTGGCTACCACTGTCAACCACTCTGAAAGGGGTTAGTGCAAGAAATCCCAGAGAGTGGAACAAAACCCAAAATAATAGAAAAGTCCAGGCTTATTGGTCTAATAGAGACTGCTCAGACTCCAAGATTGTGACCCCTAGACACCCTTCAGGCCTTGAATTGAACTCACTCCTGTGGCTTCCAGTCAAAAAATAGACAGGCATATAAGCTGAACATTTATACCAGGTAGGTACACCCCTTAGAACAATCCACCACGGGAGATCAGAAGGGCAGCATTTGCACAGGGAGAAGCTCAGAGGGCAGGAATGCATAGGAAAGAAGGACACAGGGAAAAGGTAACCACAGGGAGGAAGTGGGGAGAGAGCAGTTACATTGTGGGGAATTGCAATCAATATCATGAAACAAAATGTGTATGAAAATCTGTATGGAAAATGAATTTGCTCTGTAAACTTTTATCCAAATCACAGTAAAAGTAAATGAATAAAAACATGTGTTGGAAATCCTAGCCCCTATACCTGCAATAAGGAGCTCCGGTAGCACAGTGCCTAAGGCATCTGATTAATAACCAGAAGGTTGGTAGTTCAAACCCACCAGCCACTCCATGGTAGGAAGACTAGCCAATCTACTTCTGTAAAGATTTACCACCTTGGAAACCCAATGGGGGTCGCTATAGCATAGTGCTTAAGGCATCTGACTGCTAACCAGAAGTCTGGCGGTTCAAACCCACCAGCCACTCCTCGGAAGGAAGGTTGGGTAATCTACTTCCGTAGTGACACTGCCTCGGAAACCCAAGGAAGGGTCACTATGAGTCGAGCCCGACTCCACGGCACACAACAACAACAACATGAATCGGAATGGACTTGACAGTGGGTTTTTCATACCTGCAGTTACTATTCCACTTGGGAACATGCTCCCTTTGCTATGTTAATGAGGCAAGATTAGTGTAGGTTTTGTTTTAAATCAATCTCTTCTGAGATATGAAAGAGCGGAGAAAGCAAGGAAGCAAGCAAGCAGAGATGGGGGTGGATAGATGTCACCACATAATGATAACCAGAACTGAGGGACAGAGGCTGGGAAGAAGCAATGATCTTCCTCCAGAGCAGCTGGGGGTGGGAGTGGGGAGCGGGGCTTCCCTTGGAGCCAGAGCTCAGCGTTCAGAATTCTAGTCTCCTGAATTTCGAGGAAATTAATTTCTGTTTGTGAAAGCCACCCCCTTGTGGTATTTCTGTGATAGCACGAGAGAACTAAGACATCAACCAAAGTGGCAAAGTGATGGGGTCGCATCTTCCAGGATGACTTCCCGGAAAGGGAAGTGTTGGATGGAGGGGAAGGAAGTGTTCCCAGAAGGGAGCCAGAGCACACCTGTCAGGACAGCCTGTGCCTTTCTGTCATTCTTTAGGTAGCAGATGCCACCCTCCTGGCTATAGTTATGGTATTCCTTCACCCCTTGGTGCAGCACGTTGGTCCAAGGGGTCAGCACAGGAACCCTTGCCAATCACAGTCCTCATAGGAATTTAAGAACTGGATCTGGGACACAGAGAGGCCCTTTTTCCCTTTGGCTGTGAATTCTGAGAGTATGAATGTGGATCAGCTCCTGGCCGTAGCCGCTGTCTCATGACGAGGTCTGGAAAACATGGCACAGTCACCCAGAAAGGAGCAGAGCTGAGATCTCCACGTGGCGTCTGTCCTCCCCGGTGCTTGCTTCTCTGTGTCTGAGCTGCTCTTCTGACAGCTCCCGAGCGACTGGCTTTCCACTGGCATGGCCTCGTTAACAAAACAAAGAAAACCCTGCTCCCAGATGGGATTCCTCCCCAGGTATAGGGCTGAGGATCCCACGTGTATTCTGGGGGCACAGTTCAATCCCTAGCACTGCCTGACAGCTCCTTGAGCAATCTCTGCAGACCTCCCCTCATTTTGGCAGACTGTACTTGTGTAAGTGGCGTTTCCAGTGACCAGGCCACCCCAGTACAACACTCACTCTCCCACATGTGTGGGGCCTTCCAGGGCAAACGGCCTCACCTGTGACACCCGTAGCGTGCTGGAGAACGCCCAGCTGGTCCTTCCCCTGGGGTCCCAGTGATCCGGTCCAGGCCTTGCAGTGTCCACGTGGAGGGGGAGGTTTGGGAGGGGCTTCACCCCGTGGCCTTAGACCCTGGAGGGACCACTAGGTCACACCTGGTTGGCAGCACTGTGAGCCACGTCTCACCAATTGTTACGTGTTGTGATACTTTCCTTGGTGGGTACAGTGTCCCTCACACAGTCTGCCCTCTCGCTTCCCTTCCTCCAGCCCCTTTAGTCGTCTTGCATCTCTCAGCTCAAGGCTTCATTTCCTTTGTGTTTAACCCATTGGTTCTTATCCTTCTCCAGCCCACAAAGGTATCAACTGTTTTCAGCTCCAACAACTCTCTCAGTAAGGGGTGTGTGAGTATATTTGTGTGTGTGTGTGCTGAGAGTATGTGGTGTGTGTGGCATGTGTGGCATTTGTGTGTGGTATGTGAGTGTTTGTGTGTGGTGAGTGTGTGTGTGGTGTGTGAGTTAGTGTGAATGTGTGGTGTGTATGTAGCACGTACATGTATGTGTGATGTATATGGTGTGTATGGTGTGCATGTGTGAATGTGTGATATGCATGTGATGTGTATGTGTGGTGAATAAATGTGTGTGAATGTCTGTGTGGTATGCGTGCAGCATATGTGTTGCGTGTGAGTGTGTGGTGCGTGTGTAGTGCAAGTATGTAATGTGTATGTGTGTGTGATGTATGTGGTATGTATGGTGTTTGAATGAATGTATGTGTGGTGTGTATGGTATGGTGTACGTAGTGTATGTGTGATGTGTGTGTGGTGTGTGAATGTGTATGTAGCATGCGCTGTGTGGTGTGTAAACATGCATGTGGTTTATGTGTGGTGTGTGAACATGAATGTGTGTGTGGTGTGATGTGTGGTGTATGCGTTGATTCTCGCTGGTGCACCTCCTCGGACCTATTCGATTACAAGAGCATCTTTCTCCTTGCAGGTCTGGGCTCTGTGACGGAGGCCCTGTCCTTGCCCTGTCCCTGCCCGCACTCACTACTCTGACCTCCAAAGTTCTCGACTTCAGGAAGGGATGAGGGCACCTGAGGCAAAGAAAAACACTATAAGAAAAGTCAGCCGATTGATTTGTCAGCCTGGTGTCAGGGGGCATTCGAATGACAAGCAGACGGTAGGTGCAGTGCGCCAGCAGCGCTTAGTCCTTGGAGAAGCTAAGATGGTGTCGGCTGCAAAAACTGGATGTTCAACTTGGACTTTCGACCAGGGGTCAGCAAAGCATGGCCCGTGGGCCAAACCCAAGATGTTTGTGGCAGTTTTCTCAAGCTAAGGAAGGTTTTTGCATTTCTAAATGTGAAAAAATGTATTACTGCATTTGTATTCATTGATTTAAAATTAATAAGTATGTATTAATACATGGACCAAATCAAGGCACATGCATCACGTTGTTCCATTGATTATTATTGCATCACCTAATGGTGTAAGCACACTAATGTTATGACACACTCATCATGGATTATTATGACCTTTCTCAAATGACAAGGGGCCTTTCCGTGAGAACAGCTGCTTGGTTGTACCACTTAGCTTGCATACCCTATAATATTCGCTGGCTGACCCTTCACAGAACAAGTTTGCCAGCTTCTGGTTTAAGCCAGTAGGATGGTCACTATTTCAGGTACCAAGCTAGGGTGGGCTGCAGGGCTGGTAGAGTCAGTGGATGGGCTGAGGGTGCTGTCAAAGACCCCAGTTCTTTCCGTCTCTCAGCCATCCTTTTTCACTGGGGGTGCCGTCCTTGGACTGATGGCAAACGGCTGTAGCAGTGCCAGGCAACACGTTCAAACCAGAAAAGAGCCCGAGGGAGGAGAGGCTCTTGCTTTGTGACTCTTGAGACAAACTTCCACAGATGTCCTATCACACCTCCTTAGCCAGCATTGGGTCACATGGTCATTCCTGGTGAGTGGGGAAGGATCCCCTTCAGACCAAGGTGGTTCATACTTGAGCTGAGGTTGTCAGCTTCCTTTGAGGCACGTGGTCAAGTGGGAGAGGGGTGGTACCCGTGGTAGATACTAGCCATAGATTCCACACCCTTCCTCTTCCCTGTGAGCCAGACTAGGCCTTCTGGTATTCACACCTTGTGTAGGTCTTTATTATAGTGAATCTAGGCCGGTCCTGTGTAACTAATAAAATGTAGTGGAAGTGTCGCTGCCTAACTTTTAAGGCTGGCTTACAAGAAAACTTTCAGCTTCTGCCCCGGTCCCTTGCAATGCTTGTTATGTGGGAAGCCTGTCATACAACAGAGCACAAGTACCTTGAGACCACCATGTTATGAGGATGCCCAAGCAATTCATGTGGAGTGTGTGAAGAGAGAGAGAGAGAGAGAGAGAGAGAGAGAGATGCCTGGGAGGCTCCCAGCAGTTCCAGCCATTCCCGCTGAAGCACCAGACCATGAACGTGGAGGTCTTCTAGGTTGTCTGTCTCACTTCAGGCTTCAGGAACCCTGTCCCAGCCACCATCTGACTGCAAAGGCATGAGAAACTCCAAGGAAGAACTGCCCAGTCAGCCATAGATTGTGAGGTAGTTCAAGAAATTGTTGCTTTAAGCCTGAAGTTGTTAGTCATATGACAATATTTCTCCAGAAAGCTGTCTAAACTGAATGGGGGACATGGGTGTAGTTATGAGTTGAATGTCTCCCAAAAAGATACATGCAAGTCCAAATCACCATATAAAACAGTGGGATGTCAGTGTCTAACTTCATGGAGGTTTATGAGAGGATGATTCAAATGTTTTACCAATTCTGAGGCCAGCTGTCTTCCCCATGACACTCTCTACTTCTCTGCCGGGTTCCATAATCCACTGCAATGGCCACTCAGAGCTAACAGAGCATATTTAAAACTAAGTGGTTTATTAAGGAACAGGGTATGACTCAGGATCAGAATCAACAGATATCTTAGGCTAGGTTCTCTAGAAGAACAAAGTCAGTGAAGCGTATATATGTATAAATAAATATATAGAGAGATTGATTTCCAGGAAATGGCTCATGCAATTGAGGAAGTGGGCAAGTCTCAAAGTCACAGGTCAGCTATTAGGCTGCAGGCTTCTGACTCATGGTTGCAGGGGCTGATGAACCCCAAATCGGCAGCACAAACAGCAGGGTGCTGGCTTCTGTCCCAAGAACCAGATATCAGAGGATGCACGATGGACAGTAAGAATGCGAGCTTTGGCAGACATCCATAAATAATGGATGCAGGCCACGCCTTCAAGGAAACTCCCCTCTCAACTGATTGGCCACTCACATCAGATCACAAAATGGAAGATGATTACATAATATCTGCCAAATCACTGAGAACCATGGCCTAACCAAGTTGACACATAACCTTAGCCACGATGACAGGCTCTAACTCAGGAGTCAGGAAGCATGTAGGCGGCCTCCCCTCCTCAGTGCAGGACGACGCTCTCTGCTCTTCTTGGTCCCCTCAGAATAGACACCTCCTAGACCCACCATCTGTCACTGCCAGCTTTTCGGTTGCTGCTGATTCTGCCACCAGGTGCCTTCTGGACCTCTCACTGTCTCCAGTGTTACAACCCTTGACCAGTGTTACAGCTCTTTTAGGAGGTTCCTTGCCTCCTCTCTCTGCTTCTTCACTCTTACCTTTCTTCCTGCTGTTTCTCTTCTTGCTTCTTTCTGTCTGAAAAACCTCCGTGGGGCTGGTTGAGGACCAGAGAGAGATGTGCCTCTGGGCAGTGCTGAGAAGAGGCTGTCCTGATGGAAGAACTGTATCTTATGCCACTTCTGATCCTGAATTCTAACTTGTTGCTTCTCTAATAAGCCCCTTAATCATGAATATGGTCTGTGGGTTCTGTGTGGCCATTGCAATGAATTATCAAACCCAGCAGAGGAGTAGAGGGCCATGAGATGGTTGGTTGGTGTCAGAATTAGTAAAAAGGTTGGAGGGTGGTGGCATGCCTGACCTTCACCTCATAGGAATCAGCCTTGGGCTGTTGATCTTGATCTTGATCCTCCTTCTGCATTGTGAATTTAGAGGTCAGCCATAGCTGCTATGCCATTTTTATACCATCTACCCACCCCACGGAGCTCTGGTAGCATAGTGGCTAAGTCACTTGCCTGCTAACCAGATGGCTGGTGGTTCAAACCCACCAGCCACTCCCCGGAAGGAAGGTTGGGCAATCCTACTTCCGTAGTGATACTGCCTCGGAAACCCAAGGAGGGGTCGCTATGAGTTGGGGCTGACTCGATGGCACATAACAACAACAACAACAACCCACCCCACTGCCATCAAGTTGATTCCAACTCATAGTGACCCTATAGGACAGAGTAGAACTGCCCCCAGGGTTTCCAAGACTGCCAATCTTCATGGAAGCAGAATGCCTCACCTTTCTCCAGCAGAGCAGCTGATAGGTTTAAACCACTGACTTTTTGGTTAACAGCCGAATGCTTTAACCACTATGCCACCAGAGCTCCTTACATCTAAGTCAACACTAAAGCTAGAACTTGCCTGACATGCTCAGAAAACAGCAGGGAAACCAATGTGGCTAGAACATAGCTCCCTAGGAGATGTTCTACCTACCCACAATTCTCTGTGCAGAATCCTACCTGAGGCTTTCTGGAACCTGATTCAGCCACCCACCATGGCATCCTTGGCATTTCAAAAAACCATCGATTTCTCTACAAGACTTGGAAGGGTATATTCTTGCACAGAACTTTCTATTTTTAATGAAGAAAAGTTGCCTGTTTGCACCAGGCCCTCTGCTTTCCTGGAAAATCGTGGAATTCATCAAAAGTACAAATATCAGTCCTGAAAATTCTAGAGTTAGGCTTGTGAAGATCACTTTTCTGACGCTTTGGGAAACAGTCCCTGCAATGGCCACTGCCCAGCTCCAAGGAAGCTAAGGTGTCCCTGGGCCACCAACAGAGGGTGTGAGAACCACGGCAAACCAGCACCCCACTTCCCTTCCCACTTTCATCCCTGACCATAAGATGGAAGCATTGTAAAAGGTCTGAAGAGGAAGACTAAGGAGACTGTTGTTAGAACTTGAATATGTCCTGTGTTATTGCTGGTCTATGAATACAGGAGTCATCTCTTCTTAAACAGAATACTAATTCTCAGAAGTAATTGGTTTATTTTTTATGTAAAATGTGCAACCCACCTCCGCATACCTGGTGATAGAAGCGAGATCTTGACAAGGAATTGAAAATAACTGGTTTGAGACCAGGACAGGGCCTGGAGACTTGGTTCTCCTTTCTTGTGCAAGGTTTGCCAAGCAACTCACCCTCCCTGAACCTCGCTTTCCTCCTCTACTGCAGAGTAGTGGGGGTCCCTGGGAGGTGGAAAGGGCTGCTGACTGAGAGGTTGGAGGTTCGAGTCCACCCAGAAGGGCTTCGTAAGAAGGCCTGGAGATCTATCTACTTCCAAGAAACCAGCCATTGAAAACCCTGTGGAGCGTGGTCCTATTGTGACACACACTGGGTCACCGTGAGTCCAAGTTGATGTCATAACAGTTGGTTTTGAGTTTACAGAGTAGTGAGAATGGCTGTGGCTGATCATTGTCACTTGGCCCTTCAACTAGGAGCTTGCTGGATTTCAAGTGAATTCACCTTGCTCAGGATTAGATTCTCATGTGGCCCAAACCACAGACCAGCTGCATGCAGTCAAAACCAAAAAGCCAAACACAGTGCCATTAAGTCAACTCTGACTCATAGAGACCCCCATTGGATTTCCAAGGCTATAATCTTTATGGAAGCAGACTGCTTTATCTTTCTTCTATGGACCAGCTGGTGGGTCTAAACCACTGACCTTCTGGTTAATAGCCAAATGCTTTAACCACTACAGAGCTCCTTAGCTGCAATCAAGTAGTTTCCAACTCATGGCCAAGAAAAATTCAAGGGCTGGAAGGACATTCCTTCATCCTGAATAAACGTCTGCCTCCCGGCCATTGCTAAAAGGATGCTGACGTGGGATGGACTCACAGGTGAGGGAACAGACAGGTACGAACGAGGGAGAAAGAGTGCCACCAGGTTGTTCAACTTTGACTTGAAGGAAAAATGGATGCCAAACTCACAACTAGACTAGTTGCTTTCTAACTAGCTACATCAGCATCACCAGGGACCTTGTTTAAAATGTGTATTCCCAAGTTCTGGTACCCCTTCACCCTATACACATACTAGAGCTGCCAAATCTGTGGGTGGGCCCCAGAACCGGCATCTTCCAAATGGGCCCTCAGGTGACTTTTATGGACATCTCAGGCTGAGAAGTAGAGCTCCAGTAGTGAGGTCAGGCTCATGGTCACTAGCAGGCTGCTGTAGATTCTGTACCTAAGATGGAAGGGTCTGTTTGGAACGGCTTGCTTGGAGCAGCCTGCAGTTAACATTTTTTCGCCATGACAAGCAGTCTCCATATGCTATTTATTGACAGAAAAAATTGGAACCCATTATATGTCATCTAGGATTAGTAATTAGATTATGTAAAATATTGCTCATGTATTTCCACATACTCTTATGTTCAATTAGGGAGCCCTAGAGGAATATGACTGCTCACCAGAAGGTTGGCGGTTCAAACCCACCAGCTACTCTGCAGAAGGAAGCCTGGGCAATTTGCTTCCGTAAAGATTTACCACCTGGAAAAGCCAATGGGAGTTGCTGTGAGTTGGAATTGACCCGATGGCAGTGAGTTTGGAGGCACAGTCGTTAAGAGCTTGGCTGCTAATGAAAAGGTTGGTGGATCGAAGCCACTGGTTGCTCTGCAGGAGAAAGATGTGGCAGTCAGTTTCAGTAAAAATGTCAGCCTTGGAAACCCTATGGGGCAGTTCTACTCTGTCCTCTATGAGTGCCATGAGTTGGAATCAAGTCTACAGCAAGGGGTTTGTTTGTTTTTGTGGTACAGTGTTTAGGGCTTGCTTGGCTCCTAACCAAAAGGTAAGCAATTCGAACTCACCAGCTGCTCCATGGGAGAAAGATGAGGCAGTCCCCTTCAGTAAAGACTAACAGCCTTGGAAACCCTGTGGGGCAGTTCTACTCTGTCTTCTAGGGGCGCTGTGAGTCAGTCGACTGGACAACAGTGGTTTGGCTATGGTCAATTAAGGTTCTCTATGAGGCGTATTTGGAAACTCTTCACATTTATTCACTAAAAGTGGATGAAATGAAACGGTTAGGAATGATGCACAATGTTCGTTAGGATCCATGCCTAATAAGATAATTACATAATTGAGCTCTGACTTCTGTTTTGCTGTGTGCGGGTCTGATGCCAAGAGGCACAGCAAATTAAATGGCAGGAAAAGGAACTTTGGAAGGAAGGGAGATCAAAGGTTCACAGAAATTTAGCATTCTGACTTCATTAACAATTTTTATTCCAGCCCATAGAACACGCTGTGAAAAAAGAGATCACAGAATGACATAAAACAACCCCTCTGTCATCTGGGAGGCTATATTTAGAGTCGTTTCTAAATGCTTCTGCACCACTGGGACTGTGGGGACGATTTTCTTTTCATTATGCAACATTATGAACCAGACCTCAAAGCGGAAGACAGTGTGTTGTAATTTTTTTTTTTTTGTTAACACCATAGTGTTGAATGGTGCCAGGCCAACGGCACCAGAGGGTGGGGGAAAACCTGTTGTCCGTATGCTGCAAGATGAATAATAATTTGATGAGTAGAAGTAAAAAATAAGCAATCTATGAAATATATTTTAGGCTGGTTTTAGGCTGGTAGTCTGTGATTAGAAGGGAATTGCTCTAATGCTAAAAGGAGCCCTGCTGGCACAGTGGTTAAGGCCTCGACTGCTAACCGAGAGGTCAGCAGTTCCAACCCATCAGCCACCCTGTGGGAGAAAGATGTGACAGTCCGCTTCTGTAAACATGACAGCCTTGGAGACGCTGTGGGGCAGTTCCACTCTGTCCTCTAGGGGCGCTGTGAGTCGGAATCTACTTCACCGCAGTGGGTGTGGTTTGGGCTTTGCTTCTGTGATGACTGACAGCCTTGGAGACCCTGTGGGCAGTTCCACTCTGTCCTCTAGGGGCGCTGTGAGTCGGAATCAGCTCCATGGCAGTGGGATTGGTTTGGGCTTTGCTCCCAAAACGATTACAGCCTTGGAAACTCTATGGAGCAGTTCTACTCTGTCCCATAGGGGTGCTATGAACCAAGATTGACTCAGGGGCAGTGGGTTTGGTTTTGGTTCTAATGCTATGAGACCAGGCCACCTTCATATGGGTCCTGTCCTCACTGGTTCTTCAGTAGGACTCCCAGACACCCTGAGAAACAGTAAGAGCCGAAGAAAGAAACACTACGCTCGTTGCTTTTGAGTCAGTTCCGATTCATGGCAACCCCATGTGTTACCGAGTAGAACTGCTGGGTAGGGTTTGCTCAGCTGAAATCTTTATGGAACCAGATGTCCAGGCTTTCTTCCCTGGCGCTGCTGTTAGTACCACCCAGAGACCTTCACTGTGGTTTTCACGCTTCATTTTTATCTCCAATATTCCCAGCAACGCTGAAGCAACCTTCTTAGAGAAGGTGACTTGCCTGAACTAACGGCGAAGTTGGGATTTGAACCCAGCTCTGATGCCAGATCCTTCTCCTGCTTCAGGACAGCACGCCACCTCCTCTGTGTACAATGCTGTGTCCAGCCCTCTGGCTGGCGTTTCTCCAAGTATGAGGCCCTGACTGCCAGCACCAGCACTGTCTGGGGGGCTGGTTGAGATTCTGATTGCTGGGCACCTCCTAGACCACCAGAGTCAACCACCCTGGCAGGGTCCAAGCATGTACATTCCAGCATGTTCTGCAGGTGACTTTGTAGGCACAGCAAAATTCAAGCGTGCTTCTATTTGAGAAGGAGCTCTGGTAGCACAGTGCTTAAGGCTAACCAGAAGGTTAGCTAACCAGAAGACTGCTATCCAGAAGGTGGGTGGTTCAAGCCCACCAGTCTCTCTGCGGAAGGGAGATGGGGCACTCTACCTCCTTAAAGAGGGATTGCTACGAGTCAGAATGGACTTGAAGGCAGTGGGTTGGGTTTGGTTTGGTATTTGAAGGATAAAATACCTGCCCTTGATATTTTACAGACAGATTGGAGAGAGCAGACCTCAGGAAACAGGAGCAAAAACGTTCATTGACACTCCCACCCTCTGCAGCCTGCTGCAAAATCCCAGGCTGGCCTCCACCTGCCGCTCAGCGTAATTTGAACCCTCCTGCTTTGGGATCAAAGAGCCCTGGTAGCACAGTGGCTAAGTGCTTGGCTTGAAACAGAAAGGTTGGCAGTTCCAACCCACCAGCTGTTTCATGGGAGAAAGATGAGGCAGTCTGCTCTCTTAAAGGTGACAGCCTTGGAAACCCCATGGGGCAGTTCCACTCTGTCCTCTAGGGGCGCTGTGAGTCAGAATCAACTCCACAGCAGTAGATGTGGTTAGGGCTTTGCTTCTGTAAAGACTGACAGCCTGGGAGACCCTGTGGGCAGTTTGCCTCTGTCCTCTAGGGGCGCTGTGGGTCAGAATCGACTCCACAGCAGTGGGTGTGGTTTGGGCTTTGCTTCCGTGAAGACTGACAGCCTTGGACACCCTGTGGCGCAGTTTCACTCTGCCCTCCAGGGGCACCTTGAGGTGGAATCGACTTGACTGCAGTGGGTTTTTGGCTTTGTGATTAGGTTATATTTCCTTTGGGAGCTCTGGTAGTATAGTGCCTAAGGCACTTGACTGCTAACCAGAAGGCTGGCGGTTCAAACCCACCAGCCACTCCTCGGAAGGAAGGTTGGGCAATCTACTTCCGTAGTGATACCGCCTCGGAAACCCAAGGAGGGATCACTAGGAGTCGGATTTGACTTGATGGCTGTGAGTTTGGTTGTGGTTTTGGTATTTCCTTGGGGAATCAGATCCCCATATTAACATAAGCAAAACATAATTAGAAAAATCTGTTACAAAAACCATTCTGCTTGCCGAGCCAAATATAAATGACTTTGGGGTAGCCGTGCCAGGAGGCCCATTTCATTAGTGTGTGTAACTCAGAAACTGTCATCACTGTCTATTTCTCTTTCTTGTTTAGACACATACCCCGCCGCCCCCCAGCGTGTTTAACTCCCGACACTGTGTATGGACAGTTGGAAAGAATTGCCGTCAGGATGATCTGATTCGTTTTTGTGCCCCATTGGGCTGGCTTGTCTCCCTGTGCCCTCCACCCTCCCTGTTCCACCCTTCCGATGTGCGTCTCAGGGCACTGACCCTTAAGGATGGTATCATGACCAAGGCTCCCTTGCCCTTTGGCCTCTGGTTGGGTTTGGCCAATAGGAGGAACCAGCAGGGGCTAAAAGGGCAGAAGAAGACAGAGGTCCAAGTATCTCTGACCCACATCCTTCCTGCCTCCCTTCTGGCAGGGGGCCCTCCTCCCGGGCTCCAGCTCTCCCAGCCTGGGGTACCACCATTCCTCACCACCCCCAGTTCCTCCAGATCCAAGGAAGGTGATGGCTTCCTGCTGCCATCACCCCCCGAACACCCCGACATCCCTCACTGGTTCTCCTAACTGTGTAAACCAGTTGCCATGGAGTTGATTCTGACTCATGGTATCTCCATGTGTGTCAGAGTTGAACTGTGCTCTAGGGTTTCAGTGACTGACTTCTCATTAGATCACCAGCCCTTCATTCCGAGGAGCCCCTAGGTAGACTCGAAGGTCCCACCTTTCCATTAACAACTGAATGCATTGGCCGTCCCATCTGCACCCATGAGAACAGTCCCTTCAGGAAATTCTCTATAGCTGAACTCTCCTGAGTGTGTCCTATTCCTGTCATTCAGGTGTCTCTTTATACTCATGGATAATGTGTCTGTAATAATGTTAAAGACTCTAACTCCCTGTCATCAACAGCAAGAGTCTAAATTTAGAGAGGCAAATCAAGATGGCGGACTAGGCAGAAGGACTGCACAGATGCTCTTCAACAAAGAAAAGGGAAACCAATTAACAGACACAGAAGATAATCTTG
>NW_006921593.1:26115298-26143470 GCF_000298275.1 Orycteropus afer afer
AAGTATATGTGAACTGCTGTATGGAAAGTGAATTTGCTCTGTAAATCTTCACCCAAATCACAATAAATTAAAAAATAAATAAATAAAATAAAATAAGCAAACAAACCCTTAAAAAAAAAGAGTCTAAATTTAACTTTGTGATGAAGGGATGCTGGGGCTTTGCAGAGGGAGGACAGTGAGGGGCAACGGGTGGAGGGGTGGGTGGAGGGGGTAATGAGATAATACAGCAGCTTTCAGAAGCATCTTTCTTAGTGACAGTGATGTGTGCAATGTTACATACACCTACTACAAGCTGTTGTTAGTCGCTGTCAGTCGATTCAGACTCATGGCCACCCCAAGGGCACAGAGTAACTGCTCCACAGGGTTTTCAAGGCCGTGACCTTTCAGAAGCGCATTGCCAGACCTATCTTCCTAGCTGCCTCTGGGTGTGTTTGAACCACCAACCTTTCAGTTAGTAGTCCGGTGCTAAATCATCTGTGTCGCCCAGGGACTCCAGTAGGTGCTTAATAAATCCATATTTTAAACCAACAAATAAGTCACTTGGGGTGGAAGTGGGACCCACTGTGCATACTTGAGTAACAGTTGTCACTAGGGATGGGTTTTGATACCACTGAGGTCTCTTGTTTGGCTAAGTACCTGGATGAGTGCATAATGCAAGTTTGGGATCAGAGCTGAATCTTTCTGCTGTTTTGGTTTCTTCTCCAGTTCACTTTTAAACATTTTAAAATGTATTTTCTTGTTGTTGTTGGGAATATACACAGCAAAACATACATCGATTCCACAGTCTCTACAGGCACAGTTTAGGGGCGTTGTTCCCATTCTTTGAGTTGTGCAATCATTCTCACCCTCATTTTCTGAGTTGTTCATCCCACATTAACACAAACGCTCTGACTCCTGAAGTTCCTGTCTCATCTTTTGGTTGCTGTCAATTTGATCCCTTATAGGTAGTGCTTAAAAGAGGATAACGGTCAAGGCAGACTTTTTTTTTTTTTTTTTTACTGGTAAAGCTAAATTACTGTTCAGTTTTGGGAAGACTTTAGGGAACGTTTTTGATTTCAGGTTTAAAGATGATCTCAGGGTACTGATTTCAGGAATTCAGCCATCCTCCATGGCTCCAGTAAGTTTAGAGCCCATGATAATTTGAAATTGTGTTTTGTATTTTCCCCCTTTTGATCAGGATTCCTCTACAGAATCTTTGATCAAAATGTCCAGTTATGATAGCCAGGCACTACCCAGTTCTTCTTATGGGCAAGGAGGCAGCTGTTCACGGAGGCAATCAGTCACACATTTCCTATCTTCCTCCCATTCCTGACTCTCCATCTTCCTTGGTTGTTCCAAGTGAATAGACACCAATTGTTGTGCCTTGGAGGGGTACTTGCAAGCTTTTAAGACCCCAGGTGCTACCAATGAAACACTTTATTAGGCCATTAACTGGGACATCCCATGAAACCATGACTCTAAACCTCCAAACCAAGGAACCAAATCCCATGAGGTGTTTCCTTGTACATAAGGAGCCTTTTTTTTTTTTTCCCCCAAGGGTCAGAACAGACAGGCAGGCTGGGAAGCGGGACTGGTGCAGTTTGGAACAACTAAGGGAGATGAACTTGTCTGTCAGTTAGTTGTCCTATGGTGGTTTGTGTGTTGCTGTGAAGCTGGGGGCTATGTCACTGGTGTTTCAAATGCCAACAGGATTATCCATGGTGGTCAGGTTTCAGCGGAGCTTCCAGACTAAGACAGACTCGGAAGAAGGAAGAGGCCATCCACTTCTCAACGAATCAGCCTGTGAAAACCTTATGAACAGCAATGAAACACTGTCTGATATATTACTGAAAAACTTTATTAACAGCCTGAAACATTGTCTGATATGGTGCTGGAAGATGAGCCCCTCAGGTCAGAAGGCTCTCCAAATGTGACTGGGGAGAGCTGCCTGCTCAGAATAGAGCCGACCTTAATGATGTGGATGGAATAAAGCTTTTGGGACCCCCATTTTGTGATGTGGCATGACTCAAAATAAGAAGAAACAGCTGCAAGCATCCATTAATAACTGGAACATGGAATGTATGAAGTATGAATCTAGGAAAATTGGAAGTTGTCAAAAATGAAGTGAAACACATAAAGGCTGATATCATTCGTAGGCATTCATGAGCTGAAATGGACTGCTTTTGACCATTTTGAATCAGACAACTATATGATCTTCTATGCCGGAAATGAAGAGGGATGGTGTGGCATTCATCATCACAAAGAATGTTTCAAGATCTATCCTGAAGTACAATGTTGTCAGTGATAGGATAATATCCATATGCCTACAAGGAAGACCACTCAATATTACTATTACTTAAATTTATGCACCAACCCCCAAAGCCAAAGATGAGGAAGTTGAAGAGTTTTACCAACTTCTGCAGTCTGAAATTGACCAAACATGCGATCAAGATGTGTTAATTATCACTGGTGATTGAAATGCAAAAGTTGGAAACAAAGAAGAAGCACTGGCGGTTGGAAAATATGGCCTTGGTGATAGAAATTATGCTGGAGATCATGTGATAGACTTCTGTAAGACCAACAACTTATTCATTGCAAATACCTTTTTTTCAACAACACAAACAGTGGCTATACACATAGACTTTGCCAGATGGAGTGCACAGGAATCAGATTGACCACATCTGTGCCAAGAGGCAATGGAGAAGCTCAATATCTCCAGTCAAAACAAGGCCAGGAGCTGATTGTGGAACAGACCACCAACTGCTCATATGTAAGTTCAACCTGAAGTTGAAGACAATTAAAACAAGTCCACAAGAACCACAATATGACCTTGATTATATCCCCCACCATCTAAAGAATAGATCTGATGCATTGAACACCAATGACTGAAAACCAGAAGAATTGTGAGATGACATCAAGAACATCATCCATGAAGAAAGCAAATGGTCATTAAAAAGACAGGAAAGGGAGAAAAGGCCAAAATAGATATCAGAAGAGACTCTGAAACTTGCCCTTGAATGGAGAGTAGCTATAGCAAATGGAAGAAATGACAAGATAAAATAGCTGAACAGAAGGTTTCAAAGAGCAGCTCAAAAAGATAGTCAATTATTATAATGAAATGTGCAAAGATCTGGAGTTAGAAAAACAAAAGGGAAGAACACACTTGGCATTTCTCAAGCTGAAAGAACTGAGGAAAAAATTTAAGCCTTGAATTGCAATATTGAAAGATTCCACGGGCAATTGTTGAATGATGCAGGAAACATCGAAAGAAGATGGAAGGAATACAGAGTCACCGTACCAAAAAGAATTGGTAGATGATCATCCATTTCAGGAAGTGGCATATGATCAAGATCCAATAGTATTGAAGAAAGAAGTTGAAGTTGCACTGAAGGAATTGGAGAAAAACAAGGCTCTGGGAATTGACAGAATACCCACTGAGATGTTTCAACAAACAGACTCACTGGAGGCACTCACTAGGCTATGCCAAGAGATTTGGAAGACAGCTACCTGGCCAACTGACTGGAAGAGATCCATATTTGTACTTATTCCAAAGAAAGGTGATCCCACAGATTGTGGAAATTATTGGACAATATCATTAACATCACCCATAAGTAAAATCTTACTGATGATAATTCAAAAACAGTTCCAGCAGTATATTGGCAGAGAACTTCCAGAAATGCAAGTTGGATTCAGAAGGGGACGTGGAGTGAGGGATATCATAGCTGATATCAGATGGGTCTTGGCTCAAAGCACAGGATCTCGGAAAGATGTTTACTTGTGTTTTATTGACCATGCAAAGGCATTTTATTGTATGGATCATAACAAATATGGATAACATTGAAAAGAATGGGAACTTCAGAATACCTAATTGTACTAATAAAGAACCTGTACATAGACCAGGAGGCTGTTGTTTGAATAGAACAAGGGGATACTGCATAGTTTAAAGTCAGGAAGGGAGTGCATCAGGGAAGTATCCTTTCACCATACTTATTCAATCTGTATGCTGAGCAAATAACCTGAGAAGCTGGACTATATGAAGAAAAACATGGCATCAGGACCGGAGGAAGACTCATTAAGCACCTGAGATACACAGACAATACAACTTTGCTTGCTGAAAGTGAGGATAACTTGGAGCATTTACTGATGAAGATTAAAGACTATGGTCTGCAGTATGGATTACACCTCAATATAAAGAAAACAAAAATCCTCACAACTGGACCAAGCAGCAGCATCATAGATGGAGAAAAGATTGAAGTTGTCAAAGAGTTAATATTACTTGGTTCTACAATCAACGCCTATGTAAGCAGCAGTGAAGACATCAAAAGACGTATTGCACTGGGCAAATCTGCTGCAAAAGACCCTTTTTAAGCACTGAAGAGCAAAGATATCTCCTTGAAGACTAAGATGTGCCTAACCCAAGCCCGTGGTATTTTCAGTCACCTCCTATGCATGTAAGAGCTGGACAATGAATAAGGAAGACAAAAGAATAGTTGATGCTTTTGAGTTGTGGTGTTGGCAAAGAATGTTGAAAAGTACCATGGACTGCTAAAAGGAGTAACAAATCTGTCCTGGATGAAGTGCAGCTGGAAGGCTCCTTGGAAGCAAGGATGGCCAGATTTCATCTCACCTACTTTGGTCATGTTGTCAGAAGGGACCATTCTCTGGAGAAGGATGTTGTGATAGTTGGAGCTATGTGTCAACTTGGCTGGACCACAATTCTGCGTGGTTTACGCAATTGTGATGTGGGTTGTTCCCATGATGGGATCAGATGTATATGTTTTGAGCAGCCAATCCATTGAAAGGGAGTTTCCCTAGGGGTGTGGCCTGCTTCCAATATATTTATGGACGTCCTAGGAAAAGAGACACTCTTCTGTAGATCGGGATTCTGTTGTGCTGCCTACAACTGTCCGAGAGCAAACAATTCACCACCATTCAGCCTGGAGATCTTGGATTCGTCATTTGTTGGAGTCAACAGCCAGTACTGCCTGCCAACCTTGAGCTCTTCAGCCCCTGCAGCTACATGAGTCGGGAAAAGCCTCTAGCTTGACATTTGATCCAAGAACTTGGGACTTGCCAACTTCTATAAGTGTGTGAACCACTTTCCTAAGATAAATTTCTCTTTCTCTCTATAAGCTTTACTGGTTTTGCTTCTCTAGAGAACCTAGCCTAACACAGATGTCATGCTTGGTAAAGTGGAGGGGCAACAAAAGAGGGGAAGGCCCTCAACAGGACGGACTGACACAGTAGCTGAAGCAACGGGTTCGGGTATAGCAGGCATCGTGGGGCTGGCACAGGACTGGGCAGTGTTTGCTTCTGTTGTACATGAGATTGCTACGAGTTGGAGATGACTCGTCGGCACATAACAACAAGAAGCAGCAGCCTCAGGCAGCTGCTCTTTATTTTTGTAAACGTGTCTGTCACTCAACTTTGCTAACTTTTCGTATGAAGCAATTTTTATATTTAATTCTGAACATGGTGAAAAAGAAATTCCACATTCTCTGGGTTTTGTTATCTTTCTCTGCAGAGTATTGATTTTTTTTTTTTTTAAGGCAGTTCATTTATTTGAACACAAACTGAAAATTCTGAATTCTATAACTTGTCTAAAATCATATAAGTAAAAGGTAACTAAATATCTTAGTGTGAGTTCTCTACAGGAGCCAAACCAGTGAAACACCCCCTCCCCCCCATACACATACAGACAGACAGATGGACAGACAGATTAAGGTCAAGGAAATGATGCACACAATTGCAGAGCCCGGTAAGTCCCAGTGTGGGTGCAGGGCAGGCTGGAGATTGATGCTGGCTCCAGAGGTTATGGGTGTCCATCACCTGTCATGGATTGAATTGCAGGTCAGACAGCAGGCTGGAGAGGCCTGCAAGCTTACGTCCCAAGAACTGGAAGTCATGCAGTGAGAAGAGTGCAGCGTCAAGCGAGAGCAAGAGCAAGCTTTGCCAGAATGTTCGTTTCTGTACCAGAGTCAGACCACACCACCAAGAAAACTGCCCTTTCAACTGATCGGCTGTTCACATCAGATCACAAAATGGAAGGTGACTGCATGATGGGAAAATACATGCCAAAACACAGAATCACAGCCAAGCTGACACGTAACACTCACCATCACGCTAACTTTAGGTAACTCATGAATTAAACTTTGACAGAGATTATTTACTTCTCTTGAGTTTTAAATTCTGTTTTAAAACTCTACCCTAAAAACAGACACTCTCTCAGCTTCTACTTGGTTGTCTTGAATGCGAAGCCAGAACTTAGCTCCCCGCCTGCACTTGGTATTATCTGTTGTCACTGGTCTTTGCCGGCTACAGGCTTGAACCTTAAAGACTCAAGGAGGTAGTGCCTCCCTCCAGCTGTAGAAATGTGGTAATCCTTCACTCCAGGTGGGGACTTTCATTCAGACCCTCAGATAGATAGAGCAGGCCTGGGGTTGCCAGATAAAACATCATAAAAACCTGAAAAAAACCCTGCCATCAAGTCAACTCTGACTCATGGCGACCCCCATTAGGTTTCCAAGACGGTAAATCTTCAGATTTACATTTCAATTTAGACTGCCTCATTTCCTCCCGTGGAGCAGCTGGTGGCTTTGAACTGCTGACCTTCTGGTTAGCAGCCAAATGCTTCACCCACTGAGCCGCCAGAGCTCCTTAAAATACAGCATAACTGGATAAATTTGAATTTCAGAGAAGAAACCCCCACATTTTGGTATAGATTACTTGAGACAAAATTATACAAATTGGGACATACTCATACTAAACAATTATTCATAGTTTATCTGAAATTCAAACTTAACTAGACATTTTATATTTTTATTTGGTAAATCTGGAAACTCCAAGCAAGGAATGAGTCACTCTCACTCTGTTTCACTTTGACAACCAGGTCCTAAGGTATCCTTGTGCCCCTGTGTCTGGCAAAGTTCCCCACAGAAACTTCTGGCAGCTCCTCTCTCCTGGGGGCTCACTAGCACCCTGGGGGAATGCTTACTGAGCTCCTGACCTGTGGCCGGAGCCCCAGGTGTCCCGGGAACTCCACTACAGGGCCTTCAATGACTGGGTGGGCTCGCCTCTCCTTTTCTCTCAGTAATATCCTCACACAGATACCCTCCTGCTTCCCTCAGCTACCAACCAGGTGTTCCCAGGCAAGGCATCGCTGACCAACAGACTCCTCCTGGGGCTCTCTGTCACTTCATGGATGGCGTCACTCTCCGTGTGGGCTCAAGGGAGGGTGTCCATTCTACTGAGGAGTTTACAGATTTCTAAATGTCTTCTCTGACCTCATCTTCCTCTCAGTCCTCCCACTCCAGCCACACCCATTCTCTTCTGTTTCTTGAACAGGCTAGGCTCTTCCTCACCTCAAGGTCTATGACCTGCCTTCTCTGTAGAATGTTCTTTCCCTGGTTCTTTGATGTTGGACACTTCTCATGGTACAGAGCTCACCTTCAATGAGGTACCCCTCTTCAGAGATGCCTTCCTGAGCACCCAGGAAGCTCAGCCCAAAGGCACAGATTACAAGTTAGGGTGGCCATCAGCGGCAGGCTCCTCCCATTGGGTGGTGGAACAGATGCTGTTGGTGGCCCTCCCATCTCATGTGTGTCAGTGTGGTTTCCCAGTGCCACTCTTTAGGGTTCTCTCTGGTCACCGGACTAGGCTTTGAAGAAGCCATAGCCCAGAAGAGCTGATGTGTTAACCCTTCCTCCCACCTCCCGGCATCTCTTAACCAGTGAGTCCTGAGAGTTCAAGTTTGAACGCCCAGTTGTCGCCTCTTTGGATGGCATCATGTAGGCATGTGCCCCACAATGTGTCCATAGATTAAGCCCTTTCTTGGCCAAAGATGTTGTTGTTGTTGCTGGCTGACATTAAGCCAGCCTCCAACTCCTGGTAACCGTGTACAACAGAACGAAATGCTACCTGGTCCTGCTCATCCCAATGATTGACTGTGGACCAAACTGATGTGATCCATAGGGCGTCCACTGACTGGTTTTCAGAAGTAGATTGCCAGACCTTTCTTCCTAGTCTTTCTGAGTCTAGGAGCTCTGCAGAAACCTGTTCCGCGTCACAGCAGTGCACACGCCTCCACACACAGAAGACAGGTGACGGCTGTGTATTCGCTGTGAATGAAACCCTGGTCTCCCACATGGAAGGCGAGAGAGAGTACCTGGCCACAGTGGTGCCCTGCTCAGAGACACACTCTTGGTCGGCTTCCTCCTCTTCCCTGTCACACCCTCCTGCTCCCTTATTGCTGTTTCCTGGGTCTATTCCCAAACTATTTCCTTGCACTTGAATCTTTCCGTCAGAACTGCTTCTGAGGATTCCAAACTAATAAGACAGGATTAAGTGGCCCCAAAAGGACCTCCCTGGAAGTTTTACATGTAGGACATTTTGTGCAGAGAGCAGGACTGGAGAGAAAGTGGACGAGAGGACAGAATGGTGGGGAGGGCGGAATCAGTGGGGTGGGAGGAAGAAACCTTGGCTCCTGGTGGGGTTACAGGACCCCAGCCCCAGAGCTGCCCTGCACTCTTGAGGGGTGTGGTAGTTAAGTTTGTGTGTCAACTTGGCTGGGCCTGCTTGAGTGGCTGGGCAGCTGGATGTAGTATTCCCCATGATGAGACTGGTCATCAACTCCATGGTGGAATCTACTGTGAGCAGCTGAGTAGCTGCCTTAGGGTTGTGGTTGCCTTCCTGTATATAAGCAAAAGCCTTGGGGAATGGTCTCTAGCTTTCTGTATGCTTGAACCCTGCATGTAGCTGTGTCTGCCATGCTCTGCCAACCTTGGGACTTTCAATGGACTTGAATCAATGGCCTGCCATGTGGTTTGGTAACATTGTGACTGTGCCTTTTTACTTGTCAACCTTGGGCTTGTCAATCTCAGCAGCCAGTAGCTGTCTGAGTGAAGAAAAGCCTTCAGCTTCAGTGGACCGGGAGCAGGAGGCAGAGCTGAAGCCCAAGACTGAGGAACTTTCACCCAGCCCCTAGAGTCTAGCACTTTGAACTCGGACTTAAAGCCTCCAAACTATAAGAAAATAAACTCCTGTTTGTTCAAGCATCCCATTTGTGGTACATTCCTGTCGGAGTGGTGCCAGGTAACCAGAACAAGGGGCTTCTGTATCCTGACCCCCGAGGGGCCCCCATTTCCACTCCCCAGGGCAGGGCTGTGTGGCTGCAGAGGCCAGCTCAGGGCTTCCTCATCTCCCGTGTACCCTGGTGACAGATCCGTTCCCTGAAGTGACCTCTGCACATCTCTGTGCCTTCAAAGGGAAGGAATCTAACTGGCCCAGTAGTATTTCTGCAGGTGTGTGGGAGTACCACCTTCTTCCTAGTTTCCTGCTTTCATTTTTGTTATGTGTCAGAATCACTGTCCCCACTTTCTTCAAAATGAAGAATTAGGGGAAATGGCCTGTAGCAGTTGTTGGCATCAGGGGTGATTTTATCCCTCAGGGGACATTTGGTGACATCTTTGGTCGTCACAGCTTCAGGAGGCTGTGCTGGCATCTCGTGGGTAGAGCCAGGAATGCTGCTACACAACCTATACTCATAGGACAGGCTCCTCCCTACAAAGAATGACCAGAAACCTGCGGCCATCAAGTCAACCCCAACTCACGACAACCCCATGAGTGTCAGAGGGGAACCGTGCTCCTCAGGGCCTGTGATGACAGATTTTTCCCACGTAGATCTCCAAAGCCTTTCTTCTAAGGCACCTCTGGGTGGTCTCTATCCCTCAACCTTTTGTTTGCAGTTCAGCACAGTAACCATTGGCACCACCCAGGGACTCCAAAAAGAATGATCTGATCCCAAAAGTCAGTAGTGCTGTGGCTGAGAGCCCCTGACCCACGGGCCAGGATGAGGATGAACAAGTGACCTCCAGGGAGGCACCACTTAGGGAAGCCCTGGCTCAGGGTCGAGTGAGTTCTGTGTGGGCACCTGAGAGTGTGTGCCTCTTAACTCTCACCCTCCAGTTGCCATTTTTGTCCAACTCTACTCTTTATTATTTTTTGCAACATCAGCACTATTTCTGAAATTTTTCATCACCTGTCATGGATTGAATTGTGCTCCCCCTAAAATATGTGTCATCCTGGCTGGGCCATGACTGTCAATATTATGGGGCTGTCCTCTGTTTTTGTGATGTGATGTAATTCTCCTCCATTTTGTGCTGTGTTGTGAATGCTAAGCTCTACACGTTAATGAGGCAGGATTAGTGTGGAGTGTCTCTTGAGTCACCACCCTTACTCAAGTCACCATCATTGTTTGAGTCACATTTTTATCTTTCAAGAGACAAAAGGAGAGAGAAGAAAGGAGAAAAGAGAGGGACCTCCCCACTACCAACAAAGAAGAGTTGGGAGCAGACTGAGTGCTTTGGACCCAGGGTCCCTGTGCTAAGAAACTCCTAGACCCAAGGGAGGATTGATGTTGGGTCACGTGGTGATTTCCAAGGAATCCTGGGCCCACAGATGTTGAAAGGAGGCAAGGACCTTCCCCTAGAGGTGGAGCTCTGAATTCAGACCTCTAGCCCCTGAACCAGAAGGTTGGCGGTTCAAACCCACCAGCCACTCCTCGGAAGGAAGATGGGGCAATCTACTTCCGTAGTGATACTGCCTTGGAAACCCAAGGAGGGGTCGCTATGAGTCGGGTCCAACTCAACGGCACACAACAACAACAACAACAAGCCCCTGAACTATGAGAAATAAACGTGTTTGTTAAAGCCATCCACTTGTGCTCTTTCTGTTAGAGCCGCACTAGGTAACTAATAAATACATCGGCCCGAACAGAAACCCTGGACTATTAAACTTGAATTCTCTACTCTTCTCTCCCCTGAAGCCATTATTCTGCTTTGTGCACGCACTTGCCTATTCAATGTGCCTCATGTAAGTGGAATCATACAACATTTGTCCTCTGTGTCTTATTTCACTCAGCATAACGTTTTCAAAGCTCATCCATGCTGTAGCGTGCATCATGTTTCTTTATGGCTGGGTAATATTCCATGACATAGATTGACCACATTTTGTTTATCCATTCATCTGTTGATGGACATTTGAGTTGTTTCCACCTTATGGTTAGTGTGAACAAGGCTACAAAGAACATTTTTTTTTTTTTTTTCACAAGTATCTGTGTCCCCTGCTTTCCGGTCTGCTGGGTGTACACCTAGGAGCTCACTCTGTTCTAGACCTTTCCAAATGCAGAGACAAGCATGTAATTGTCTGCTCCCGAGCCTCCAGAGGCACCCCATTCCCCGCAGAAGGAAGCGTGGACTGTGGGTCATTGACTTGATCCAGGAAGGAGGTGGCGGAGCTGATGGAGGGAGAGGCAGAGATCCAGGAGCTAAGTCTCTGGTTGGGGGCTGATCTCGGCCTGCTGTGGGTCAAAGAGCTGGTCTGTGGTGACTTGATGGCCAATACACGGGGAACAGTGAGGGACGCTGTCCAGTGTGGCCCCAGAACATGTGACTGGATGTCTGTTCAAGGACTTCCTACATCGCCCAGGTAACCAGCACAGCTAACGAAATCCAACTAGCCCCTGGCTTCAACTAGCCCTGGCCTCAATTAATCCCTAACCTCAACTAGCTCCGTGGCCTCAACTAGCCCCTTGGCTTCAACTAGCCACTGGCCTGCACTAGCCCCTTGGCCTCTGGTCATCAAGGCTTTTCAAATCCTCCTTAACTTGTCCCTAGATTTCCTGCCTCACCGTTACTTATGACTTTGTCCAGCCCGAAGGCCTTCACTTGCCTCCTTCTGGGATATTCCCACGTTCCCTGACTGCCCAGCTCACACGTGTCCTTCAGGCAACACTTTTCCTTCCTCGCAGCCCGGAAGAGCCTCTGCCCTTGGGCTCTTGTGGCTGATGTCTCCCTCCCACAGTCTTATCTCCCCCAGGAAAGAGAAGGGGCTGCCAGTCAAGGATGCCTGCTGCGTGCAGGCCCTGAGTCAGGGCTTTGCAGAGGACGTCTGACGACTCCAGGAAACCACTCCATGCAGAAGGCCTCCTTCTCCCCATTTTACAGGCAAAGAGGCTGAGGCTCAGAGAAACCAAGGAACCTGTACTTGAGATGAGGTATTTAACCCCCAGTCTGGCTGACCTGGCAGCCCAGGACCCCTCCACTCCCCCTGCCCCCAAAGCCTCTCTTAGGTAGCGTGGTAACCCCCGCTCCACTCCCACTCTGGGCCCAGCACTCACTGGGGACACCTGGGCAGTCAACAGACGCTCCCGAGAGGATGAGCTCAGGAGGAGCGCTGTGGTTTGATTGGCTGTGAGCTGAGAAAGGCAGGACCAGTATGGCCCACATACCCAGCAGAAGAGGGAGAAAGAGAGGAGACTGTGGTAAGGAGCCCTGCTGGCACAGTGGTTAAGCACTCAGCTGGTAACCGAAAGGTTGGCAGTTTGAACCCACCAGTTGTTCTGAAGGAGAAAGATGTGGCCAGCTGCTTCCTTGAAGACTGCAGCCTTGCAAGCACTATGGGCAATTCTACTCTGTCCTACAGGATTGCTATGAGTTGCAATCACCTCGACGTAAATGGTTTTTTTTTTTTTATTTTTGATTGTGGGACCTGGACTACAGAGGTGCATCTGTGGCAAACAGCACTATGGCAAGCACTGATGTTGTACCCCTGTCCTAACCTCTGACACACAAATTTAGATATCTGGACCATCATATCAGCTCAAAATACAAGTCCAGCTCGTTCATCTTCCACTTAGCACGTGGCTGCAGACATGAAGGTGACAACAGCCCCTTCCTTGCCTTCACTGATGACAACTGGTCGAGGATGAGCTCAAAGTCAATGCTTTTAGCTTCTTCACTTTGTACCCTCAGCAGAGTGTGTTCACAGTCCGCCTTGACCCAGGGAGGCTCTCGACCAGAGTACTCATTGTAATTGCTGAATGGTCTTTCACAGCTGGCCATGGAAGCCATGCTGTTTAGAACTGCTCAGTGGCACCCCCTTCACATGGCATCGGGACACATGCCCCACCTGCCGTGCCCTAGGTACACTTTGCCGGATTCCACCTGTAAATTCCAGATCCGGGACTTGGGTGGGAAGGCAGGTCTGTGGGGGGTGAGACAGGACATTTGCATTATAAAGCGTCTCTCTGGTTGGAATGAAGGCTGGGAGCCAGAGCTGCTCAGTCTTTGCAGGAAGCTTCTAGGCCTCCAGCTAGCTGGATCTCCATGGAAATTCATTTGCAGAGAGAGAGGAGCTATTTTAAGGACTTGCACAGAAGAGAACCTGGCAGGCTGGGGTGAGGGAAGGTAGCTGTCTGTGCTGGAGCTTTTCTGAACGACGCACTCATTTCCCTGTGATTGGGGTGGAAAAACAGCATGGAAAAATCACAGACCTTGGAGAGAAAGGGAGTCAGCAAGACTGACCTGTCCGTTGCAACTGCCCTCCAGGCAGCCATGGGGGGTGGAGGTGCTGGGAGCGGTGGCTACTAGAGAATGTTCAATATGATAACAGCACCTTCTCATTAGCGTAAAAGTCTGCTGCTCCTGTCCACTGGCTTGAAGATAAACATGTAGAGAAGGGGAAAATTTGCTTCTTAAAGAAAAGCGACTGAACCAGGACTGAACATTTTAATCCAAGATTCTATAGAAGAATTCCGATCAAAAGGGGGAAAATACAGAACAGAATTTCAAATTTTCACGGACTCCAGACTTTCTGGAGCCATGGAGGCAGGATGAACTCTAAACTATTACCCTGAGATAATCTTTAAAAATTAAACCAAAAATATCCCCTGACGTCTTCTTCAAAATGATAGTTTAGCTTATTGTTAGGTGTCTTCAAGTCGGTATCCACTCATAGCAACCCTTCTACAACAGTATGAGACACTGCCGGTCTTGTGCCATGCTCATAACTGTTGCTATGTGTGAGCTCATTGTTTAGTTAACTAGTCAAAAAGGTCTGCCTCGAGGTTTATGCTCTTGTGAGAACTGTCTGTATGGGATCAAGTTGACAACAGCAACTCTACAGGAACTTTAGGGGGCAGTGAGTTAGTTTATGTTAACGGGGAGGAACAGCTCAGAAAAGGTGAGAATGGTCTCACAACTCGAAGAATGGAGTCGATGTCTCCAAATAGCACACGGAGAAACAGTTGAGTTGGTGTATGTTTTGCTGTGTATGTTCTCAACAATAAACCAAAAACCAAATTCAGTAATAATAAAAGAAATAAAAATTTAAAACAGTGACTGTAGCAATGTCTGCAATCTTGGGGAGCAATCGCAGGCAAAGGCTAGCAGTTGAAACCAAATAGAGGTCATCTGTTTGGTGCCACCAAGGTAATTCTGACTTAGTGACCCATGTGACAGTCAAAGTGCCCCATCGGGCCTCCTACGCTGTCATCTTGACAGAGCAGATCATTAGGGAAGTGATACAGGGGTGTGGGTTTCTGTCCTGTCCCCCAGTGGGCAGGGGAATTAGGTAGCTGGGAATTCCTAGAACTGAGGTTGAGGCAATGGTGCTGTAGTGGTAGAAATCTTGCCTTCCATGCAGGAGGCCTGGGTTCGATTCCTAGTCAATGCACTTCGTGTGCAACCAACACCATCCATCAGAGGATGGGTATTATGGATTGAATTGTGTCTTCCCAAAATATGTATGGTAAATCCTAACTCCTATACTCGATTACAATCCCCTTGGGAATGGGCTCTCTTGTGTTCACAAGGCAGCATTGGTGCTGGGGTCTTAGATCAAACTCTTTTGAGATATAAAAGAGCAGGTTGAGCTAGCAATCAGGCAGCAAGCAGATATGAGGGAAGACGGATGCCACACCACATGAAGGTCACCAAGGAACTGAGAAACAGAAGCTGAGAAGCGACACGGACCTTCCCCCCGGAGCCGACGGACAGACTTCTCCTAGAGCCGAGTCTTGAATGCAGACTTCTAGTCTCCTGAACTGTGAGAAAATAAGTATCTGCTTGGTGAAGCCACCCCCTTCTGGTATTTGCCATAGCAGCACTAGCTAACTGAGACAGTGTTTGTGTCTTGCCAGGATGCTGAACACGCTGTGCTTGGTCCATACCCAGTTCTAAACTGAGTCTCTGAAGTCTCATCTAGTTGGAGGCAATGCTCCTTATCCCACCACCATATAATACTCAGTGGACCACATGCTCACCCCCTGCTTTCTTGGAGGTGTGGTGAATGAAGGTCCTGAACATTGAAGGGGGTCCTTGTCCAAGAGGATAGGTGGGACAGGGGTCTGGCAGGGTCTCAGGCAAGACTTCTCTCTCCAGTTGCTGAGCTTGTGGTCTTAGGACAATGGTCATGGGGGACATCAAGCTCAATTGGCATATCACACTACACAAAAACATTGTTCTATATCTTTCTTTGTTGAGTAGCAAATGGGGTCTTAAAAGCTTGTGAGCAGCCACGTAGGATGTAACTATTGGTCTCTCCTTGGTCCGGAACAAAGAAGAGTGAATAAAATCAAAGACACATGGAAACAATTAGTCCAAGGGACTAGTGGACCATGGGAACCTCAGCCTGTGTGACTCTGAGATGAGAACTAGATGGCACCTGGCTACCACCGTCAACCACTTGGAAAGGGATAAAAATAAGAGATCCTGGATAGAGTGGGAGAAAAACATGGAATAAAACTCAATATCATAAAACAGGCAGGCTTACTGGTCTGATAGAGACTGGTGAAATCCCCAAGACTACGGCCCCTAGACTAAGCCCCTCCTTGGGGCCTGGAATTGAACTCACTCCCGTGGCTTCCAGCCAAATGACAGAGAGGCCTACAAGGTGAGCAATTACACCAGGTGCACCCCTTAGAACGATCAACCATGGGAGACCAGAAGGGCAGCGTTTGCACAGGGAGACAGCTCAGGGGGCAGGAATGCATAGGAAAGAAGGACACAGGGAAAAGGTAAGTACAGGGAGGAAATGGGAAGAGAGCTGTTACATTGTGGGGAATTGCAGTTGATGTCACAAAACAAAATATATATCAACTGTTAATTGGAAAACGAATTTGCTCTGTAAACTTTCATCCAAATCACAATAAAAAATAAAAAAAAGGAGAATTCTCTCTCCAGAGCTTGACAATATGAGTGATGGCAGGTAGACGCCAACTGGTGACCCTCCTTGGGTCGCAGGGGCAGGAACTCAGTGCACACTGTCCTCCAGAGCCTTCACTCCGGCAGGGGAGGCACAGGGAGGCCCTGGCTCCCACTGCTCTCATCGGCCTCCCCATTCTCCTTTCCTAGCAGCAGCGTCCACCGACTCTCACAGGGGAACCAGTTCCTTCGCAGGCATCCTCATCATCCCACATCAGTCTGAGACCAATGGCTCTCTAATGAGCCAACATTTCAGCCAAGCCGTGTGCTCTGTGCCCACACCTGTCACCCTCTGCGACGGCATCCACTCTGCCCTCAGTTGAACCAGGCAGCACAGTGATGTCTCGGGGGCATCCTTGTGAATCCTGGGCAGAGAAGTAAAGACGGTCCTGCGTGATCTTTAAGTGACAAGAAGAGTACTTACACTTGCTACGTGGAGACAAGTGAGGGTCAGTGGTTGTGGTAGGAAGCCTCCAAGATGGCGCCCAAGAATCCCCACCTTTGGCCATTCAAACTCTGGTGTGTGTCTCCCTGCGTACTACCAGGGTTGCTCTGGGTGGCCAATAGTATATGACAGAAGTGATGGTGTGTTACTTCCCACACTGGTTTACAAAAGACATGCAGCTTCCATCTGGGGTATCTGTCTTAAGTCACCTGCTCTGTGGAAGGCACTAGCCGTGTGGTGAGCAGCCCTGGAGAGGCCCTTGAGGGAGGAACTGAGACCTCTAGCCAATAGCCATCTAGCAACCTCTGAGGCCTCAGCCCATAGCTGCATAAGCAAGCCCTCTTAGAAGAAGACCTTCTGCTCTGGCCCACGTCTTTTTTTTTTTTTTTTTTTGTGATTTGGGTGGAGATTTACAGAGCAAATTCACTTTCCATACAGCAGTTCACATATGCTTTGTCTCATGTCATTGACCACAGTTTACCACAATGCAACAGCTCCCCTCTCACTTCCTCCCCATAGTTACCACTTCCCAGTGTCCATCCCTCCATACTCTCCTGCCCCCTGAGCTGTCTCCCTGTGCATAAGCAGCCCTTCCTTCTTCCATGATTGTTCTCTCCAGGGCGTGTGTCTACTTGAGGTAAATGTTTAACTCACATGCCTGTACCTTGTTTGGCTGGAAACCACAGGTGTGGGTTCAATTCCAGACCTGAAGGGCAGCTAGGGGCCATAGTCTTAGTGGTTCCACCAGGCTCTATTGGACCAGCAAACCTGGTCCCAACCATCTTTTTTTTTGTTTTGTTTTTCCCCTCCAAATGATTTTGAGTTTTGTTCCACATTGTTCTCCCTCTCTATCCAGGATCTCCTACATCCCTTCCAAGTGGATGACAGTGGTAGTCTGGCCCACGTCTTAATTGCAGCCTTACGTGGGACCCTGAGCCAGAACCACCCAGCTAAGCGGCTCATAGTTTCCTACCCATAGGAACAGTGAGATAATCAGTGTTCACTGTTTTAAGCACTCAAGTGTGTGGCCGTTTGTTAGGCAGCAGTGGTGAACTGAGACACTGGCCTAGCTAACGGGAAGCAAGGACAGCAACTTCCTCCTTTCTCCTTGAACATATCCTCCCCAGACAGTGTCTTTTCAGACTATGAGAAACCAGGGCCAGGTGTCCAAGGAGGACGATGTCTTTGTTAAGTATGGTCACACCCTTGGACTGCAGAAGCTGTCTGTGCTTCTGTGCACTGTGGAGTGGTGTAGGGTCGGCTGGGAGAGGCTGGGGGATATTCAAGAAGTGGGCAGGGATTGAGTCCAGCGGTCACCAGCAAGAGTGTATGCCCCACGCTGGCAACCCTGGGAGGGCAGAGACTGACAGCAGCTGGCTTCCTGGTTTGCTGGGAGACCCCAACTGCTGTAGGGGAGTCCCTGAGCATAGTCCCCACAGCAAGCACTTGTAGGGTGGGAAGACAGGCCTCGCTTTCTTAGGGTCCAAGACTGCTATGGAACAGTGGGGTCCACACACCGCCAGGCTCCCTGGGAGCCCTGGGAGGGAAAGCGTGTGGCTATCCTTCTTGATGGAAGAGTGGGCAGAGGCGCTACTGAGCGCCAGCCAGATGCCAGACCTGATGGCCTAGAAACCATGCTTGTGGTGTTGGACATCAGCAGAAAACCACGCAGCTGGGCTCCAGGTGAAGACAGGCACAATTTATTGGTTATACAGACTGATGCCCGTGGGAACACTGGCACACCGGTCTCCTACACACCCACACACCTGGGTTTGGTTTCCTACAGTAAGTCTGTTATGTTAAAAAAACAAACAAACAAGAAAACACATTGCCATGTAGTCTCTTAATAACCGAGGAAGCAGGACCAAAGGACGTGTCTGGGAAGAGAAGGCCACCTTGTCTCCAAAGCCTGGAACTGTGTGGCTCGCCCACCCTGGCAGCCAGGCTGGAGAACATGGCCTTTGGAAGCAACAACAGAGATAGATCCGTTCACATGAGGACAGCTGTGGAGGGGCTTGGACGAGTCTGTGCCCACTTCAAGGGCCTGGATCCCCAGCCCTGGGCCGAAGCCAGGTCTCTGCACAGGAGGACAGAAGTCGACCGCTTTTCTTCCTCCTTCCAGCTGGTGAACCGAGAAGCCAGGAAGGTGCCCGCTCTAGGCTTCTGCTGAGCTGGTACCACCACGGCTTCAGCCAAAGCCGTCTGCATCGCCGAGGCCATACTGGGCACAGTCCACTGGGCCCTAAGTGAGTCACCGAGATGCTTCAGCTCCCGAAAGGCTGGGCCCTTGTCTCACTCCTGAAGGGCAATGACCCGCTTAATGCTTTGTCCAAACCACTCTGGACAGATGCCTGATTTCAAACGGTGGGTTTGGAATTTTGGGTTCAGTTGATGAGGGAGACTCAATACTGAGGCTGGCCTGATATAACGTTCATAAAGCACTTAGCATGGTACTTGGCACACAGTGGGCGTGTGACACATGTGGGCATTATTATTATTAATAATAATATTATTATTATTAGATATCTGTACTCCAACCTTCAAATCTGCACTCTAGAGTCTTGTTTCAAAATGGCGACCTGAATGCTCTTGGGTTCCAAGTACCAAGGTCGAGCTGGAAGCCAGGGAGTGTGTTCTCTTCCAGCCTAGACCTCACACCATAATTCCCAGCCAGCGGATCCACGGGCCACACAGAAGCGAACCCTGCTCTGGACAACCAGGAAGGCTCATGAAGATGCATCGGGGGCAGCCGACAGGACGCTGGGCAGCCTGCTGCTCCCTGGGCTTCCTGTCTCGCTGGCGGCTCCTGGGGGCTTCACTGCAGGGACAAAAACAGACGGCTGTCAGGGCCTCATTCCCACCAGGCCACTTTAACCAGATTACCCAGGGTCCCCACCTGCTGTGGGTTCAGCCAGGCTTCCTCTGACATGCAGCTGCAAAGGGCTAGCAGGTACCTTACATGTGTACTGATACGTAAGTATAATAAATATAATAAAACAGTACTGATACAGACAGAATATGGGATGTACGCAAGTGAATGTATATATACAATACACCCCAATCCAAACCCAAAGCCACTGCCACCAAGCCAATTACAACTCCCTGCAAGCCCCACTGGGTTTCCAAGGTGGTAAATCTTTACAGAAGTAGATTGCCTCATCTTCCTTCCACTGAGCAGCTGGTGGGTTTGAACCACCAGCCTTCTGGTTAGCAGTCAAATGTCTTAGGCACTGCACCATCAGAGCTCCTTATATAATACACAGGCACACAAACATTAATTTAATTCTCCCTACACATTTGTGAGGCAGGTACCATTAACAGCATCTTTTTAAAGATGAGTAAACTGAGGCACAGGACCAGGAAGTGGGGGAGCTGGGGTTCAAACCAGCACATTCTGGCTCCAGAGTCCATCTTAACCCCTGTATTTTTACTCAAAAAGAAATTCATGTTCCAGGAAGAAAGGAGACACTGTGTTTTGAAGTCCTTAAAAGGCTGGAAAAATGGTAAGTCCTAAAACCAATGATAATAATCATGGAATATAAATTATATTGGCTTCACAGACTAACGGAGCCTTATTCCTTGGGGTTTGGCATGAGGCTAAGAGTTTATATGCAACCCTCCCTTCAGTCCTTTCAGAGAGCGGACGTCAGGGGCTGGCATGCCCGGGTTCCAATCCTGCCTCTATCCACCTCCTCATGGAGCAGCCCCTGACCTGCCCCAGGACCGCTGTTGCTTGAAACCCAGCCTGGGGACACACACACACACACACACACACACGCACACACACGTACATGTGTGTGCCCCCGTGCGCACCTGCATGGCGGTCCTGCTGAGTGGCCCCTCCTCAGGCCGGTGCTTGCTGTGGTATGGGAGCTCACTGTTGTCACGGTAGTCACGGCCCTTGGAGTGCTGCAGGTGCAGCACGGCCGGGCTCTTGGCGGGCAGGGGCGGCCGATGCTGTGTGGGCACGGATGGGGTCTGCTGGCTCATCTCTGAGCGGGACGGCTTCACGGGCCTCTTGGCCGGCACTGGCGCCTGGGAGCTGGCTGGCGGCTTGGGCTTCCCTTGGGTCTTTTCCCCACAGGCCGCCACTCTGCCCTCTGCAGCGGAGGAGGAGCAGGTGAAGGAGCGGAGCCGGGGTGCGGGGCTGAGGAAGGGCGTGAGGCCCTGCTTGCTAGTCCCCTTAGAGCTCTCCACCTCTTGGGCCTTGGTGAGCAAGATGGCGGGTGAGGAGACTCCGGGATCCGGGCAGGGTGGGGGCTCCTTCCTCAGCATCTTGGGGGATTCCTGCTCCTTCCTGGGAACCAGCTTAGGGAAGGAGCTCACAGACCCGTACAGCGGGTTCTCAAACATCTCCGGCTTCGTCAGCAGCAGGTCCTCCTGAAGTGAGGGTTCAGCCATGTTCTTCCCCAAGTCACCGGGCCTAGAGCCACAAGGAAGAGGACAGAAGACAGCATGGAAGAAACACACTTTAGAAGAGAAGATGTTATGCTGTGCAGCTGTTGATGTCTTCACAGGCAACCTCTGCTCTCGCCTGTGACCTTTTCCTCCATAAAAACTGCTGACACCACACTGAGCAAGGAAGACTCTACTGAAGGTTTTGTGGGACAAACAACCCAAGACTCATTGCTACTGAGTCCATTTTGACTCACAGCAACCCTGTTGGACAGAGCAGAATCGTCTCACAGGGTTTCCAAGGCTGTAAGCTTTACAGAAGCAGACTGTCACATCTTCCTTCCACAGAGTGGTTATTGGGTTCAAACCACTGACCTTTCAATTAGCAGTTAAGCACTTAACCACTGGGCCACCAGGGTTCCTCTGGGTAGAAATGGAAGAGGGTTTATGCTGCATGTCCAATAGCAATAGGAAATGCAAATTAAAACCACAGTGAGATACCACTTCACATCCACTAGGGTGACTATTATATATAAATATATATATATATATATAGAGAGAGAGAGAGAGAGAGAGAGAAAATATGGAAAATAACAAATGTTGGCAAGAATGTGGAACAACTGGAACTCTCATCCGTTGCTACTGGGAATGTAAAATGGTACAGCTTCTGTGGAAAAGAGCTTGCCAGTTCCTCAAACGTTAAACTAGAATTACCATATGATCCAACAATTCCACTCCTAGGTATATACTGAAAAGACTTGAAAACAGAACCTCAAAGACATACTTGGACATGCATGTTCATAGTAGCATTATTCACAATAGCCAAAAGGTTTTTTTTTTTTTTTTTTTTTTAAAAAAGCCCCTTCGTGAATGAATGGATAATCAGAATGTGGTCTATACATACAATGGTATATCAAAGAAATGAAGTCCTGGTGCACGTTACTACTTGGATGAACCTTGAAAACACTGTGCTGAGTGAACTAAGCCAGACACAAAAGGGCAAATATTGCAGAATCCCATTTCTCTGAAATACCTAGAAAAGGCAATAGCATCAAGACAGAAAGTAAATTAGAATAAACTGAAAGTGACTGCTTACTGGCACAGAATTTCTGTTTGAGGTGATGACAAAGTTTTGGAAATGGAAAATGGTGATGGTTGCAAACAACAAAACAACTGTACCTTTAGGATTAGTGCACTTTACTATTTGTAAAAGTTATACCACAAATAAAACACCTTTGAGGGCGCTGGAGTAAAACACACTCTCTCAAATCCTTCCCAGTTCTTTCTTCCCACACTGCTACCAACAAGCCTCCTTTCCTGATTTCCTCTCTCCCCCCACCAAGAGTCCTGTCTCCAGCAATTCCGCTCTCACCCTCATTTGCATGCCTGCTCAGTAGAACTCCTCACAAGTGAGTTCAGTGGCCAGTTGGGTTACTTGAAGTTCTCAGCTCAAGAGGCTTCATTTAAAAACATTTGTGAAGCCTGTTACATGTGGCCACCACCCGTCTGTAAGTATGTCATGCTGTGCTGCCTTGTACGTTGCTGTGCTTCTAAAAGCTATGTCACTGGTGTCTCAAATCCCAGCAGGGTCACCTAGAGAGGATAGGCTTCAGTGGCACTCCAGACAGAGACAACCTAAGAAGAAGCCCCTGGTGATGCACTTGTAAAAAAACTGGCCGGTGCAAACCTTATGGTCAGCAGGGAACACTGTCTGATGCAGTGCTGGGAGAGGGGCCCTCTGGCCCCTCAGGTCGGAAGGCACGCAAAACAGGACTTGGGAAGAGCTGCCTCCTCAGAGGAGAGTTGATCTCAATGATATGGATGAAGTAAAGCTTTCAGGACCCTCATTTCTGATGTAGCACCACTCAGAGAAGAAACAGTGGCAATCATCCATTAATAACCAGAATGTGGACTGTACAAAGTATGATTCTAGAAAAACTGGAAGTTGTATAAAGTGAAATGAAACACTTGACGGTAGATACACTAGGATAATAGATAGATACCCTAGTGAGTTGAAATGGCCACTTTTAATTGGACAATCATATGGTCTACTATGCCAGGAATGACAAATTGAAGAGGAACAATGTTGTACTCATAGTCCAAAAGAACAGTTCAAGATCTATCCTAAAGTACAACACCGTCAATGAGAGGATAATATCCATATGCCTAAAGGAAGTTAATACGACTTTTACTCAAATTTATGCACCAGCCACTAATACAAAAGATGAAGAAACTGAAGATTTCTTCTGACTTCTGCAGGCTGAAAATGATCAAATAAGCAATCAAGATGATTGATCATTACTGGCGATTGGAATGCAAAAGTTGGGATAAAAAAAGAAGCGTTGATAGTTGGAAAATATGGCCTTGGTGGTAGAAATGACAGAGCTGGCATGATAGAACTTGACAAGATTAACAGCTTATTCATTGGAAATATTTTATCTTAACAATGTAAACAGTGATTACACATGTGGACTTTGCCAGATGGAACACACAGGAATCAAATTGACTACATCTGTGGAAAGAGATGATAGAGAAGCTGAACATCATCAATCAGAACAAGGCAGAGGCTGCCTGCAGAACAGACCATCATTTGCTCATATGCAAGTTCAAGTAGAAGGTGAAGAAAATTAAAACAAGTCCACAGGGGACCTTGACTATATTCCATCTGAATTTAGAGACCATCTCAAGAACAGATTTGACATGCTTAACACCAATGACTGATTACCAGATTGAGTTGTGGGTTGACATCAAGAACATCATATGTAAAGAAAGCAAGAAGTCATTAAAAAGACAGGAAAGACCAACATGGACATCAGAAGAGACTCCAAAACTTGTCCTTCAATGTAAAGTGAACAGAAAAAATGGTGAAGTAAAAGAGCTGAACAGAAGATTTCAAAGGGCAGCTTGAGAAGACAGAGTAAAGTATTATCATGAAATTTGCAAAGACCTGGAGTTAGAAAACCAAAAGGGAAGAACACACTTGGCATTTCTCAAACTGAAAGAACTGAGGAAAAAATTCAAGCTTGAGTTACAATATTGAAAAATTCTATGGGCAAAATATTGAATGACATAGGAAGTACCAAAAGAAGATGGAAGGAACACACAGAGTCACTGCACCAAAAAGCATTGGTTGATGTTCAGCCATTGGAGGAGGTAGCATATGATCATGAACTGATGGTATGGAAGGAAGAAGTCCAAGCTGCACTGAAGGCATTGGTGAAAAACAAGGCTCCAGGAATTGACGGAACACCGATTGGGATGTTTCAATAGACACAAGGGTAGAGGCATTCACTCATCTATGCCAAGAAATTTGGAAAGCTACTTGGCCAACCGACTAGAAGATATTCACATTTGTGCCCATTCCAAAGAGAGGTGATCCAACATAATGTGGACATTTTTGACAATATCATTAATAGGATGGCCATGGAAGCATGGGAGGCAAGCACAAATTGGCTGAGGAAAATTCCAAAATGGCTGCAGCAGCACATCCACAGGGAACTGTCAGAAAATCTAGTCGAATTCGGAAAAGGACGTGGAATGAGGGATATCATTGCTGATATCAGATTGATCTTGGCTGAAGACAGAACACAAGAGAGATGTTTACCTGTTTTTTATTGACTGTGCAAAGGTATTTTGACTGTGTGGATCTTACAAATTATGCCTAACATTACAAAGAATGAGAATTCTAGAACACTTTATTGTGCTCATGCAGAACCTGTACACAGACCAAGAAACACTGTTCAAACAGAACAAGGGGATACTGCCTGGCTTAAAATCAAGAGAGGTGGACATACTTATGCAGTCTATATGCTGATGACCAAATAATCCAAGAAGTTGGACAATATGAAGAAGAACTCGGCATCAGGATTGGAGGAAGACTCAATAACCTGTAATGTACAGACAATACAACCTTGCTTGCTGAAAGTGAAATGGACTTGAAGCCCTTACTGATGAAGATCAAAGACTATACTATCTAGTATGGATTACACCTCAATCTAAAGAAAACCAAAATCCTCACAATTAGACCAATAAGCAACATCATGATAAACACAGAAAAGATAGAAGTTGTCAAGGATCTCATTTTACTTGGATTCCCAATCAATGCCCATGGAAATAGTAGCCAAGAAATCAAACAATGTATTGCATTGGGCAAACATGCTGCAAACAAACAAACAAACAACAGCAGCAACAACAACAACAACAAAAACACCTCTTGAAAGTGTTAAAAAGCAGAAAGGGAAATCAAAGGCATTCAAATTGGTAAGGAAGAAGTCAAACTATCTCTGTTTGCTGATGATATGATCCTATACCTAGAAAATCCAAGAGATTCCATCAAAAATCTAATGGAACTAATTGAGAGATTTAGCATAGTGATAAGATACAAGATCAAAAATCAGTTGGATTCCTCTACACCAGCAAAGGGATTGCTGAAAAAGAAATAAAGAAATCAATACATTTACAATAGCTACCAAAAAAATAAAATACTTGGGAATAAATCTTACCAGGGACACAAAAAACCTGTATGAAGAAAACTATAAAAGACTACTTTGAGAAACCATAAGAGATCTACATAAATGGAAGAACACACCATGGCTTGTGGATAGGAAGATTGAACATTGTGAAAATGTCAATTCTACCCAAAGCAATGTACACATTCAGTGTAATCACAATCCAGATCCCATTAACCATCTTTAAGGATATGGAAAAACCAATCACTTACTTAATATGGAAAGGAAAGAGACCTTGGATAAGCAAAGCATTATTGAAGAAGACGAACAAAGTAGGAGGTCTCACACTCCCTGCCTGGTATTGGTACAACAACAGACACATAGACCAATGAAATAGAATTGAGAACCCAGAAATAGATCCATCGACCTATGGTCAGCTGATCTTTGACAAAGAGTTGAAATCCATTGAATGGGGAAGAGATTGTCTGTCTAATAAATGGTGCTGGCAAAACTGGAGATCCATTTGCAGAAAAATGAAACAAGATCTGTACTTCACATCATACACAAAAACTAACTCCAGATGGATCAAAGACTTAAATATGAAACCTAAAACTATAAAGTTCCTCAAGAAAAAACTAGGGGCAAATTTAGGGGCCTTAATATATGGCATAAATAGACTATCAAGCATAACCCAAAATGCACAAACAGAAGAAGAGAAACTAGATGAATGGGATCTTCTGAAAATTGAATTTTCATGTGCTTCCAAGACATCTCCAAAAGAGTCAAAAGAGAACCTACCAATTAGGAAAAAATATTTGCCAATGACATATCTGACAAAGGACTTATTTCTAGCATTTATAGAAAACCCCAACACCTCAGCAACAAAAAGACAAACAGTCCAACTAAAAAACGGGCAGAAGATATGAATAGACACTTCACCAAAGAGGATATTCAGGTGGTCAACAAATACATGAGGAAATATTCACAATCATTAGCCATTAGAGAGATGCAAATCCAAACAATAATGAGATACCATCTTGCCCCAGCATTAGCAGCAAAGTTCAACAAGAAAAAATAACAAATGCTAGCGAGGTTGTGGAGAGATTGGGACTCTCATACACTGCTGGTGGGACTGTAAAATGATACCATCACTGTGGAAAGCAGTACAGTGGTTCCTTAAAAAGTTGGAATTAGAAATACCATTTGACCCAGCAATTCCATTACTAGGTATATATCCTAAAGAAGTGAGAGCCAGGACAAGAACAGATATATGCACACTCATATTCATTGCAGCACTATTTACAATAGCAACAAGATGGAAACAACCTAGGTGCCCATCAACCAAACTATGGTACATACACACAATGGAATACTATGCAACCCTAAAAAATAATGTAGAATCTGCAAAACACCACATAATGTGGATGAACTTGGAGGACATTATGCTGAATGAGCTAAGTCAATCACAGAAGGACAAATATTATTTTAGTCTGTGATTGTACATAGTCAAGGAAAGGTTTACATATGGAAAGAAATTTTCTTTGTTGGTTACCAGAGGTGGGAGGGGAAAGGAGGCAACACTGTTAGACAAGTAGAGACAAATATTGATTTGGGTGAAGAGAAAGGCAATGTACCAAATGTGACTGATCAACACAGTGGCACTGAGGAAGAGGAAGACATAGAGAGTTTCATGGGAGGTATAGACAAGAAAGACGAACCCTTTTGCACATATCGTACTGCGTTGTCAGGAAATGCAAACAATGATATGCAGGTGGATAGATGGGTGGACAGGCTGAACTATTAGGTATGTCTATTCAGGGGGGAGTGAGCCCAAGACCATGTATAGGGTTGACAGACAATGTTTCAGTGTATTTCAGCGTATTTGTATGTTCTGTAAGAATTCCCAGGTGTATAGTAAAGCTGACAAGAGACGAGGTTGTAGTCATTTCTTGGTCACAGCCAGCTTCCCAGAAGCGAGTAGTTGGACCTGTGGGCTCAGGACCATGGTCACAGGGGACATCAAGCTCAATTGGCATAACATATCACACAAAAACACTGTTCCACATCCTACTTTGGCAAATAGTGACTGGGATCTTAAAAGCTTGCAAGTGGCCATCCAGATGCAACGATGGGTCTGTCCTCATCCAGACAGAAGAATAAAGAAAACCAAAGATGCATGGAAATAATTAGTCCAAGACACTGGTACACCATGCAATCCTCAGCCTATACAACTACAAGACCAGAAGAACTAGATGGTGCCCGGCTACCACTGTCAATCATTCGGAGGGGGATCTCTGTAGGAGATCCTGAATAGAGTGGGAGAACAATGTGGAACAAACTCAAAACCATTGGGAAAAAAAGGACCAGGTTTGATGGTCTTATAGAGCCTGATGGAACCACTGAGACTATGGACCCTAGCTGCCCCTCAGGTCTGGAATTGAACCCACTCCTGTGGCTTCCAGCCAAACAAAAGACAGGCATATGAACTGAACATTTACATTAGGTAGATAGACTCTTTGGAGAGATCAATCATGGAAGAGTAGAAGGGCAGTGTACGCACAGCTCAGGGAGCAGGAGCTCATGAAAGGGAAGGACGCAAGGAAGAGGTAACTATGGTGATGAAGTGGGAGGGGAGTTGTTGCATTGTGGGAAACTGCAGTCAATGTCATGAGACTAAGTGTATGTGAGCTGCTGTATGGAAAGTGAATTTACTCTGTAAACTTTCACCAAAATCACAATAAAAAGTTTGAAAAAATAAGTGTTAAAAAGCAAAGGTGAGTTCCGGCAAGATGGCGGACTAGGCAGAAGGATTGCACAGACCCTCTTCAACAAAGAAAAGGGAAACCAATTAACACAGACACAGAA
>NW_006921593.1:26150380-26177847 GCF_000298275.1 Orycteropus afer afer
ATTCAGGAGGGATATATTCAAGATCATATTTTGGCTCTTGTGGACTTGTTTTAATTGTCTTTAACTTCAAGTTGAACTTGCATATGAGCAGTTGATGGTTTGTTCCACAATCACCTCCTGGCCTGGTTCTGGCTGAAGATATTGAGCTTTTTCCATCACCTCTTGCCACAGATGTAGTCAATATGATTCCCATGTGTTCCATCTGGTGAAGTCCACGTGTACAGCCGCTGTTTGTGTTGTTGAAGAAAGGTATTTGCAATGAATAAGTGGTTGGTCTTGCAAAATTCTACCATGCAATTTCCAGCATTATTTCTGTCATCAAGGCCAAATTTTCCAATTACCAGTGATTCTTCTTTGTTTCTAACTTTTGCATTCCAGTCATCAGTAATAATTAACACATCCTGATTGCATGTTCAGTCAATTTCAGGCTGCAGAAGTTGATAAAAATCTTCAATTTCATCATCTTTGTATTTGGTAGTTGGTGCATAAATTTGAATAATAGTGCTATTAAGTGATCTTCCTTATAGGTATATGGATATCATCCTATCACTGATAGCATTGTACTTCAGGACAGATCTTGAAACATCCTTTGTGATGATGAATGCCCCACCATTTCCCTTCAATTTGTCATTCCTGGCATAGTAGATCATATGGTTGTCTGATTCAAAATGACCAAAACCAGTAATTTCAGCTCACTAATGCCTAGGATATCAATCTTTATGCATTCTATTTCATTTTTTACAGCTTCCAAGTTCCCTAGATTCATACTTGGTACATTCCATGTTCCGATGATTAATGGATGTTTGCAGCTGTTTCTCTTCAATTCGAGTCGTGCCACGTCAGCAAATGGAGGTCTTGAAAGCTTTACCTTATCCATATCAGTAAGGCTGGTTTTACTCTGATGATGCAGCTCTTTTCCAGTTATATTCTGAGAGCCTTCTAACCTAAATGACTCATCCTCCTCCTCTGTGTTGGACAATGTTTCTGGACTATTCATAAAGTTGCTCAGTAATGTATCAGACAGTGTTTCCTCGTATGTATGTGAAAGCTGGACAATCAATAAGAAAGACCAAAGAAGAATGATGTCTTTGAATTATGGTTTTGGTGAAGAATATTGAATACACCCTAGACTGCCAGAAGAACAAACCTCTGTCTTGGAAGAAGTGCAGCCAGAATGCTCCTTAGATGAGAGGAGGGAGAGACTGTCTCACATGCTTTGGACATGTTATCAGGAGGGGCCAGTCCCTGAGGAAGGACGTCATGCTTGGGAAAGCAGATGATCAATGAAAATAAAGGAGGCCTTCAACAAAATGGATTGACGTAGTGGCTGCAACAATGGGCTCCAACACAGATTGAGAGTATGGTGCAGGACTGGGCAGTGTTTCATTGTATTGCACATAAGGTTGCTATGAGTTGGCATTGAGTTGATGGGAGTGATGGTTTTTAGGACTTCCACTGCTAAACCAGGAACAGTCTTGGGCAGACTGGGATCATCTACTCTCCTGGAGTCTGAGGCAATGCTGGAAGCTGTTTTGCCTTCCTCCAAATTTCTCAGAGAATGATCAAAGATTAAAATCTTGAAAACTAGAGGTGCAGAGAGAGACCCAGCTGAGCTCGGGCCAATCCTACTTATCCTATGTCTTCATTCCCTGCCTCCCTCTTTTCCTCCCTCTCTTCTCTCCTCCATTCTCTCCTTCTTCCCTCCCTGTCATCCTTCTTCTTCTTTGTTTTTTATTTTTTATTGTGCTTTTGGTGAAACTTTACAGAGCAAATTCATTTTCCAAACAGCAGTTTCATCTTTCCATCTTTTGGAGAAAAATCTTAAGGAGCAGAACTGTACGTTGCCCCTCACCCTGGAAGAGCTCCAGGCGGGCCACACAGGAAAGGCTGGGACTGGAGGGAGTTGAAGGAAAATGATGTTACTGACAATGCTTCCTCCCGGGCTCTTAACACTTGTGTGACCGACAAACCCAGCGAGGAAACAGACCTCATGGAGAAGAGGAAAAAACCTGTGTTGGGGAACCGGAGGTGGAGAGTGAACTTCAGAAGTCACATCATGTATCTTCACCAAAAGGAAACTGCAGCTTATGTACAGGGGAGACAGCTCAGGGGGCAGGAGTGCATGGAGGGATGGACACTGGGAAGAGGTAACTATGGAGAGGAAGTGGGAGGGGAGCTGTTGCATTGTGGTAAACTGTGGTCAACGTCATGAGACAAAGCGTATGTGAACTGCTGTATGGAAAGTTAACCTGCTCTGTAAATCTTCACCCAAATCACAAAATAAATAAATAAGGAAACTACAAAGATGGGCCCCCAAGGGAAGACAACGGCAGCCCGCTGTGCACATCTGAAAGCTCTGCTCACTGGGGTCGGGCCTTTGTTTCCCCTTTACCTGATGTGGCCATCAGGACGGGCTCTCCTCAGGATGACCCCTAGAGTCTCATCATTCCAGCTGCAGCATGGGCAGCCGCCATGACTTAGGGTTTATGACTCTAAGCATCAGCTCCCCGCCCAGCTGCCCGCCCTGGTGTCCTCTCCTGCCCTCAGCTGTCTCTAAGTTTTGCTGGTTTTTCCCAACGCTCATGATCAGACCTCTCTCCTCCCACTGGGCTAGAAGCTCTACCTCCCGTCTACCTACCCAGTTCCAGTTCCTTCTTTTTCTAACTGTCTTCCACAACAGGGACTAGGAAGTGGCACATAGGAACAGGAATCGTGCAAAGAGAGGGGAACTCGAGTAGGGACTTCTCCATGGTAACTTTCACCTCTGTGCCATGGCACCCTGCAGGCAATGGGAGATGGCCTGAGGGGGCATTGGATTCTCGGGCAAGTGTGAAAAACAGGAAAATGTTTTTCTTGGCCATGAAACTCAAACTAAACCAACTGCCACTGAGTCAATTCTGACTTACAGTGACTCAACAGGACAGGACAGAACTGCCCCATCGTGTTCCTTAGCCTATAACCTTCAGGGAAGCAGGCTGTCTAATCTTTGTCTCATGGAGTGGCTGGCGGGTTTGAACCACTGACCTTTCGGTGAGCAGCCAAGTTCATAACCACGGCATCTTCTACTTGGCCATATCTTTAACATTTTCTGATTTTTTTTTTTAAAAAAAACCTTTAATGTTTGCAGCAACAGGTTAGGAACTGAAGAGTCAGGAAACATGTACCCAGTGACTGCCAGGCTCCACTAATGGAGGTAGCGGAGGCTCAGTGGTGGCATGCTTGCCTTCCACAGGGGATCGCCAACTCAATTTTCCGCCAAGGCACCTCGTACACAAGCACCGCCCATCTGTCCTTGGAGCCTTGCTTGTTGCCACGGTGCTGAGCAGGTTTCAGCAGAGCTTGCAGACCAAGGAGAAAGGCCTGGTGATCTCGTTCTGAAAATCGGCCAGCGGGAACCCTGCAGATCACAATGGCTCGGTCCGCAATCAATCGCGGGGCCGCTGCAGGACCAGACAGGACTGCGTTCCACGGCGCACGGGGTCACTGCCAGTCAGAGCCAACCTGATGGCAGCTGACAGCAACGCCAAGCTCCAGGCTCTAAGGACGACCAGTGAGCAGAGCAGACACCCCTCGGCCCTGATGCAGCTTCATAACCTTCCCAGGCGGTTCGGCCCAGTGCACACTGTGTGCAGAGAAGAGGGACGCACTGGTAGACAGGACTCACCTTGACTCTTGTGTCCTGAGGCAGGGCCCTCGGCTTGCTGACAACGGTGAAAACTTCTTGGGTGATACGGGTGGCTGGGAGGGTGGTGTTGGAGGGCTTTCCCCTCTTCCGGGCCCGAGCGAGGTATCCTTGGGCACTGGATCGTAGCTCCAAGCTGTGGACTGTTGGTCAGGGGAGTGGGCCTGCTTCCCATGCAGGGGCATCGGCAGCCCAAACAACCCCACGCCCATGTAGTTGGGGTTCATAATCTCGGTGATGCTGGGGCCAGTGCATGGAGGGACCCTGTGGGGGAGACACACAGTCACACACAGGAACTGCTTCCCTTCTCAGGGTCAGGGAACCAAGCAACGTCTGAGGGCAGTGTCCTGTGGTGTTCCTTGGGGCCCTTCCGGCTCCTCCTCAACCCCTTCACCTCTTTGTGGGTAGTGGATTATTCATTCATTCCCACATGCAACAGAATAACGACTGAGTAAGTACCAAGTCCTGGCCCAGGAGGGAGGGTGGTGGCACCGTGCAGTGAATTACTCAATATGGCTCTTCCAGCCATGGTCTTTGTGACTCCCACCAGATGACTGGGTGGAACTATGTAAATGTGAGGTGCTTGTGGACCACCAAGGGGATTGGACAGCTTGTTAATAATGTAAATAAGGTACATGGCTCCCTGGTGGGGATTTAAAAAAAAAAAAAAATCAAACTCCCTGGTGAGGATGGGACCGTGCAAATAAGGTGCAGTTTTGCCATCCTGTTAGGCTTAAAATGAGCCCCCCCAGGTGGAAAGGGGGATCTTATTACCATCAGGAGAGAAAAACCAGGAGTGGAGTACGTCCTTGGACCCGAGATCCCTGCGCTGGATGTCTTCAACCCCGCAATCTGAGAGCGAGCTCTAACACTTTGCTGAGGTGGCAGAGAGACAGAAAGACAGAGGCAGCAGAACCAAGGGACCAGCATGAGACAGAGTGGTGGGCTTCTTGGCCCACAGAGAGAGAAAGCCGAGTGCCTCCAAAGAGAGGCTTGCTGGCAGAAAGGGTACCTCTCTGGGTGCCTATCAACAGAGCTAGAAGAGCTTTGTAATACTTGCCTGAGTAGGGCCGAGGCCAAGGCCAGAGGGAAGCATGCCTGGGCATGGCTGAGAAGCTATTGTCTGGACTGAGGAACCGAACCCTGTGTTGCTTCTGGCCCTGAACTGGAACCTGTTCCTTCCCTAATAAACCCCAAATCATGAGTACCGTCAGTGAGTTCTGTGTGGCCAGTGCCACACATTATCGAAGCAGGCAGAGAAGTAGAGAGCTGCGGGAGGGACAGTTCGTGTCAGGGTTGGTAAAAGGCTGGAGGGTGGCAGAAAGTGTGACCTCTGCCTCACAGGGTTCAGCCTTGACTGTTGATCTTGATCCTCCTCCCACCTTGTGAAGTTGGAAGAGGTCAGGCAATGCCACTCCCACACCCTTTTTGCAGGTGGCTAACACAGAAGCCACAGTCTCTGTTCTCACGGAGCTCACACGCCAACGAGACACACAAAACCAACCAGCACAGAGACAGGGAGACAGCAAGACTAACAGGAGGGTTGTGACAAGTCCTACGTGAAAACCAGGAAGGGAGGGGGGGATGTTCTCAACAGTGGTTAGAGCGAGAGCAAAGGCCCTGCGCTGAGAAGAGGCTTGGTTGTTCCAGGAAATGTGAAGGCCCCTGAGCCGGTGGGGAAGAGGGGTGAGGCTGGCAAGGTCAGCAGGGCTGGGTAACTGTGGCTGGGCCAGGTGGGACTGGGGGTTAGGGAGGAATCTGGGGCAGGGCTGGTGGGCAAGAGCGGACAGTCTCATGAGGAACCAATCAGCATGCGTGCTTGGTCTGTGGCATCAGGATGGAGTTGGCCAGGCAGCTGGGGGTCACAGAGGACAGGGCTGGGGCCTCGCCTGTGCAGAGTCAGCTGTTATGGGCACAGCCCAGGCCTCGGAGTGGTGACCTTAACGTCACACACTGAACACTCAAACACACTGAACACTCAAACACACGGGGCAGCCGCTGGCACCACCCTCCTTGGTCTGACACCGATCTCGTTAGAACTAAAGGACAGAGCTGGTGATGATAGTGGCATTGTGAATGGTGTCTGGCTCCCATCTGCTCCACAGCTGAGCCATCTCCCTGACCCCCAGAAAGGCATGCTTCAGGAAGAAACGGAGTTCCCATGAGGAGCCAAATGGAACAGACCTTGTTTCCCGACCCCCGTCCTGACCCTGGGGCCAGGCAGATGCATCTGCAGACAGGGCAATTATGGGAGGTGTGGGATGAAGAGGATGCTCCAGGGAGGTGGGGATCATTAGAGGAGTTGGGGGAGGCTAGGGAGTGGGCTAGGGGACTTCCTGGGTACAAAGGGCTGGAGGGAATAGTGAGGGGACAGGAAGGGAGAGGAGCCAGCTGTGCGCTGCAGCCAGTTCCTGGAACACCAGCTCCCCCAGCGAGCTCAGGTGTGGCCTCGCCCTATCGGCAGGTATGCTGACCTGATGACCTCCCTGGCTTGATTCTGGAACTTGAGACATCACTGGGTTGAGGAGACCCTGTCTTGGGGGACTGCTGTCCTGTAATAGGAGTTTCTGAATGGTGCAAACGGTTAATGCACCTGGCTGCCGACCAAGCGGTTAACGCACTCGACTGCTGACCAGTTAACGCACTCGGTTGCTGACCAAACGGTTGCAGGTTCAAGTCCACCCAGCAGGGCCTGAGAAAAAAGTCCCGGTGCTCTACGTCTAAAAATCAGCCACTGAATGCTGGCTGGAGCACAGTTCCATCCTGGCACATGGGGGTCGCCGTGAGCCAACGTGACCGCAGCGGGCTGCCTGGTCCCCTAGGAACATGGGCTTCAGTGTCCTGGTTATTCCCAGTTCAGTCTCTGCAAGGGCAACTGGAATGGATTCTCTCCCGTTAGTAACACAATGGGGCTTGTTGGCTACCAAGCCCATGGAGACCCAGCAGCCACTTGGTGACTAGGAATCGCACAGCTATCTGCGGTTGCCTCTTCCTGAACTACACATCTTGCTACTGGCACTCAGGGTCTAAGGTATCTCATTGGCTTTGGTTTCTTGAGAACCCGACACACAGCAAGTGCTCAACAAATGTTAGCTGAACTGAACTGAATGTTTCACCTCAGAAAAGTCTCCCAGTCCTCATCATGGTCACACCGCCAACCCCTAGAGATGAGGGCTTGTTCTCAGAGACACATGGAGCTTACAGCTTACAGCCTCTTCTGGGGGGGCGGGTCAGAGGCTCCTTCTTCCTCCCTGTCCTGGTGTCTCTAGGCTCCAATTATCTCCTCCTGGGCCCTGTGTCTGCAAAGCTACACTAGCTTTTATTGGCCCCTGGCAAACCCCACTGCTCTACCTGTTGGTGGGTTCCAGCAGCTTTGTGGGGTCGTAGCTGGTGAAGCTCTTCAGAGACTTGGGTCCACAGGGCTCATCCCTCTCTGTCTTCACAAAGTCTGGAAGGAAAAGATCAGAAAAGAGGATTTGAGGGCCCAGCCCCCAGGTCTTAGACCAGGAATGGCAAAAAGGTTCCCAGTTGTACACTGAAGCGGGCCAGTGAATAGTGGCTGCCTGAGGGGAGCAGCTAAGCAAGACTCAGAGACCTCATCTGGGCTCTCAAGAGTTCTGTGATTGATTAATAATGTCTGCCACTGGGTCAGAGGGAGACAGTTGGCACATGTGACCTCATGCTGTCATTCCATGGGATGCTTCCAACTTGGTGGTCTCAGCAAGGAACAAAACAGGAAACTATTTCTTGCCAGATCAGATGAAAACAAACATAAAAGGTGTCCCCACAAGATCACTGGGAACTCAAAGCCAATCTATTTGTGGGGCTTAACGGGGAGATGTTATCCCCACCTCCATTTCCAACTCTGATCTGTGGCTGTAGAAGTGCTGGATCCCATCTCCCTACCCACTGTCCTGCTAGGGTAGAAGGGGGTCCCATTCCCTGGAGGCAGCACCCCTTAGTGAGCTGAGCTGTGGCTGGTGTCAGGGTGCAACATGTCCACATGCCTCACTATTCACATTAGAGCCAGGAATGTTTAGGAACTCCAGCTTGACACTGGATGAAACTGCACTGTTCATCAACCAGATGAATCTTGGCCCAGTTGCTTGCTGGCTATGTGACCTTCAGACATTCTCTTAGCTGCTCTGTGCCTCAGTTTCCCCATCTTCAAAACAAGGATGACAACACTGGCTTACAAGGCTGTTGTGAGAGATTAGTGAACGTCATCTGTAAGATGATATATTTACACAGCATCGTCAGTTGCGTTGTTGACGCCCTGTTCACTTGCTAGGCGCTGCTGCTAGTCAAACATTCCCGAGCAGGAATTAAAGCAGAGAGGAAAAGGAAAAAAAACCTCTCGATTTACAACTCTTTGAGCAGCTCCGGAGCACTCCAATCTTTTATTACACCTTTTCCTCACTTACCATCTGGGCATCTGACAGTTTGCATTTATGACAATAGTAAAAGATATACTATCTGACTATTTTATGCATTAATGACATATGTCTGGCAGTAATGAATGTCAAGGTGTGAGGCAAGAGTAATGCTGGCTGTGATGGTTAAAGTTATGTGCCAACTAGGCTAGACCATGATTCAGAGTGGCTTGGCAGTTATGTAATGATGGAATTTGGCAGTTATATCATGGTGTAGTCACCCTCCACTTTGTGATTCTCCATCCTCACATGAAGGCAATTTTTGCAAAATGACCTGGTCTTCGGAACCTAACCCTGTTGATGAGTGAGGAGAGGGTTATTTCAAGCAGAGCGGTTTTAGCATAATGGATAAATGCAATTTATAAATATAATTTCCAAGTTTCAAAATTTTATGTAGGATTAACATTCTAAACTCAAATCTAGACATTTCTCTGTGTTTGCACTGACATTAAGGTCTCTTGATCACATTTCAATATTCTCATAACTGAGCAGAGACAATTCAGATCTAAGAGATAAGGCACCTGAACTATTCAAACGAGAATCAACAAGGTCTCCTTTGGGGACAGACAGGGGATGACCCCCTGAGGCTGGCCTCTCACTTGGGGCAAGAAAATGCCCACAATGAGTTTGTTGTCCCCAAGCTAGGCTTCAGAGATGTCCTCTCTGAGAGCCACGTTACATGGATCTCCCAACTGCCAACCAAAGTAAGCAAGTGGCATTTAGCAGAACAAAGAATGGAGTTCAAGTTGAAATAGTGGGTTAGGAAACCCTGCCAGGAAAGAACAGACCATAAGGTACCGCCATTTTGGAGGGGTGTGTGGCTAGAGTAGGCACAAGCCAAGGAGAGGGACTCAGGGGTGTGGGCTAGGGCTTCTACTCTGTGAGGTGGACGGAAGCAACAGAGAAAGTACAGAACCCTGGGTGGGGCCATGAGGCACAGATGCAGGTACGCATGAGGGCATGGATCCATCTATGAGTGCATAGCATATAAGGAGCCCTGGTGGCACAGTGGTTAGAGCACGCACCTGCAAACCAAAAGGTCAGTGGTTCAAACCCCCCAGCTGCCCTGCTGGAGAAAGATGTGGCAGTCTGCCTCTGTAATGATTTACAGCCTTGGAAAACTCTATGGGGGCAGTTCTACCATCCTTTAGGGTTGCTATGAGGTAGAACCGACTCAATGGCAGTGGGTTTGGTTTTGTTGCTTTGGCATACCACATGACCATGGGAAGGACAGGGGTCCCATAGGAAATCCTAAATTCCAACTGCAGCCAGTAGCTTTCATCTCTTCCCCCAAGTAGCCTATAAAGAGCTATTCATTATTGAGTTATTCTGTAATCTTGGTCTCTAACAGAAGTGACAAGGCCCACAAGACTGGAAAAAGGTGAGAGACAGGGAGCTGGAAAATTCACAAACTTCACGTCCTTAAAGATCAAGTTGAGTGCGGTTGGCGAAGGGTGAGCTTCTGCTGCTGGGTAGAGTTTCGCTGGGGATTTCTGAATTAGGGAGAGTTGGGCCCAATTGCCTCTCAGATTCTTTCCAATGCTGGAATTCTATCCTCAGGCCCCAGCAGAGAGAATAGTTAACAGTTTCTCTATGAGAACCATCTCCCCATTCTACTGGGATGGAGAGGGACCCGAGGAGGGATCTTCTTACCATAGAGCTTCTCTCTCTTCTTGCCTTGGGACGTCTGCAGCTTAATCTCCCCACGGAAGTGTCCTGTCATCTCTCCATGGTGGGTGAGAGGCGTGTGGATGGGGAACTGGGTTTCCGTGGCCTCTAACCGTAGGGCGATGCAGCCCTCACCTGGTGGGGAAAGGGGACAACAGCATGATGGTGAACTTCATGTGTCAACTTGGCTAGCTATGGTGCCCAGTGGTTTGGCCAAATACTTGTCTAGTGGCTGTCAGAGTAGTAGCTGTAGTGAGTTGCCACTGAGTGGACTCCAACCCACGGCAGCTGCTGTGTAAGAGACAGAAATGTCGCCCAGTGCAATACCATTCCCGTCGTCACTGGAATGGGTGAGGGCATTGTCCAAGCTATTAGAGCAGTTACACCTGATTAAATCAGTTGGCCTTGGGTAGAGCGGGCTGGCTTCCAACGTAATCCAGTGTGATGTCATCAATCAATCAGATGAAAAGGGTTTTGCAGCCAGACCATAAATAGACACAGTTGTCCCTCAGTGTCCCAGGAGACTGGTTCTAGGACCCCTGCCAATACCAAGATCTGTGCTCCTCCAGTCCCTAACATAAAATGGCAGAATACTTGCATATAACCTATACACACCCTACAGGAGACTGGTTCTAGGACCCCCAGTGGATACCAATCTCCTCAGATGCTCAAGTCCTTTATAGAAAATGGTGCACCCTCCTGTACACTTTAAATCATTAGATTACTTACAACACTTAATGCAACATAAATGCTATGCAAGTAGCACTTTATGCTCCCTCTTGGCCTCTGAGGGGCTGCTTTGATCACTTAATGGCTTTTTTTTCCTTCGAGTATTTTCAATCCACGGTTGAATCTGTGGATGCAGAGCCCATGGATACAGAGGGTCGACTGCGTTCTGGTAGAACTCCCAGAATTCTCCACTCTGTACGCTCCCCTCACCTGACCTACAGATCTCAGACTTGCCAGCCCCTGCCAGCACATGAACCAATTCCTTGCAGTGTGTCTCTATCTCCTATCAGTGTACCTCACTGCTTCCGTTTCTCCAGAGAACCCCAGCTAAGACGAACAATCACGCCAAGGTTCTGCCACTCCCCAGAACGTATGTGCCTGGGGCCTAGAGGTCTACCTCTGAGACCCCAAGACAATCCTTTGGAACAACGGCCAAGGCAAGGATTGCTTGATAAACTCCATAGCAGTCAGGGAAAACAGCTCAAACCTACGGCAAAATGAACTCCCTATGGAGTAAAATCAGAAAATGCAGCAGAAAAACAGCATGAAATACAAAACTGACTGCTGTAAGGAATGATACCTTCCTACGGTCTGAAGCAAGGTAAGAAATGGCAACAGGAGACTGACAGGTTTGATGATGAAAAGCTTAAAACTTCTGAACAAAGAAAAAAGAAATTAAAAAGGAGGCTGGTGGGGAGCAGGGCCTCATCCCAAGTGAGGATGTGATCTGAACTCCAGCAGCAGCGAGGTCAGACATGTTACACAAAAAGACATGTAACTGGTCAATTTCATGAGTGGGAAATTGCCCAGCCTCCTTCGCCATCCCAAATGCCCATTAAGAAGGCACTAAGGCACTCTTGTACAGAGATGAGATTAGCCCGACATGAAAGGGGAAGGGAAGACAATGCCTGAGGGGATGAAAAGATCAGCTGCTGGTTCGAACCCACCCAGGGGTTCAGGAGGGTCAGGGATGAGCAGGGGCAGCACAGCCATTTTAGGGCCGTGAAACTGTTTTCCATGATTCTGTGATGGTGGACACATGACATTACACATTGGTCAAAAGCCATAATGAAAACTACGGGCTCCAGTTAGTAGTAATGTATCAATATTGGCTCATCAATATAACACATGGAAGATGTTAATTTTCATTCGACTTGGATCAATAATCAATATCCGTGGAAGTAGCAGTCAAGAGATCAAACAACATACCGCACTGGGCAAATGGGCTGCAAAAGACCTCTTTAAAGTTTTGTAAAGCCAAGATGTCACGTTGATGACTCAGGTGCGTCTGACTCAGGCCTCGGTCTTTTGAGTCACCTCGTATGCGTGTGAAAGCTGGAGGGTGAGGAAGGAAGACTAAGAAGAATCAATAGGTTTGAAGTGTGGCGTTGTCGAAGAATACTGGCTGTACCATGGACTGCCAGAACGGACACATCAGTCTTAGAAGAAACACAGCCCGAATGTCCTTCAGAAGTGAGACGGCGAGAGTGCGGCTCACTGACTCCAGGCATGTTACCAGGGGAGACCAACAGCTAGAAAGGGATGTCACGGTTGATGACGCAGACGGCCCACAAAAAACGAGGGAAAGCTCAGGGAGAGGGACTGCACCGCAGCCACGAAGCGGACCGAACACACCAACGGTCCCGAAGACGGAGCAGGACCGGGGAATGTTCTGATCTGTTATCGATACACGAGGTCATTATGAACGAGAGCCAACCCTGTGTCACCCACCACCATCAACAACACAAAGCTGTCAGTAAGAAGGGAGAGTGTGGGCACAGGGGTACGTGGGAACTCTCTGTACTTTCTGGGCAATTTTTCTATAAACCTAATTGCTCTAAAAAACTATATTTTGAAAATAAAAAGATTATTCCCAATGCCAGCAAAAACCTGGGGCAACGTGTACCCATGGAGACGAGTGTATGATACAGCCTTTCTGGAAATCAATTTCTAAGTGGTAAGAGTGACACACATATTTATACCCTTTGATGCAGCAAACATGAGAATGTATTCAAAGAAATAATTCAAAAGACAACAAATAAAGCTGAGAGAATGAAAACAGCCCATGGAGAGGGTCATTGCGGTGTTACTGAGAACCTTAAGGAGATACCTGGCAGAGCTGTGGTGACAGTCACAAGGGGACACATTTGAGAATGAGGTCACAGAAAATCCAATGAGGAAGCAGCCATTAAACATGACAATTAGGAAGAATGTGTGTGAGGAACATGGAGAACACTGAGGATAAAAGACAAAGTGAAGAAAGAGATACTAAGAGGGTATCTCAGTGACGTTATTGTTGTTAGGGTCCCTCGGGATGACCCCCCGTCGTAGTGACCGCGTGTGACAGGACAGAATGGCCCCACAGCATTCTGCAGCCTGTGATCTGCCCAGGACACTACTAGGGCTTTTCTCCTGCACAGCTGCGGGGTGGGCTCGAACCACCAGCCTTCCGGTTAGCAGCCAAGCTCTTAACTGTTTCTCCACCAGAGCTCCCTTCTATGATGTTATAAATATGAAAACACGTGTGTGCATATGTGTGAGGATGGAAACATGAAATCAAAACAAGTATGGTTGCCATATCGCGGACGAGACTGCCAGTTGATTTTTTTCCTTTTGGTTATTTTGAGTACGAGTATCAAGAGGAGGAAACATACAAGGAACAAATATTTGAACAAGAAAATGGAGCCCATCAGATCTGTACTTCCTTTGTTCTGCTACCACACATTCAAGCGTCCCTGTGCCTGTGTGGATCCCTTCTCCTAGCCGTCACACTGGATGCGATGCCCAAACACAGCCAGCTCCGCAGGCCCCGGCTCAGGGACCTTCACTGATGGGGGTTTTTCTCTGACTGGGCTGTACTGGGAGGGGGTAAGGGCCTAGATTCTGGGGCCTGTCTGCCTGGGTTCACACACAAGGTCACACAGTTACTTAGACAGGTCATCCAGCAGTTGTACGACCTGGAACAAGTCACTTCACCTCTCTGAGCCTTGTACCAACCGGGACATGTACTAACCGGGACAGCAGTGCCTGTTTCACAAGGCTCCTGTCAGGAGTAGATAAAGCAACACCTGCCGCTCAGACTCTGACACGGCAAAGGCTCAGGGCGCAGGAGGCTGCTGGCTGCACTCCCCGGAGCCCAGTGGGACAGGAGGGTGACTGTGGGGAGCTGTCGCGGTGGCATCGCTGGAGGGAGAGGAGAGTGTGGGGCAGGAGTAGCAGGGAGAGGGGTGGGTGGGCTCTCCAAGGAGACATCACTGCCTCCCTCACACCAGAGGCCACCTGCCAAACAGGCAGGTTGTGCAAGTGGGGACACCTGTCCCAGACCCTTACCATAGGACTCGTCGCTGTCGGAGGACTTAATGCTGATTAGGATGTGCTGGTCCAGCAGGTACTCGGGGTCAGAGATGATGGGTATCAGCTGCAGGGAGAAGGCCAAGGTTAGAGTTGACAGGTGTGAGACAGGTGGGTGGCCACATAGATGAGGTCAGCAGCCCAGGTGTGGGGAATGCTTGAAGCAACAGGACTGCAGGTGTCCTTATCCACCTGATTTGAACCTCAGGTTTTGACCCCCAGCTAGTAGAAAGGAACCCACAGGAATTCTTACCCAGCAAGTAGGGGCTACTTCCTTCCAGCCCTGCCACCACACTGTACCCCAAGACTCCTAAGTAGGCTCTGGGGACCAGGCCCCAGGGGGACAGCCTGACCTCATAGCCACCCCTTCCTCCCTCCCTCCCTCCCCCTCCTTTGTATATCCCATAGTTCACCAGGGCAGTAGGGAACGGGGTTGGCTGATATGCAGATAGTGGGATTAGGAGCCAGGTCTTGGGTGACCCCTGCAGAAGGGTGGCTCAGCACCCTGTACCCCAGTCTCCCCATGCCACAGGTGCAGTCCTCTCCCTCGGTCATCCCCTGGGACTGCTATCACCTGTGAAGGAGCCCTCCCTGCTCCACGGCAGAGCCCTGCAGCTTGGTGTGGAGTGTCCTGCAGGGCTCAGGAGGTGGGGCTCAGAGATGACAGACAGACTTGCCCCTTCTGGGCCACCCCGACTCCCTGCTGTGACTTAGAGCACTGGCGGCTGAGCCGGGCCAGTGCCACTGTGTCTGTGCAGGTGCAAGGGGAGCTGGCTGGCTGCCACGCTGAGGCATTTTTCCACACACCAGTGTCCACGTGCTGGTGACAATTTAAGATATTTTCACAATTTAGGGCTTTTTATGGACTGAATCGTGTCTCCCAAAACTCTGTGTTGTAAACCCTAACCTCTATGCCTGTGGTTATAATCCCACTGGAGAATGGGTGGTCTCTGTTATGTGGATGAGGCAGGGTTAGGGCCTTGGAGACACAGGAGATTAAACCAGCAAGCAGAGCAGAGAAGGGGAGAGAGACGGAAACCCAGACAGAGACCACCCAGGCACAGACGCTCAGAGAGACAGGACCTGCGTCCAGCCCCCTACACTGTGAGAGAGTCAATTCCTGTTTGTTGAAGCCACAGGTGCAGTATAACAGAGGTCACAGCAGCACTAGATAAGGCAGACCCGGCTGTTCTCCGAGAGGACTCCAAGGGGGACTGATAAGAAGTTCTCACGCTGCTCTGGGCTGTTCCCTTCCTTCCCTTCCAGATACTCAGAGGCCCCTCATGCTCTCTCCCTGGGCCCCATGCTGACCAACAGGATGGACTCTCTATACCCCATTCAGAAAGTTCCAGAACAAACTACTGGAAACGGCAGTGGGTGCTCCAGGGCATTCTGGGGTTCCACAGCCCAAGCACCCAGGTCACTGACGCGTGGTGAGGGCCGGCTCCAAGTTAGACCAGGGCTGGGGCCAGGAGAGAGCCCACCCTGCCAGGAACCATTGGGGACTGAGTGGCAGCTGTCTGAACAACCTGCCTGTGAGGGACCAACCCACTGTGGAGGTGGCCGGGAGGGAGACTCTGGGTGCCCGGGCAGGGTACTCCCCGGTGAACAAAGGAGGTCGTCAGGTGACACAGGTGGGGAGGAGGGTCAGGAACAGACAGGGCTGGAGAGCAAGGTAGGGTCTGAGGGGCCAGGCCAAGGAGCTTGCGTTTGTCCCTCAACCCCAGGAGCTTGACCAGACAAAAGGCGGGACGTCAGGCTCAGGCATCCTGGAAAGTTCAGTCAGGCTTCAGGACACGTTGCTGAAGCCAGGTGTCGAGTTGATTCTGACTCCTGGCGACCCCGTGTGCCAGGGTAGAGCTACATGTCACAGGGTCTCAGGCATTCCGGAAAGTTCAGTCAGGCTTCAGGACACATTGCTGAGGCCAGGTGTTGAGTTGATGCTGACTCCTGGCGACCCCGCGTGTCAGGGTAGACTACGTGTCACAGGGCCTTAGCGGCTGACTTTTCTGAAGCACATCGCCAGCCTGTCTTCCGACGTGCCTCGGGTGGACTTGAACCTCCAACCTTGTGGTTTGCAGCTGAGCACATTAACCACTTGCACTGCCCAGGACCCCTTCCTTGTGCCTTCAGTCTGTGGGGTTCCCACTCCCTCTGGTTGGGGCTGGCTACCACTCTGCCCCTGGCAGCGCTGCTGGCCTAGGGAGGACAACCCCTCCCCCGGAGTTGTCTCGTTGGTGAGTTACCTTCGGAAGGGTCTCGCCAAACTTCACCACCAGCTCCCCTTCGCTTCCTTCTTCGTTTTCTCCCTCCTGACTCTTGACAAAGCCTATCAGGGGACAAGAAGGCCGGTTTTCAGAAAACTGAGCGAGAACCAGAGAAAGGACCCCTGGGCTGATGGAGCCCCTCCCGCTCTGCCTCTGCATCTTAGAGGCCTCGGCATCAGGTAGCGATCAGGCTTGTGCGGGTTCTGCCCTGTGGAGGGGACAGTCACCTGACTCTATTTTTAGGAAAATCAGAGAGATCCCCCTCCTTTCCTGCTCCTCTTTGCTACAAACCAGACAACAAAGAAAATCATCACCCCCCCCCCCAGGCAAGAGGATTAGTGAACATGACAACTCATCCCACTCAACACGGCACCCTTTTGAAATTCTAATTTAAGCTTCCTAATATGCTGTTTCCATAGAAATGTATGCAAATGTCTTGAGAGTTTATTAGAAACACCCGCACAAAACCCGTGGTCTCTGGAAGGGCTCTGACCCTGAGCCAGGGACCAGGGCTGGGGGACTCTGGGGAGTGGGCTGCTGAGGCCTCAGGCTCTCTGCCTGAGAGGGAAGGTGGGGCTGGGTGGCGCACAGCTGGCAGCACCCGCTGGCTTCCTGGTTTCTGGAAGCTTCTCAATCATCCCCTCCTAAGATGCTTCCTTTTTGTGCAGTTGAGTTCCCCTACTCTCCAGACCATCTCAGCAAGGAGAACTAGAAACCACAGAGCTTCTCTTGCCATGAAACAGCTTTCGACAATATGTCTGAAATGTCACGCAGAGAGGGTGTTTCCCAAACACAGCGTGTGTCGACTGCTGCTGGCTGACAGGCTGCTGCCCATCTGCAACTTGTGTTCCGAGGCTCCAACCACCTGGAGACACCGTGGTGGCGGGAAAGAGCTTGGTGAGCCCGGGGAGAATAAGTGATCACCAGCAGCTGTTCGGGCCCCAGTGCAGGCCTGTCTAAGTTCTGGAACTTTCCCCAGGCCTCTCTGGTTGAGTCAGAGCCCTGGCTTGGGGGAACTCTCAAGTGGGTTAAACTTTGCCCATGGGGCCAGAGAGAGGTTCCAGTTAGCTCTGTTGCCTAATGGTACTGAGGGGTCATTGAGTCATGACCAGATGGATCCATGAGTGTCTCTGTTCCCAGGGCTGGGGCAGTAGCATCACAGGCAACTGTGAGTGGGACCACCCCTCACAGGAACTGGGTGTCCCCTTATACCCTTCATCTCTGACCTCCATTGAGGTCCACTCTGGAGCCCCTCACAGAGAAGAGAAATGAGGGAAAGGACCACTTGTGATAAAGTGTGTATGAGAAACAGTCACTGCCCACCCCAACTCTGAGCTGGTTCAACAGCCACTTACTCTCCAAGCAGCTGGAGTGGAACTCAAGGTAGAATTTGGTCTGGGACTTGGTCTTCAGTGTGGCATAGCAGCTGAGAAACTCGATCTGCCCTTGGCTGTCCACAGTCCCGGGGCCTAGAACAGGGGAGAACAGGCATGCAATTCCACAACGTGCCTGAGGATGGCGCCCTTCAAACCAGCCTCCACACAAGAGCCCTGGGAAGGCCAGGGTCCAGGTGGGAGGAGTTTTTCCCAGCTGAAGCTACAACAAGCCCTACCAACCGCACTGACTCCCTAGACAAGGGTTATGGTCTCTCTGATGACACGTGAGCTGGCGCGGCAGAGAGCAGAGCCAAGGCAGGGGGCCTTGAGGGTGCAGAGACCCAGGGTTTAGTCTGAGCTTTACCACCGAGCTGCTTCATGATCTTAGTCTCCTGGTAACGGCTCAGTTGCCCCACCTGCAAATCTATTCTGGTCTGAGCTGAGGTAGTGAGGGGCCATCCCTCTTCTTCCTCATGCACAGCAACCCCATCCCGACACAGGGCTCCTACAGTCATTCCTACTAATGACTTTTACTTGCTCATCACCTGCGGTAGGTTACGGAAGGATTTTGCGGTGTCCTTAGGTAAGCTTTTTTTTTAATGGTTGGTGGTTTACCTTCCTCTCCCCTCCTGACCCTAGTAACCATCAAAGAATATTTCTTTTTGTGTGAAACCCTTTTCTTGACTTTTTATAATATTGGTCTCATACGATATTTGTCCTTTTGTGATTGACTAATTCAGCATAATGGCCTCTAGCTTCATCCATGCTGTGAGATGTTTGCAGAGCCATCATTGCCCATACTCCACAGTGTGGACCATAGTTTGTTGATCCATTCCCTTGCTGATGGACATTTAGGTTGTTTGGCTCTTTCTGCGTAAGCGTCTTTGAATTGTCCCTTCCACATAAATTCTGGGACAAACATTTCCAGCCTCCTTCCCATCCTGCCTGCTTTCTTTTTTCTGTTTTGAACCCACAGCACCAAAGTTCTGCTTAGGCAGGCGTTCGATCGACGTCCAGCTCCACAAATCGGGGTTTTTGAGCATCTACCATGTGTGCGCTCCAGCTCCAATGGAGGATGCCACGCTTGATCCTGAGGACACTCTACCCAGTAACAGACGTAAGACGCTGCAGCAACTCAGAGAAAGGGGCCACGGTAGAACCTAAAGGCCAGGAAGGTTCTGGAAAGGCACCGTGGCCGGGTCTAAGAGGGAGACAGTGTGGTAGGTCCAGGCCTGGCAGGAGAGGTGACCCATGGTACCAGACTCTTGGACATTAGACCCAATAGTTAGAGTGTCCTAGGAGGACAGTATACCACCTCACCTATGTCTCACCTGGTACAAAAGGCACAGAGCGAGACCATCTTTCCAACCTGTGTTTGGTGCCCTACACTCAGCCTTCCTCTGATCAAAGGTGTGTGTGTGTGGGGAAAGACTGCACCTAGCCAGGCCCAGGGCTGGACACGCCACAGAGAATGTTCTGCACCCCGGCTGGGACAAGTGAACCCTGGCAGCCAGGGCTGGGCTGGATTATTTGAGAAATTACCTACATATTTAAGTATTATTTACCAAAGTGTTTCCTAAAACTCAGTCATCTTCAGGGTTTTTACCATCTCCAACTCCCATGCAACTGTACTAATATTGACTTAACATTTTCTTTAAATAGACTCACTTTTTAAACTTAAATAAATGTATTTAAATAAGAACATATATCATAACACTAAATGAAAACTAAATTTATCTCACACGGAAGAGATAAATTTAAAGCATATGAAAACAAATGCATTATTTATTTCATCTACTTTCCACCCAAAATGGTCACTGGGGGAGCACGGTCCCAGGGAAACATGGGGAAGGTCAATCTTTAAGACCATACTAAAACCGAGGGTCAAAATGCTGACATATTTGCTACACAGGGCAATTAAGTTCTCTGACCCGAACCCATGATGTGGCTTGGACATGCAGAGACCCAATGGACTAACTGTAGACTTGGCTGGAAGCACGAGACTTGACCTATAGCCCAAAGTTGAGTGCCTGAGGCCTCCTGTCTTTGTGGAGAAAGGGGAAACGTATACGGTCAATTACTCACCATTCTTGGAGACAAACTGGGAGGTGACCCCTGCCTCAAACGTGGCAAAGACGGGGCTGTGGTCACTGGTCATGATGTCACTGGTACTGCCTGTGGGGAGTGGGGGGGAGGCAACTCTGAGCTGAGGAAGGCAACCCCACGGAAGAAAGAAGCTGACCTTTCTGGAAACCTCTAGTGGTGATAGGTTTTGCACGGCTATCTCATCAACTTTGTATAACCTGCTTAAAAGGCTCTGTGAATGACGTGTGGCTCTTGTCTCCTCACAGGTGGAATGTGCCTGGGTCAGCTGTTCCTAAGGAGCAGATCGTGGCAAGTGAACCCCGGAGAACTTTCTAGTCGAATCATTTCATTGATAGATAAGGAGCCCAAATCCAGAGTGGGCAGGAGAATTAAGGTCACTGAGCCAATCAGTGAGAGAGACAGGGCACCTTGCCCCACCCTACAAGGGCTCTCAGGGTCAGGAGAGCATGGAAGTGATGTGTAGATGCTTGGTGACAACTCGATCAAGGAGCGTGGAGCTTGGAGGAGAATGGAAGGCATCAGAGCATGTTTGTGGGATAAGACAAGGAGCACCGCTCTAGAAATCCCGAATTCTGTGAGAAAACCAGGAGGAGATGTCTGACAGGAAGCGAGCATTCTGGGCTGGAGATACAGAGCTGAAGTCATCAGATCGGGTAGAAGCTGAAGCCAGGAGAACGTGAGGGCTTCCTCCAGGAAGATGGGAAGGATGAGAAGAGATGGAGGCAGAGGAGGAAATGCCAGGACACGGCAGCCTTAAATGGTGGGCAAAGGAAAGATAGCTCGGGGGATGGAGGTGCTCACTCTGTTCGGGAAGGCTTTTACAAACCAGCAAGACAGAGAGACACCCTGCCCTTCTGGCAACCGAAGGCCATGAACAGGAAGGGTAGAAAAGAAACACAAGAAAAAATGCTCTAACGTTAGGCCTCAGGAAGGCCAAGTGGAACAACAGTGAGACAGAACAGAGAAGACACAAACGTGAGAAGGGACGCTGGGACTGGGAAAGAGGGGGAGGAGGGGAGTCACCGTCCAGGTGAAAGAGTTAGCCAAAAAGAAGGGCATCTTTCCCTGAGACAGGAGGGAAGAAGGCAGAGAGGGCAACACCCTACAGGGTCTGGAGGCAGGAGGGACTCTGGGAGGGTGCAGAGCAGTGTGAAGGAGGAGAGGAAGAGGTAGGGGAGTCGTTGGGCTGAGGGGACAACACAGGCTTTGGTGACAGTGGAAGAGGCTGTTCCAGGGTGTTATGGAGTGAACTGTGGCCTCCCAGAACACGTGTTGACATCCCGTCCCCTATACCTGGGAACGATGGGAAAGAGGGGTTTCTTCACGTAATTGGGTCACACCTGAGTAGGATGGGTCCTAACTCTAATCATTTCTGAGTCATAAGAGTGAGAAGAGGGAGGTGGACGATGGGCTGGACTCCTGCAGCGACCAGAAACAGGAAGTGACAAGGAACAGGCACCCCTAGAGCCACACTCTGAATTGCGACTTCCAGACTCCCTCGGTGAGATGGAGTGACTCAGTGGCTGCAGTGACGGGCTCAAGCAGAGCTAGGACTGTGAGGGAGGCACAGGACAGGGCACCGTTTTGTTCCGCTAGGTATGGGGTCGCTATGAGTCAGAGCCGCCTCGATGGCACCTGACAACAGTAGCCTCCCGAGCTGTGAGGAAACACAGTTCTGTTCCTCAAAGCCACGCACTTGTGGTATTTCTGTCACACCAGCCCTAGGACAGTAAGACTCGGGGACAAGTTAAAGGGCTGGCAATTTGCTTTGTAAAACAGTTCCCAAAATAGTCTAGATATTTATTGAAAAACAATGGCAACAACACTGCACAGTTGTGCTCTTAAGTCCTGGGAGGGGCCTCAGGCTCAGAGGGTGGGCCAGGCCTGGGCGGCTGCTGTCCATCAGGGCCCTGGCCTGCGATCCGGTCAGGTGAGATGCGCACTGGAGCCCAGAGGCAACCTCCATCCTGGCTCCGAGGCCACTGTCTAGGGCTTCACGGTGTTCTAGAAATGGACATGATTCCAGTCAGTGAGGTGTTCCAAGAATTCCGCTCTGAACCTCGGAGGTCTGCCTTTGTGGTAATGGGGACAAAGCAGCAGCTTTTAGGGGCGCATGCTCAAGCAACGAAGAACATCTTCCCCACATCTTCACCTTCCGAGGTTAACACGACTCCTCAGCTGTTCTGAGGCTGTATTTCATAATGATTTATTTTAATGCTGCCTATTGTCATGGGTTGAATTGTGTCTCCCAAAAACACACACTGTAAATCTTAACCTCTGCGCTTGTGTTTACCATCCCACTTGGGAAGGGTTTTCTTTGTTATGTCAAGAGGCCGAGTCAGTGCAGGGTGTGTCTGAAGCCACCACCTTTGAGACACAGAAGGAGCAGATTAGGACTCAGGAGTAGCAGAGATGATGGACGGCAGATGCCAGGGAACGGAGGAACAGAAGCTAAGGAGACAACGACCTTACTCCTCCAAAGCCAAGAGACAGGAAGCCCTCCCCTAGAGCTGGCGCCCTGAGCTCACTGCCAGCCTCCTACCTGCGAGAGAATAATTCTCGGTGTTATTCCTTGGTATTTCTGTTAGAGCAGCACTAGACACCTAAGGTACACATGATACCTTTTTTATTACCTTAACTCACTCTGCCGCCTCAGACACATGCATCTCATCAGGCTAGACCACTTGGACTTGCCAGTATCGGACCTTGTTTGACTCACAGAAATAGCCCTGTCATGTTTCAAACCTAGTATGTTCTTTTCAAAAGAAACGAAACAGAATTTCTCTTGAATAGCGTTTCCCCAAGTCAGATATCCCCCAAGCCAGGGGTTGTTCACTGAGCTGCCACTCCAAAGGAGTGGGGGGCCTGGGGCATCGGCTCTCAGGGGTCCGTGAGGGGGGCAGTGAGTGCTCCCACGTCACAGACGGGCAGACAGCAGCCCCGAGGCATGAGCCCTTCAGGTGCTCATCCCTTGTGGCTTGATGTGGTCCTGGGGACACAACAGCCTGCACCCCCTGCTGTCACCTGGCGTCTACTCACCGTAGGACTGACATACCACGTGCACCAGGGGGTATGATTTCCAGAGGACACGGTCACACCACGAGGGCAGGTTGTACTTCATCTGCAAGTCAGAGTCAGGGCGTTGCAAAGTACCTGCCGCTGCTTCTTTAACATCAAAGAAAAGCTTAGCCGGGACCTCTGCAGCCCTTGAGTTCGTCTCTAGTTGGTTCTTTAGAGTTTCCCATGTTGTCGCTGTTCTGTGCCAGCGAGCGGATTCCGACTACAGCGACCCTCTGAGACGGAGTAGAACTGCCCCATAACTGTCATCTTTACGGAAGCAAAGCCCAAACCACACCCACTGCCATGGGTCAATCCCGACTCACAGCGCCCCTAGAGGACAGAGTGGAACTGCCCCATAGTCCAAGGCTGTCAGTCTCTACAGAAGCAAAGCCTAAATCATACCCACAGCCACTGAGTCACCTCCAATGCACAGCGACCCTCTAGGACAGAGTAGAGCTGTCCCACTGGGTTTGCAAGGCCATCATCTTAACAGGAACAGACTGCCAGGTCTTTTCTCCTGCAGAGGTGGGTTCGAACCACCAACCTTTCGGTCAGCAGCCGAGTGATTAGCCACTGGGCCACCAGGCTCCTTGGAATTTCCTCATTGTCACCTTAAAGCCTCTCCCTCGCTTCAAGTCCCCACCGCCTCTACGCAGCCCCCACATGCTCACGTCCTGGACCCCGTCTTAGAAATGAGATCGGTTTTCCTGGCGGGTGTGCCCTCACCCATCCTCCTCACCTTCGCAGACTCCCTGCCACCTTCACCTTGTCTTTGGTCAGACAAACCCCTCTACCTGTACCCTGTGACGGATTTTACTCTGTGGCACAAATCTACATGCAGTTTCTAATTACGATTTGCCAAATGGGTGAGGAGGCCCTGCTCTTTCTATGTACCTTCATGGGAACAAAGAGGAATGGGGTGGAAAGGGGAGGGGCAACGTCTGCGAACAGGACTCACCCCAGTGGCTTTCTGCTTAGTGTAGGCGTATTTGTCTCGAGTCAGTCTTTCAAAACGGTAGGTCGGTGCGAATGTGATTTCCTCCTCCTCTGAAACAGAGACACTTTGATTTCAGTTTTGATTGAGTTGAAGTGTGTCCCCCAAAATGTGTTGGAATCCTAACCCCTATATCCGTGGATAAGGCACTCTGGTGGCACAGCAGTTAAGAAATTTGGCTGCTAACCAAAGGTCGATGGTTCAAACCCACCAGCCACTCCAAGGGAGGAAGATGTAGCAGTCCGCTTTTGTAAAGATAACAGCCTTGGAAACCCTCTGGGGGCAGTTCCACTCTGTCCTCTAGGGACGCTATGACTCAGAATGGACTCCACGGCAGTGGGTGTGGTTTGGGCTTTGCTTCTGTGATGACTAACAGCCTGGGAGACCCTGTGGTGCAGTTCCACTCTGTCCTCTAGAGGCGCTGTGATTTGGAATAGACTCCATGGCAGTGGGTTTCATTGGGCTTTGCTTCCATAAAGATTACAGCCTTGGAGACCCTGTTCCACTCCATCATCTAGGGGCGCTGTGAGTTGGAATCAACTCCACAGCAGTGGGTTTGGTTTGATATACACATGGACAGAATCCCACTTGGGAATAGGGTTTTCTTTATTATGTTAACAAAGCCTTATCAGCGTAGTTGTTGTTGTTGTTATGTGCTGTCTAGTCAGACCCAACTCATAGAGACCCCTCCATGGGTTTCCGAGGCAGTATCACTACAGAAGTAGATTGCTCAACCTTCCTTCCAAGGAGTGGGCTTGAACCACCAGCCTTCTGGTTAGCAGTCAAGTGCCCTAGGCACCATGCTTACAGTATGTCTTAAATTTAAGGATTTGTGAGATGTAAAACGAGCAGATAAGGTACGGGGAGAAGCCAGTACAAATGGGGGAAAGATGGATACCAAGAACGCTGAGAAGGCCGAGAATGCCAGAGATGCTGAGATGAAGACCCCCCCCCCCCAACAGACAGGAAGAGCCTTCTCCACAGCCGGTGCCCTGAGTTCTGACATCTAGCCTGTTAACTGTGAGAAAATAACTTTCTGTTCTCCAAAGCCACCCCCTTGTAGTATTTCAGTCACAGCAGCACGGGGGGACTAAGACAGCTCCCCAAGTACCACAGCTAACCAAGTGCCGCTTCTCCAGGCAGCATCCTTCCCCTGGGGGTGTGTGGGGGAGGGGGAGCCAAGATGGTGGCGGAAAGGGCCCACAGGAAGAGGCCTGCTCACCAAAGTGCAGGAAAACCTTCTGCTCCCTCCGCTCCGTCAGCAGCTGGTCGTGCGCCAGGAGGTCCGCATACTGCTGCTGCTTGATCTTCTGGATGATAGCGTCTGCCTCCTGCAACGAGAGGTACCCAGGCCACTGGTGGGACCCCTCTGTCACCCGTGGACAAGGAGGCACCACCACCTGCCGCCGGCTGCACAGGCCCCTGGAGTCCCTGACCCTGGAGCCCCAGGCGTGCTGGGTTGGCACTGCTTCTTAGCACCCAGCCGTTGATGAGGAAAACCCCACAAGCTGCAAGTGAACCATCACTCCGATAACACACGTTCCAGGTTACTCCAAATCTGCGTGTGAACTTCTCCTGTTTGCATCCTGACTTCATTAACAGTGTTACTTATTTTGTTATTGTTGACAGCAAAACACACACCAAGCCGACTGCTTCTGCATTTGAATGTAGAACATTCAGCGGCATCAGTCCTGTTCTTCCAGGGGTCCAACTACTCTTAACCTCCTTCTTCGAGTTGTTCCTCCTCCATGAACATTAAGTCACTGCCCCTTAAGGTTCCTGTCCAATCTTTCCAGTTGTAGGTCTGAAAACAGCATAATGCTCAGGGCAGACTTATTTTTTTTTCACTAGTGAAGCTAGACTACTGCTTGGTTTTAATACTTCAGGGGATATTTTTGGTTTAAGGCCTAGAGATTATTTCAGGGCACTAATTTCAGGGGTTCAGCCAGCCTCCATGGTTCCAAAATGCTTGTTGACTTTTAGTATTGCTTTTATTAACACTTCATGAGACAGGTGGGTATGTCTCTCTGTCTCTCCCATCTCTGAGGGAATGGAGACAGCCTGCTGTAAGCCCAAGAGAGAGTGGGAAACCCAGTCCTAATTCACGGGCCATCTGGGCCCCTGACCCCACTGGTTCTCTACCTATGAGTCAATGAGACATCAGTGGAACATGTCGGCCTTAGAATCCAGCAGTCACCCGTCCCACTCACTTATGCCACCTTGAGCCCCTGTTCTGGGGACAGCTCTTGGCCAATCTTCTGACTATGAAGGGTCAGGCCTGTGGTGTTCCTGTCCAGCACCTCTCCCATGTAGCCACTAAGCTGTGACAGAGGGGAGGAAGGTGCCGAGGACACTTTGTGAAGAGGGCTGTGAACAAGAGGCCGTTTACACGGGCTCGTTCTGGCTTCCTCCAGGCGGCCAAGGGAAGGGGACGCGGGAAAACCCTGGGAGTGGGGACAGAGGTATGGGTTCAAACAGTGTAGCTCGGTTTTCTCATCTGTAAAACGCAGTTCTGGAAGAGAGCTGTTGCATTGTGGCAAACTGTAGTCAACGTCATGAGACAGAGTGTGTGTGAACTGCTGTATGGAAAAAAGAATTTGGTCTGTGAACATTCATCCAAATCACAATAAAAATTTTTTGAAAATTGAATCTGTTTCTACTGCCCTCCATACCACCCTCACAGGATCGCAGTAGGAAAGCACTGAAAATCCCTGTCAGAGACGAAAATGTGGGATTGGATCCTGGGGTGGCCACGTAAACATGGTGACGTCATTGGAACGGTTCACTTAAGAATAGTTAAAGTGGCAAATGCTGTGTTATCTGTATTTTATTGTTGTCGTTAGTTTCAGTCACATTGATTCCGACTCACAGAGCCCCCTGTGTGTGCAGAACAGAACTGCCCCACAGGGTTTCCAAGGCTGGGGCCTTTCAGAAACAGGCCACCAGGCTGACCTCTGAGGCACCTCTGGGTAGGTTCAGACCACCCACCTTTCAGTCAGTCTAGTGCATAACCGTCATACTCCTGAGTGTCCCTTACATATTTTACCATAATTTAACAACAAAAAAAATTCCTGTCAGATGAGGGCAAAAGATCTCGTGGTCAGGCTGTTAAGAGCAGTCTTTGGGCAGACAGGCATCACCCTGCTGGTTGACAACTTTGGCCCGCACACCATCTTTCAAGAGCACCAAAGAACCAGCCTCTGGTTCCAGCCACATCCTGTGGTGCGTGCCTGTCCACTCCCCCTTCTGAGGGAGCAGGGCTGTGTTCTGTGCCACTCAGCTTCTCTGCCCACGGCTGACTGGACAATGGTGGGCATCCCACTCAAGGAAGGGCTTCCTTAGGCTGAAGAGTGACCCGTGATTTGGTGAGAAAAGATGAACTGGCCCGCCAGACGCCTTTCTTGGAGCTTGGGACCAGCAAGCTGAGAGGCTGTTGCTGGCTAGCTGGATACCCAGAATGCACAGCAATGGTGAGGAGAGGGGACGGCCATGACAGTTATGTGGGAACTAGAAGTGAGCAGAAGAAACTGGCAAGGTGAAGTTGATAACCAGTGGACTGTTGAGTCCCTGGGGTGGGGAGGAGCAGCTGTGGCCTGGCTCAGCCCACGCGACTCACAATGACCCCCTCTGCCCTCAGCTCACTCGAGGGAGCCTGGCCCCATGGAACCGCAGCCCAGCCAAGCAGATCCTTACCGAGACGGGCAGCTCCACGCGGTAGTTGAGATCTCCGAGCCAGAAGAGGTGGGTGAAACGGTGAGTGATGTTAAAGGGGCTCAGCCTCTTGTCGCCCAGGGCCAGGAA
>NW_006921593.1:26179127-26197443 GCF_000298275.1 Orycteropus afer afer
GAGGGAGGAGGGGCCCTCAGCTCCCCCTGTGCCTGGCAGGGTGAAGATGAGAGCCGGGAGCAGCTGGCAGCAGCCAGAGGTCTGGAAGGGGTGCATTCTGGGGCTGGGCCCGTGCCCTGCTCAGATAGGCCCCTCATCAGCACCCGTCTCCCACTACACACCCTGGGCCAGGGCCCTCTCTCTCTCGGAAACTGTCTCATTTCTCACTCCTGTGCTTGTGTGGCACCCGTGGGAGCCGGGTCCCTGTCACAGGCAGCTGGCATCATGCCGCACATTGCTCCCTACGTGCAGAGCTGAGGGGAGGGCTGGTGACGAAGTGTGAGGGGACCGGTGTGGGGACAGGCTGGCAGCCAGGTGGGATGGCATCAGGGCTCACAAGAGGTTCCTGAGCAGCAGAAGGGCGTGGGCTTCAGGACAGCGCCGCCCGATGGAGACAGGAAGGAAGGAGGGAAAAGGGGGTGTGTGTGGCAGTTTGTGGTTTGGTTTGACGGCAAAAAAGCTGAGAGAGCGTTTTACACTCTCAGTTGCGGCACTTCTGTTTCCTGTTACCTCAGGGACCCTGCGCCATTCCCGCCTCCAACCACCAGAGCTGCTGGGCCACCCTCCGCCCCACCCCTGGGCCTGCTGTCACTGTGTGTGCCCTCACACTCACACAGGGACTCACACTCACCCTCACCCTCATATAATGTACTCACACTTCTACCCCACACCCAGACTCATTCACCCTCACATACATGGACTCACACACACTCACCCTCACATGATACACTTACACTCCTGCCCCACAACCACTGAAATGCTCACTCACCCTCACATATTCAGCCATGGACTCACACACACACACACATGCACTCACCTTCACATAATACACTCCTAGTCCCACTTCACATCCACTCATAGATGCTCACTCACCCTCACAGCCTCACACATGGACACACACACATAATACACTCCCACCACTCACACCTCACACCCACTCACAGACACTCTCTCATATACACAGACTCAGTCACATCACAGGCGCACACACACACTCACTCACACGTACTTACTCTTCCATATACACAAACATAAGAGACTCACACACTCACAGATGTCACTCACAAACAGACTCAGTCACATTGTAGTCACACACACACACACATACTATCACATATACACATTCACATGACAGGCTTACCCACCCAGCCACACATACACACACTCCCATAATAAACTCACACACTCAAGATTCTCACTACTCACATACACACTTGACCCTAATTCACCTCAGTCACACACTCACATACACTCACACACTTATAAAAACACCTACTTACATATACACACATACTAGATTCACATGCTCACACAGACCCACTCACATACCCATTCACACACATGTACTCACACTAACAGAGACACCAACATGTGCTCACACTTGCATATATACATGCAACAGACCCACACAGACTCTCCTTCACACATACCCACATTCACAAACATGTGAATTCACACTCATGGGTCTTCCACTCTCATTTCAGTTTCTAGATCAGGAATCAGCAACCCCCAGCCCATGGGCCAGATGCAGCCAGAATTCACTTTTGTCAATGAAGTTTTATCAGAACACAGCCACTTGGACTCATTTCCCATGTTATCTGTGGCTGGTTTCACACAAGGCAGAGAGCAGCAGTTGTGTAAGGCCTGCAAAACCCCACATACTTACTATCTGGCTTTTTACAGGACAAGTGTGTCAACTCCTGTTCCAGACCCTTGAGACTCTAAGTGGGGCCCCAGGCCAGCAGCACAGACTAAAGGGCACGTGTCAGAAATGCAGAGAACTGGGCCCCCACAGAATGAACCCCTAGGCGATGGCGTGCACAGCGAAGTTGGAGAAGCCCCGAGGTAGCCCCGGGGAGGTGTCAGGCTGGGGGACCTGCGGGCCAACTTGCCCGAGGCTGAGGGGCTCTGGGCTGTGAGGCTCCTGGTGTTTAACCTGGTTTGCCCGAGACCAGCTGGCGGCCCTAGGTCAGGCCCACACAATGAAGGAACGGCGCCCCTGCTCACCCAGCGTGTTGGCGATACCCGTCTTGACGTTATCCGTGCAGATGTGGCTGATGCGGTTCTCATGCTCCGGCTTGGCCAGCACCACAATGCGGATGTTCCACAGGGTGTGGATGGCCATCTGGGGGGACAACGTTGTGACACTGGGATCCCGCAACCAGGGTGTGTGCGTGAACCCAGAGGGGGGGAGACAACGTTGTGACACTGGGGCCCCGCCGCCAGGGTATGTGCGTGAACCCAGAGGGCGCCCTAGACTGTCCTTCCTGGGCTGGGGCACCTGCCTGGCAGTCCCAAGCTTCTCTGGAGGATTGCTGACAATGCCCCACAGAGGAGAGACAAGCAGAGGGACCGAGGCCTGACAGCATCCAGGTGACATAAAGACTTCCTCCCACGAGCAGGGACAGGGGAGACAGCACTCCAGGGACCCCCAGCAGCCCCGTGGACCCCACCACTCTCGGAACACGGCCCCTGCGTGCATCTCTGTGGCCCTGGAGGTGGGGGGACGCTGAGGCCCAGACACGTCTGGCGGTGGGGAGCTGCCGGCCTGCTCTCACCGTTTTAAAGGTCATGCTGGTGATCTCCTGGAGGGAGTGCCTGAGGATCTCCAACCACTCCTTCTCCCCCAGGGGGTCCTCCTGGGTGCCAATCACGTAGATGTCGTGGGGGATGTAGTCCGCGGAGTCATCCCGCGTCTTTCCCTGCCCCTTGGAGAGAAACCAGGACGTGATCTTCTTGGGAGGGGGGGCGTTACCTTCAACAGCAAAACCCAACACCAAGTGAGTTAGAGGCCCAGACATTCAACAGCATCAGGAGTTACAAAGAGCGACGGGGCGGGGCTTGTGGGCTGCCTCCTGGCAGCCCGTGTGCACAGGGTAAACTGCTCCACAGGGTTTCAAGGCTGCGACCTTTGGGAAGCAGATTGTCTTCCCAGGCACCTGTGCGTGGGTTCGAGCTGCCAACCTAGACCATGAGATCGTTCAGGCAGCCGAACTAAGGACCAGAACCTCCCAGGATGCCGGGCGGGGTTGGGCTGAGATTATCTTTGAAGACAACTGAGACCCCTGGAGATTCCCTAGGGTCACAGAACTAGCTGAACCATATTCCAAACCCTGCCCTGGGCTCCAGGGCTAAGAGGGGGAAGAGACACAGTTCTGGCCCCCAAGGAATGGACGTTCCACTGGAGAGACAGCCAAGTGAGCAAAGTGTAGGACAAAGCCTCCAAATGACTGTCACAGTCGTCAGCTGTTGTTGAGTTGGCCCTTGCGTCGTGGCGACCCCACGTACAATGGAATGAAACAAGCGCCCGGCCCCGCACCAGCCCTGTGACTGGTCACAGATTGGATCCTTGTGGGGTTTAGGGTCACAGGGTCTCATGGGCTGGTTTCCAGAAGTAGATCCCAGGCCTTTCTTCTAGTCTGTCTCAGTCTGGGAGCTCCCCTGAAACATGTCAGCATCACAGCGACTTGCCAGCCTCCACTGACCGAAGGGGGCGGCTGCCCGTCAGGTGCAGGTGGGAATCAAACTGGGGTCCCCCTCATGGAAAGCGAGGATTCTGCCACAGAACCACAATGCTCCCAGCCCATGGTTGGGAGTCAACAAAGCTGAGAACTGAGCGACGTGCAGGCGTTAGCCTGGGAATGGAGTCCCTGGGTGTTGCGAGCTGTTAAGGCAGTTGGCTGCTAACTGAGAGACTGCAGGTCTGAGTCCACCCAGAGGCACCTCGGAAGAAAGGCCTGGTGATCCACTCCCAGAAAACCCGCCACTGAGACCCATGGAGCCCAGTCCTACCCTGAAATGCGTGGGGCGCCAGGGGTCAGAGCTGACTCTGCGGCGACTGGTAGCTTGGGAAACGGGAAGAGCACAGGAACCCCTCCATCTCATTTGGAAAAATGAGTGGGAACAGCAGACTAGAGGAATGGTGGCAGGTCTATTTCTCCCTGTCACACCCACGAAGGATGAGTAAACTCTTTTTCCTTAAGTGCCAGGAAGCCACGAACTGAAGTGACTGGACCACCGCCATGGCCTGCGCTCCTGCAGGACCCCAGCGACCTCTCTGCCCCAGCCAGCTCCTTCTGTGTGAAGGGTGCCCTGCGGTTGTGCAGTGGGACAACAGAAAGTGCCCCAACAGAAAGGACCATACGGCCTGTGCATGGACCTCCAAGGGGTGGGTGAAGTCAGGTGGCCAACAGAAGCACTGTGAAGGGCAGCAGGGCCCCGGGACACGGGCCAGGGCTCTACTTTAGTGCAGCTTGTGGTGCTTGTGATGCAGGGTGGGTGGGCGCGTGGGATCAGGGCCAGGAGATGCTGAGACGACAAGCAGTTTCCACCTGACCTGGAAGGCCCGGCTTGTTCTCCACGCAGGGGCTACCCAGGTCGGGACTTCGTTTCCAGATAGTCCCCTGCCTCTAGGGAAGGGTCAACGCCTACCCCTTCCCCCAGACAAGGTTGGCTAAGGTGACTCCCTGCCTTGTTGGGGAAGCTGGGTTGACTCTGCTTGGGACAAACGGAAGGCAAAAACTGGGACGACTGCCAGATAAAATCCAGGACACCCAGGGAAATTTGAACTTCAGAGAAACAACGGAGAGGTTTTTTAGTTACGTCTATCCTGTGCATTAAGGAGCTCTGGTGGCACAGTGGATAAGGCAGTTGGCTGCTAACCAGAAGGTCAGCAGTTCAAACCCACCAGTCACTAGCGGAAGGAAGATAAAGCGATATACTTCAGTAAAGATTTACAGCCTCGGAAACCCAGTGGGGGTCGCTATGAGTTGGAATCAACTCGATGGCAGTGAGTTTGGTTTGATCCTGTGCGGTATCTGCTTATCTGAGATTCAAGTTGAAGTGGACATCCAGTGTGCATGCGTGCGCACATGTATTTATTTCCAGTTGAAGACTTACACTGAACACTCCTGTGTTGTTTATATGAAATTCATATTCAACTTCACAGCCTGTATTTATTTATTTACAGGGGAATATTTATCCTTGAAAATCATTTGTTTATCTGAAACTCAAATTTGACTGTCTATATTTGTCAGTCTACTATCCTCTATTGTTAAATCTGGCAGCTCTACTCAGAGGTGGGTTTTTCCTAGAAGGGTATGTGTGACGGGCCTTGGCAAGTTGCCTAAGGCTGGCAAAGTGCCCAAGAAAGTTCACCTGGACATTTGGATCTCCACCTAGAACTTTCCCTGGTGACTGCATCAGTTAAGCATTGGGCTGCTAATCGAAAGGTTGCTGGTTCAAAACCACCAGCAGCTTCATGGGAGGATGATGTGGCAGTGTGCTTCGGTAAAGATGACAGCCCTGGAAACCCTAGAGGGCAGGTCTCCTCTGTTACATGGAGTCACTAGGGGTCGGAATCAACTCCCAGCAGTGGATTTGCTTTTGGATGGCTTGAGGGCTGTTCTTGGGGAGTGAACATCCCAGAGCTCATATGTCTTGCCCGTTGCCTCAGGCACTCTGGTGACATAGCGGATAAGGCATTTGGCTGCTACCTGGAAAGTCAGCAGTTCAAACCCACCAGCCACTCCACAGAAGGAAGATGGGCCAATCTCCTTCCATAAAGATTTACAGCCTTGGAAACCCAGTGGGGTTGCTATCAGTCAGATTTGACTTGATGGCAGTGCGTTTTTGTTTTTTTTTTTTTAATTTTGGCTGCCTCAGGTAAAGGGTTCAATTGTTTAGAGATGACTGAGGGCTCGGGAGGCACGTGTCACTTCCCCGCTGCTCCCAGGCAGACTCACCCATGTTCCAGGTGCCAATGAAGATGGTGATCATGTCTGGTTCTGGCTGCTCCGAGTGCTTGTTCTTCATTTGCTGGAGAAGCTGGCAGAAGCCTTCCCTCTTCTGGGGACAGAAGGACAGACAGACTCAGAAAGGCCTCCACCCCTTCCATTGCCCTTCCCTAAGGACTCGGCAGTGCCAAGAAAACTGAGAGGTGTGTCTGTCAGGACAGACTTCCCGGTGAACAATCGAGATACACACCTATGCTTTCCCTTTGAGCCACAAGTCCAGCAAGGCCAGCACGAGGGGTTTCAGCCCCAGCTCACCTGTCGGAGACCCTGCCTTTGGCTGTGGAGAGCCCCTCGGGGGCCTGTGGACTAAGGGTGTGCCCTTCGGCCCACACCACCTCCCACTGCAGGAGCTGGACCTAGCAGGGGTCCCTTGCTTCTGCAGAGGGAGGCAGAAGGCGGAAATGGAGGTCTGCGAACAGAGCCCGGTGAGGGGTCACATTCAAATCCACAAGTACCCTGGACGGCCTCACAGTGCATCCCAGAGAAACGAAACAACCAAACCCACTGTTGTCAAGTCAATTCTGCCTTATGGCAACCATGAGAGTCATATTTGACAGAGTAGAATGGCCTCATGGGCAATCCTACTTCCGTAGTGATACTGCCTCGGAAACCCAAGGCGGGGTCGCTATGAGTCGGGGCCGACTCGACGGCACATAACAACAACAACAGAATGGCCTCATAGGGTTTTCTCAGCTGTAATCAGATCTTGGCTATAACAGGGCTTTCTTGGCTACAAACAGCTTTGCAGGCCTTTCTTCTGCAGTGCTGCTGGAGGCATCCAAAGCACCTTTTAGGTTAGCAAACTGTCAAGTGTAAACTTTCTGTGCCCATCAGGGTGGGGCTGGGAGAGATGCAGGTGCCCGGTGGCAGCACAGAGCATGTACGCTCCAGAGGCACACGGAGTGATGCGTGCTCCATGCCCCGGCCCTGACGTCCTCCCTACCGAGGCTCAGCTCTCCAGTGTGTACATTGGGGTGTTGTGAGCACCCAGGGAGCTACCAGTGGCCCTGCGCGGCACGCAGTGAGGCTCACACACACACACATCAGTTGCTCCTGCCTCTGCTCTTCTTAGAAGCGTGCCGCCACCTACTTTAGAGTCAGCAAAGACATATTCCTTCCGCAAAGTCTTCTCCTTCTCGGTTTCCACCACAATCACCAACTTGTTCAGGAACTTCTGAGACTTGACGAGCTGCAGGACTTAAGAGAAACGGAAGTTGATCCATTCGCTCATTCAACTGTGTTCTGGGCCTGGACCATCAACTTCCCCAATTTTTTTTTTTTTTTTATTGTGAAGATTTACAGAGCAAATTCACTTTCCATACAGCAGTTCACATATACTTTGTCTCATGTCATTGACCACAGTTCACCACAATGCAACAGCTCCCCTCCCACTTCCTCCCCATAGTTACCTCTTCCCAGTGTCCATCCCTCCATACACTCCTGCCCCCTGAGCTGTCTCCCTGTGCATAAGCAGCCCTTCCTTCTCCTATGATTGTTCTCTCCAGGGCGTGTGTCTACTTGAGGTAAATGTTTAACTCACATGCCTGTACTTTGTTTGGCTGGAAACCACAGGTGTGGGTTCAATTCCAGACCTGAAGGGCAGCTAGAGGCCATAGTCTCAGTGGTTCCACCAGGCTCTATTGGACCAGCAAACCTGGTTCCAACCATCTTTTTTTTTTTCCCCTCCAAATGATTTCGAGTTTTGTTCCACATTGTTCTCCCTCTCTACAACTTCCCCAATTTTCCTGTGCCTGGGCTGAGCACCGAATTAGGGTCTGGGCTCCCACAGCCCTCTGCTCCTGGCAGCTCTTCCCAGGAGGGACTCAGTTTGGCAGACACCCCTGGGGAAGGGGCTGCTGGAACAGGCACCAGACAGTGACCTCCCTTCCAGCCTTGGATGCTTGGTGAACTCCTATTCACCCTTCAAAACCCAGATCAGAGTCATCTCTGTGGTGTGACCAATCAATCCTGCCTCATGCTAACTGGGCACTGGGCACATAGACCAACCCTGCCCACCTGCCAGCCTTCCCAGCCAGCTGCAGAGTCCTGGAGGGAGGGCTTATGACTTGGAGCAGCCACATAGATGCTTAACGAATTAAACGGACAAGAGTTCATCAGCCTATTCCCAGTGCTTCCCAGAGCCGTCAGGCCCTTCTGACCTTCTCTTCAGCCAGCTCAGGTCTCTGCTTCCTCCCATCAAAGCCAGGTCCACCCCTTTCAGCTGTGGCTCCTTCCCTTGGCAGACTCAAGCAAAACGGAGCTCTGTCTGGCCTCCCTCCTCCTCCTCCTCCTCCCTCCCCCTTCCTTCATCCCTCCCTCAGTCCCTCCTTATTTTTCTCTTCCCCCCTCCCTTCCTTCCTTCCTTCCTTGGGATTTGCTTTTAATTTATAATGCAAATTTAATGTAATTTTTTTACTTTTGATTTTTATCAGCAATTAAGTCAAACAGTTCTAGAGCAATCTAACCAAACCCAACCCACTGCCATCCCGTTGATTCCGACTCATAGCGACCCCCACTGGGTTTCTGAGGTTGTAAATCTTTACGGAAGTAGACTGCCCAGTCCTCCTTCAGCAGAGCGGCTGGTGGGTTTGAACCACCAACCTTCTGGTTAACAGTCAAATGCATGAGGCACTGCACCACCAGAGCAATCTCCAGGCTGGTTAATGCCTTCCCCACTTCTCTCAGGAGGGAGAGGAGCTAAGTAAACAGGAAGGACACAGAAAATAAAAAAGTCACCTAGTTCTACAAGGAGGGAAAACTGCTGACTAGTTAAATATGTGTAAATTTGGGTAAAAGGAATGGCAATATAACAAAAGTGTGACCCGCAGAATATCACTAAGGAAAAGGGGAAATAAAAAGAAAGCAGTTTACAAACGATGTGCCCCCCAATCCTTGTGATACTCCACGCCCTAGCAGAGTTGAGGGGCGTCTCACTCCCCATCTCGAAAGAACACGCTGATATCGCCACTTCTGGATGTTCCTCCTGGGAAGACCAGCTGCACACTGGCTCCTATAGTGCAAGGGGAGGGTTTAGCTCTTTTTCACTCAGGGTTTTCTGGGTTATGGGTTTGTGCACATGTTGACTTCCTCTTGACCCTCAGCTGATAGAAACCCCCTTGAGAACTAGCGCCCCACCTGGCTGGCTCCCCACGGTGTCCCCAGTGCCCAGCATACAAAAGGGACTCAGTGTGTGAACGTACTATGATGTCGGCACACACTCCTACACGTGGGATTCCAAAGCCTTGAATGCGTGTGGGCACTGGGACAGGGCAAGGAGTGCCAACAGCTACAACCCCACATGCTCCAGGCCTGTAACACTTTCTAATGATCATATAACCAGCATCAACCCTCACAACAACCCCACAATTTGCCCCTGCGAATCCCCAGTTTATGGATGAGATCATGGAGGCTCTGAGCAGTTACGTCAGTTACTCAAGCAAGGGTCACAGTATGGCCCAGTTAACCCAGGCCCTTCCCCTGAGCCACCTCCCTTCAAAGCCAGTTTATAGCCACCTGAACACACGGTCACGTGAGCTGTGTTTCTTCATTCTGTCTCCAATCCATTCATGTGTGTGCATTCACTCATCTGCAGCTACTATTCAAGGGGCCCTGGTGACACAACGCTTAAGCACTGGGCTGCCAAAAGAAAGGTTGACAGCCGGAACCCATCCAAGTTCAGGAGAAAGTCCCACAGACGAAAGGCCTGCGGATGTGCTTCTGTGAAGATCACAGCAAGATAACCCCACGGGGCCGTGCCACTCCGTCACTTCGGGTCGACTCAGTGCTAACCAACAACAATCTAACAGCAAGCCATTATTCTAGGCTCTGGGTATGCTGCAGTGAAAAACAAGACCTCAAGCCCACCTTTGCGGAATGAAGGTGTGTGTGCGGGGAGGCTGCGATATTAAGAGCAGCCTTATTTCAGTCAATTGGCAATTGCATAGCGCACACTGCTGAACACCAGGTCCTGGGCTAGGCTCTGCTACTCTGGGGTGTGTGAGATAAAGTCCCTGCCCTCCGGGGGGAGTGGGGACTCGTGACAGGGCTCCACTGTACCAGCATGGAGGACACAGGTCAACTGGGTGCAGTCCCAGAAGGTTGGGCTCTGGGCATCAAGCTTCCCTTCCAGGGCTCCCAAACCAGCCCTGAAACGGCCTGCTGAGTCACACTGGGTCCTCTCGGGGCCATGGATCTCCAGCTTGGCTCTTTCACCCAGTGCTAATCTGACGGTAAATTTCCACTGCCCACAACTCCACAAAGGTACAGATCTACACCTGAGTCTCTCCAGCCCCGGAACGTCTCCAGCCCTACTTTGCCCACAGCTGGGACCCTGTGCCCCTCTGCCCCTCTCTCATGGGCCACACTGGGCAGTGTGATTCCTGACACCCTGCTCTTGCACATGTGGATCTCTCAAACTAAGTGACCTCCCTTCCAGCCTTGGATGCTTGGTGAACTCCTATTCACCCTTCAAAGCCCAGATCAGAGCCATCTCTGTGGTGTGACCAATCAATCCTGCCTCATGCTAACTGGGCACTGGGCACATAGACCAACCCTGCCCACCTGCCAGCCTTCCCAGCCAGCTGCAGAGTCCTGGAGGGAGGGCTTATGACTTGGAGCAGCCACATAGATGCTTAACGAATTAAACGGACAAGAGTTCATCAGCCTATTCCCAGTGCTTCCCAGAGCCGTCAGGCCCTTCTGACCTTCTCCTCACCCAGCTCAGGTCTCTGCTTCCTCCCATCAAAGTCGGGTCCACCCCTTTCAGCTGTGGCTCCTTTCCTTGGCAGACTCAAGCGAAGCGGAGCTCTAAGTGGTTTGAACTATCACTAACTGCCCATTTCTCCACCCACTTGACTCCTTCCCATCAAAGCCAGGTCCACTCCTTTCAGCTGTGGCTCCTTTCCTTGGCAGACTCAAGCGAAGCGGAGCTCTAAGTGGTTTGAACTATCACTAACTGCCCATTTCTCCACCCACTTGACTCCTACAGAGGGGCTCTGCCCCACATTGTGTGCTTAACTCTGTCTCTCTATCTACTCTAGGGCCAGACTCCGCCTCACCTACTTTGGCCATGCTGTCAGAAGGGACCACCCTTAGAGAAGGGTACCATGCTTGGCAAAGTAGAGGGTCAACGAAAGATCCCCAACAAGATGGACTGATGCAGTGGCCGCAAGGATGGGCTCAGGCACAGCATGGACTGTGAGGCTGGTGCAGGGCTGAGCGGCGTTCGGCTGTCGCACATGGGCTTGCTAGGAGTTGGAGCTGACTTGACGGCACCTACAACAACTTTATCCCATTGCATTCTTTCTGATCCCACATTACTTCAGAAAGGAGCTCTGGTGGCGTAGCGCCTAAGGCATTTGACTGCTAACCAGAAGGCTGGAGGTTCAAACCCACCAGTCACTCCTCGGAAGGTAGGCTGGGCAATCTACTTCCGTAGTGATACCGCCTCAGAAACCCAAGGAGAGGTTGCTATGGGTCTGCTATGACTCGATGGCAGTAGGTGGGTGCTACTTAAGAAAAACTTCTGATCACATCCAGGGCTGCCAGATAAAATCTCAAGATGCAGTTAAATGTGAACATCAGAGAAATAACTTTTTATTTTTTTAGTATAGTTGTTGTTGTTGTTGTTGTTATGTGCCATCGAGTCGGCCCCGACTCATAGCGACCCCTCCTTGGGTTTCCGAGGCAGTATCATGACGGAAGTAGGATTGCCCAACCTTCCTTCCGAGGAGTGGCTGGTGGGTTTGAACCGCCAGCCTTCTGGTTAGCAGTCAAATGTTTTAGCCATTATGCTACCAGAGATGTCCCAAATACAGCCTGGGACATATTTATACTAAAAAACATACTCACTGTTGATCAGAAATCAAATTTAACTGGGCCCCCTATGTTCTAACTGCTAAATGTGGCCACAAGGCAGCCTCACCAGGTGGATCTGAAGACCCTGAAGCCTGAAGCACACTGTGGTAGCCCAGGGGACTCTGGGTGCAGGGGCTCCAAAACCGGTGGTAGATTATGGAACAGTGTGTGAAGAAGGGACTCAATCAAGGGGTAAGACCCACAGCATCGATCACCTTTCTCTGGCCTATGTGGCCTGATCAAGGAGCCCTAGGGCCACAGTGCTTAAGGCACTCGGCAGCTAACCTAAAGGTCAGTGGTTCAAACCCACCAGCTGCTCTATGGGAGAAAGATGTGGCATTCTGCTCCAACTCACAGCGACCCCTCCTTGGCTTTCTGAACCAGTACCACTATGGAAGTAGATCGCCCAATCTTCCATCCAAGGAGTGGCTGATGGCTTTGAGCACTATGCCACCAGAGCTCCCTCATAAAGATTAGCACCTTGGAAACCCTAAAGGGTAGTTCTACTGTCTTCTGGGGTGCTGTGAGTCGGACCTACTCAATGGCACCTAACAACAACAACAACAAAATGTAAAGTCTCAGCTGCCCAGGACACACTGATAATGACAGCTGAGCCTCAGAGTGCCGGGCACAACCATAAGTTACTATAGTTATGGACTCATCATGTATATTAACTCACTTTCACCCTTACAGCCTTCCACTCCCATTTTATGGATCAGGAAACTGAGGCCTCTTCCAGGAACACAAAGCTGCTGAGTGCCAGAGCTGGGGTGTGAACTCAGACAGTTTAGTTGGTGAGTCCATGTACTTCCACACCATGCTAAGTTCAAACAACCAGCTGCCGTTGAGTTAATTCTGACTCACGGCGACCTCACGTGTCTCAGACCAGCACTGTGCTCCGTAGGGTTTCCAATGGATGATTTTTTTTAAGTAGATTGCCAGGTCTTTCTTTGGCGGCACCTCTGGGAAGACTCTAACCTCCAGCCTTTGGCTTCGCAGCTGAGTGTGTTAACCGTTTACACCACCCAGGACTCCACGTTAAGTTAAAGCTATGCTACAAGTGTGGTCTGAATCAGTCAACAAGTCATCATTCAGTACCTCATCTGTGCAGGGGAGGACCTGTACCAGGCGATGCATGGCAACAGGACGGGTCCAACTGGATTCTAGTGACATACACACACACACACACACACACATGTGCGCGCACAACACACACACAGCTGCCACCAGGGCAGGGCGTGCCAAGTGTTAACAGAAATGGTGTGAACCCATTTCCCCAGGGTGCCAAGAAGCAGAAGGTCTCTCAAAAGAGAAGGCAACAGAGGGAGTCTTAGCGATGGGCAGGGGCTCCGCAGGCAGCGGCGATGGGGGTGGCATCCCAGGAGAGGGACCAGCCTCACACAGGGTGGAATGAGTGCCCGGCAGGGCTCCTGCTATGGGCTGAACTGTGCCTTCCCAGAGCGTGTGTTGGAATCCTGACCCCTACACCTGTGGATGCTCCAGGAATTTATGGAACACTCATTGAGACTTTTCAACAAATGGATGCAGTGCTGGAGGCACTCACTCGTCTATGCCAAGAAATGTGGAAGACAGCTACCTGGCCAAATGACTAGAAGTGATCCTTATCTGTGCCCATCCCAAAGAAAGGTGATCCAACAGAATGTGGAAATTATTCAGCAATATCATTAACATCACACACAAGTAAAATCTTGCTAATTCAAAAATGGTTGCACATCCGATCTGCATCCTATACAACTATGAGACCAGAAGAACTAGATGGTGCCCGGCTACCACTGTCATCCACTTGGAAGGGATGTAGGAGATCCTGGATAGAGAGGGAGAACAATGTGGAACAAAACTCAAAATCATTTGGAGGGGAAAAAAAAAAAAAAATAGATGGTTGGGACCAGGTTTGCTGGTCAAATAGAGCCTGGTGGAACCACTGAGACTATGGCCCCTAGCTGCCCTTCAGGTCTGGAATTGAACCCACACCTGTGGTTTCCAGCCAAACAAATTACAGGTGTGTGAGTTAAACATTTACCTCAAGTAGACACACGCCCTGGAGAGAATAATCATGGGAGAAGGAAGGGCTGCTTATGCACAGGGAGACAGCTCAGGGGGCAGGAGAGTATGAAGGGACGGACACTGGGAGGAGGTAACTATGGGGAGGAAGTGGGAAGGGAGCTGTTGCATTGTGGTAAACTGTGGTCAATGACATGAGACAAAGTATATGTGAACTGCTGTATGGAAAGTGAATTTGCTTTGTAAATCTTCACCCAAATCACAGTAAATAAAAAAATAAAAACAAATGAACAAACAAAAATGGTTGCAGCAGTATATCGATAGGGAACTTCCAGAAATTCAAGCTGGATTCAAAAGAGGACGTGGAATGAGGGATATGGTTGCTGATGTCAGATGGATCTTGGCTGAAAGCAGGGAATACCAGAAAGATATTTACCTGTGTTTTATTGACTACGCAAAGGCATTTGACTATGTGGATCGTAACAAATTGTGGATAACTTTGCAAAGAATGGGAATTCCAGAACACTTAACTGTGCTCACAAGGAACCTGTACATAGATGAGGAGGCTGTCATTCCTGACAGAACAAGGAAATACTACATGGTTTAAAATCAAGAAGGGAGTGTGTCAGGGTTGCATCCTTTCACTATACTTATTCAATCTGTATGCTGAACAAATAAGTCGAGAAGCTAAACTATATGAAGAAGTACACAGCATCAGGATTGGAGGAAGACTCATTAACACCCTGCAATATGCAGATGACACAACCTTGCTTGCTGAAAGTGAAGATGACTCGAAGCACTAACTGATGTATGGATAACACCTTGGCATAAAAAAGCAAAAATTCTCACCCCTGGATCAATAAACAACATCATGATAAATGGAGAAAAGACTGCAGTTGTCAGGGATTTCATTTTACTTGGATCCACAGTCAACACCCATGGAAGCAGCAGTCAGGAAAGCAGACATCGTACTGTACAGGGCAGACCTGCTGCAAAAGGCCTCTTTAAAGTGTTCAGCAAAGATGTCACTTTGAAGACTAAGGTGCACCTAACCCAAGCCATGGCATTTTAATCGTCTCATATGATGTGAAAGCTGGACAATGAGTAAAAAAGACAGAAGAGTTGATGCCTTTGAATTATGGTGCCGGTAAAAAACACTGAAAATATCATGCACTGCCAGAATAATGAACAAATGTGTCCTGGAAGAAGTGCAGGCAGAATGTTCCTTGGAAGTGAGAATGGCCAGACTTCGTCTCACCTACTTTGGTCATGTGGTCAGAAGGTACCAGTCCCTGGAGAAGGAGATCACGCTCAGTAAAGTGAAGTCAGTGAAAAAGGGGAAGGCCCTCAACAAGATGGACTGACACAGTGGCTGCAACAATGGACTCAGGTACAGCAGGAATCGTGAGGCTGGCCCAGGACTGGGCAGTGTTTCATTCTATTGCGCACAGGGCTGCTATGAGTTGGAGTCAACTCAATGGCACCTAACAGCAATACCTGTGCATGCAATCCCATGTGGGAACAGCATTTTCTTTGTCATATTTATGAGCCCATATCCCTGGGGTGTATCTGAAACCTAATCACTCCTGAGTTATAAAAACTGCAGATTCAACACGGAGACAAACACAAACAAACGGGGGAAGGATTGCCAAGGAACCCAGCACTCAGGGCCTACAAGCAGCTGAAAGAGACAGGGACCCCCCCCAGTGCTGGCCGAGAGCATGCCTTCCCCTAGGGCTGACACCCCGAGTTCAAACTTGCAGCCTTCTGGTCAGTGAGAAAGTCGACGTCTGTTCTGTAAAGCCACCCCAAGTGGGGTTTCTGCTACCGCTACATCTGCTGACTATGACACCCTGCTTCTGTTCTCAGCTGGGCCCCGGAAGGGCACCCGCAGAACAAGATCGCAACAGTGGAAGGGTCTTACTTTTCTTGTGGCTGTAGAACTTGTCCTCAGGGCCGTCCTTGGACTTCTTAATGATCAGTTTCCCAGACTCAACGTCAACCTTGAGCTGCACCTTCTGGGGAATCGTCAAGGACTCCGACTTCACCTGCAGTGAAGGGTACAGGAGGGGTACTGTTTGTGCTCCTGTCTGGGTCTTGGCCGTACCGACCAAGAGCCCCTTGTCTTCGCCGGGCACTGCTGGTCAGTCACGCCCCTGGGGACTGTGTGGGGACATCTGGGATTTTATCTCCAGCCACCCCCCGCCAAGCGCCGCTCGTCCACACATCCGTGTACAGTATCTCCAGGCATCGGTCAAGCAGGAGACGAGCCTGTCAACTCTGTGCACGGCTGCTGCTCTACCCACGGGAATGGGAGAGGAAACAGGACACCATCAGGGGATGGTTCGTTCACTGACTAATTTGACAATGCTGTTAATCTGATGTGTCTTCTGCTTCTGGAATGGATTTTAGCAAGAGAGTTAAGCTCTCAGGCCTCGTTACAACCAAGGATTGAACATTTATTTACAGTGATTAGAAAAAGAGAAATTACTTAGGTGAGCTCAGAAAACAGAAATACGTCTTAAGAGTGAATTATGACGGGGGCTGGAGAGGACTTGGGGGCAGGGAGGGGTTGCACTGTGTTTCTGAACAAGGAACCAGTGAATCTCTGAGGAACTTTAAGAAAAACAAGTTATTCTAATTCAGTTTTTCTCAAGGAAAGACAGGAGCTGTATTTTTTTCCTTCTAAGTTCCCCCTTGGGGACTATTCATAGCCATTTCAGGGGCCTGAATTTAATGTCTCTCACCACCCTCATTTTGAGAAGGATGAAGTTAATGGCCCCTTGACCAACACGAAGCTCTCTCCTTTAGAGTCTCCCCATGAGGGGGACCCAGAGATTCCGCTAGACCCCACCCACATCCTAACGTTTAATCATCTTCACAATGAAGTAGTTCTTCTGACCATTAGGCTTGGTCCTCCAGCTCCTTGCTTTACATCCTGGCCCAAACTCTTCTTCCACAGGGACCAGAAAGTCCCCCAGCTCCCAAGCGTGGGACACAAGCCTGGGCCCCACTTACCTCAAAGGTGACTGGAGGGATGAGGGAGCGCCGGTGGGGAGACTCAGGACCCTCGTGCAGCAGGGCCTTGACCTGTGACACAAACACACAAAGCCATTCAGGCTGGGAGGAGCAGGGAGAGCAGCGTTGGGACTTAGGGTCAAAAGGTCAAAGGGCACCCTGCACACATGGGGGTTCTCTGAGTCACCCACTGCCATCGAGTCCACTCTGACTCATAGCAACCGTTTAGGACAGCATAGAAATGGCCCATGGGGTCTCCAAGGCTGTCCATCTTTGCAGAAGCAAAGCCCAAACCAAAGCCACTGCCATCTAGTTGATTTGGACCCCCAGCGCCCCAGATGACAGAGTAGAACTGCCCTAGAGGGTTTCCCAGGCTGTCAATCATTATGGAAGCCCACTGCTTCATCTTTCTCCCGTGGAGTGGCTGGGGGGTTTGAACCACCAAACTTCTGATGAGCAGCTCAATGCTTTACCCACTATGCTACCAGAGCTCCCTTCTCAGAGTAAACAAGGGCCTAAAGAGAAGCTGCTGGAGTCCAGCAAATACCTTATCTTCGATAGAGGACAGCAGACTTGTCAGTTGGCTGAGCTTGGCCACCATGTTGACGGGATTGGCCTCACCTGGCACCTGGGAGAGAAGGAGAACACGTGAGGGCAGTACCTGTGGTGGCGGAGCCAGTGAGTGGTACCACACAGCACCGTTCGTGCCTCATCTCTTCCACCCTCCCAACATACGGTCCTCATTCCCCTCTGTGGACAAGGAAACCGAGGGTATCCACAGCCATCTCAATATTATCCTGGCCGAAACACCATCTTCCCTTCTTCTTCCCTTGAAATCCGCTTCCCGGTGCTCCTCACCTCGCGCCTCAGTTGCTCTGGGACCAGCCTTGATTATGTCTTCCCCTCTCCTCTCACTACCACACTGGTGTCCAGTTCTGCTTCCAGAACACGGCCCTCCCACTGCCTAAAACCCCAGCTGCTTCTCACTGAGGGAGGAAGTACTCTGGACTCCTTCCCCTGTCCTCTTCAGCTCTGTGATCCAGTCTCTCACCCCCGTGGACCACCACTCACCACTCATGCCTGACGTGGCCCTGAGCATGGATTTCACCCTGAAACGACACCTGGTCTCAGATCCACAGAAGTCTTCCCTGGCCACGCGAGCGAAAGGAGTCACCACGTCGTATAAATCATTGTGAGCGAAAGTCGTTGCTGTGAGTGGTCAGTGAGTCAACTCTAACTCATGGTGCCCCCACGTATGCAGGGCAGAACTCCTCCCTAGGGTGTTCAAGGCTGTGAGCTGCTGGCAGGAGACTGTCATGCCTGTCTTCCAGGGCGCCTCTGGTAGGTTAGAAATGCTAACCTTTCGGCTGGTAGTTCTGCGTATAACGGTTTGTGCCATCCAGGGACTCTAAGCTAAAGCAGTCTCCTTGGTATCTTTGTTCATCGCCTGGTTCCGCTGCTAGAACAGGAGCTCTGTGAAAACTAGACCTGTCTGTTGTGTTGGTGCTGCATCTGTGGTGCCTAAAACAGTGCCTGGCCAACGAAGGTTCTCAGTACATTAGTTCAAGAAACATATGAGGGGAGGC
>NW_006921593.1:26214613-26231422 GCF_000298275.1 Orycteropus afer afer
ATATGCGGCCCAGGAGCTGAAGTTACTTTTCCAAAGTCACACAGCTAGTAAAAGGCAGAGCTACACTTGAACTCAGGTCTGTCTGGCATCAAGTCCATAGTGTCACTCATTCATTCCCAGAACAACCTTTACTAAGCACCTATTCTGTGCCAGACACGCTCCGAGATGCTGGAGAAGGAGAGTTCATAAGGCACCATTCCTGCCCTCCAGGAGTAGGGCAAGCCCATCAGATAGACGGCTGACAACTTGAACACCAAGAATGGAATGAAGGTCATCATCAAGCAGGTGACGTACCTTTACCTATGCCCTGCTGAATAGATCAGCCAGGCTACACTTGCTGTTGACTTCAGTTTTCTACCCAGTAGTACACTACCTCCACCATCACCACCACTCTATGACCACCATCGCCACCATCACCATCCACTATGACAATGACATCACTTTCACTTCCACGCTCACCACTACCACTTCCATTACCATCACCAGTGCCACCATCACCACTACCCATAGTATGACCACTGTCCCCTCCATCATCACCACCCATAGTCCAACCACCATCCCCTCCATCCTCACCCACCATCACCACCCGTAGTGCTACCACTGTCCCCTCCATCCTCACCCACCATTACTACCCGTAGTCCAACCACTGTCCCATCCATCATCACCCATCATCACCACCCGTAGTGCTACCACTGTCACCACCATCATCATCACCACCCATAATACTCCCACCATCACCACCATCATCACCACCACCCATAGTACTACCACTGTCACTGCCGTTATCACTCCCCACCACCATCACATAATCACTTATAAATTAGCTTCTCCTGGGCAGTAAGTACCCTCAACCTGACTGCTTGCCTTATCTCCTTAGATGCTTCTCTCTCTTCTAAGTTTCTCGCTCTTCTAACCCATGCATTCGTCCAAACTATTTAAATTCTAGGGTCTGGAGACAGGCTCTGTTTTGCTTAGATTCGCTTCCACTTTCCTGGAAATTCACCCATCATTCACTTCCAGAAAAGCAAATTATTATATTTTTTTTCTTGCTAATCTTTCAAATTGTATACATAGAACACAAGTACATTTTCTCAGTAACAGACCTCACACAAACAGTGTGGGCAGACACAAAGTCTGTCTCTGACCGTTTGACCCTTGGCCAAGCTTCATCCTCTCCCATGAGGACCTGAGGAACCCTGGGCAGACCGCCCCCTGGTATACCATCTATGAGGAGATGTCCGTCTTATTTCAGAGATTGGTCTACGTTCGCTGTTCCACCCAGCACTGTGTCTTGGGGGGCTTTCTTATCTGTGCCTACACCCTGGAATAGTCGGCCTCTGCACTGTACTTGAACCATCTCCCCACAGAGGTCTGCAGGGTCTTCCTTGTTTAGAGACAGAGCTACAAGGAACAGCTTTGTAAACAGCTCTCCGTGCCCTGTGTGTTTCCTAAGAGCTGCCCAGCACAGAGCTGCTCCTGTGAGGGTGTGCGCATTACGTAGTTCCACACAGACGGCGAAACTGCCGCTCGGAAGGCTCGTTTCCACTCCTGAGAACGCAGGGGCGTGCTCGGGCGAGGGCCCCCGGTTCCCCACACCCTGCCCAACCCTAACTCCACAGTCTCTGCCAGTCTCCTCGGCAGGAAGAGATCTCCTTTCCTTCTGAATGTCATTCCCGCCTACTAAGGAGCTAAGGTGAGCAGGTTTTCCTATATGTACCAGCCATTCCTAGTCGCTCTGTGGGAACTGTCGGCTTATAGCCTTTCCCCATTTTATTTTTATTTTTTCATTTTTATTATCATTATTTTTTAATTTATTGCGATTTGGGTGAAAGTTTACAGAGCAATTTCATTTTCCATATAGCACTTCATACACATTTTGATTCATGACCTTGACTGCAATTCCCCCCAATGTAACAGCTCTCTTCCCACTTCCTCCCTGTGGTTACCTCTTCCCTGTGCCCTTCCCTCCCATGCACTCCCCCTTCTCCCCCCAAGTGGTCTCCCTGTGCAAACACTGCCCTTCTGTTCTCCCAGGATTGATCCTCCAAGGAGTGTATCCACCTGATGTAAATGTTCACCCCATATGCCTGTCTACTGTTTGGCTGGAAACCACATCCTTCCCCATTTAAAAAAGGGAATTGTTTTCATTGAATTATCCGTAGGAGGTTTTTTTTTTTTTTAAATTCATCCTTTGTCCCTTATATCTGTAGCAAGAATTTTCTCTTGGGATATTGCATTTGCCTGCTTTTTGAGTTTTACTTTGCTCCCACACCTTTAGTTAGAAAATTACTTGTTCCATGGGCAGCTTGGCCTTGGCCTGCTGCACCCTATGTGACCTGAGCAGGTATGGGGGCCCCTCGCTCTTTTGGGGGCAAGAGGCAGGATCAGGAAGCATTTCAGCCCTTGATTTCCTTTCCTTCCTGTTTCCGGTGAGAAGGTTCGGCCCCAGTTGGCACTCTGCGAGTAGTTCAGCTGGTGGGGGCACAGTCCAAAGTCTTTACTCCTCAGCTAAGTCAAAAACCAAACCAAACACCCCAAAAGCAGCCCCTAAACCAACAATAAACCCAAACTCGTGGCCATGAGTTGATTCAGACTCACAGTAATCCTACAGGGCAGAGTAGACTGCCCCATAGGCTTTTCAAGGTGGTCACCTCTACGGACGCAGACTGCCACGTCTTTCTCCCACAGAGGTGGTGGGTTCAAATCGCGGACCTCTCAGCAGCTCCCCCACCGCCCCGTCTCCCCTGGGAGCGCAGGATACAGCAGCTCTCACCCCCCGCCCCAGCACACACTCTGCCCCCGCACAGAGGGACACCAGGTAACTCTGCACAGTCACCCACGCATGGTTTGGCCCGCTCTCTCTGTCGTCTTTACAACCTCCTGGCCCTTTACCTGAGCACGTGGGCGAAGGCCAGGGGACAGCTGCTGGTCCAACAGCCTCTGCAGGGACTCCAGGGAGGGAAGCGTCCGAGCGACCTCGCTGGGGGCAGGGGACAAGGTGAAGGACAAGGATTAGTGGGAACACGCAGAAGCTTCCGAGGCAGAGCGGGCTCCAGCGAGACCAGGTCACGCCCGGTCTGCCTGACACAGGTAGCCTTCCCTCAAGGACAAGCCTGGGCAAAGCCCCCAGCCTCCAGGCGCCTCCCGCCAGCCCCGTCTTCCGCACCCCGCAGGTCCTGGCTTAGCGCTCCTGCAGGATCCAGCCTGTAGAAAACTCAAATCTAAAATCACACAACTGTTCTTGGAAGTCACCTGGTAATCCAGGGTTCCCCACCTTTAGCGCTTCTAATATGCACACCTCCCCCCAACGTCAATTAAAACTTGCAATTAAAAATGCAAATTTCTGGGCCCCCAACCTGATTGGACTGGGCTGGAATTTGCATTTTTAAAATACGTGCCCCAGGGCTTCCTAGCGATAATGGTCTGTGGATGTTGGTTCCAATTCCCTTTGTAGCCGCTGAGACGGAGCCCTGGTGTTGCAGTGGTTAAGCTCTTGGCTGCTAAACAAAAGGCTGGTGGTTCTACCACACAGCACCTCTGCAGGACAAGGACCTGCAATCTGCTCCCGTGAAGATTACAGTTTAGGAAACACCACGAGGCGGTTCTGTGCTGTCACAGGGGCTCAGTGTGCGTGGGAATCTACCATTGGCCCCCAACAACAACCGTCTGGAATGGAGGCTCTCCTCTGACCTCCCAGGTCACAGACTATACTGAGTCTTTCTTCTCATCACATCGTTTTCTACTGTTTTTCTTCATTATTTCAAGCATGGGGGGGGGCAGATACTTTGTATCCTAATTTGCACTTATTATCTCATCAAAAACGAGCTCTAGGGGCATAGTGGTTAAAGCATTCGGATGCTAAGCAAAAGGTCGGTGGTTCAAACCCACCAGCCTCTCCTTGGGGGAAACACAAGGCAGTCTGCTTCCATAAAGATTGACAGGCTCAGAAACCCTGTGGGGCAGTTCTACTCGGTTCAAAAAAGGGTTGCTATGAATCAGAACCAACTCGATGCCAGTGGGTTGGGTTTGTTTGATTTGATTTCATCAAAAACTGTTCATGTTTTTACATATTTAGCAACGTAACGGCTTCAAATTATTCTATCCAGTGAATGTGCCAAAATCGGTTGTGAGATACTTGAGTTATTGGGAGTTTTGCTATTAGAACCACAGGCTGCTCCAAGTAGCTCCTCCCACAGCTTCTCTGTTCTTATTTGGATCACCGTCTTAGGGGAACCAGAGATGGCTCCTGGTAAACCTTGCCAAACCCTGGTCATCATCAACCAGTCACAGCGCCACCAAGCTGTCTAAACCAGATCACTCAGTGTCTTGTCCAAACTCTATTATCTTCTTTGTCTCTGTGTCTTTCAGTGGGTATAACACTGCATTTCAATATTAGTGCATGTATTTGCATTTTTTAAATTTCTCCTGTCATCCAACAGAGCCATAGTGGCTACTGTGAAGTGGTTGGCTGCTAACTGAAGAGTTGGTGGTTCAAACCCACCCAGCGGCTCTGAGGGAGACAGACCTAGCAATCAGCTCCCATAAAGATCACAGCCTAGGAAACCCTACGGGGCACACGGACTTGACGCCCCCTTAATAACAACGTCATTACGTATGCTTGTACACACTCGGTTTCTCCCAGATTTCTCTTTGTCTAAACCAGTCATATCCTTTATCAATTTTCTGTTGGGAATTTTGTTAGTACTTTTGTACATTGGTATAAATCTTTCTACATTCTTTTTTTATTTAATCAAGGTATTATGCTTTTTCTAGTCTGTTCTTCTCATGCTAAGTGGGCTGGGTTTCATTATAAAGTGATTTCTACCGTTTCCATTGTTCTGTTTTTCATCTTGGTAAATTCTTCACTTTGCTTGTTTTAAAGTGGGTTCTTGTTCACTCTCTTAAAGTTATAGCACAGGCGCCTTTTCATGTCGTTGGCCACTCCCGAGTTAGCCCCGGTTCGTGGCCGCGCCCTGCACGATGGCGTCAAATGCTGCCCAGTCCCATGCCATGCCTACGATCAGTTTCAGATCACACTGTTGCGACCCACAGGGCTTTCAGTGACTGATTTCTGGAAACAGACTGCCAGGCCTTTCTTCCTGGTCTGTCTGAGTCTGGAAGCTCCGCTGAAAACTGTTTAGCATCACGGGAACATGCAAGCCTCCAGCGACAGACAGTGGTGGCAGTGCTTGGAGGGGACTGGCTCAGGTCACATGGAAAGTGAAGATTCTACCCCTGAACCGCTGACATCCTCTTCTTCTTTTTAAATGTTATCTATGTTCAATTCCTGGTCTCATTAGGAATTTTATTTTTTGAGGAACTCAGTTACTTTGCGTCGGTGTTGCTCGGTTCCACCAACCGCAGTCACCTGCCCGTCCAGTCTCTGAGCTTATCCCCTGCCAGCGCCTCCCAACTGGTTTCCAGGCTCCCGTTCCCGCCTTCGACTAAAACTTGGCAGCTTGCATTCCAGCTCCTGGGATGGTGCCTGAGATTTAAACCGACTGACACTGAGTCAATGCCAACTCAGAGCGATCCTGTTGGACAGAATAGAACCGCCCAGGAGAGTTTCCAGGACCGTAGTTTTTTGCTTTATTTGTTTGTTTTTTGTTTTACATGCACAGTAATTTATTTAAAAACGGCTTAGTTTCATCTTGAAATGTATATGAATGTGTGTATATATGCTTTAGACGGCACATACTGCAGCGTGACTCTCCTGTATCATAACATACTTTATTTAAAAGCATCCAGCTGAGGCAGCAAAGTTCAGACCCCATCTCCCTGACTCGCTGTGATGTTCAGGCGGCCTCTTGGAGCTCCTGAACCCAGAGCCTGGGCTGACCGTCTCAGCTTAAAGCATCTCTTGCTTAGTCATAAGGCACCTGGCGTTTGACAACAGTTCCGAATGGCCACAGCCAACAACCACCGTGCTCCCATGAGGTCCACTCTGCCCCACACCAAGACCAGAAATACTGCACAAAGCTGCCATCTTTAATGGAATCAGATCGCCACATATTTCTCCTGGGGAGAAGTTGGGGGTTCAAACTGCTGACCTTTTAGTCAGCAGTTGAGCACCTAACCAGTAGGCCACTAGGAAAAAAAAAAAACACAAACACAACCTAACCTGCTGCCATTGAGTTGATTTCAACTCACAGCAACCCTACAGGACTGAGATGAACTGCTCCATAGGGTTTCCAAGGCTGTAAATCTTTACGGAAGCAGATAGCCACCACTTCCTCCCATGGAGTGGATTCAAACCACCAACCTTCTGGTTAGCAGCCAAGTGCTTAACCACTGCACCACCAGGGCTCCTGTTTTAGATTCAGAGGTTTTGATGGGCATCCTTGGGACAACTTCAGGAGCCAAGAGTGAGGGTCAGGGTCTGACTAGGGCTGGGGAGGAAGCACAAGGCAGGCAGGTTGTCAGCTGTCCATCCCAGACGCCAGCTCCGCTCCCCTCTGCTGACACAGTGGTATCCTGTTGAAACTGCCATATGAGAAATGAATTCCAGGCACAAGGACAAGGTTTCCAAGCACTGATTCAGAGCGGGTATTAATCTCAAGCAGATATCCCTCGCAGGTCTTTTTCTACGTCTTATCCTAACACACACAGACCACCTACACAAGCACACAGAATCTAGGATTTTCTAAGTATAAAATGTGTAATCTGGAAATAATTACTTCTGACCGTTTTATAATCGTGAGAGATTGAACTGGCTTCCCAGATATGTCTGTGGGAGGCGTCCGTTAGGGTCGCAATGACCAACGACCCCTGGGCTTCAGGTGGGAGGCTTAGAAAGAACCACCCTTAGTGTTCAGAAAATCCAGACCCTGGAAAACTGGGCACCAGTTTTAGAGAACATTCCAGAAGGCAGACAGAGCTGAGACTGGGGGTTGTTGCCGTTGTTGTTATGTGCTGTCGAGTTGGACCCGACTGACAGTGAACCCTCCTTGGGTTTCTGAGGCGGTATCACTATGGAAGTAGATTGCCCACCTTCCTTCTGAGGAGTGGCTGTGGGTTTGAACTGCCAGCCTTCTAGTTAGCAGTCAAATGCCTTAGGCAAAGACAAAGAGGGCAGTGGTCCCAGGCAGGTCAAGCCCCAGATACAGTGGAAGGGGCTTGGGCCCCCTGCCTGGCCTTTCTGGAGCCCTCCCAGAGGGCCCCCACCCTCAGCCTCAGCCCCATTCTCTGAAGGCTGTGGTGGCCGCTGGGTCTCTGCCCAGAGTACCCCTCATCTCTGAGCTCAGAGCTCCAGGCAGTTCTGATGTGTGTGGTTTCCTTTACGCCCTCTTCCCTGAGTCGTGCTCCTTTTTCTTAATTTAGCAAAATATTTCTCGCAGCATTAAATAGGGTGATAAAGAGCATCTCTTTATTAAAATGCTTAGTGGTCTGATGTGGTTTCCCTGGCAAGTATAACATAAAACAAACGCACAAACAAAAACCAAGTGCTGTCCAAGTGGTTCAGACTCAAAGCAACCCCACGTGTTACATACAGATTGGACTGCCCCTTAGGGGTTTCTTGGTTGTAACTTGGAGGAAAGAAGACTGCCAGATCTTCCTTCTGTGGTGCTGCTGGGTTTTGAACCACCCACTGAGTTGGTAGTTTAATGAAAGTAATTTGTACTGCCTAGAGACGTGCAGTTAGTTGTTTATGGACATATACTACATTAAGAAAATATCCTTCTATTTGTTTTTTTAAAATAATTTAAAAAAAATCAGAAATAAGTTTAAATGTTTATCACACATCTATTAGGACAACCATACAAACGGTCCTTGTATTTTTTAATCTCTTGCTAAATTACAGTGTCTTCTTTTTGTGGCCTTATCATTGGAGTAATTTATTAAGTCAAGCCTACATTCATTACATCACTGAATTATATTTGCAGAATGCCACTGAACTTTTTTATGCTTATATTAATAAATGAGGCTTTTATTTCAGGCTATTATCTTCATACCAAAAAACCAAACCCACGGCCATCGTGTCAATTCCAACTCATAGTGACCCCCACCGGGTTTTCACCCCATCTTCCTTCCAAGGAGTGGCTGGTGGGTTTGAACCACTGACCTTCTGGTTAGCAGCCAAATGCCTTATTCACTATGCCACAAGAGCCCCTTATTATCTTCATAGGTTCTTGGATTTGAATGATACTTTTCTTGAAGATTAAATTAGGTCATTTGTGTCATTCAGGAATCATTTCTAGACTGTGGGCACTACTTGTTCCTTGAACATTTAGAGGTGTGTATTCACGTTAATTCATGTGTTTCATATTTTACGTAAAATGTTCATTCCATTTTATTATAATTGGAAGTTTGTAACTATGTTTTTTTAACTGATTTGTAAATCTTTAATGCAGATTATTACGCCTCCTTTTCTATTTTTCATTTTAAAAATTCTCTGAAATGACTTTATTTCTGTTTTTCCTAATTTCCTAACTTATTTCTCTTTCTGTTTTTCTTACTTTTAAGATCAGTAATACTCATACTAAAATTTCTAGGAAAATAAAAGTATTGAGTCCCTTTTGAAGTAGAGCTCACAACGTTAAATTCTCACTTATATTTGCTTAAACAACATTTGGAATAAGATGTGGAATAAACAGACATTATTTCAGTAAAAAATGTAGCCAAGATTCAGTAAGTGTATTTGGAAAGGAACCAAACTGAAATATAGAAACAATCTGTCTGGCTGCTGTTATTGTTTCTCAAGGACTCTATTCTGTTGACTGCTGTGTATCCAGGCCCTGGAAGGCTGCTTGGCAATGTTCCAATCTTCAAATGTTTCTTGATGGATGTTGAATACATGAACATTTCAGGTACTTTGCTGGATCCTGGAAACTTCAAAGTGAATATGATGCGATCCTTGACGCCTGCAAAAAACTTACGTCTGGGTCCCTTTCCAGTCTGTATGCTTGGCTCACCGTTCTTGTTGCTTTTGTTGTTAGGTGCCATAGAGTTGGCTCTGATCATAGCAACCCTTTGGACAACAGAATGAAACACTGCCCCGTTGTGCACCAGCCTGATAATCCTTACTCTACCTGAGCCCATCACGGGCAGCCACTGTGTCAATCCATCTCGTTGAGGGCCTTCGCCTTTTTCACTGACCCTCCCCTTTACCAAGCATGACATTCTTCTCCAGAGAATGGTCCCTTCTGACAACATGACCAAAGTAGGTGAGATGAAGTCTGGCCATTCTCGCCTCCAAGGAGCATTCCGGCTCCACTTCCTCCAGGACAGATTTGTTAGTTCTTCTGGCAGTCCACGGTGCTTTCAGTATTCTTTGCTAACACCACAACTCAAAAGCATCAATTCTTCTTTCCTTATTCATCATTCAGCTTTCACATGCATATGAGGCAACTGAAAACACCATGGCTTGTGTCAGGTGCACCTTAGTCTTCAAAGAGATATCTTTGCTCTTCAGCACTTTAAAGAGGTCTTTTGTAGCAGATTTGCCCAGTGCAGTATGATGTCTGATTTCTTGACTGCTGCCTCCATGGGTGATGATTGTGGGGATCCAATCAACACAATCCAATCATGGATGAAATCCCTGACAACTTCAATCTTTTCTCCATTTATCGTGATGCTGCTTATTGGTCCAGTTGTGAGGATTTTCATTTTCTTTATGTTCAGATAGAACCCATACTGCAGACTGTAGTCTTTAATCTTCATCAGTTAAGTGCTTCAAATCCTCTTCACTTTCAGCAAGCAAAGTTGTGTAGTCTGCATATTTCAGGTTGTTAATGAGTCTCCCTCCGATCCTGATGCCACATTCTTCTTCATACAGTCTAGCTTCTCACTATTTGCTCAGCATACAGATTGAATCTAGTCCCTTTTAATAACAGACCATTTAAAGCTATCCCTTGTCCTCCCAGTAGTGCTTTGTCTGCATCATGCACAGTTCTAATATCTCATGTTTGATTCCTTGATTTTATTACTATCATGTGCTCCCTCCCATTCATCCTATGTAGGCTGTTATTGTGTCACTTCCTTCCATAATTCAGCTGTGATTTAGGAGACTTTTTGAATATATCCGGGAAGTTGGAAGGTTGTGGCTTTTTTGTTATTTATTTATATTTTCATCATCTTGTCTTCTGGGCATATGGAATGAACTCTTTCTGCTTTGGATGTAGTCATACTTAGCTGCTTGGTAAGCTGCTGGGTTCTTATTTTCAAGATCATTAACATTAAAATTTATAGGGAAAAAAAAAGGTATTGGGTCCCTTTTGAAGTAGAGCATGTGATTGGAACATTTTTGAGAATCTCAGACATCTGTAAAGACTTCCTGTGCTTTTGAGTGGCATCTAGGTTGAGTTAACCCTAGGTCAGTCATCTTTTCCTTGGAGATACTGTTCTAGAATTCTAATTGTATTGTCAAGGAGTGTGAACAATATTAAATATTATAATTTTTAAAGCTTTGGGGCTGTTTCTGTTTATCTCCTTGACAAGTTCATCTTTCCTTATGGTTTAGAAACATAAAAAAATGATTTATAAAAAAAAAACAACCCACTGCCTTCAAGTGGATTCTGACTCATAGAGACTCCCACTGGGTTTCTGAGGCAGTGACTCTTTATGGAAGTAGATTGCCCAGTCTTCCTTCCACGGAGTGCCTGGTGGGTTTGAACCACCAACCTTCTGGTTAGCAGTCAGATGCCTTAGGCACTGTGCTACCAGAGCTGCTTAAGAAAAAAAAAACATTTATGTGCTGCTAATTGATGGTTATATTAATGGGATCTTCATGAGACTTTTGCATACCTGGTTTCAGCTCTTTGTAAGTGAGGGAGGTTTTGTTTTACACACTTAGTCATCAGTTATGCACCCTTTCCCTCCTGCTTCTTGCTCCTCCCTACACTCAGAAGTGCCCTCTCTCCAAAGGCTGTCATTTTTTTAATTGCACACTTTTTGCATCTGCACCTCTGATCCTCCCATGTTTTCCATCTACTTCTCTAAGACTCTGCTGTTTGCTGATTTGATTTTCAAATTTGATCGGAAAACTGTGGGGTTCGAGGCCTCCGATGAAGCAGTGATCAAGGTGGTGGTATTTTTGGTTTCTGTTCATTGGTTAGTTAAGATCCTGACCCTGCTCTCAGGAAGGACGCTTTTCTCACTGGGTGCAACACACCCGAGAAGCATATGAGTTGGGGAAGCTGCTACCATCGTAAGAGGAGTTGACCAGATTCCAGGGGAAGTCCAGGTAATGGGGCAGTATCAGGAAAACCTGCCAGTGGTGGGAGGGACGGGGGGGGGGGTCTTGTTGAAGGACAGAAAAATAAATTCCTCCTGGACCAGAAAGCCACAGAAAACAGGCTCACAGATGAAACAGAAACCCAAGCCTGCTACCAGTCATCAGAAACTGTGTTCTTACAAGGAACGGGCCATTTCTGTGTGTCTGACCCCAGCAGTGATTTTTAACAACAGAATCAAATGGAACAAAATGCCTCCAAACTGACTGCCATGGAGTCGATTCCGACTCACAGCGCCCCTAGAGGACAGAGTGGAACTGCCCACAGGGTTTCCAAGGATATCAGTCTTCACGGAAACAAAGCCCAAACCAAACCCACAGCCATGGAGTCCATTCTGACCCACAGCGCCCCTAGAGGACAGAGTGGAACTGCCCACAGGGTCTCCAAGGCTGTCAGTCTTCACGGAAACAAAGCCCAAACCAAACCCACAGCCATGGAGTCGATTCCAACTCACAGCACCCCTAGAGGACAGAGCGAAACTGCTCCACAGGGTTTCCAGGGCTGAAATCTTTACAGAAGTGAAGCCCAAACCAAACCCACTGCCATCGAGTCAATTCTGACTCACAGCGCCCCTAGAGGACAGAGCAGAACTGCCCCCAGAGAGTTTCTAAGGCTGTAAAACTTTAAGGAAGCAGACTGCCTCATCTTTCTCCTGTGGAGCAGCTGATGGGTTCCATCCGCCAACCTTTCAGTTAGCAGCAGAGTGCTTTAACCACTAGGCCACCAGAGCTGTCCTAAATCCCTCCACGAAAACCTATAAAAATGACAGGAGGCATCTGGCCAGTTGGCGGAAACAACATCTTTTGAAAGTCGATTCAGTGAAATGAAGCCTGACTGGCCAATCTGATGAATGATCACTTTGTCAAAAAAACTAATTGCTAAATTTACCAAATGTGTGGTGCTTCTAGGGACATTTCAAAGGGAAGTCCAATTTGATCACTGACGAGGACACAGTTCCTTCTGCATAGTGAGTAGGCTGACTGACCTGACATCACAGGAATTGACAAGGGAATCCTAAAACAGCTGCATGATAAATACAACACAGACCCATACAGGCTGGAAAAACCTCACACGTGTGGAATGCTATCTTTCACACCAAGATTTCAACCTGCCACATGTCATGGGATTGTTCTGGTTCTTCACGATTTCTTTCAGATGCGTGTGGATGTTATGTTCTATACTTCCAAGTTTTAAGCCTACAGAAAATTCCTTGGAGAATCCTTTAGATGGCAGATCAGCTGTAACGCTGCACATCTAACAATTAAAATCGATTTAGCACAGCGAGGATGCCACAGGACCATGCAGTGTTTCATTCTGTTGTACACAGAGTTGCTGTGAGTTGGAGCCAACTTGATGGCACCTAACAATAAGAACCAAAAAAAAAAAAAACCAAACTCACTGCTGTTGAGTTGATTCCAACTCATTACGACCCCTCCTTGGGTTTCTGAGGTGGTATCTCTGTGGAAGTAGATTGCCCAGTCTTCCTTCTGAGGCGTGCCTGGTGGGTTTGAACTGCCAGCCTTCTGGTTAGCAGTCAAATGCCTTAGGCACTATGCCACCAGAGCTCCCCAGGGAACATTAGAAGAAGACATTAAATGAATTGGAATGTTAACTAAAAAATAAAATAGTCAAATCAAAAGAACCTAGAAGAAATCAGACTTTTTACCAGTTGGTCCTTCCAGTGCTGGAAAACCAAAGTGTTGGTTTTCCACTTCACAAAACTGGCCCACTTCACAAAATTGCCACCACTGGCAATCTGACCACCACCACACAGGCAGCAGGCAGGCCGCCTCTAACGCACTTCCTCTCAGGGCCACTTATTCTGGGGGCCCTATGTGCATGTGGGACGCTGTTGTTGGCAGCTGCTGTCCAGCCGGCCCCCTCATGGGCCCAGGCACAACATAAAAGCCGCCTCAGAGGGAACACTGGCCAATGCTGCGCCATCCCCGTGACTGGTCATGGATTCCGGCACCGACCGCTGCGGCCCCCAGGGTTCTCACCGGCTGCATCGCCAGCCCTTTCCTCCTAGTCCATGCTAGTCCAGAGGCCCTCCTGAAGCCCGTCCCGCCTCACAGCAACATGCCAGCCCCCAACGGCAGACAAGTGGTGGCTGCGCATGGGGTGAGCCGGCTGGGAACCGAACCCAGGTCTCCCACATCCAAAAAAAAAACAAACAAACAAACCCACTGCCATCAAGTCAATCGGCTCCCACTGGGTTTCCAAAGCTGTAAATCTTTAAGGAAGCGTACTTCCACAGAGCAGCTGATGGGTTCAAACCACCAACCTTTTCATTAGCAGCCAAATGCCTTAACCATGACACCACCAGAGTTCCTTGGTCTCCCATAGGGAATATGAGAATTACACTAGGGAACCACCATGGCCTCCTCCATGAACACTAAAACAGCCAAAGGGCTGCCGGCTGTAGCAAATGGGCAGGGGGTAGCAGCAAAAGTCCCCCCTCACACCCTGCCCCAGAGCAACTGGCCTCAAACCAACTTAAGTTTAGCTGTTATTTTTTTCAAAAATAAGCTGCAGTTCAAACACCACAAAAACAAAGCTTCTAAGCAGCCACAAGGACTTCTGAGCTCAGACAATAGCCGGATGATTCTGAGTGCAGCAGGGGACCTCGGACAGCCATGCCAGCCCCAGGGTCACACTGAGGAGGTGACTCCCTGAGCCCTGGACCCGCCCCCCCCAGGGTCCCCCTTACCCATAAAGCTCCTTGCACAGGAGGGTGGTCAGTTTCCTCAGGTGAGGCAGGCTGCTGGAGCCTGTCTTCACAAACTCACAGTCCAGGGCGAGCTGTGTGCTTATATAATCCTGGATGGCTTTAAGATGCTCATCTGGGAGCCTGTGAAAAGAACAGCAAGACTTGCTTTTTAAAAGAGAGAGAGAGAGAGAGAGAGACCCCGGAAAGGCAGGAAGGGTGCCAGATACTCCACCACACGTGGGAGGCTCACCGGACACTGTCAGATGAGCCTCCGAAATGCAGGCCTCACTTACACCCCATTTGGAATGGGAGACCGGAAGAAACGGACACTTGAGTAAAAACTTTAGTGCAGACTCATTGCAGGTATTTTGAAAGAAACCGAATTGAAAGGCAAAAACAACAGCAGGAACAGCAAAAAAGCTTGACTTGGTCCTGTTGCCACAAACACCGGTGGGGACAATGGCAGCCCCTGCCCCAGCAAATCCTCACTCAGAGTCCCCCTGTCCCCGGGGCGCATCTGCACACCTGTGGGGTCCGTGCATCTGACCAGGGCGGAGTAGCAGGTCAGGGCAAGGTGAAGGGGTCCAGCCGGGGACGGGCCTCTGGACGGGCCCCCAGAGCCACCCCTGCCTGCCCGCCCCGCTGGGTGCTGCTGCAAGGAGGTGATGGTGTGTGGGAACTGGGCAACATCTAGCCTCTGGAATGAGACACCGAAGGTTGCAGTGCAGAAGACTCCGGGTCATGGCGACCCCCGTGCTACAGGGCAGGAGCACTCCATGGGTTTTCAAGGCCGTGACCTTCAAGGCCGTGACCTTGTGGAAGCTGTTCACAAGGCCTGTCTCTGGAGGTACCTCTCCAAAACAAAACAATCCCAAAACTCACTGCCATCAAGTTGATTCCAACTCACAGCAACCCCCATTGGGTTTCCGAAGTTGTAATCTTTATGGAAGTAGGTTGCCTCATCTTCCTTCCACAGAGCAGCTGGTGGGCTTAGAACCACCGACCTTCAGGTCAGCAGTCAAATTCCTTAACCACGACACCTCTATGTGACCGAAGCACCTCTACATGGGTTTAACTGGTCAATCATTCACCTAGTAGTTAAGTGCTTACCTGTTCATGCCACCCAGGGACTTGTTTCCTATGTTATCCCTTCACAGGCAAGATCTGAGGCCTGGAGGGATGATCTAGTCTAGAGATTGTGGTGTGGTGCAGTAAATTACTTGGTATGGCTTTTCCGGCCAGTCTTTGTGACTCCCACCATATTACAGGGTTGTTGTTGTTGTTATGTGCCGTCAAGTCGGACCCGCCTCATAGCAACCCCTCCTTGGGTTTCCAAGGCAGTATCACTACAGAAGTAGACTGCCCAGTCTTCCTTCCAAGGAGTGGCTGATGGGTTTGAACCGCCAGACTTCTGGTTAGCAGTCAAGTGCCTTAGCTAGGACCATGCAAATAAGGTGTATGGAACTCTAATGTGGGGATTGGTTAGTGTTGCTGTGTTGCTGGGCTTAAAATGAGCCCTCCTACCCGTAGCATAGTGGCTAAAGCACTTGACTGCTAACCAGAAGGCTGGCGGTTCAAACCCACCAGCCACTCCTCGGAAGGAAGGTTGGGCAATCTACTTCTGTAGTGATACTATCTCGGAAACCCAAGAAGGGGTCGCTATGACTCAGGGCCGACTCGACGGCAAATAACAACAACAACAACAACCCACCAGCCACTCGCAGAAGGAAGACTGGACAATCTACTTCTGTAAAGATTTACTGCCCCCGGAACCCAAAGGGAGTCGCTACGAGTCAAGATTAACCCGATAGCAGTGAGTTTGGAGTTTTTTGGAGGCAGAAGGGGGGACTCTCACTTCCACCGAGAGAGAATAGCCAGAAGTGGAGTGAAACAGCGCACGTCCCCAGGCCTAAGATCCCTGCGCTGGACCTCCTTGGCAGAGATGCCCGGCTGAGATGCCCGGCAGAAACACCCAGCAGAGAGACGGTGGCAGTGGAGCTGAGGCACAAGACGGAGCAGTGGGCTTGGCAGCCTAGAGAGCCAGGAAGCTGAGCGCCCTCGGGCAGGAGGCCTGCTGACGGAATGGGGTGCACGTAGGTGGACCTATTAGCAAAGCTAAAAGAGACTTGGAACACTTAGCTGAGCAGGGCAGAGGCCAGGCCGAGAGGCCAAGGGCCAGAGAGGCGAGCCTGAGGGCACAGCAGATGGGAGACTGTCCTGATGGAAGAGTTGTATCCTGAGAGTGTTCCTGAATCTGAATTGTTACCTGTTACTTCCCTAATAAACCCCATAATCGTGAGTATTGCCTGTGAGTTCTGTGTAGCCATTGCACTGAATTATTGAACCCAGCAGAGAAGTAGTGAGTGCCGTGGGAGGGAAAGGCTGGAGGGTGGTAGCATATTTAGCCTCATAGAACTCAGCCTTGGGCTGTTACTAGTGATTCTGTCTCCCCCTTGTGAAGTTACAGGAGGTCAGAAGATGCCACCTCCATGTCCTTTTTGCAGATGGCTTTAGCTCACATGCCAACTGTAAGTTCACAGCCAACGGCTACATGGAAGCAAATGATTTGTGCTCATGTACTGACCTGAAGGTTGGGGGTGCAAACCCACTCAGGGGCGCCATGGAAGAACAACCCGGCCATCTGCTTTTGTAAAGATGACAGCCTTGGAAACCCTATGGAACCGTTCTTTTCTGTAACACATGGGGTCGCCATGAATCGGAATTCACTCCATGGCAATGGGTTTGGTTTTTTGGTTGACTACACGGAGTGGATGACAGAGGAGACTCTGAACCTTGCCCTTGAGCAGAGAATAGCTAAAGCAAATGGAAGAAATGAAAAGGTAAAAGAGCTGAACAGAAGATTTCAAA
>NW_006921593.1:26256923-26258651 GCF_000298275.1 Orycteropus afer afer
ACTCCAGGCATCCCCTGTCTGTTTACGAGAAAGGACAAAAACCGCTCCTAGGATACTAAAATACCTGACAGTTGTAATGACTACTGAGAGCTCTGGGTGGTTCAGACAGTCATCGCACTCAGCTGCTAACTGCAAAGTTGGTGGTTCGAGGCTACCCAGGCAGAAGTTGGGGTTCGAGTCTACCCAGAAGAAGGAAGGCCTGGTGACCCACTGCTGGAAAATGAGCCCCTGAAAACCCCACGGAGCGCGGTTCTACGCTGACACGCACGGGTCATCACGAGTGGGACCCACTTTACAGCAGCTGGTTGGACGCCTGCTGGCCTGCAACCTTGAACCACGAGTACTTGTTACAGGACACTACCTTTGTTAAAATGTTCATTGTAGAAAACTGTCCACTTAAAGACGTAAGGTGGTTCTTATTTACCAGCCTTGCAACAATTAACCTACTACCTCCACCCTAACTGGTTAGAGCTAAGTAATTTGGATAAAGGGCATGCTGCCTCATCCTTAGGGATGACCTGAAGGCTGTCCTCCGTGTGAAAAGCTACTTTATAAATAAAATCAATCAACTTTAAACACAAAGCAGCAGCTGAGTTTTGAGGCTCGAGGACAGGTCCCTCCGCCATGTTCACTGACTCAGTCCCATCTCCAGGCAGAACCTTCAGGAAGGCTCCCCGACACACATTAGCCGAGCAGTACACAGCTCCCCCAGCCCTCTCCCTTGGCTGATGGAAGGCTTGGGTTTCTCCCCTGTCCTGCCCCACTGGGGCCCTGTGCTGAGAGAACACCTGTGCCGAGGGAGCAGGGACTGACGGGGAGATGAGTCTGCCTCGGGTAGCTAATGCTGCTGTAACAGAAATACCACAAGGGGCTGGCTTTCCAGGACAGAACTTTACTTTCTCGCAGTTTAGGAGGCAGAGTCCGAATTCAAAGCACTGGCTCTAGGGAAAGGCTTTCCGTCTCTGTCAGCTCTGGAGGAAGGTCTCTGCCTCTTGTCAGCTTCTGTTTCTTGGTTCCGTGGTGACCTTCATATGGCGTAGCATCTCTCTGCCCCGTCTCGGCTTACTGCTGCTTGTTCAGTTAATCTGCTCTTTTTATGTCTCAAAAGGTTTATCACCACGCTCGAGACTGCCTTGCTAAGATAACTAAGAAAATCTATTCCCAAAGGGGGTAGCACTCACAGGTATAACCCTACTCTAACTACATTGCCCAAGCTGATTCCAACTCACAGTGACCCCCCAGGACAGAGCAGAACTGCCCATTCAGTTCCAAGGCTGGAATCTTTCTGGAGCACTGTGGTGCCCCAGTGCCTGAGGCATTTGACTGCTAACCAGAAGGTTGGCGGTTCAAACCCATTAGCCACTCTGCAGAAGGAAGACTGGGCAATGTGCTTCCATAAACATTCACCTCCTCGGAAACCCAGTGGGGGTCACTATGAGTCGGAATTGACTCGATGGCAGTGAGTTAATCTTTCTGGAAGCAGACTGCCACATCTTTCTCCAGCTGATGGGTTCAAACCTCTGTCCTTGTGGTTAGCAGCTGAGCACTTAACCACTGTGCCACCAAGGCTCCTTAAGCACAGGTACAGGGTTTAGGATTTGTTGTTGTTGTTTGCCATCGAGTCGGCCCTGACTCATAGCGACCCTCCCTTGGGTTTCCGAGGCAGTATCACTACGGAAGTAGGATTGCCCAACCTTCCTTCCGAGGAGTGGCTTGGTGGGTTTGAAC
>NW_006921593.1:26259201-26267232 GCF_000298275.1 Orycteropus afer afer
AAGGAGAACGGCACCAACTCCTCTCTCAAAGTCCTCGGCGGGGATTAACGTGGCTGACACCCTACATTTGGACTCCCAGCCTCCGGAACTGTGAGAAAATCAATTTCTGTGCTTGGAAGCCACCACTTCGTGGTACTTTGTTACAACCGCCCTAGGAGAGGAAGACACCAAGAAAACGGGACACTTGCTCCACAGAGGCCACTTCCAGGCGCGTTTGTTGTCCAGATACACACAGGAATGCTCATGACAACGGAGGAGCATCTTTAGAAGACTGGGGAGTCAGCTGCTGGTGAATGGCACCGTAATTCCAGGAACACAATAACCCGGTGAGCCTGAAGCCCGTGCCGAGGTGGAAACAGGAAAAGACCAGGTGCGCCAGCAACCGGGCGGCTTCCTGTGCGCCTGCGGGAATTGCCGTTTGCGTTTTGCCAGGTCAGCGAGGAGACGCTATCCTCACACTGACCTTCAGCCTCGGAGGTGCAGCTTTAGCCCTGTTGTGAAGAATGCCTCTGGGGGTTTTTCTCACCGAGAAACAAGAATAACAAGTGCTTCTTGGTTTTTTAATTCTTTATCATAAAAATGTTACTAACTTACTAATTCGGTTGACACACATGGAGTGAGTGCCTGTTCTCTGTTGGTCATCCTGTGAGGCACTGGGACACCCATGCCCTTTGGCTTTCCACTGGGTAAAACCACACCCCCGCCCTGTCTGTAAGACCATGCCAAGGCCTCTGCTTTGCAAGACCACTAGCACCCCTCTCAGGACAAGGCCCTTGTCAGGGACTGAATTCTGTCCCTCCAAATACACATTGTAAATCCTGACCCCTACACCAGCTTTATAACCCCATTTGGGGATGGGTTGACTTTGTTACGTTAATGAGGCAAAGTATTGTAGGGTATGTCTTGAGTCCTCCTCTTCTGAGCAAGGGAGATGGGGGAAATAGATGCCATGCCACGCAAAGGTCACCAAGGAGCCAATAAACAGAAACTGAAGAGGCAAAGACCTACCCGACAGCCGACAGAGAGAAAGCTTTCCCCCAGAGCCGGTCCCCCAATTGAGACTCTAGTCTCCTAAGCGTGAGAAAATAAAGTTCTGTCCATTAAAGCCATCCACTGGTGGTATTCCTGTTACAGCAACACTTGAGAACAAAGACACACCTGGCTTCTGTCACCAGATAACTCGGCTCCCCAGCTCTCGGGGCGAAGCCCTCCCTTGGTGCGTTGGGTGGCTCCCCTGTGGGCACTGCCATCTAGCCCTGCGCTCCCACTAACGAGATACTAACTTCCGGGTTCCCTCCTGGGGCCTGACAGGCGCTGGAGTGTAACATAGTGGTCAGGAGCCCGGACAGTCACGGTGGACTTCCTGGGCCTGACTTGGTGTCCTAAGCTAACCTTTCTGCGCCCAGTGTCTCACATGTAAGATGAGGGATAACTGGACCTATGGTATCAAACTGTTGGAGAACGCAATCAAATAAGCACGTGCAGTCCTCAGCATGGTGCTTGCGGACGTTAGCTCTTGGCGTGGGTGGTGAGGCGACTTCTGCCCGGAGAACAGCTTCTAAGCATTAAAGTCATTTTGCCACTGTAAGGGTAGGACGGATACTCTTACACAAAGAACTAAAACTTACTAACACAAAAACTTAATAAAGCTTACAAAGTCAGCAATGAGCTAGGAGACAGTTTTCACAAAGATGATGGGCCAAGGGCTAATAATATAAAACTGAAAACCAAATCCACCGCCGTTGAATCGATTCCAACTCACAGCACCCCTAGAGAGTAGACTGGAACTGCCCCAGAAGGTTTCCAAGGTTGTCAATCTTCACACAAGCAAAGCCCAAACCAAACTCACTGCCCTCAAGTCAATTCTGACTCAGCACCCCTAGAGGACAGAGTGGAGCTGTCCCCTAGGGTTTTCAAAGCTGTCAGTCTTGATGGAAGGGGACTGACTGCCTCACCTTTCTCCCAGAGCGGCTGGTGGGTTGAACCACCGACCTTTTGCTTAGCAGCTGAGTGCTTTAACCACTGCACCACCCAAGCTCTTTGAATAATGTAAAGAGATAATGAAATGTGATCAAGAAATTTCCAAATCCTGATGGAAAAATGGGCAAAGAACAAGAACAAACAAGGTGAGAAAGGGATCATATAATCTTGGCCAAGAAAACATGCAAAAAAGTATCCAACCTCACTAGTAACATAATGCAAGTCCCCTGTGGCACAAACGGTTAACGCTCAGCTGCTAATTGAAAGGCTGGCAGTTGGAATCCACGCAGAGGTGCCTTGGAAGAGAGGCCTGGCCACCTCCCTCTGAACAAGCAGCACTGAAAACCCTCTGGAACCCAGATGTACTCAGACACACGCGGGGCTGCCAGGAGTCACAATCACCCCGGTAGCAACTGGCTGCTGTGCGTTTTGGTAAAACTGACCCGAGACGGTGGCCGAAGGACTAACAGCAGCACTCCCTTCAGGGCGAAGGCCCACGTGTCTCCTGAGTGCAGAGCCAGAGCCTGGCTCTGGGCGCCTGCGGGAAGCTGGCCCGTGAGAGACTCACCCACTGGTGTCCATGCTCTGCAGCCGTTGAAGTAACGTCTCGGAGAGGGTCGGCCTGCTGGACTCCGGCACTCGGGCGTTCTCGCTTGAAAGAGGAACCTCCTTGGCCTCACAGGGCCCGGCAGACAAAGGGATGTTCCTTGGGGGCAGCTCAGGCGGAGCCATGACACATTCTACCCGAGAGAAGAGCGGAAAGGTTGGTTTGGTTAAGTTCCAGTTTCTGCCAAGGTCACCCACCTCAGAGAGGGTCGAGGGCTGAGCAGCTGGGTGAGGACGCCTTCCCTCAGCACCCTGCTGTATGGTGGCCACGCCCCGACGTGCTGTAAGGCAGTCCTCTGAGGAGTCCCTGCGTGGTGCAAAGTGCTAACCACAAGGTTGGCGGTTCGAGTCCACGCAGGGGCATCACAGAAGAAAGGCCTGGTGATCTACGTCCACAATGTCAGCCACTGGAAACTTGAGGGCAACTGGTGAGGTCGAGAGGAGGGCACCATTGCACAGATCTCCATCTGGAAGGCCCAGAGGGAAGCGGTCCCTTCAGAGCCTATGGCTCCGAAGGTTCCCACCACTTCCTGCTCCCACGCCCCTCCCTGACTAGACTGAGGGCAGGCACTTGGTCCTAGTGATCTGGGGGTCTGGGGCCTCTTACAGCACCTGTATCTTTGTCAGCTGCTTCAGGCTGGAGTCCCCGGGGAGAGAGCCAGGTGGCCTCAGGGATGCTGAGTTTGGATCAGATCAGCCCAGCCAGCAGCCTACGGCTGGCCTCTGAGAAGGTGGCCGAGGATGGCCCAGACTGATACCCTCAGATTTCATCTAGGAAAGGGCTACCAGGACAAGGCCCCTCCGAGGAGGCCCTGGGGCCACAGGCAGGTCAGCAGGACAGGCCCGGCCAGGGGCTGAGACAGGGAGCTTGTGCAAGGTGTCCGGGGCAGAGTCCGGTTAAAGATGGAGCCTGTGGGAGGGCAGGCGACAAGCAGCCCACCGGCTCTTGCCCTCTCACTGATCCCCGTTTCTGCACTTGCTCTCCTGCCTCCACCCTTTCTCCCCCACCCCAGATCCTCAGAGACAAATAACAGGAAGTGAGGGGTTGCCCCAGCTTGGAGAACTGAAACATGCAACAAATGACTTGAATTCAGCCCAGGGAGACGGGCTTCCTGCCCACGGCTGCTTCAGCACTACTTCCATCCTGTGTGGGCCACAGACGTCTGTGTGGGGGTCACTGGCCAGTGGTCCCCTGGGTCTAGAACCTCCTGTCTGAGCCCCTCCCACACCTCAGGGGCCCAAATGCCCACTGCATGGCTTCTTTGACTTCCTCTTCTGTCCTGAAGCCCCCCAGGTCTAAAGGCACCTTGAGGAGACCTGAGTCACGTTAGACCCCTTTGGGGGTGCGGGCGCCCAATGCTGGTTCAAGCCGACCACTGGGCCACATTTTGGGAAGTGAAGCCACAGTCATGAGACTGGGCTTGTCCTTCCAGTCCTTCTAGAAAGCCTCTCAGGGTCTTTGACCAGACGGCCAGGCCCAGAGGGGCAGAAAAAGCTGGGCTGGGGGCACAAGGGAGTGAGGACATGAGGGGACCAAGAGCATTCCTGCAGGACAACTTCCCAGCAGTTTCTTAGGGCCGCCACCTGGTGGGGCCCTGCACCTGGGGAGCTGGGGTACATGCAGCCAGGACCCAAGGCTGAGGAGTGACCTGGGATTCCACAGCCAACCTTCTGGGTCCACCTCCTACTTGGATGCGGGAGGCAGAAGGGACGTGGCCCTGCCTGAGTCCCTTTGACCTTCTGTGGAGCCATGGTCCTTTCTGAAATGCTCCTGGTCTGGTCCTCATCTTCTCCCCGCAGCACTGGCAAGGCTGCCTTCAGAGTCTCCCACTGACAAGGAGGCTGGGGAAGGTACGACCCCAACGTGGAAGGAAGCAAGGGGGGCTGATGGCCCACAAGCCAGCCCTTCAGAGTGGGATAAAGGGGCACCAGCATGTGACAGGCAGCAGCCAGGCCAGGGGTCCCACATCACTGGTCTAATCCCTTCTCTCTTGGGTGCGACCCTGCAGGACCTGGTGTCCTCAGATGTTGGGACTCAGTGAGATCTGTGGCTAGCTGAGGGGTTCCACTAGGCATCTTGTTGTTAGCGGCCATTAAGGTGGCCTCCAACTCACAGTGAGCACAATGGAACGGGACTGTTGTGATCCAGAGGGCTTTCATTGGCTGATTGATTTTCAAAAGCAGTTTGCCAGGCCTTCCTTCCTACTCTCAGACTGTAAGTTCTGCTGAAACCTGGGAACACACATGCCTCCAGTGACAGGCGGCTGGTGGCTGAGCATGGGCTGCACTGGCTGGTATTGAACCTGGGTCCCCTGCACGGCAGGTGAGAACTCCACCACTGACCCACCACTGCCCCTCTATTAGGTCGCTAGAGGCCTTCTTTCAGGAAGAGCCTTTGAGGGAAAGAGAAAGGCACTACCCAGATAACCCACTCGGTTCCTCCATTCTCTCTCAGACGCCACCTTTGCCGCTCTTTGTCCTACCCTTTGGGGCAAGCCTGATTCTAACATACTTCTTAGGAGTTATCTATTTTTCTTTTGATGATAATATAATCATCCTCAGAATGTGTCCTTCCACGTAGCTGTAAGGATCTTTCTTCATTGGCCAACTTGGCTCCCGACAATGATGATAGCAGAGGCTGCACTGAGGAGGCACTTGCTTTGTGCCAAGCTCTGTGCTTCACAGCCATTGACTCACTGGATCCCCTTGACAACCTGAGAGGCAGATACTAGTCACACTGTCTCTTTAAGGAGGTAGCTATGGTTCAGAGAGTTTAAGTAACTTACCCAAGGTCACACAGCAAAATGCACTGGAGACCAGGGATTCTGTCTGACCCTAGAGGTTGAACCACCATCCTACATTCTCTTCCTCTGATAATTGAATTCACCTACTACTGATGAAGATTGACGACTACAGCCTTCAGTATGGATTACATCTCAACACAAAGAAAGCAAAAATCCTCACAACTGGACCAATAAGCAACATCACGATAAATGGAGAAAAGACTGAAGTTGTCAGGGATTGCATTTTACTTGTATCCACAATCAACACCCATGGGAGCAGCAGTCAAGAAATCAAATGGCGTATTGCACTGGGCAAATCCGCTGCAAAAGACCTCTTTGAAGTGTTAAGGAGCAAAGATGTTACTTTGAAGACTACAGTGCCCCTGACACAAGCCATGATATTTCCAATAGCCCCGTATGCATGTGAAAGCTGGACAATGAATAAGGAAGACTGAAGAAGTGTTGATGCCTTTGAAGAGCAGTGCTGGCAAGCTCTCAAGCCCAAGCTTTCACTGCCGTCTAGTCAATTTTGACTCATAGCAACCCCTCCTTGGGTTTCCAAGGCGGTATCACTACGGAAGTAGATTGCCCAACCTGCCTTCCAAGGAGTGGCTGGTGGGTTTGAACCGCCAGCCCTCTGGTTAGCAGTCAAATGCCTTAGGCAAAGAATATTGGAAATATCATGAACAAATCTGTCCTGGAAGAAGTGCAGCCAGAATGCTCCTTGGAAGCGAGAATGGTCAGACTTCGTCCCACTGCTTTGACGTGTTGTCAGGAGGGACCAGTCCCTGGAGAAGGACATCATGCTTGGTCAAGCAGAGGGTCGGAGAAAAAGGGAAAGACCCTCAATGAGATGGACTGTGAGGGTGGTGCAGAACCAGGCAGTGTTTCGTTTTGTTGTACACAGGGTCGCTATGAGTCGGAACCGACTCCACGGCACCCAACAACAACTCTGTGAGCATTTGTGGTGAGAGAAACACCCAACTTCTCCACCATGCTCCTTGGAGGGCAGGGTCCCAAGGCACCTCCCGCCAAGCCCTCTGCACCCCGCTCACCGGTCTCCTCCTCGGGCTCGTCACCAGTGTCCTCCTCCTCCAGCGGTACCGGGTACTGCAGGTGGGTCACCAGGCCCATGTTTTCCTTCTTGTAGAACTCAATGAGCTGGTCCAGCCTGGTGAAAAACCTCATGGGGACCCCTTCAGATGCCTGAGGACGGAATCCAGAGAGAAATACATTGTAAGTGACTGGATCGCCACTCAACCACTGAGGCCATCTGCAGCGGAGACTAACGAGGCCGAGAAATGGCCGAGTTTCCAGAAAAAGCTCTGGGCTCCCACGCCTGGCTGTCTGCCCACCCTGAGCCACCACACCCACACACAGGACTTGACCAGCAGCTCCTGAAAGTCAATCTGCCCAAGTCACCAAAGAACTGTTTTATAGAGCGTGTTTTCCAGGTTGTTGTTTTTTTTTAAGCTTTTATTTTTATAAAAGCATTTTCTTTCACAAGTAATCCATTTTCATTATGGCAAAGTTAGAAAATAGGCTTTTTTAAAAAGCAGTCACCCGTAATCCCACAACCCTGAGAGGTCTATTTGCAAGAGTCGAGAGTATGTTTGTCTAGACTTTATGTGTGTGTTTGGGGGATTTACTTTTATTTTTTCTCTCACAAAAATCATTTATTTTTAAACACAGGAAATATCTATTCTGGCAATTGTCTTGTTTTCAGTTTTATTTTTGAAAATGTTCTCGGTAGCACAGAGATCGTCCCTGGTTTGTACCTCCGCTCCTGTGTTAGGAGGCTAGGGCAATTCTGTTCATGGGGTACAATGACCTGGGGAAAGACCCCTTTCACTCCATGAGGCCACCAAAAGTACTGGGTGGTCTCTGAGCAGCCGCCCCGCCCCTGCCGAGGCCCCGCCCACTAATGCCCCACCCACTCAGCCCTGACCAATCAAAGCCCCGCCCATCCACTGGCCTTGCACATCAAAAGCCTCACCTCACAGCGGCCCCACCTCCATCAAGGCTCCACCCCCATAGAGGCCACGCCCCCATAGAGGCCTCACTCTACTGAAGCCCCATGTCTGTCCAGGCGCCGCCTCTGCCTAGGCCCCACTCCGCCTGAGCCCCCGCCCTGCCAAGGCCCTGCCCGCATCGAGGCCACGCACCATCATGGCCGCTGAGTTCCAAGCCTAGGCCTCCCATGGAGGAGTATGTGTCAGAGGCAACCAGGCAGGAGGCTTGGGTTCTCATCAATGCTGCACCCTACAGCGCCTAACACCAGTCTAAAGTTCCTGTCCATCCCACCTCGTCCTGCCATTGCTTCTGAAGCCTCTCAGCAGACAGAGCTGGGAATTGTATGAAACGTCTCTAAAAGTTTGAAATTATTTGCAGAATAAAAAGTTTTAAAACACACACAAATACAGGGGGCCGGGGTTTAAAAGGCATCTTATCTAAAAAGTAAGATTTTGTTTTTTAAAGATTTTGCAAAAACATTCCTGGTGTCTATACCTTTATAGGTTTCTGTGCAAAAACTGCAGAAACCTTGGAACCATCCATGATGCTCAGGAAACTGCCATGAATACTAGGGCACCAAGGTAGGACAAACAGTCCAGGGAGTGGATAGCTTAAGTGGATGAAGGTGAGGTGGGTGCGACAGTCCCTA
>NW_006921593.1:26268002-26303127 GCF_000298275.1 Orycteropus afer afer
ATCAATGTGGCCTGGCTTTGTGGCTCTTGGGTCTTGGAACCCTGTGAGATCTGGGTGGCACAGGGCTGAGGGCAGGAGCAGGTGGGGAAGGGGGACTCCCCAGCTCCAGGTGAACAGTCTGCTCTCCCTTTCCTTAGTGCTTGCTCGGAAGAGTGGATGGGTCCCTCCATCACCCACCTGGGACCGATAATGGGCTCATGGTGGCAAGGACACAGTTCCCTGCTGTGTGTCCTGAGTCAGTAGCCCTTGGGACCTCCTAGGGGTGTCCTGGAAGCTCTCTCCTCTACTAGGTGAGGTCCCCACCCCAAGTAGAAGAAAGTGCAAGATGTTGACTGTCCAGTGAAGAAAACAAACAAGGGAGGAAGAAACTGACATCGAATCGCCACATGCTGTGGACAGGTGAGCGGTCCCTGGGCGCCACTACTAACCTAAGGGTTGGTGGTGGGGACCCACCCAGCAGAGCCTGGGAAATGTGCTTCCATGAAGACGAAGCCAAGACAAGCCAACGGAGCACAGCTCCCCAAACACGTGGGGTCGCTGGGAGCCGGGATCAACACCATGGCAGCAGGCTTTTGGTTTGGTGGACAGATGTGTGTAATGTAATCTACCCCTTAGTGGGTACAACATTTCTGGTTTATAGATGAGGAAAGTGAGTCTTGGAGAGGTGGAGCAACTCGCCTGGGTGGTCAGAGACCTGGTGGAAGAGCAACGTGCCCCAGAGGACGTTTCAAGATAAGGTACAGGATGGGCAGTAGTGGGGGGACCCACCGACTCTTCTAGCCAGGCAGGAGCGAGGTCTTGGGAGAGGGTGGGGACCAGGTGCGGAGAGCTGCCAGTGTCAGAGGAACAAGGGACTCAGGGGTCTCCACAGTTTCAAGCCTCCAGAGGCTCAGACTCTCGTCACGTTTGTGGGTGAGCTGGGTGTCGTGAAGCCTGACATTTGGTGCGCGGCGGTGGGCGTGAGCAGCCTGCCCTCCGCGCTGTGGTGGATGGTGGTGGGTGTGAGAGTCTGGCACTTGCTATTTTGGGGCCCACCCTGTGTCCACTGACCTGCCTCATGCAGTGTTCCAAAACCACGCATCTAGGGGCTTGGCCATGGTAAAAGCCACCCCCGGGCTTGGCCACAGTCTCTTGTTTGTGCAGAGGGAGAGGTCTGACAGCCCTGAGGAGGAGGCATGAAACTTAAGGACACAAGTGGAGACACGTGCTGGCGTGCCACCATCCCATGCCCACTGTGGCCCTGGACATCACTGCTCCCAGCTCAGCCATCAGCTTCTCCCCAACAGCTGGAGAGCTCTGGGCCGCCACTGGTTGTCAGTCCTGGTCTGTGGGGCCCTGGTGCGGGTGAGGGAGCCTGTCTTGCACCCAGCCAGCTGGTGGGGGTCCCTGTTACTGTATTCCAGCCAGCACCGTTTCAGAGCTCAGTGCCTTGGGCTTTCTCGTGCCTGGTTCCGGGCAGGCTTCCCGGAACGATCTGGCACGATTCTGCTCCCTGCCAGACTCTGCACTCGCTTCGCAGTCCACACCCGCTTGGAACTGGACGACCTTCACTTGTCTCCCCGCTTCGACTCCTCAGTCCCTGCTGCCTGTCATCTCTTTCGCCCAGACTAGGCTCCTCCACCCACCCACCTGCCCACCACAGCCAGCAGCTGCAGCCCTGCCCTGCTGGAAAAGCCCTTAAAGGGGGTGAACTCTCAGACTGGGTATTGGCTTTGGCTGGGTTGGCTTTATTGCCTGGGAGCTGAGGCTAAAACCAAACCAAAAACCAAACTCACTGCCATCCAGTTGATTTCAACTCACAGCGACCGCCTTTGGGTTTCCGAGGTGGTAAATTTTGACGGAAGTAGGTTGCCCAGTCTTCCTTCCACAGAGTGGCAGGTGGGTTTGAACTGCCAATCTTCTGGTTAGCACTCAAATGCCTTAGGCATTATCCCACCAGAGCTCCTTAGGGAGCTGAGGCCAGGAGCCCCCAAATCTCTGCCTTTCACTCCCCAGTGTCTGTGCAGAGGAAGTGAGCCTTGCTTGCTTCTGGGAGACGTGAGAGCATTTGAGGGCTTTGAACCCCTCCCATCAAAGGAGCTGCAGGTTGAAGGGCTAGGGCATTGACATCTCTGGCTGGTACTGAAATGACAGTGCTGCAGTGTACCATCTGTGGTCTCTGTGGATGTCACCACAGTCAGATCTGACTCTCAAGGAATGAGGAGGAGATGACTAATTCCGTCTGTACCTGGTCTAGGTGTTTGGAGGGCAGGACCGTTGTCTGGGGTCCTCAGGCCATAGTAAAGACCCTGATGAGGACGAGGATGGGTCCTTAGCAATAGTTACAGTTGACAGCTAGAAGAGTGCCTTATAGTCAGCATCACAGTGAGGTGATTAGGTAACCGTGGAAAGGCTCCTCACTTTCCCAAGAGCCCTTGTAAACAGGAGAAGCCTGATGATAAGGAAAGGGGTTGGGGAAGACTGGACCATGGCCCCCAGTCCTCCTCCTTCCTGCTGTAGAGCTCTATGTTCACACCTTCATCATGGGCTCTTCAACACATTGCACTAAGGAGGAGGAATGTATTTGCTTGCCCTCCTGATGTTTGCTTGGTTTGCTTTGGCCAACGCAATGTGCACGGAAGTGCCAGTTCTGATCTGAAGGCCTGAAGAACATTGTGGTTTCCTGCTTGCTCCTCTTGGGCCCTGCGAGCCTCTGTGAGAAGAGATGACCCACAGAGCTGCTGGCCCTCAGCCTGGACCATGAATGAAGATACGAGGAACAGCGAGTGCAGGACAGCCCAACCTCAACCGGCCGCACCACAGCCCATCTGCACTGCACACCCGGGAACAGAAGGTAAATGCTGTAGTCATGGACATTCCTGAGGCGGTTACACAGCAACGCTGACCAAGACGAGCACGAGGAGAGGAATGGGCCTCTAAGGTCTTCTGCTTACTGATCTGCAGGACGTGAATAGCTCCATTTCTCTGAGATCAGGTAACTTGTCCAGCATACACCATTTGTTTAATCATCAAGACCTGCCCCAAGGGACATTCTTTGAATTCCACACCCTCATTCCCATCTTGGCCACTCTCCAGCCTCATACTTCAGTCTCCTCCATCTTCCCAATGAGCCTGAACCTCACTGTGGCCTCAGGGTTGCTCTCCACGGCACCCTCTGCTCCCTGGCAGTGGGTGCCACTGAAGCCACTAGCCAGAGCCAGCCCCTTAATCCACCTTCTTTTCTACACCTGAGCCAGACTGGATAGCCCAGAGCTGGGAGGATGGATGAGCCAGCAGGCAACCCACATGCATTTCCTAAGCTCTTGCCACACGCCCCTCCAGATCCTGGCACTGGGTTCAGCAGGGACCAACACAGACCCAGGCCTTGCCCCATAGTCTAGCAGAGAAGCGAGGCAGAGCACACTAAACAATTAGGTGAACAGCTACAAAGTACAGAGGCTGTGAGGGAGAAGGCAGAGCCTCGGGGCATATTTCAGGGGCACTCTGCCTGGTAAACAGCTCTGGTAAAGAGTTGCAGTGGTTAACACACTGGGCTGCTAACCAGAAGCTCGGTGGTTTGAACCCACCAGCTGTTCCTTGGGAGAAACATGAAGCAGTCTGCCTCCTTCAAGATGACAGCCTTGGAAACCCTATGGGGCAGTTCTCTTCTGTCCTGTAGGGTCACTATGAGTCAGAATGGACTGGACAGCAGTGGGCTTTTGGCTTTTTTGTCTGGTGGATCAGGAAAGTATTCATTTTCCAAAGAAGTAACCCTGAAGCTGAGAGGGAAGGATGGATAGGACCTGGCCAGGCCAAGAGGGATGGAAACCTCACAGTGGGAAGGAGGAACAGCTATGCAAAGTGTGGCTGTTAACGTGAATTTACACCCAGAATGCTCCTTGGAAGTCAGGATGGTGAGACTTCGGCTCTCTTGCTTTGGACACCTCAGGGAGACCAGTGACTGGAAAAGGACCTCACGTTTGGTAAAGAAGAGGATCAACAAAAACAAGGGAGGCCCTCGATGCCATGGACTGACACAGTTGCCACAGCGGGCTCGAACACACAAAGATAACACTGAGGTTGTACACAGGGCACCGTGAGCTGGAGCCACTCAACAGCAACCAACAGCAACCACAGCAACCACAGTGGGTAGTGGTCGTCCTACCCTGGTAGCACAGTGCCTAAGGCATCTGACTGCTAACCAGAAGGTTGGGGGTTCAAACCCACCAGGCGCTCTGTGGAAGGAACGCTGGGAAATCTACTTTCATAAAGATTTACTGCCTTGGAAACCCAATGGGGGCTGCTATGAGTTGGAATTGACTCAGTGGGTTTGGTTTTTGGTTTGTTGTCCTAGTACCCTTTTACTCACTCTGGTGCTTTGCTGCTAAGGGCTTGAACTTGCAACCTCAGATGATGTGGCTTGTGGGCATCTGAGCCGCCTCATCCATATGGAGAGCTGGAAGTACCTGGGAGTCTTATGATCATCAATGTCCCCACCCAAGATAGCCAGTGAGTGCTGGACTGTGTATGCAGATGCCCAGCTCTTCGCCTCGATGCAGGATCAACTCCAAGGGGTGATCTATGCTCCCGAGCCCCTGCGGGGATCAGGCTGTGTCTGAGACTCCCCTTGAAATTACAACTTTGCCTGGCGTCTTCCCTTCCCTGACCTGTGTCCCCTGCTCCCTCCTGGGAACTCTTTCTTCGTGAATTACTGGTACCCAAGCTCAGGGTCTGCTTCTGGGAGAACTTGACCTATGACAGTCAACTCTGCAGATCAATCCTTGTACCTGTCCACCTTGAGCCATCCTCTCAACTGGTGATCCAAGCTTCATCCTCAAGTCCTCAACTCAAGCCCCCTACTATCATAAATTGGACTCCCACTTTCTGGAGGAAGTTGGTCAGCCGTGAAGCTTCCTCTTCTCCAAATGGGGCTACTGTAGAGACCACGACTCTTCCTCCTGTCGCTGCCTCTCTCTTCCCATGGGCTCAGCACACCCTCGGCACATATCCTCCCTTGCCAACTGTCTGCATACAGCAGTCCAAATTCCTGCTGTCTAACTGGGCCTCTGACCCAGCACCTCCCTGAACCAGTAGAGGTAGCACAGGGGCCTTCTCTGTGTCCTCCACCCTGAATAGTGTAGCATTTAGATGACAAAAGACATCACGGATTTAGTAGAGAGTGAATGAATGAAACGGCAGATTTTTTTTTTAGTAAGTTTCTTTTGGTCTTCCTATTTTACAAGAAACGGAAGCTCAGAAGGGTCAAATGACTTGCCTTCAACATGATAAAAGAAATAGGTTAAACTGAGCTAAACTAAAGTATAAGGAAGGGTTTGGGGATTCAAAGGGCTCAAAGTAGAGCAGAGGTGATTATTCATAACCTGACCCCCAAGTAACTGTAGGAATCTCGTGAAGACATCTACGGTCCCATAGACAGACCAGGTGTGAGCTTATAACACACACAGCATGTGGTATGCTGGAGTTGGATCATGCCAGCTCATGGATCAGTTTCTTAGGACCCCCTAGAGCCGGTTGATAAATGCAGCCACTATGGGGCAGCCATGTTGAGAGTGTTTACACCAGGGAAATTGGCAAGCACTATAAGTCAGGGCCTTGTTTCCTCCCATGGAGAACTGATGGCTAAACATTTACTACTGCATGTGGCCCAAGGACATCTACCACTTTGGCAAAAATCGTCCCTTCGATTCCTAAAGGCCCAGCCTCATGTATGCTCTTGCCTTCCCTTCAGCAAGGCCTCAATCTCTAGAAAGCCACCCTTGATCGGGAAATGATATGGTGGACAAGATGGTTAGTAACCAGTTGGCAGAATGTGGAGGGGGATTAGTGTTCGATGAGGAAAAACACGTTTTCACCCAGAGATGGCAAAGGCCCGTATCAAAACAGGAAGCTTCAGGTTTGCTTTGTTGGGGGGAGGAGGGCATTGTCTAAAACTGAGAAGGTGGGAGGGCAAAGAGCAGTGTCTGGTTGACAGCCATGACCAGCATGGGTCCTCCATTCTCAGTAGTGCTCGTTCCCCATCTCCGAGGGAAGAAGGCTCAGCTTAGGTAAGCAGCAATAAACAGGCGACTCAGTAAACACCACACCCTTGGAGGAACCGAAAGTAGCCGTTGGAAGGCTCCTGCTATTCTGAGGAACTGATAAAGGCGCCCCTACATCACGGGACCGAAGCCCATGGCAGAAGAGAGGGCTGCAATGATATCTGCTTTTACAAAACCCAAGCATCATCCCAGGGGAGGAAGACAATCTGGTAGAGAACTCAGCCATAGGTGCCGAGGCCTCAGGACGAAAGGGTTCAGAGAAAGGGTACAGAAACCTGAGCAGCAGGGAAGTTAGGCTTTCTAGAGCATGCAGCTTATCTTGCAGTTTACGGTTTAGTGGGCTTTGTGTGTTCTAAGGATCCCTGTAGGAAGGACAGACACCAGGCAGGGTGCATCCATGCGAGGGGGATTTGGAGGTGCAGGGCTGGGGTCCAAGAGGGGGTTAAAGTAACTAGAGGGTTTGGCCTGAAGACACTTCAAGAGAGACCTGGCTGAATCTTTAAATAGGTGAGCATTCAGTGTGTCTACCAAAGGTTGGAACTGGGATCAAGGGGTGGATGTTACCAGGAGCCCATCTGCCCTATTTAAGTAACAAGTCAGAGCCAGTCAAAACTGTCTAGGGATGGATGGTGTGGTAGTTAACGTCGTGTGCCAATTGGCTGGGCCTGGTTTTAAGTGGCTAGGCAGCTGGATGTAGTTATTCCCCATGATGAGACTGGTAGCGCCACAGCAGCCTTAGGGATGTGATCCGCTTCCAATATATAAGAAGATGCTTTGAGAAAGGTCTCTGCACGTTTTGTCATGCTTGGGCCCGGCATGTAGCCAAGTTTTCATTCAGTAGCCTAACAATCTTGGGACTATTTCTGGACTTGATCTAGTATCCTGCCTTGTTGCTTAATAATCTCGGAACTGTTCCATTTACTTGTCAACCTTGGATTTGTCAGCCTCAGCAGCCAATAACTGCCTGAGTTAAGAGAAGCTTCCGGCTTCAGTGGGCCAGGAGCAAGAGGCAGAGCTGAAGCCCAAGGTCAAAGGGCCTTTACCCAGCCCCTAGAGGTGACACTCTGGACTCTTTAACTTCTAGCCTCCTAAACAGTAAGAGAGTAAATCTCTGTTTGTTAAAGCCACCCATTTATGGTATTTCTGTTAGAGCAGCACTAGATGACTGAAACAGATGGGTTGTGGTCTGGGAGCTTCCTGGAGCCTGGTCCTGATCAAGCCTCACATGGAGGAACCCCACTGAGGACTGAGCCGGCTCCGGAGGCCCTCTGGCTGACCAGCTGGCTCTACTCATCAGCATCCCAACCACTTTGCTGCTCCACTATGGGTACCGTCCAGTTCATACTCTTCTCTAGCACTCCCGTTTCCCTCCTCGTCTTTGATTTGCGTCCTCTTTCCAGAGCAGAAGCACCCTCAGAAATCAGAAGTGAGACAGCAAGAGCTGTGGCCTTGGATCTGTGTCTTTGCATTGTGAGTCCCAGCCAATGCAAAGCAGATCAAAACATCCCCTCACTGCCAATAAACTGTACTGAGAGGAAGAGAGAAAGCTGTCATTATTTGCAGACAAGACCCTCTAGCTAGAGAAGGCAAGATAATTAATTCAAACAGTATGAAAACTATTGAGAGAGATGGGTAAGAGCACCCTTCAAAAATGGTAAGTTTCCTAGATACCATCCCAATTACAAAATATGGAAAAGCATGACCTTGTTTGCAAAAGTAACTAAAATACATCACACCCAGTAGCAGGGCAGGTGTAAGAACTGTATGGAGAGAACATAAAAGATAGGAAAGAAAACCTGGGTAAGTGAAAAGAGACATCATGTTCTCAAATAAGACTCAGTAACTCAAGGATACAAGTTATCTTCAAATTTGTCTGCAAATTCAACCGAATTACATAAAAGACCCAACTTGACTTTTTAGGGGGCTTAAACAAGCGGATTATAAAACTCAACTGGAAAAGAAAATACATAGAAAACACCAAATAAAGAGAATAATACATGAGAATATAGTTTCCCAGATAGGAAAATACACAACAAAGCCACAGTATTAAAACCATATGGTACTGGGGTCAAGAATAGATGAATAAATCCGTGGGGCCGAATGAAAAGCCTCAAAATAAAATGTGGGACTATGCGGGAATTTAGCATTTGATAGGGTGGCATTTTGATTCAGTGGGTAACAGTGGAGACTATTCAGCACACGGTGGGGGGTACCCACATGGAGGATGGGATTAGACTCTCTGTTCTATGCCATTCATATGTAAAAATAAATCAAGAGCTAAACTTGAAAGCATGTTACAAAAGTGTTAGAAGAAAATAACCTTTTCCCTGGACAAGTTATACTGAGATGAGTGAGCCGCAAAACCCTGAGTCCATAGAAGAAAACATTTGCCTACCTAAAAGTTTGAAACCTCCGCATGACAAAATGTACCATAAACTTTTAAAAATAGAACGGCAGACTAACCAAAAATATTAATATACAAAACATACGAAGAGCCTTTTTAAATCAGAAAGATTTAAAAAAAAAAAAAAAGGGCCCAAAATTGACAATATAAATAGGCAGGTCACAGGAAAAGATAGACAAATGTGCATACGGGATAGGTTTCTCTTCATTCTGATGGGGAAATGCAAAACAAACTGTGTGTTTGCATACTGGACCCATTGTTCAGTGATAATAAACAACACTGATAATTTCCATACAGCCAGCACCTGGGTTACAGACATCTGACTTACACATAACCTATAGTTATGAATAGACCCCAGAAAGTCAATTATATAAAAATTCAAGGTACATACAATGGTTCATAATTACAAACAGGAGCTGCTTTGCAACATACATCAAAACATTATTATTATTATGGTATTATTATGTTAAAAATGCTTTAGTGTGTCTGGAAGTGTTTCTTTAGTGTTTTTTAAACATAGAAATTTATACTATATACTAAGACATTTGACTAACTTGACGTTAGATATGAGTCTTACCTAACTATTCTGACTTTCATACAAATTCGACTTAAAAGACAGGCTTAGAATGGAATTCCTTCATAATCTGGGGACTGCCTGTACTGAGAAGATTTGGGAACACAGGTGGGTGTAGGTGGTATCAGGGGGAGGGTCACTTGGAAGAGCCTTTTGGGAAGGTAATTTAGTTGTATCTACACACACCAGCTACTCCTTGGAAGGAAGGTTGGGCAATCTACTTCCATAGTGATACCACCTTAGGAACCCAAGGAGGGGTCTCTGTGAGTCAGATCCAACTCGATGGCACTGGGTTTGGTTTGGTTTTGGTACAGTTTACGTAAGGAGGTCTAGTGATGGAAGTGTTAAGGCATTCGTTGCTAACCGAAAGGTCCGTGGACCTTCAGATAAAGGGCCTCGCTGCTAACTGAAGTGCTGGCAGTAAGTCCACCCAGAGGCACCTAGGAAGAAAAAAGCCTGGTGATTTCTGAAAAACCAGCCATTGAAACTGTGGATGACAGGTCTACTCTGACATTGACATGAGTCTGAGTCAATTTGACAGTAACTGGTATCAATAACAAGACACACACTCTCACCTATTAAGTAAACTCACACCATGTGTAGAGAGGAATAGACAAGCCTTGTTCATTGCAGCATTTTTTTTTTTTTGCAATAACAAATGCAGCAGCAGCAGCTAGGAAGTAGTCTAACTGCCTGTCTGAAGGGGGTGGTGAACTGTACTTTACAGCAGTTGAAAAGCACACAGGTATGTGAAGTGGCTTGGATGGATCTCAAGGACAAATTGCTAAGGGAAGAAAGCAAATGCAGAACAATATGTACAGCAGAACCCTGAATATAAAGCTCAACCAAAGCTACATATCTACGCAGGCTCACCTTTCTCTGTAGACGCACCACCACCACCCACTGCCATCTGACTCATAGCACCCCTGTAGGACAGAGTCACACTGCTCCATAGGGTTTCCAAGGCTGTAAATCTTTGTGGAAGCAGACTGCCTCACCTTTCTGCCACAGAGCGCCTGGTGGTGTTGAACCCTGACCTTTTGGTTAGCAGCTGAATGTTTTAACCATCGTACCACCAGAGCTTCTCTGCCAATGCCAAAATGTTGGCCGTGGTTCCCTGCAGAGCAGAGAGGGTTTAGGGGGATGGTGAGGCTACCTGTCACTCCCTTGTGTTCTGTTTTCTTTGAATGCTTTCAAAAATATATTCACATTTCACTTGGGTTGAAAAAGAAAGCGAAAAATAAAATGAAAAACCAGACTCATGCACACACACAAAAACAAAACAAACCCCCAAACCCACAATAACAGGCAAACAAGAAGTGAAGGGAAAAAAAGAAACAGGAACAACTACCAGAAAGCGGACCTGCCTTGCTCCCTGATTCTGATTCAGTACATCTGGCCAGGGCCTGACTCTGCTTCCCACATGAGCTCCAGGTGACGCTGATACTGCCAGTCCTTGGAGCACACTCAGCAAGGTTCCAGAGCAACGCTGTCCAACTGAGGTATAATGTGAGCCCCACATGTAATTTTAAATTCTCTAGTAGACCCACCAGCCACTCCTCGGAAGGAAGATGGGGCAATCTACTTCCGTAGTGATACTGCCTAGGAAACCCAAGGAGGGGTCGCTATGAGTCGGGGTCGACTCAACGGCACATAACAACAACAACAACAGTAGCCACATTTAAAAAACTAAAAAGAAACCGGTGAAATTAATTCGAGTAATGCATTTTGTTTGACCCAACATGTCCAAAATATTGGGATTTCACCATGTAATTACATAGACAGCTATCATGCATTCTTTTACATTCTTCTCTTTCTCATGTTGCCAGAACTGAGTTGCCAGCAGTGGGTTATCTTTGAAATGCGGTGTGCGTTTTACACCTCACATAGCTCGCTTTGGACTAGCAGCATTTCAAGTCCTCAGTAATTACATGTGGCTGGTGGCTGCAGACTGGACAGCCCAGAGCTAAAGAACCTGACTGTTGGGCTGGACTAGGTGGGGACCAGATAACAACTGTTTCTCAGACCTCAGGGAGTGGTGCCTGGAAGGGAAGGGCTTAATGAAGCAGGAGGGAGAAGAGGGGATCTCAGAAGGCACTAGAAAGAGCATGTTTTTCCAGCTAATGTAAGTGTGGCCTGAAGCCATCACTGGCCAAGCAGTAGAAAACAATCCAAGCTGGGACCCAGCCCTGGACTTCATAAGGACTTCAAGTAATGGCTGCTATATTATTATTATTACTGTTTGTTCTTAAAGGAGCTCTGGTGGCATAGTGCCTAAGGCAAGTGACTGCTAACCAGAAGGTTGGCCTTTCAAACCCACCAGCCACTCTGCAGAAGGAAGACGGGGCAATCTACTGCCGTGAAGATTTACTGCCTTGGAAACCCAATGGGGGTCACTATGAGTCGGAATCACCTCAATAGTAGTGACTTTGGTTTTTGGTTTTAGTTTGTTCTTAGGCAATATTCCCAATAAGACTTAAAGGGAATCCCAGACACTTAATATGGCCCACCATTTCCTCCAGCTGACCGGGCCTGATAACAGTCATTACAAAACCCATGCAACTCGTATCTCCACCAAACATCAAAAGACTGTCAACATTTTTTAAAAAAATGCCTCAAAGCACACTTCGTGTTTAACATGAAGTCTTTAAGGCTGTTTTTAAGACGCCCAATATAGCGCAATTCTGGAGTTAAACTTTAAAGGTGTGCATTTATGTTGATGTCTTCTCAGGCCTGTTTCCTGGTCAGGGGTTTTATTTCTCTTTTATACTTTCAGGCTGAACTTCCTCACAGTGACTACTCTTCTCAGAGAAAAAGCAGAGACAGCACATCTTGATCTGCAATCATCCTTCTCAGTACAGAAAAGGAAGAGTTAGACAAGAGAGTAATTCCGTGGTCCCAGTCAGGCTTGTAAGAGAACAGAACTCTGAAGCCACACTCTGACCAGACAGTCAGTCCCTTAACGCTTCCTTATCCACTTCTCGCAAAACACTCGGTCTGCCTTTCTGCTTCTTCCTGTGTGACCATTGTCATCTTGGGGTCGGAGTTGTCTCACCCACATTTCATTTAGGTCCCTGGGTGGTGTGAGTGGTTTGCAACCAGCTGAGAACCTAAAGGTTGGCGGGTCGAACCCACCCAGTTGTGCCACAGAACAAACGCCTTCCCGGTGATCTGCTTCCATAAAGATTACATATGGCGCTCACTTCTATTCTGTAACGCACGAGGTGGCCCTGAGTCAGAGCCTGATTTGCGGGCACTGGTTTTTGCTTCTTTGGTTGGTTTTCACTTATCCAGCAGGAACATACCAAAATTATCATAGGTACAAAGCATGGAGTGGGAGATGGATGGAGAGGCTGGATGTGAGGGAAGGCTCCATGGGTACCTAGAGGACCTTGGGGTCCGGCCCCACTGTCTGTCTCAAGAGTGCTGGGCTGGGAAGCGTGAGGGAGTTGAGAGGCTGTCAGGAGTCTCTGAGTTCTCTCCTGCCTCCAGCATTCAACATTTGCCTTTAAAACAGCCGGTTCCCTGGGCCACATGCAATTCCGGAAGCACATCTCACTCACTGTTTCCATTTCCCCTTTTCCCTCTCGCCCCAAGCAGAGGTCTGTGAGCGGTGTGGTTTAAGCCCCTCCCCTGGAAGAACTGAACCACACAGCCTGTCTTGGTCCTCTAGTACCGCTGCAACAGAAACGCCACGAGTGGATGACTTTAGCAAACAGGGATTTATTCTCTTACTGTTTAGGAGGCTGGAAGTCCACATTCAGAGTGCTGGCTCCGGGGGCTGCGTGGGGGCCCCTCAACTGTGGGCTTCAGCTCTGCCTCTCCTTCCAGGCCCATGGAGCTGGGGGCTTCTCCTCACTCAGGTTGCTGCTGGCTCCTGAGGCTGATGAACCCAGGCTTGGCAGGTAAAATGGTACAGCCCAAAGATCAGCAGGTAACACAGCAAGCCACTAGTTCAAGTCCAGGCACAGTCCCAAGATCAGCAGGCAACGTGGCAGGCCACTGAGATGAAGACTTGGCCGAATGCAGGATGCAATGTGCCAAAAGCTAGAGACCGTTCCCAAAGCATCTCCTTATATGCTGGAAGCAGGCCACACCCCACAGGCAGCTCCTTCGGGCTCACAGCAGATTCTACCGTAAAGGTGGTAGAATCAATCTCACATGGGGTAACTACAGCCAGCTGCCCAGGCACTCAAAACCACGTGCCAGCCAAGGTGACACACCACCTTCACTACCACACCGCCTGTGTCACTTTTCTCGTTGTGGGTCACTGCTTGGCTATACTCCAAAAATCAACAAAACAAAACAAACAAAAACCTCACTGCCATCATGTAGATTCTGACTCATAGCGACTCCCATTGGGTTTCCAAGGCTGTAAATCTTTATGGAAGTAGATTGCCCCATCTTCCTTCTGTGGAGCGGCTGGTGGGTTTGAACTGCTGACCTTCTGGCTGGCAGCCAAATGCCTTATCCATTATACCACCGGATCTCCTTGCTATAGATGGCATTTATGTATAACTCATTGCCGTCCAGTTGATTCCAACTCCTGCATATTATAGAGTAGAACTGCTCCCTGGGGTTTTCTTGGTTGGAATCTTTCTGGAAGCATATTGCCGGGCCCTCTTTCTTCGGCAGCGCTCCTGGATAGGTTGGAACAACCAACCTTTCGGTTAATAAACCACCTCCTACAGGCTCTTAATGCAGGCCCATCGGTATTCAGACCTTGTACTCATCACTACTCATCTCTTCAAGCACCTTCACTGCTCCAACGGTCCCAGGGAAATGCGCCATCTCCCATTGCCAGGAGCCTAGGAGGGATATTTTATACTTAATCACACATTCCTGGGACACTCTGCAGCCTACTTCTTTTCCTTTTGTCAAACTCTGAGGTGCTTGGGGTATGGCAGAAGTGACAGATGGCAGACAGGCTGGTGTTCTCGGTGCTGGCAATCAGGGCAAGAGGACGTACCTCTGGGGACCCAAAGCCCCAAGTGACCCTGCGGCCAGGCCCCAAAACTCTTCGGTTGCCCTCACCCCACCCCCAGCCCCCCAATACTATAGCAGCAGAGTATGAAACGCCTGCCCCGGACTCTCCCTCTGCCTGAGCTTTTGTTAATGCCGTTGTTGGAGCATGAGTCATAGATTTTTAGACCAGAAAGCTTTCTCAGGACCTTCTGGTCCACACCCCTCCTCTTTACTTTTATTCTCATTGTCACTGAGCCAACCTCCACTCGTCGAGATCCCGTGTGTGTCAGACTAGAGCTGGGCTCCGTTTTCATTGGCTGATTTTGTGGAAGTGGATTGCCAGGCCTTTCTTCAGAGGCTCTTGTTGTACTTGACCCTGCATCCTCTTGGTCAGCAGCTGAGCTCACAACCGTTTGCACCACCCACAGGCTCCTGCTGGATTAGGGCAGGCCCTAGGTCCAATGACTGGCCTCCTCAGGGAGAGACTGAAATAGAGAGACTACACAGGCCGCACGAAGATGGGGACAGCGCTCGGAGCAAGGCAGCTGCAGCCCAAGGAATGCCCTAGACGCCGGCAACCAGGAGCTGGAGGAGGCGAGGAAGGCTCTTCCCCTGCAGCCTTCAGAGGGACTGCAGCCCTGCCGACACCTGGGCTTCAGACTTTTAGGTCATTAGGAATGTCTGGGAATGTCCCACCAACATGACACAGGCCACAAGTAGGAGAGGAGAGAGTCTGCGATTTCTATGTCAGGCCATGGACTGTGGATATTTGGTGTAGTGAAGTTTGATACGAATTTAACATTTTCATTTTCTGCTTTGAAATGTTCCCTAGGAGAGCCCCAACCCTTGTATTTTAGGATGCTTTGGGCTACAGGTAACAGAAAACCCTAACTTAACTACTTGAACACAAAGGAACGACTTATCACACAAAACGGGAAGTTTGTAAGCAGGGCGGCTTCACCCGGGTTGATTCCTTTCATTGCATTCAATGTCACCAGGAAGGACTCAGGTTCATGTTCTCTCTCAGCTCTGCATGCTGCCCTCACTGTCCAGCCCCCTCCCCTCATGGCTGCAAAATGGCTGCAGCAGTTCCAGACGCTACATCCTATGACAGCTCCCAAAGGTGGAAAGGGGGCCATTTCATCCTTGTGTATTGTTTTAAGGCAAAGAAAAATTTATCAGAGGTCTTGTAGAATACCTCTCGTGACGTCTCATTGGTTAAAATTACACCCCAGTCCCATGCACACATCTATCACACGGCCCAAGCTGGTGTGGACTCTGTGTGCACAACAAAGAGAGGAAATAGACCCCAGGGCCAAGGAGGCCAGAAGGTTCTCTGGAATATGGAGAAGCAGGGGCAAAACGTCCAGGGGGGATGGTGAAAGAGCAGTCATTTGGAGGAAGGGATGTCAGTAGCATGAATGCTTTTTCTAGAATCTTCCAAAGTCCTTGGGAAAGGACTGGATATCCTGCAGCCACATAGAAGAGCTGGACCTCTGCTTGGTTGTAAAATCACGTGGGGCCCAACCCAAAAACCCATTCCAGTCATGCCATTTCTGATTCACAGAGACCCTATAGAACAGAGTACGACTGCCATGCACGATTTCCTGGGCTGTGATGTTTATAGAGGCAGACTGCCCCATCTTTTTCCTGTGGAGCAGCAGGTGGGTTCAAACCACTCATTCTTCAATTAGCAGCTGAACGCTTAACCACTGAGACGCCAGGGCTCCCGTGTGGGCCCCAGAGGTTTGGCTTTTTTAGGGGGCTCTGAGAAAGAAACCAGAAGGGCAGGCAGAAAAACTCACTCTAAGACCGACCAGAAGAAAAGTCTCTTGAGTCAAAGAAAGATCCGAGTTTGCAAAGTGAATAGTCTAGATGTATTCCAGGCACCATCAATGAAAGGAAAATGACGAAGATGGAAAAGAATTCCAAGCAGCCTCAAAGCAGAAAAGGAAAAGGAAAAGCTGGTTCCCTATCTTGGAGCTGGTAAGAGTTTGGCCTTGGGCTTCCCATATGTACTTCTACATCCCTAAAGCCCTACCAAATTTTGAGGGGAACCTTGGTCCACCAAGAATCGATAGCCATCAAGATCCCTCTTGAGCATGAAAGAAAATAAGTGAAAGACATTTGGAGATATTCGGAGGCTTGCAAAGTAGACTTGCCCAGGTATGACTCAGGGTATGCAAATGAGGACACAGTTGACTGCTGACTAAAAGCTGGCGGTTCAAGCCTACCCAGAAATGCCTCAGAAGGAAGGCCTGGCAGTCCACTCCCAGAACACCAGCCACTGCAAACCCTGTTCCTGTCAAGACTGTGGCAGCTGTGGGGTGCTAGGCGCGGTCAGTGACGTCCGAGCAGGGCAGGCCTGGCCTGCGTCGCTCACCGGGGACGCCTCCTTTGTCCACTTTCATGGTGCAACGTCAGGAAGTGTGTTTCGAGCCACATCCTTCGCTCTGCGGCTCAGACAGAGTCTTTCCTTCGCTCGGTGGCCACACAGAACAATAGCAGCTGCCACCCTCTTCCTGACCTGAATGACAACAAGGGCTCAGCCGCTCGCCCTCTCGGACACTTGTGACGGAAGGACTTTGAGAAAATTGTTTTGTTTCCTGTCTCCAAAAACCGCATGGCCCAGAGCAACTTGACAGCCACCGCCAGGGACCAGGGATGTCGTCACAGTCTTCTTTGCTCACCACAATGACCGGAGCACCTGAGTTTTTCCCTCTGAATCAGAGAGGGACCACAAGAGATTCTACTATTCAGATATTTTCCCATTCCCCGAGTCCCAGCCCAACTCAACAATCTCTACGCACATAACTCAGTGGCACTGGTTATGTTCTTCCAGCTATACAAGCATTGTCACCAACCTCTGAATGACCCCACCACCCAGAACATAAACCCAGTGCCCCCTAATGTAATTCACTCTTCGTATCAACTTGCATTAGCACCCGTGTGTCTACCTGACCGGAAGTCAATGATCCACATCCTGATACAATGTCAGTGAGGAGAAAGGACGGAGATGCCACAGGAAGTTCACAGGGAATTCCCATGTGAGCAAGCTCTGGGTGGTTTTTCTTCTTCTTCTTCTTGGTAGGAAGGACGTCAGGAAAGGAGCAGGGTTGTAGGGTTGTCGGGTTGTAGGGATGAGGCCGAAGGGCCCCATTTATTTCAGTGATGGCATTATGTTGGGCAGCCCTTTATGTGGTGAGTCTGAAGGCCACTCAGGAGCCCTGTTGGCTTCCCACGGTCACGCTGGCCACCAGAATGGCTCTTGCTGCCTCAATCCTTCCTCAGTCCCCAGGGAGAGGGGGCTTCATGGTGTAGCAGGAGCCTAACGTATTGTTCTGGCATCTGGCTCACAGAGGGCTGCTTGCCTCAGAGGAGAGGGTCACGTCACTTTCCCAGCCAGGAATAGAGTCTGGACTTTACAAGAAACTCGAGTTCCTGCCCCCCACATAGGATCTGTGTCCCAGACCCTGTTCTAGAAGTTTCTCAGGGTTTGAGGGTCACAGTCGCTGTTTGAAAACGACTTCACAATTCTGATGAGTCCCTGTTTTTTGTTTTGTTGTTATCTGCCATTGGTCATCTCCGACTCATGGCAACCCCTCCTTGGGTTTCCGAGGTGGTATCACTACGGAAGTAGGTTGCCCAACCTTCCTTCTGAGGAGTGGCTGGTGCGTTTGAACTGCCAACCTTCTGGTTAGCAGTCAAGTGCCTTAGGCTGTACGCCACAAATGGGCTCAGCCGCTGAGTGAAGTCTGGAGGTTCGAGTCCACCCAGGGGTGCTTTGGAAGGAAGGGCTGGGGATTCTGATCCTGTGCTTCTGGCAAACCAGCCGTCGGAAACCCTGTGCGGCTCAGTCCTGCTCTGACACCCACGGGGTCGCCGTACGTCAGGATCCACCTGACAGCACTTGTGTTTCTGTTCTGAACAATTCTGAAGACAGGTGAGCCCACAGCCTGGAGAGCGGAGCATGAGGGAGATGGATCTTCACAAACCCTCACCTCCACCCACCCAGGCACCCCCTGAAGTGACCATGAGCCCCCCTCTTCTTCTCCTCCCCTCCCTTCTCCTCCCCTGTCAGCCGCTATCTCTGCCGCCACTACCCTCTCCCTCTTTGCTTCATCAAAACAACCCCCAACCCGCAGCCACCACTTCTCTCTCTTGTTGACTTCCTCCCATCCTTCTCTTCCCTGTGTCTCTCCTGTTCTCTCTCCCCGCCCCCTTGCTTGGTTCTCTTTCATTTCTCTCCCTCTCCTCTGTCATTTTCTTCCATTTTTTCGTCCCTCTCACCCCTGGTCTTTAGCTGATGTGATGGTTTGGTTGGTTTGCATTCCCTCTCACTGGGGGTGGCTCTCTGAGGCCGACCACGTACTGGCTGGGTCTTTTACCTAGTTAGCTCCTAGAATCCATCCACAGCTCTGGGAGGAGAGGAGAAGGAGGCCCAGAGGAGGTGAGGACTTGCCTGAAGCCACACAGCTTGCTGGACAGGGCTTGGAAATCTGCTATGGTTCCATGTAGGACTGATTTGCCGCAGGGACCAAATGCCATTTGTGATCAGATATTATCTGCGATCTTCCAAGATCTCTTTTGAGGAGGCCAAGCTCCTTGAAAGCCTACATGAGCCATGTGCCATCTCAGAGTCCTAGGCCTGGCCTTCCCCGGGGAGCCCAATGCCCCAGGCCAGGTTTGGAAAAGCTTTCTGGCATAGAAGAAAGCTGGGGGTCTGTGAGCTCTAGCTTTGCAGACATTGGTCATGTTCATACTTATAACATGGCTGAGCCAAGTCACAGCCAAGGCCCGTCTCCCACCTCTGACTTCTAAGGCGGCGAAAAAGTCGAGTGTCATCTAATGCCAGGGCCACCTCTCCTCCCGACAGCAGTGAGACCCCATGATGCTGGGATCCACTTCAGGAGGTAACTCTGTAGAGAAGGAAGAACCCAGGCCCTTTTGTTTTGACAGGAAAAGAGAAGCCCCAGTGAGGAGAGTCCCGGGCAAGCCTAGCTGAGGTGATTGAGGAAGACAGCACGGGAAGGAAGGCTTTGAAGCTGTGCTGGCAATGTTTCAGGCCGGAGGCCTCACAGTCAGGTGCAAGGACTAAGTTATTCCGAAACCGCGGCTGAGCTCAGAAAAGAAGGTGAGGCTTGGCCCCCACGTGAAAAGAGGAACTCGAGTTAAAATAAGCAGCGATGGGGTCTCTGGCCTCATCCCACTGTCCGTGTGCTCTCATTTGCAATCAGTAGACGTCAAAAGGTCAGCAGTTCAAACCTACCTGTCGTGGGAGAGAGAGAAGGCAAGACTCCATAAGGGTCTGCAGGCCGTTCTCCTCTGTCCAGTAGGGACAGTGGAGTCAGGGCTGACTGATGGCAGTGGGCTTGGTGTTTTAAAGAAGTCTAGCATAGTGCCTAAGGCACTTGACTGCTAACCAGAAGGCTGGCGGTTCAAACCCACCAGCCACTCCTCAGAAGGAAGGTTGGGTATTCCTACTTCCGTAGTGATACTGCCTTGGAAACCCAAAGAGGGGTCGCTATGAGTCGGGGCCGACTCGATGGCAAATAACAACAACAACAACAACCAAACACATTGTCATGGAGTTGATTCTGACTGCAGTCTTTACAAGAAGCAGACTGCCACATCTTTCTCCCATGGAGCCGCTCTCTGGTGGGTCCAAACCACTGAACTTTCTTAGCAGCCGAGCACTGTAACCACTGTGGCACCAGGGCTCTTCGGTAGATATCTATGCTGGTTAGTTTTAGTAAGGTGTGTTTTTGTGGGAGTCACTGGGTGGTGGAAATGGTTAACATGCCTGTGTACTAACTGAAAGGTTGGGGGTTTGAGTCCACGCAGAAGCACCTTGGCAGAAAGGCCTGGCTATCTCCTTCTGAACCATCAGCCACTGCAAACCCCACGGGCACAGTTCTCCCCTGACACACGTGGGGTTGCCAGGAGTCAGAACTGGCTCGATGACAGCTGGTTTGGGCTTGTGTTTGGTTTGCTTTGGTTTTCGTATTTTCCTAGAAGGCATACCCTCGAAGGTGGAAACTCTACAGATTGCCAGGGCCCCACGGCAACCCAGTCACCTGGTGTTGGCTTCCAAGGTGCTCACAGTACTGAGGGACCGAGGACACGACAGACACCTCCACCAGGACACCTGCCAGGGCCACACCTCCTCTCTGGAAAACTGCCTGCCCGTTGCCCTTGCTGAGGGTGGCGACCATACTCTGTCCCTGTGACTCGGCCCCCGTCACTGAGTACACAGGGATGGACACCTGCCCCGGGAACGGGCTGTAACCCGGTCCTACCTCAGCCATGGCTTCTCAGTGGCCGTGTGGAGAAAGCTGTTAGTGGCTGAGCTGATCATGTTCCCTCTTGGGGCTGGGGACACAGAAGTGAACAGGTGAGAGGAGAAGCCAGGCCTGCAGAAAAGAACTGAGGTGCAGGAGGCTAGAGGCCAGAGGGTCCTCAAGCCCCCTCTGCTGTCCTGGCTGCAGGCATCTCCACATCCCCACAACAGCTTCTCACTGCTTCCACGAATTAGCCAAAGTGAGTCCCGGCAACCCCCATAGCCAGATGAGACGCCAGATTCGAAAGCTTCCGGAGGGAGGGCCCCATTTCACAAAGACCCAGGACACCACAGCAGCCACTGTACGAGGTTTTGAGGGGGACACACTTGAGACATAGTTTGCATGCTTACAAGCCCAGGGTACAAACTGTATGCAAGAAGCCCTTCCCAGCTAGGGCAGAGTCATACTTAAAGTTTCCTTTCCTTTGAAGGAACAGAGGAAACCACAGGGGAAAAAATCAGACACTTTGATCAAGTTTTAACTTGAGAACTTAGACTCCTCTGAGCAAACCATGCATCAAGGCCGCCAAGCCAGCTGGTGAAGTTCACTAAGTACTAGACCTGGGAAGGTTTGCTAAGCCCATTGAGGCCAACTGTTTGCCGAGAGCAGTCCTCCTCTTAGCTGCCACATCCCCACCAGATGGGAGCCAGCCATTGCAATGACAGGGAGCTGTCATTTACCTGAAAGGACGGTGTACCAACAGTAGGTGTACCAACATCAGCTCCTAATGACATCTACTGAGGTGGAGACATGTGGGCATCCCAGACCAGCCTCAAACCTTCAAACCGAAGCTCTTTCTGTATTGTGCCAGATGCACAGGTGCGAAGATGAAGAAGCCAGAGCAATGCTCAGCCTGACCCCTATTGTTGTTAGTTGCTGTTGAGTTCATTCCGACTCACAGCGACCCTATGTACAACGGAACGAAACGCTGCCCTGTCCTGCACCATTCTCACAACCCTCACTACGCTTAAGCCTGTCATTGGCTCTACTAGGCAGAGCAATTCCACTGGAGCCCAAACTTGCGTCTCCCACTGGCACCCTGCAGTGAACATTCCCAGCCTGCTGAGAGGGTGGGTTCTCGACCATCTGGCTTGGTTTAAGCATGCTCCCTGGGGGTCTCACTGCCCATCCCAAGTGGTTCCTTGAAGTGATTCCTTTCATCTTCATAAACAGTCTTATCTCTGCTAAACACAGCTTCTCTCTCTTGATGCATTTTTGGTGATTTGTGCCCCAGGGACCTGCCTGTGGTCCTGCCCTTGACTGCAGGTTCAGAATGCTCTCTGGACCCAGGCAGAACAAATCATTCCCTTCAAGTTTAAAAGCCGATGATCATGCCCTGAATGTCCGTGGTGGCACAAGTGGTTCGCAGTTGACTGCTAGCCTAAAGGTTGGTAGTTCTAACCCACTCAGCTGTGCCTAAGGAGAAAGGTTTGGCAATCTGGTCCTGTGAAGATTACGGCCAAGAAAACCCTATGGACAGTTCTACTCTGTGACACGTGGGTGTCCATGAGTGGAAATGGGCTTGAAGGCAGTGAGTTCATTTGTTTGTTCTGTGGGTCATAGCTTTACTCCCCACCATACCTGCACTTTCTTTTCAAGGAAGGCCCCGGAGCCTGTCATTGCTTCTCCCTGACATGGTTTCCACATCCTTGTCCATCCCTCTGTCCTGTTTGTTGCTGTGCCTCACCGTGTCCCGTGAGGACTGGGCGGGACCCCCCTGCCAGGAACACACCTTCTTGGTTCTCCGCACCCCTGCGTTCTCATCATGCAGCCAAATAAATAGGCGCCACATCACCAGGTTGTCACACACTGTGGTCAAACAAAGCCCTGGGCGTTTGTCACACAGACAGTGCTCAGGTGGTCTTCTCCAGCTCGGTTTTATTTTAAAGCTCAGTTGCCAGTTTGCAGAAGTAGATGCCACCTTGAGCCTTAGATGGAACTGAGTTCTACAAATGGAAAGACACTGGCCCATCCTAAATGGCCCTGGGTGGACCAACTGGTTTGTGCTGGTTGGCTGGTTTTGAACTGCCAACCTTCTGGTTAGCAGTCAAATGCCTTAGGCACTGTGCCACCAGAGCTCCTTACTAACCTAAAGGCTGCTGGGTGAACCCAATCAGCAACAGTGCAGCAGAAAGGCCTAGTGACCTGCCTCCATAGAGACGACAGCCGAGAGAGCGCTAGGGAACACTTCTGGTCTGTAACACGCAGAGGCGCCACGAGTCATCGGAATCAGCTCAGCGGTGGCAGGTTTGGTTTTGCTTTTTGGGGTCGTTCTATCCGTTGGGCAGTCTTCTAGTCGTCAGAATATTCTGTGTTCCACGAGTTCTCCTCCCCTCCCTTCCCTCCTTGACCGCCTGCTCTCACCCATTTGCGAGCAATGCAGACAATCGTTGGCCAAAAGCCCATCTGTCTTTGCCATCATGCCCCTTCCACACCCACCGACACAAAGACCCTTGTTCTTCCTGCTCCATCAGAGAGCAGGCTCATGCCGGAGGACGGCGGTTTAGCTGCTAAGCCATCCCTCACCCCATGGACTTCTGGGCGAAAGATAGGCTCACCCAGGCCTTCCTGTCTAGGCTGCCTACAGGATGTTTGCTCTTCTCTTCTTCCTCTTTTTCACTTTCTTTGCCAACAGAGGTCCAAGCCAGGCCCAGGTTTCTGTGTCTATAAGTGACTCACCTGAACAGTGAACTTATCGTCTTCATTGGGCAGAATCCTGTAAGTGTAAACGCAGTTCCGATACCTGAAATAAATCAAAGACTTCGTTAGCACCTCCTCAGTGAAATATGTTTTTCTCCTAACAGAAAAGACAATTACTGACATAGCTAGAGGAAGCTGGGCAGGAAGTTTCTGCGTCTTGGAGCTGACCCTCATCTGAGCTGGAGATTATCTCTGATGTCAATCAGTCCTGGACAAAGGCGTCGCTTGTCTCGTGACCTGCACTGGTCAGCGTTCAAGGGGCTTCAGGAAGAGGCCATCTGCACAGGGCCACGTGATCCATCCCTGGGCTTGGCAGCTAGTCCACCTGCTCTAAAGGCATCCACCATCTGGGAGGGCTTCCTCCAGCCCCAGCTGTGCTGGCCCAAAGACCAGGAGCAGGAGGGGCTTTTAAGAGGAAACAAGACTCTGGGAGGGCCGAGCAGCGTGGGTCGTGCTGGATGGGTATTGGGCCACCACAGAGGGGGCGCTCGGCATTGGTGGGGCATGTCCCCCCCGCCGAGCTTCCCCTGCCCCCGTGCCCTGCTTCCTTGGAGACTTTGCCCCATGGGTTCGCTCTCCTGAAGGTTGGCCACAACCCAACCAGATTCCCGCGGCAACTGAAGAATGAGTCCTGGATTTGCTTCTAACAAGGAAGTGCTAGGAGTCACAGCTCTTCTACTCCTTCATCTGGGTCAGGGGTCCCCAGTGAGAGGAGGAGGAGCTACTTCATATATATACATACATACATACATACACATATATACCTATACATACATATAGGTGTGTATTCATATGTGTATATAGCTGCACACACATGCACATATAGACATACATATATATACATACGTTTATACATGTATGTATGTATATCTATTTACACATAATTTTTTCAGAGTAGTTTGAGGTTTTAGGTTTACAGAAAAAGGGTGCAGAAAGCTCAGAGAGTTGTCATTCATTTCCACCCCCCCCGGTCCCCCGGCAACCGTTTCCCCGGTAACATCTCACATTTACGTGGTGCATTTGTTACAACTGATGAACCAATATAGATGCATTATTATGAACTCAAGTCCACCGTTTACATTAGGGTTCACTATTCCTGTTGTGCAGATCTGTGGGTTCTGACAAATGCATGATGTCATCTGTCCCCACTACAGTCAGGCAGAATAGTGTCACTGCCCTGAAAACGCCCTCCACCCCACCTGTTCATCCTTCCAACCTCCCTTTGTCCCCTTGGAGGCCCCTGATTTTTCACTGTGGCCTTTTCCAGGATGTCTTATAGTTGGAATCATTCAGGATGTAGCTTTTTCAGACTGGCTTTTTTCTTTTTAACAGGATGCATTTAAGGTGAGGTGTGACTTTCCATTTTCATAAAACCTCTGAGAGGAAGGGCTTTTGTCATATCTGAGCACCTCAGAAGAGGGACACATTGGTGGGCGGTCACCCAGCCCACCGGGAGCCTGGCAGGGGCGGCTGCAGTCCTGGAAGTCCACCTGCTTGACTGTCAAGCCTGGCAGGACAGCAAGAGTTCGGAGAAACGCTTAGTTTGAGTCTTCTTGTCTTGTCTTGTTGTGTGCCGTCGAGTCAGGCCCGACTCATAGCGACCCCTCCTTGGGTTTCCGAGGCAGTATAATACGGAAGTAGATTGCCCCATCTTCCTTCCGAGGAGTGGCTGATGGGTTTGAACCACCAGCCTTCTGGTTAGCAGTCAAGTGCCTTAGGCACTATGCCACCAGCGCTCCTAGTTTGGGTCTTAGAAGATAACTATCTTGCTGAATGTGAAGCTGACCTGAAACACCTACTGATGAAGATCAAAGACTGCAACCTTCAGAATAGATTACACCTCAATATAAAGAAAACAAAAATCCTCACAACTGGGCCAATAAGCAGCAGCATGAAAGATGGAGAAAAGATTGAAGTTGTCAGCGCACTAGGATTTCATTTTACTAGGATCCATAATCAACGCCCATGGAAACAATAGTCGAGAAATAAAACAACGTACCACAAAGGGCAAATTTGCTGCAAGGCCTCTTTAAAGTGTTAAAGAGCAAAGATACACCTGCCCCAAGCCATGGTATTTTCAATCACCCCATACGAATGTGCAAGCTGGATAATGAATAAAGAAGACCAAGGAAGAATTGATGTATCTGAATTATGGTGTTGGCAAAGAATACCAAGCACAGCCTGGACTGCCAGAAGAGTGAACAAACCCATCTTGGAAGAAGCATAGCCAGAAATTTCCTTAGAAGTGAGGATGAAGGCCTCCAACTCTTACTTTGGCCACACTGTCAGGAGGGACCACGCCCTGGAGAAGGAGTTCATGCTCGGTAGAGGGTCAGTGGAACAGAGGAAAGCCCTCAGTGGGATGGGTTGCCACAGTGGCTGCAAGAAGGGGCTTGGGCATAGCAATAATTGTGAGGCAGTGTTTGTTCTGCTGTACGTGGGGCTGATCTGAGTCGGAACCGACTTGATAGCACCTAACAACAGTCTTACAGGCTGTTTGTTCTCTTAACCAGATTGCTGTTAGTGGCTACTGAGTTGGCTCCGACTCACAGTGACTTTGTGCACAAAGGGTCAAACCGTTGTGATGCAGGGCTCTCATTGGCTGATTTCCAGGAGCAGATTGCCAGGCCTTTCTGCCCAGTCTCTCCTAGTCTGGAAGCTCCACTGTAAATTGCTCAGCTTCACAGCAACACACATGCGCCCACTGGCCAACGGGTGGGGACTGCACATGTGATGTGGTGGCCAGGAATAAGGAAGGTGAGAATTCTGCACTGAGTCATCCCTGCCCCTGAGCCACCGTGATCTCCCCTTATTCCCTCTGCGTGAGGTCCCCAGGAACCGTGAAGGCCTGCCGTCCAGCTGAACCCCCTAAGGCAGGGGCCACAGTCCAGCTCAGTAGATGTAAGGGTGTGTGAGATCAAGATGATGCTTCAGTGGAGAAGTTCCACTTCTGAGCTCTTCCCTCGTGCCGGGCACTTCACTAAACGTTACCATATGCTATGAACGAGATTGGAGGAGCCCTGGTGGAGCAGAGGTTAAAGTACGCAGCGGCCAACCACAAGGTCAGTGCTTCAAAACCACCAGCTGCTCCACGGGAGGAAGATGAGGCAGTCTGCTTCTGTAAAGATGACAGCTTGGAAACCCTACGGGGCAGTTCTACTCTGGCCTGTAGAGTCTCTGTGTTTCAGAATTGACTCAATAGCAATGGGTTTATTAACTAGATTTTTAAAATTATACACTAGTTTTTAAAAATTCAGGATGATATGAAATGAAAAGTCAATATCTCTTTCCCCTCCCAGGTGTCCCATTTCATAGACTTAACATTCTTTTTTGTCAATTGTTCTAGAACTTTTAAGTTTGCACACACACTTATACATGTATATCTTTAAAAATACAGATAGTATCAGACTATATACAATGTTCTGGAATTTGCTTTTTTCACCAATAAAAAAATCTTAGAGGTCTCCCCAAATCAAGCAATCACCAAAGAGCCAAACTTGTTGCTGTCAAATCAATTCTGACTCATAGTCGAGTGAAACCCTACAGAGGTCCTATAGGACAGAGCAGAACTGCCCCCTTAGGCTTCCCAAGGCTGTAACCTTTATGGGAGCAGACTGCCACACCCTTCCTCTTGGAGAGGCTAGTGGGTTCGAGCCACTGATATTTTGGTTAACAGCTGCAGGCTTAACCATGAGGGCACCAGCAGAGATGGTTTATTACCATTCAAATTATGTTCCCCCATGTGGCTGGACAATAATTTATTCGATCAGACTTCTGATGATGGCAAGTGGTGATTCAGGTCTTTGTTATTATAAATAATGCTGCAGGGAACATTTTTGCGTACATGGGTGAATTCGTAGTTCTAATTTCCTCATTAATAAAAGGTGGATCATAATAAACCAAGGCCTACCTGTTGGGGCATGGATGACATGATTTAACGTAGAAAAAGCACCCACAGCCATGCCTGGTGCCCACTGGACCTTACGCATTGACGTCTGTTAGTGATTGCTGATGGGCCATGAGGAGGCCCATTGGGCTGAAGGTCATGGGCATTTGACATTTTCATAGAACCTACGAGCCAGGCTGTGCCACACCTTCTAACCGGATATGACAATGTCTGTTTCCCCACACACCCTGCCAACTGAGTGTTATCACACTTCTCAATCTTCATGAATCTTCTAGGTGAAGGAAGAAGGATAGTTTGCTGTAATTCGTCTTTCTTTATGAAGAAGGTTGAGCATTTTCTTCTAGGTAGTTTTTAGCCATTTGTGTTTCTTTTCCTGTGAGCTCCTTTCATGTCTTTTGACTGCTGTTTTTTTGGTCATTCATCTTTTTATATTTATTAGTAAGAATGTCTGATACATGCTGTAATCTTTTGTAGCTATTTTATTTTTATTGATTTTCTTTTAAGCTATGTAGAAGTTTTACAACTTGATGTGGTCAAATGTATCCATCGTTTAGTTTATGCCTTTGACTCAATGAAGGTTCAAGTACAACGGTGGGCCCTTTCCTGGGTAATGGCACTCCCGCTCCTTGCTCACAGCGAAGTCCTTTCCTTCCTTTCTCCTATGCCTTTTGTTCCCTATCTTCCCACTCCCTGGCCTGTTCCCAGAGCCTGAAGTGACACCATCATTGGCTTACTTGCCAGAGGGCAAGGATTAATCTCCAGGCCGGTGGTTTTCTGCTCTGTCCTATGGAGTGGCTATGAACAGTGGCTAAAGAACTAGGTTGGTAGCCCAAAGGTTGGCAGTTCAAATGCTTCAGCCACTCCTTGGAGGAAAGATGAGGCAGTCTGCTTCTGTGAAAGATTTACAGCCTTGGAAACCCTATGGGACAGATCTACTCTGTCCTACAGGGTTTCCCTACGAGTCAGAATCAACTGCATGGCAACAGGATAGTCAAAGTTATCTAACACCTACCAACCACCACCAGTGCCACCTCCCCTCCAGAGACAACCATGGAACAGGGAAGCCACGCACCACCTCAGCCCCCTGTGCAGGCAAAAGCCGGTGCCAGCCTGACCCAGCTCTGCCTTTATCTTTCAATGCAGAGCTCTTGTGACACTTCCTGTTGTAGATATGCAAATGAGGAGAGGGTGAGAAGGGCTCTGTTTGGCTGAGGGCAGGGAATCCGTGGGAGGCCCCAGCAGGCCACAAGGGAAGGTTGGAGACAAAAAGAACAGTCACAAGGCAAGATGGAGACAACCATCAGGAAAGTCCTCCCGTTAATCAACACGCGGAGACAGCTGCTGGGCTGTTTCTAACATGTCCCAGAAACATGTAAGCCAAGAAAATAAATGTCCACGTGACTAGACCAGATCAGAACCCAAAAGCTAGTACAGTAGGAAGAGAGGCTTAGAAAGTCTTCCTCCAAAGTCCGGTGTTTTGATGTTAACGTCTCCACCTCTCCAATGCTTGGGACCGGACACTGGCACCCCGGCCAGAATCAGTGGACAGCATCGCCATCCCGGCCATGCCAACACCCTGATGGGAGGGCCGAGTTCCAAACTCACCCACCACAGCTGCACTTCACCCAGGTCATACATGTACACACACACATACATCTAGATCCATGCGCATACACATGTATATGTGACACATGTACAGTGAGACCTGTTGGAACTTGATGGCTACCTTGTTTTTCTGGGTTTCGCAAATTTTCCACCTTTGATGGGTGCAGTCTTAGCACTTTCCTGTCACTTGTTTTAGTGGAAAATGTTTGAATTTTCCTTCTCTGACAACTTTCCATTTAATACGGTTTCCACCTTTCACATGTTTTACTGTGTACATGCTCACGCACAACACACATGCATGTTCATATGCATATGTATGTAATGCACACACATGTGTATATGTGTATACATAAGCTCTACATATACACATGCATATGCATACACATACATACACAACATATGCACACACATACTTAAATATACAACCTCATATGTATAATGTTGTTTAAAGAAGAGATCCGAAAGCCAAATGGTGTTTGGAAGCCACAGTGCTGAACACAACCCCAGCAGTGTGCTCCTTGCTCTGTGGGGACAGTGTGCCACAGTCAGCCTTCGCCCGCTCTTATGGTGACTTACAACAACGCTGGCTTTCCACTGTACTTATTCAGTGACTGGGTTCTGGTTGAGGGTGATTGTGTTGAGAATATTCCCGCTGGAGGGTCCAGAGTGGGATCCCACTGGACCAGACTTAACTCTGCTATCCATGGAGATCTCTCCCAACCCCAGAAGAAAGGGGCTTAGAGGGGCTTTCCCACGGGACACAGGACAGCTGCTGCCACTAACCCAGCCTGTGCTGAGTAAGGAGGAAAAGAAGGAAGGGGTGCTTGCCCTGAGAGGGGCCTTTCCAGTCACCCTAACATGGAACAGGAAGTTCTACCATGGACTGCCAGAAGAATGAACACATCTGTCTCGGAAGAAGTACAACCAGAACGCTCCTTAGAAGCCAGAATGGCGAAACTTTGTCTCACGTACTGTGGACATGTTATCAGGAGGGACCGGTCCCTGAAGATGGATATTATGCTTGGTAAAGTGGAGGGTCAGTGGAAAGAAAAAAAAAAAAAGGAAGAGCACATTCAACAAGATAGACTGGCATAGCGGCTCCAACAGTGGCCTCCAACATAGTAAGGACTGTGAAGATAGGGAAGGTCCAGACGGTGTTTTGTTCTGTTGTATGTCAGGTGGCTGTGAGTCAGAACTGACTCGGTGGCACCTGACAACAACAAGAGGACAAGTGACTGGGAGTAGAAGAGACGTGTGGTGTTTTATTCAAACTTTCAACAAATATTCCCGATTCCATGTGACCGTCACCCCTAGATAAGCACGCCATGCTGAGCAGCAGTCTACTGTGAGCACCAGAAGGAGCGAGCGAAACCAGACCCTCAAAGGAAGACCCTCACTGCACAGCGTTTCTGCTTCATTCCACCCGTCGGTTCAAGGCCTCCCTTTGTAACTCTGGTTCTAGAACCTCTCTAATTTCCGATGCTGCTTGTGTGGGTTTTTCTTGGGTCAGTGTTGTAGACTGCTGCACAAGATGGGGCGGCGGAGGAACGGGCTGGAAAGCCTACAATGGAAAGAGCATTGGGACCAACACAGAAATAAGAGAAAACTTAGGTCAGCACTAGGAGCCAAGGATGGTCATCCTCCACTCAAAACCTTGAAGAAGCCCCACCAGAGAGATGAGTGAGGTTGAAAAATGCGAAGAGGCCATGAAGGGGTCCCTGATGGCACACATGGTTAAGCACTCAACTATTAGCTGAGAGGTTGGTGGCTCAAACCCAGCCAGGGGTGGCTTTGAAGACAGGTCTAGCAGTCCACTTCCCCAAGGTCACAGCCTTGAAAACCCAATGGGGCACAGTTCTACTGAACACACACAGGGTTGCCATGAGTCTGAACGCACCCAACAGCAATGAAGAACACCAATGCACGTGCGGCACCTCGTATCAACCCAAACCACTGCTGCTGAGTGGATTGACACTCATCCCAACCTTTAGAACAGAGTGGAACAGCCCTACAGCCTTTCCAAGGCTGTAAATCTTTATGGGAGCAGATTGCCTCATCTTTCTCCCACTGGGCAGCTGGTGGGTTTGAACCACCGCTCTTTTGGTTAGCAGCTGAATGCCTTAGCCACTGCATTCCAGAGCTCTTCTCACCTTGCGTAGAGCCTGGTATGTCACAGGCACTCAATAAGAAAGCTAACAGGAACTCTGGTGGTGCAGTGGTTAAGGCATTTGACTGCTAACCAAAAGATTAGTGGTTTACACCCATCAGTTGCTCCATGGAAGAAAGATGAGGCAGCCGGCTTCCATGAAGATTTACAACCTTGGAAACCCTATGGGGGTCGGAATCACCTCGATGGCAGTGAGTTTGGTTTTTTTGGAGTTTTTTTGAAGAGCTAACTTGGGGTTCCCTCCAGAAAAGAGAAAGCAGGAGGAGAAGGCCCCATGGGCCAGGAGGTAAGAGGAAGAGGTGAGGCAGATGAAAGTGTTATTGGGAGTCCAGCACGAGGTCCCTGCCATTTCTGCAGCCCAGGAACTCTGAGCACCCTGTCTCAGCACCGGGGTGGGGGTGGGGCAGTGGCTTGTTCTTGATCCAACAGTTACGTGAAGCAAAGACCTGGGCATGGGACCCCTGGGAGGGGCCATGTACCACGTGCCGCCTCATCATCGCTTCCCTACCCTGAGCTGCACTTCAGATCAGGGGTCCTCTCACCCATCCCGGTGGCTGCTCAAAAGAAGTGACACCATTTTCCTAAGGACACCAAGGGGCTCTGTTGTCGTCTTCCTCCTGCAAATGGCCGGGTGAATTTGAACCACCGACCCTTCAGTGAGCTGCTGAGCGCTTTGCCAATTGCTCCACCAGGGTTCCTCAAAGGAGCTCCCACTGTCTCTAGGGGAATCACCACAAAAAACGGAAGACATTTTGGAGGGAAGGTCTGGTTTGGGATCTCGGTAAGATTTCAGAGACCATAGCATCCCCGACACTAGACAAATGGTTCGATAAAATTAAATCATCCTTCAAAACTCTTTATAAAACTAGGAAAAGACGAATCCTTCTCTGATAGGACAAACAACAGCAACTAACTTTTTAGCTGTGTGCTCTATTGAGTCCTTCCCGGGGCTGCACCGCGTTTGACTCTAACAAGGCTTCTCCCTCAATGTTTCCTTTTCTTACCATCCCCCACTATAGCGACCAATGCAGTAAGTTAAGAAATCTGAATAACTCAACCAATAAATAGGTAGGATGTATATGAAGAAAATGATGACATTTAAAATAGAGACAACCAGTATTTATTGTTGAGAAGACTGGCTATTATTAAAATGTCAGATTTCTGCAAGTTGTATTATGAATTGAATGCAATGCCAATCAAAATCCCACGAGTACCCTTTTTCACCTTGCCAAAATTATCTGATTCACCTGGAAGAATACTTGCGAAGAGTCAATATGGAAATCCTAAGACAAAGTGTTACATAAAATGATCATAATGAGTTTTTGGTTCTTCGGTTTTATAGGAACTGATGGCAACCATGGGCTCAAACACGGCAGCAGTTGTACGGCTGGTGCAGGACCAGGCAGTGTTCTGTTCTGTTGGACACGGGCTCACTATGAGCTGGAACTGACTTGGCAATGAGCAGCAGGGCAATTGGTGTGCATGACTTTGGTGTGAGAAAAGCAGGCAGTCGTGGAGTAGGGGGACCAGGCAAGAGAGAGGCATGGAAGACTTAGCATTGGGCTAAAAAAGACTTAGCATTGGGCTAAAAAGAGGCACCATAAGGCGAGAAGGGACCAATGAGCCAGTGAAGGGTTGTGGGAAAAAAGGCTCCTTGAGAAAAATACACAGGAATCTTTATTTTACACCACTCATTCAATTAACCCAGGGAGATTAAAGTGTCCAGTGTTGTTGTTTTTGTTTTTGCTTTATATCAGTCCATAAAAAAGCTATTTGTTTTCACCGAATCTGTGGTCAGTCCTTGATAGACATTAGTTGTTCAGTCCATCCAACAGCAAATATCAAACAGGTGTTCTTATCCTGGTTTTCAGATGCGGAACCCAGTGGGATTTCAGAACACAAGTGTGTAGTTCCGTGAGTCCTGTGTTAGCTCAAAGGCGGTGTTCTAACGTCCCGCCTCCCACACCAACAGGCAGAAGTGAACTTCCGCCTGCAGAGTGCCTCTCAATGTTGTACAGCAAAAGAGACTCTCAAAGGAACAACACTGACAGATTTCACTACAAGATCTACCGCTTCGGAACTTCAAAAAAGCAACGTTGACGCAGTGGTTAAGTGCTGGGCTGCGAACAAAAAGGTTAGTGGTTAAGCCCACTAGCCACTCCATGGGGAAAAGATGAAGCAGTCTGTTTCCATAGAGATTGCAGCCTTGGGAACCCTGGGGGCAGTTCTACTCTGTCCTATGGGGTCACTATGATCAGAATCTAATTGACCTGATAGCTGTTGCTATCAAACAAACAGGTTTGGGGTTTTTTTGGGAGGAACGTTAAAAAAAAAAAGTAACTTCTAAAGGCAAACCACAAATAATGAACGTATTTACAAGTATGATACAAAGAATTCAAGCAAACTAATAAGAGAAATAATTCAATAGAATTAGGGGTAAAGGGAATTGAATGAACTATTCACCGAAGAGGAATGATGAAGGTTGATAGCCACTGCCACGCAGTTGTTTCTGACTCATTGCAACCCCCACCGGGCTTCCAAGGCTGTTGGTCTTTATGAAAACAGGTTGCCTTTTTCTCCTGTGGAGCAGCTGGTGGGTTTGAACCACTGACCTTTTGGTTAACAGCCAAATGCCTTACCACTATACCACCAGAGCTCATTTGAAGGTTGATAAGTCCTATCAAGCATGTGCAACACGACTACAATCAAGGAAACACAGATCGAAATCATTATCAACCGCAGCCCACCTTGCAGCTCTGCATTTTTTAATGAAAATATTATGATAAGGAGATTGAAATGAGGTGGGAATTCCCCTTCTACTGCTCCCAGGAGCACACATTGAAACAAAATTTCTGGAAAACAATTTGTCATTCTGTATCAAGGTCCTTGGAAATATCCCTCTTCTTTGTTGACACAGGAATTCCAGCCCTGGGAATCCCTAATCAGAAGTGGGAATACACTTTGCTGTACAAAGATTCCCGTCACCGTCATATCCACGAGAACAACACAGACCATGCATGCGTGTCTGACACTAGAAGGGCTGTGTCCTGAGTGCTGATGGAATTGTGCACGCCCACCCAACACGACTTTTTTTTGGGGGGGGGCAGGCATTGTGATTAAATGGGGAAACAGTAATGCTGCTAAAAATCACAGACTGAAGTGAGATATCACGGAGGACAGTTTGGCGACTCCTCAAACAGGTGAATGTAGTTGGCATATAGCTCAGCCACTCACCCCTAGGTATGAATCCAGAAGGATGGACAGCAGGGACCCTCACTGATGCTTGTACACCAGGGCTCACTGCAGCACTGCTCACAACAGCCCACAGCAGGGGGGCACACCTAGAGTCCATCAGCTGAGGGAGGGCCAAGCAAAATGTGGTACACACACACACACACGAACCTATATGAATAATATACCTAAGCAGTATTCAGCTATAAAGAGAAGTGAAGTTCTGATACACTCTACAGAGTGGATGAACTTGGTAGCTTTATGCTGAGTGAGAGAAGGCAGGCACCCACAGGCAAATCCTGTAGGATCCCCTTATCTGAAATACTAGAACTGCCAAAGAATACCTAGAACTGCCAAATGCAAAGACAGCAGTGTTTCTTTCCTCCTGGTTACCAGGCAGGGGTTTGGGGAAGGTGACAGGGCTGGTGAGGCATTGCTTAAGGGATCCTGAGTTTCTGTTTGGGGTGATGAAACGCTTATGGAAACAGATAGTAGCGATGGATGCACATCATGAACTGTAATTGATGCCACTGAATTGTGCCCTTCAATGTTGTGGAAATGGCAGAATGTTTGGTCTATGTGTTTTACCACGTGGCTATCAAACCAGCTGCTACTGAGTCCTTTCCAGCTCCTGGTGGCCCTGTGTGTCAGAGCAGGGCTGTGCTTTGTGGGGCTTTCAATGGCTGCCATCTTTCGGAAGCAGATTGCCAGGCCTTTTCTCTGAGGTGCTACTGGGTGGATCCAAACCACCAACCTTGTGGTTAGTAGCTGAACACATAACTGTTTGCAGCAAGGGACTCCATGTATGTATATGAATGCACAATACATGCCCACAGAGACAGAATGAAAAGATACCCCAACACATTGAGTGCGTGCTCCTCGGTCTCTCGGTGGCTGATTGGCTTCCTTCTGTACAGTTGGCACCCTTTCTACACTTCACACCACTGTTAAGGTTCTGGACAGAAGGCTGCACTCTTTATGAGAAGGTCTATGTCTGCACTGAGCTCGCCGGCTCAGCTTGTCCTCTCCAGACAGGACGTTGGGGTTGGGAGTGAGGACCTCGATCCAGGACTCCACTGGCTTTCCGAGCCAACACCCCACAGTGTTGTCTGCAACAAGCAATCAATCCCGAACGGTTTGGGTCCTGGTGCCTATTAATATCGTTAATATCAAAGGCCCTTGTTCCACCCGTG
>NW_006921593.1:26303982-26305130 GCF_000298275.1 Orycteropus afer afer
ACTGCTATCCAGAAGGCTGGCAGTTCAAATCCACTAGCCACTTCTCAGATGGAAGGTTGGGCAATCTACTTCCGTAGTGATACCGCCTGGGAAACCCAAGGAGGGGTTGCTAAGAGTCAGGGCCAACTCGATGGCAGTGTGTCTGGTTTTTGGTTTTTTATATTGCCGTGGGGAATGTAAAATGGTATAGTTACTTTGGAAACAGTCTGGCACATCTTTCAACAGTTCAACATGGATTTACCATATGACCCGGCAAGCCCACTGGCAGGTGTATATATACACACATATACATATACATATACATATACATATACATATACATATACATATACTCAAGAGAACTGAAAACATATGTCCACACAAAAACACGTACTCAGATGTCTGTAGCAGCGTTATCCCAACAGCCAAACATGGAAACAATCCCAACAGCCATCAACTGAGGAATAGACAAAGCAGGAATAAACAAAGATGTGATCCTCCCATACGATGGAATATTACTCAGTGATAAAAAGGAGTGAGGTGTGGACCCATGCTCCAGCATGGGTAAACCTTACAAACATGATGCTGAGTGAAAGAAACCAGTCACAAAAGATCACACATTGTCTGATGCCACTTACAGGAAATGTCCACACGGGCAAATCCACAGAGACACGAAGCAGACAGGTCGCTACCAGGGCTAAGGAGGAGAACAGAGTGGGGAGTGGAGAGCAGCCTTGAACAGGACTTCTTTTTGGGGGGACAGAGATGTTCTAGAATCGACAGTGGTGATGGCTCCATAAATCTGCGGATGGAGCACAAACCACTGAGCTGAAAGGGTAGCGTTGAGCCACATGAATTCTGTCCCCTGCAAAAGAATAACCCAAAGAGCGGGCATCCTCCTCCATACCCACCAATGAGCACACTGCACGGGTGCAGGGAGTCCCTATCCACCAATGAGCACACTGCAAGGGTGCAAATGCTAGATGCCCATCGGGTGTAGCCAGCTAGAGAGGCCCTATGGGCTGGCTGGGGTTAGGGCGGGAAGAGTAGACCGCCCCCCACACCATCTCTGGGATGGGAAGCACCCATCTCACCCAAAGCCATGGATTCCTGCTCCAAGGGATGGGGCCATTCAGCCGGGAAGGGCTGATGTCTTGTACACGGTTGGA
>NW_006921593.1:26306850-26336490 GCF_000298275.1 Orycteropus afer afer
TTAGACAGAGTAATGGGAGCTCTGGTAGTGTAGTACCTAAGGCATTTGACTGCTAACCAGAAAGCTGGCGGTTCAAACCCAACAGCCACTCCTCGGAAGGAAGGTTGGGCACTCTACTTCCGTGTTGATACCCAAGGAGGGGTCACTATGAGTCAGGTCCAACTCGACAGCACATAACAACAACAACAACAACAGACAGAGTGATTGAGCAGTCACCGTGTGTTTGCAGAGCAAGTCTGCGGGCCTGTCTGCTCCGCCTCAAGCGGCTTGTCACACGATTTCTCCGAAACAAACAGAGTGGCTTCTCTGAGGGAAATTTTGGTGGATGAATGTCCTTTTTTGTGTGCTTTCTCATCTTTCTGGCTGTGTGGCAAGGCAGCACACCATCCCCTGGGAAGGCACTTGCCCCAAACTCTTAGATGTGGCTGGGGCAGCCTGCGGAAGGCCTCGTGCTCAGAGACACCAAAACTGCTTCCCCACACAGCTGACTGGGCACGGACTGGTTTCTGGGGCAAAAGCAGCCACACTGTGGTCTGGGGGAGGGACGGTTTGATGACATGGCAGGCCATATCTCCAACGATGCTGGGCTTTTGGTCCAGCTCTGTCTGGGGCAGGGGCCTGGCCTTTGCTGACCCACGGGTCCTTGCATAGGTGTGACGGCTCTTGCATGGAAGTGAGGTCCTGGCAGGACAGGAGGACACAGGCCAGAGGGCTTCCTAATGTCCTCCCATCCAAGAAGAGCCCCGGCGACCCTCGTGGTGACCCTCCAGGCTCCCTGAGCAGGGCAGACTCTGCAGGGTCTGGGGACCAGATGAGTGTGACACAGGCCCTGCCCAGGAGGGGCCCGCAGCCCTAGTGCTCACAGGCCCTGTCCTGGAAGACAGAGCTGGGCCCAAACCCCCGTGGTCACCAGCCTCGGGCTCCCACTTCCTCTCCCTGGGCTCTAGAAGGAGCTGTGGGCTTTCCGTGCCGCAGGGCTTTTCTGGGGGGAGATTGAGGAAATGGAGGGGTTGGCGGGCCTAAGTCACGTGGATGAGTCCTGAATTGCAGTCTTGTCCTTTGGTGTCCCCTCACCCCAGCCACCCACTGCCATTGAAATAGTCAAATCTGTCCTCCCACCTGACCACCAGGCCCGTCCCTGCACAGCTGCTCTTAGCTCCTGGGGCTTTGCATACACCCGTCCGGCGCAAAACGGTGAGCACACTCGGCTGCTAACCAAAGGGTGGGGGTTTGAGTCCATTCAGAGGCACCTCATAAGAAAGGCCTGAAAAATCACCTATCGGATACCCTACTTCTGAAATCAATAACCAATAACCTCCTTCCGGGGAGTGGCTGGTGGGTTTGAACCGCCAGCTTTCTGGTTAGCAGTCAAGTGCCTTAGGTACTACATTACCAGAGCTCCCATTGTTGTTGTTGTTGTTATGTGCCGTCGAGTCAAACCTGACTCATAGCAACCCCTCCTTGGGTTTCCGAGGCAGTGTCACTACAGAAGTAGGATTGCCCAACCTTCCTTCTGAGGAGTGGCTGGTGGATTTGAACCGCCAGCCGTCTGGTTAGCAGGCAAGTCCCATTACTCCACCTAATAATGAAAAAAAAAACACCAAAACTCTGCTGTCGAGTCAATTCCAATAACCAAATCACCTACTTCTGAAAAATCACCCATTGGATACCCTGTGGAGCACAGTGTCCTACTGGGACACACATGGCATGGCCAGGAGTCAGGCTCGACTCCACAGCAACTGGTGGAGCTCAAGTTGAGGCCTCAGCCAGTGTCTACTTGCTCCCAAGGAGGAAGCTTGGGCCGCTCAGCCCAGACGGGATGAGGTCTGAGCACCCTGGGGCCGTGTGGTCCTGTTCTCATGGCTATTTCTAGAGCAGAAGAGTAAGGCCTTGCAGCTTCCTCCTGCAACCCTGGGGCCCTTTGAAAGCAGGGTTTTAAGAGGCCCCAATGCCCACAGCTTCACCACCCAGGAAGACCACGGCACCGCCTCTGGTCCCTGTACGCTCTCTCGGCTGACTCCCAGAGAGACTGGGGCACAACTTGCCCTTCTGAAAGGGACGAAAGCCCAGCTCTCTTTGCCCACCCCTGCCCTGCGACCGTGTCACCAGACAGCTGCAGGAACGGCATCTTTGCCTCCTGAATCCACGGCACCAGGCCACGGAGTGGATGGGGCTGTTGAGGCTTCCCCCTGTCCACAGGGAAGAGAGAAGACCAAGGATGGGGCACTTTGTTCTTCATGAATAAAATGTGTCTGATTGAAAGGACCGGCTTTAACTTTTGGTTCGTTTTGAGCATGTCCTTCTGCCTTTTTGGAGGTGACGGGTCCTCTCTTTCATGACCCGGAGGTGGCAACTTCACTGTCATCTATGTAGCTAGTTCCTCATTTTTCCATCTCGTTAATTGGCAACACGATGGGATGGCAGCCCTCTTGGGACCGCAGGTTTTGGAACGTTTGGTCCATGATATCCCACAAGCCATGGTGGGCTGGAATAGCCCAGTGACCATGAAGATGGCATGGGCCTGAACCGCATTTTGTTCTGTGGTATGTGAGGTGCCCATGAGTCGGAGCTGACTCCGTGGCAACAAACAGCAACATGGTGCCAGCCGGTCCAGCAGGGAGAGGGGCTTCACCTGCAGAGGCGGGCGAGGGCCTGGCCAAGGGCCTGAGCCTCCCTGGTGAAGAGCTGTGAGCCCTGGGGCTTGGACCTAAAGGGGTCTTGTGGGTAGCAGGTTGAGAAGTTAAGGCTTGGACACGCTCCCTAGGGTACAGACACTACACTCCTCGGTGGCTCCGAGCCTAACTCTGTGCAGAGGACCAGGCCCAGGTCCCAGTGTGGCACTCAGCCAGCATGGCAGCCATGACAAATGCCTCAACCTCTCTGAGCTCTCCTCGTGGACGGAGTGAGAAGGAGACTAAAGGTTCCTCCAGGGTCTCTCCCAGGAGTCTCTGGTGGCACTAACTGTTAACGAGCTAAACTACGAACCGAAAGGTTACAAGCTCCAGTTCTTCTGGCAGTCTCTCGGAGGAGAGGCCTGGTTACCTGCTTCTGGAAACACCGTGGAGCCCAGCTCTGCTCCCACCCCCCTGGGGCGGCCACAAGCTGGTTTGGATGAAGGCCCCTCCCAGCTCTGGCTCTGGCTCACCACGATCCTAGATGCTAAGATACTCGCAGTTTGCAGTCAGAGAAGCCCAAGTGCCACCTGTGAAGTCTGAGTGCACCTGGGGCACCACGTCAGAGGGTCACTGTGACGACCCACAAGATGGAGAGGCCCATTGCACCAGGCAGCAGAGAGATCCCCGTGGCCCTGGTGGGTTTAGACTCAGTGCGTGAGATGCTGAAGAAGTCCTCTCCACCCTTTTTAATGCCCGTTAAGGTGCCCCAAGGAGGCAGTGCCTGCTGGGGAAGTCCGAATGGCCTGCATCCCTTCCCTGGGCGTGACAGTGGGGGTGCAGGAAGCTGGCCTTTGGAGGTGGCGCTCTTGAGTGAGTCAGGACACAGGATGATTCCGACAGCTGCAAGGCTGGGTCGTTTTCTATATACTCCCAAGTGACCCTTGTAAAAACTCCAGCTTCCCTTGTGTCCACCCTAAACCCACAGACACATGCAGCTTGACTGAGGCCACAACTGGGTGGTGGGTGGGACAGTCTGGTGGTTTCCACTGCAGCCTCTGGAGGCAGGTGGCCTTGGCTTTGACTGTCTCAAGCCACTGAACCGTCTGAGCCTCAGCTGCCCCACCTGCACAGTGGGGGTAACCCTAGGCCCTGCACCACAGGGGGCTCTGAGGGTTAAATAACTGGTGGGCAAACACTTAGCATAGCAGGTCCGGGCATGGTAAGTGCCTCAAACAAGCCTGTGTACAGAGATCAGCTTCTCTCTGGCCTGCGCCCAGCACTTCTCTGCAAGCCCAGCCATGCTCTGAGAGGGTCAGGTGGACACACTCTCCCCAGTGGCTGAGTGGGGGCCCTCAGACCACAGGGCTGCAGAGACGACAGCCTCACCTTGAAACCAGACAAGAGGGGTGTTTCAAAAAGGAACTTGCAGAAAGGGGCTAGTGCCTTGGTGGTTAACACAGCCAGTGAATTCAGGAACATTCCGGAGCAATGGAGAGGGGAGCTGGCCTGATGGCGAGAGGGAGGCCAAAGAACGCTGAGAGGAACGAGGATAAATGGCGTGAGGAGACCTGCTTGAACTCAGAGACAGGACTTCCTCTGCTCTCAGCCAAAGACCAGTCCTTCCTCAATGTACCCACCTCACATCCGTGGCTTCCCAACAACAGCTTCCCCAGGGCCCGAAGCCTGGGCCCAGGAAGCACCCCTGAGGCCACACTTGTCCAGCACCAGGTCTGGGCATCTTTGACCAGCACTGGGCAGAGCCAGCTGACTACTTCTGAACACTCCCACCCCACTGCGCCCTGAGCTTCTGCCCCTCATCCTGGCCCCTGGCAGGCCCAGGATACCCCCAGCACCACAGCTCAGGGTCATCTGGGCTATGGGACCAGTTCCCATGGTGGCTGTGGGGCAAACCTGCCCTGACCGGGCTCCCTCAAGCCTCAAGTCCACAGCCCAGCAGGCCAGAGCGGGGCCCCGGCTGGACCCGCCACAAACTTAGGGCCTGTGTCACTCCATCCAGTGACAGGAAAACAAGCTGCCCAGTGCCAGGCCCCTTGCCAAGCCTGAAGCTGGGCCTCCCCCTCCACAACGGGCTGCGTCTGCATGGATGGGACGACGTGTACTTACAGCACGCAGAGGGCATAGGCCCGGGAGATGGACTCACTGGCACGCACAAGGAAGCTCCCGTCCTTGCCCGTCCTGGAGAGCAGTTCCTCTGCCTTGGAGCGCGTGATGTTGCCATGGTTCCAGCAGGGAACCATGGTGGGCGGGGGCCTGCTTGGTGGGCCAGCAGCCACCCCCAGGACCCACACGCCACCGAGGGGCAGCTTAGGGCCCCTGTGCTCTGACCTGCCGTCTGTCCCCTCTCTGTTGCCTCGGCGGCTGCCACCAGCTCACTGGCTGACTTCCTGTTTCAGAGCCCAGTGAGGGAAAGGAAACTGAGCTTCAGAGAACTTCCTCATTGCAGAAACCAAGGGGGGGGGAGGCGGAGAGCAGAGGCCCTGTCCACCACCTTCCCTCCCTGACAACTGCACCGCATCCTTCCCTCCCTCTCCCGTCCTGCCCTTTCTCTTTCCTGTCAACGGGTCTCAGCCTTCAGTGAAAGTCCTGCCTGGTAGAATTATCAGCTCTCTTGGAGTTCAGGGTTCAGGAGTAGCTTCTGAAGATGTGTGGCCAGCAGGCTTGGATGGGCCAAAGCCTTGTGTGGTGCCCCCGGCGATGGCTGTGCCCTGATCAACTTGTCTCATTTCTCTACCCTGTGTCCAACATGCCCGAGGAACAGGGCTTACCGGACAGAGGCTTTCAACTGGGGCTATCGCACCCCCAGAACAGAGCAACATCAAGGGATATAGTTGAACCTGTGCCCCCACACTGGACACTCAAACATCCAGACACCATACTGCCCTAGGTGCCTGGACAATCTAGGCCACCATCACCTGTGGCATCAGAGAGCCCAGGTCATGGCTTTAGGACACTGGTCCATTCACTGAGAGGCTAGGAGGTACAGAGGAACACAACAGGTCAACTGCTCTCCATGGGTAGTGCCTTCCCAACCCTTGCCCCTCAAGTCATCTTAGTGTATAGACGGGGGAGCCCTGGCGGCCATAGAGGTGGTTGTTCAGGGCACAAATGCAGGCTTGTTTTCACCTCTGACCTCACCAGGACACTCGGGAACAAAGCTCCAAGAGGAAGCCCACATGTCCCTACAGGGCAAGCCGGCCACCTGGCCAAAGGTTGCATTCACCCCTGACTCAGCAGAATTGGGGTTGACCAGTCACACCCAGCCTCCTCTGTTGGGCATGGCTACGGGATTGACCAGTTGGACTGGGTCAGCTCTGGGCATGGCTTCAGAGTTGACCAGTTGGACTGGGCCTCCCCTGCTGGGCATGGTTTCAGGGTTGACCAATCAGACTGGGCCTCCTCCATTGGGGATTGCTATGGGGTTGACCAGTGGGACCAGTCCTCCTCTTCTGGGCACAGCCTCAGGGTTGACCAGTAGGACCAAGCCTTCCCCTCTGGGCATGGCTCTGGGGCTGACCAGTCAGACTGGGCCTCTTCTGCTGGGCACAGCTCCAGAGAGGCTGCCTTGTAGGAACACCATCTGCATCAGCAATTTCCAAGGGTTCTAAAATGAGCCCTTAGACTCCAGCCCTGGTGTCCTCAGTCTTCATCCTGGACCTGTCCAGGGTGAAGGGATAAGTGCGAATCTACAGCACAAATAGCAGCCCCCAATCCCCTCAGGACGTGGCATCAGAGCCCCTCTAGGGCCCCTGTCAGACGGGTCTCCTCAAATCCATCTCCCCCATATCCCAGCTGAGGACCTGGGCAAGTTTCTCATCTCTCTGCCTCAGTTTGCTCTTCTGTAATGTGGGGAAAGTGGTGCCTGAAGGAGTCCATGTGTGAGGGTATGAGCTGGTCTGGTGGGGTCCCAAGTCCATGTGTGAGGGTATGAGCTGGTCTGGTGGGGTCCCAAGTCCATGTGTGAGGGTGTGAGCTGGTCTGGTGGGGTCTGGAGGGAGCCCCCGCCCTCCTGGCCTTCACAGTACCATGTAGGTGAGTTCACGTGCTGGGGTCTCAGAGACATGAGCAAAACAAAGTGCAGGGAGAGCAGGGCCCTGTTGCTCAGGGCGGAGGGAGGGGGTCAACCCTGGCCTGGCCCTCCCTCCCCTCCCCAGCAAGGGGTGTCAGGGTGGGGGTGTCTGTGGGTGGTCCAGATGGAGGGAAGCAATTAGCTCAGATCCGAGGCTCGGACATCGTGCCCAGATCGAAGCCTCCTTCCTGAAGGGCGGCCCAGGGGTCAAAGTGGGCCAAGGTTCTGGGCTTCCCCTGCAGCACAGGGCTGGCTCGACCCAGGCAATGCTTCCTGGTTCTGGCCCCAAGGCCAAGCCTGACATCACCAATTCAGGCCTCGCTGGGCTCCAGATGCAGGACGTCTGGCAACTCAGCCCCAGTGACTCTTCTCAGCCCCGCCTCCTCGAAGCCAAGTTCCACCCCAAGCTGCTCCCAGCTCCCTCCCTCTTCCCACTGAACCCTGGGATGAGGTACCTAAAACCTTCAGCAAATCCTGAAGTGGAAGAAGTTATGTGAAAAGCTACATCCTGTGTGATTCCGACAGTATGACATCCCGGGAAAGGCAAAGCCATGGAGACAGTAAAGAGTCAGTGGTGGCCGGAGGTGGTGGTGGGGTGAACCACGGGGGCTGGGGTGATGGTGGTGGTGAACCGTGGGCTTAGGGCATTTTCAGGGCAGGGACTCTTCTGCCTGATGCTGCAACGACAGAAACATGGCATCACGCATTCGTCAAACCCATGGAACCCTACACCCAGGGAATAAACTAAGTCAATGCAGATTCTGGAAACCATAAACTAGGAATGCTGGTAAATTATAAAGTATCAATGCTGGCTCATCATTTGCAACAAATGTACCACAGGAAGCACCAGGTTAGCATAGGGGAAGCAGTGCCTGCCGTACGTGCCTGGTGTGTGTGTGCACATGCACGTGTGTGCACGTGTGCATGCATGTGGGTGCCTGCATGTGCGTGTGGTATATTTGTGTGTGTTTGTGCATGTGGGTGGTGTGTATGTGTGTGCATGCATCTGCAGTGTGCATGTGTGCTTTGTGCGCAGTGTTTGTGTGTGTGTGTGGTATGTGTGTGTGCCTGGGTATGTGGTGTGTGTGTGAGCATGGGTGAGTGTGTGCAGTGCATGTGCATACATGCACATGTGCGGTGTGTGTGGATGCATGCACATGTGTGGTGTGTGTGTGCACACCTATATGGTGTGTGCGTGTGCAGTGTATGCATGCATGTGCATGCGTGTATGTCCGTGTGAAGTCTTTACTTTCTATGCAATTTTTCTGTAAACTTGAAACAGCTCTACAAACTATATTAATTATAAAAAAATACAATCAACATTAATTTTTTAAGTAAAATCCTAGAAGCTTCAGTGAGTCCTTCCTGAGGAGCCCTCTGCTTAGGCCTCTGCTGGCCAACGGCTTCCCAAAGCCAGCTCTGCCTGAGCGTCCTGACTCCCCGCAGCACTGGGAGGGAGGCGGCCTCTCACTGCCTCAGGCCCACCTCCCAGAGGCGCTGTCAACTGCACCTCACCCCTAGCCTGTCTTACCCGCTGACCGCCACCTTGCTCCAGTCCCAATCCTGGCTCGTTTGTTCCTTCATCGACCATCTCTAGAGACTGTTCAATTTTTAAATACCCCAGCCCCAGGCCCTAGCTCCCGCTGCCTTCTCTCTCACCTCTAGTCCCACCGTCCCTGCCTTTTGACTCCTGTGAGATTTCCCTCTGTCCGAGGGCTGCCGTGGCCGAGGATCACACCTGGATGGGTTAAAACTAGACATTTTCCCTCCCCCAGTTCTAGATGCCTGACGTCTAAAATCAAGGTGTTGGCAGGGCTAGGAGGTCTCCAAAGGCTTTGGGGAGAATTCTTTCTGGCCTCTCCGGGCTGCTGGTGGCTGCCAGCGATCCCTGGCCTTCCTCAGTGTGTATGCATCACTCCCATCTCTGCCTCCACCCGGTGTTCTCCCAGAGTGCGCTGTGTGTGTCTGAGTTTCCCTCTTGGTGACGTGAATCGTTGGACTGTCGGTTGGGAATCTGATAGAGTAGGACCTAGAACAAACTGCTTGCCCAGCGTCCTCTCTTGAACTCCCGAGGCCACGAGCCTTGCATCTCTTCATTATGATTTCTTTCCGGGATGGCCTCCCACCTGCCTTCCACACGCCACCACCAGTGGAGCGGAGAGGCGAGGGCTGTGGACAAGCTGGAAGAGCAGACTCCTCCTCCAAGAGTGTCCATGTGGCGTCTGGTGCGACTTAAGACCAACCCGGAGAGCGTGAGGTAAGGTCACCACATGGGTGGGAGGTGGGTGGGATGTTGGGTGTAGAGCAGTGGTTGTGAAAGTCGTGGGAGGACACAGATGCCTGGTACCAGGCTGGCAGCCTCCGTAGGGGGTGGCATGACTGGCAGGATGCTGTTGATGGAGGTGAGGTGCACAGGAAGGGACACCTACCGCCCCCTGCTGTCCTCGGTGTGGTAGGCCACAGGCAGCATTGTGGTGGGAACCCTGCTGGTGAGAGTGACTGCTGGGCCCCTCCAGGGCTCAAGGTCAAGGACTGGCACCAGACCCAAGCCCAGCACTCTTCTTGTGCCCATCATGAGTTCCCACAATCAGTGTGACAGTACTATTCCAGCAGCTCAGTTTTGTGTGTCCCATAAAACAAAACAAAACAAAACAAAACAAAAAACCCACTGGTCAGAAGGAATGGCCTTCTCCCCAGGCCACCCTTGGGAGCCACACCCAGCCAGGGGCCCCAGAATGGCCCCACAGGTATGAGTCCCAGGCCTCCTTGGGCCATCTGGTCAACCCCTCTTGTGCAGCAGAAGGTGGGAAGGCACTTGAGGGGGAGAAATGGGGACCAGGCTTGTGTGCTCCCAGGGGCACTGCCAGTCTGGGCCAGTTCCGGGCACTTGTGGGGGGGCTTGGAAAAGTCTGTGGATCCCTGAACCCAGATAGAGGCCTCGCTTGCCCTCGTCTGCGGGCTGCACTGATCTAGAATCATCCAAATGTGGTTCTCTTCTCTCCTGCCTGGGCCTGAGCAAAGGCCCCAGGGACTGGCCTCCAGCTCTGCAGTTCTTCCACCTCCTGCCCCTCCTCTGTCCCCAGAGTCCCCCAAGCTCACTCTTAGCAGGCAGGCCCCACCTTCTCCTTCCCAAGGGAAGAACAGCTATCAGGCAGGGACGCTTCCGCCCCCACCTGGCAGTGCCTCCGCCCTGCACCCATTCTTGTCCTTCATCTGCGCCCCAGCCCAGGCCCACCTCCCTGCACCCACGTCGCCACACGCGGCCGCTCTCATCTGCATTTCCCATGGCACACAAGCAAAGTGCTCTCTCTCCATCTGAGTAAAATGTCTTCCTTCCTCCTGCCACCTCCTGATTGCTGGTCCTTCCTGCTGAGTCCTCTTCTGGAGACAGTCACTCACAGGCATTGTCTCGGCTCCGTCAGCTCCTGTTCCTCCTTGAATGTGTGGCCCTCTCGTTTCCAGCTCACCTCCCACTGGCCTCTGCTCCCCCAGTGTGAAAGGCAGTGGGTGTTTCTCAAGATTTACTGCGCCTGATCTCTTCAAAGTTTTCAGCAATTCTCTCTCTCTCTGTGTGTGTGTGAGAGAGAGAGAGAGAGAGAGAGAATACACACACCAATACAGCTTCCACAGTCACAGTTCAATGACCTTGAGGACATTTTTCATGTTGTGCCACCATTCCCAACTTATCTCCCAAAATATTCCACTGACATTACTGTAAAGGGAACTCTGGGGACATGGAGGTTAAAGCACTCAGCTTTGAAAAGGTTGACGGCTTGAAGCCACCAGCCGCTCTCTGGGAAAAGATGAGGCAGTCTGCTTCTGTAAAGATTTACAGCCTTGGAAATCCAATGGGGGTCACTATGAGTTGGCTATTGATGAGATGGCAGTGGGTTTTTTATATCTTTATAGAATATCTTTTTTGCTGACCCTCCACTTTACCAACCATGATATCTTTCTCCAGGGAATGGTCCCTTCTGACAACATGGCCAAAGTAGGTGAGACGAAGTCTGGCCATTCTCACTTCCAAGGAGCATTCTGGCTGCATTTTCCAGGACAGATCTGTTAGTTCTTCTGGCATCCATGGTACTTTCAGTATTCTTCCCCAACAGCACAACTGAAAAGTATCAAGCCTTCTTCCATCTTCCTTATTCATTGGCCAGCTCTCACATGCGTATGAGGCTACTGACAATACCGTGGTTTGGGTCAAGCGCACCTTAGCCTTCAGAGAGACATCTTTGCTCCTCAGCACTTCAAAGGGGGCTTTTGCAGCAGATTTGGCCAGGGCAATACAACTTCTGATTTCTTGACTGCTGCTTCCATGGGTTGCTGATTGTGGATCCAAGTAAAACGAAACCTCTGACAACTTCTATCTTTTCTCCATTTATCACGATGTTGCCTCCTGAGATTTACCCAGATGGAAACCTTCCTGTGCCCACCAAGGTCTCTCTTAATTTCCAGTTGGTTTTCAACCACTTTGCCTGCAACACTTATTGCAAAAATTGTCCACTCCTCTCAGACAAGTGGCACTTCCATCCCCTTAAAATGGCCTAAACTTTGACTCTACGGAGGAGATAGAAACCATTTGATGCAGACACCTTCAACGTCTTCTTGTCCCATCAGTATTTCCCTGCCTCTTCATTCTCTCCAACTTTGCTCTCCCATCAGTTAATGAAGGAGCCCTGTCTTTGCCCCACATCTCAGGCGGAGAGGTGAGTTTGAATCCACGGCACCCTCACCTCGCCCAGAGCTTCGCTCCCGAGCCATACATCAGACTCTGAGCTGCACACAAGCAGGGAAGCCGGGCTGCCGCTGATCCTCAGCGTCCCAGAACCTTAGCTTGCATCTCTGTGAAAGAAAGTACTATAGTGAAACGTGTGAAAGCTGAACCGGTATAAGACGGAAACCTGTCAGAAAAGGAAAATGCAAATATTTTCTATTAATAGAGAATGATAAACCAAAAGCCAAGCTCACAGTCGTCAAGCCAATTCTGACTCACAGCGACCCCCACTGGGTTTCCAGGGCTGTAAATCTTTATGGAAGCAGACTGCCTCATCTTTCTTCTGTGGAACAGCTGGGGGGCTCAGAGCAGCTATGGGGTTCAGGGCACTGATCTTTTGATTAGCAGCCCAATGGTTTAGCCACTACACAGCCAGAGCTCCCCAACAGTGAATGATAGAAGAGGTGGAAAGACTGCACCCTGTCGAAGATGGAAAACTTGTGAACCCAAAAAATCAAGGCAGGCCTGTTGAGTTCCCGCTGTGTGGGTCTGGCAAATTTTCTGCTTTTGACCCATGGCAAATGGGGTCTCACAAGTTTTCCACCTTTGGCAGGGTGCAGTCTTTCCACTTTTCTATTGCTCTTTTTAGTGGATAATATTTGCATTGTCCTTCTCTGACAGGTTTCTGCCTTAAGCAGGTTCTAGCTTTCACAGGTTTGACTGTAGTTCCGAGTGTCTATGAGGAATAGGTGACATTATGAAACATACCCAACAGCAGGTAGGTGTGCATGACCAGGCGGGTCTCTGAGGTAGCCCCGTGATAAAGGGGTGGAGGACAGGGCTTCCGTGGACTGTGGGGAAGGCTGTCATCAGTGATTTCACCAACGGTCTCACAAACTTTTTTGAAAGAGGACAGGATTCTATAAAATCACTCCACACCTGCTACTAAAAATAACCTAAATGGGTCAGCTTATGAGCATTGTGATTCCCCGGCCACCAGGGAGTGCTACAAACTCCCAGTTGCACCCATGACTCAGAGTCCAAGTGTCACTCTCCACTGCACTTTACCACCAGCCAAGAGAGGCTGGCATTCATATTCTCATAGTAACACCAGCAACGGGAGTAGAGAGGCCTTCCTAAGGAGTCCAAGGACCCGTGCGGTCCATAATCGTCCTCCAGGATGTTTGTGAATCTGAAGGGGTGGCAGTGAACAGCTGTCCCCCTTCACTGAAAACGCTGGGAAATCAAATGGACTTGAACGGCCAGAGAGAGGGTGAGCGCGACGCAGAACCGGGCAAGGGAGAACCGCACCCACCAAGATAATTTGCGCCTTTTGTCCACATTGTTAAAGACATGGAAACATATTCATAATATAATGGAAAGTGGAAAAAAAAAAAAATCTGGAAATGACCAAAGACACAGTGCTTCCAACTGTGGAAAAAACTGTCTCAGGAAAACACCAGATCTGAGGAGTGTTGAGTTAGCTGGTGTATCTACAAGCAAGTCTTTGCTTCCTTCCACTTTTCCGGATTCTCTTTGCTGACCACGTACCGATGTTAGGTGCTGCTGAACGGAGGCCAGCTCGCAGTGACGTAAACAGGACCAAACACCGCCCGGCCCCGCACCAGCCTCACAATGGTCACGTGCTTGAGCGCATCGTCGCAGCCACTGTGCCAGTCCATCTTGTTGAGGGTCTTCCTCTTTATCATAACCCTCAGCTTCACCAAGCATGATGCCCTTCTCCAGGGTCGGTCCCCCATGATAACATGACCAATGTACGGGAGACACAGTCTCAGTACCCCTGCTTCTTAGAAGCTTTCTGGCTGTACTTCCTCCAGGACAGATTCGTTCATTCTTGGGCATTTGTGCTGTCTTCACTGTTCTTCGCCAACACCATTGCTCAAACACGTCAACTCTTCTTCAGTCTTCCCTATTCATCATCCGGCTCTCACATGCATATGAGGGGACTGAAAATAGTATATGGGTTGGGGCAGGCGCACCTTACTCTACAGTGGATCTCTGCTCTTGAACACTTCAAAGAGGTCTTTTGTAGCAGATCCTCCTAGTGCAATATGATGTGTGATTTCTTGACGGCTGTTCAATGGGTGTTGATTGTGGATCCAAGTAAAATGAAATCCCTGACAACTTCAATCTCTTCTCTGTTTTATCATAATATTTCTTATTGTCCAAACCAAACTCACTGCCGTCGAGTCGGTTCTGACTCATAGCAACTACTCCTTGGGTTTCCGAGGTGGTATTTCTACAGAAGTAGATTGCCCAATCTTCAAACCCACCAGCCGTCTGGTTAGCAGTCAAATGCCTTAGGCACTATGCCACCAGAGCTCCCTCTTATGGTCCAGTTGTGAGGATTTTTGCTTTCTTTATGTTGAGGTGTAATCCATACTGCAGATTGTAGTCTTTGATCTTCATCAGTAAGTGCTTCAAGTCATCTTCACTTTCAGCGAGCAAGGTTGTATCATCTGCATATCACAGGTTGTTAATGAGTCTTCCTCCAATCCTGATGCTGCATTCTTCTTCACATAGTCCAGTTTATTGGATTATTTGCTCAGCATACAGATTGCAAAAGTATGGTGAAAGGATGCAACCCTGACACACTCCCTTCCTGATTTTAAACCATGAAGTGTTCCCTTGTTCTGTTTGAATGACTGCCTCTTGGTCTGTGGACAGGTTTCACATGAATACATGATACATTTATAATAATAATAATTAAATAAATAAAAACCCAATTCTGGTTCCTGTTGCTTTGTGCACAATCCTGCTGGAACAGCCTGAATGTACGTGGCAGGTTGGATCCCAGGCAGCTTCTCCAACACCAAGCGGCTCTCAAGGGAGAGGCTGACTTACCGATTTATTTTCACTTTTTTTTTTTTAAATCTACAAGCAATACATTCACATCGTAAAAATTCAACCAGCACAGAAGGGTTTCTAAGGAAAAGTAAGTTTTCCTCCCAGCCCAGGCCCCTGGTTCCATTGCCCTAGGGACAATGTCTGAAGTGTTCTTGGGTAACTTTCTCCCTGCACACACACAAGCTATTTTTTGCACGTCCTGTTTCCTTTTCATCCTCTTGGGCAGCTTGCTTTTTTCCTTTTAAAAAAAAATTTTCAAAGTTCTGTGGAGCTTTGTTGTGTCTGCCACATTCTTTTTAAAGATGGCATCCTATTCCATACCATGTGGTTGTCCAGTGGTGTCAAATGGATTCCGACTCACAGCCACCTGTGTGACAGACTAGAACTGCCCGTAGGGTTTTCTGGGGGGTAATCTTTATGGAAATAGATCACCAGGTCTTTCTTCCAAGGAGCTTCTGGGTGGGTTTGAACCGACAACCTTCTAGTCAGCTGCCATTTCGCCAATCTCCCACTGAAGGACCCTTAGATTGTTGCCAGTTTTTGCTATTACAGACCGCGGGGCACTGTGGTCCCTGAGCCGGATACTTGGGGCAGTGCGCTGTCAGTATAAAACCAAAGCTCTCTGCCATCAAGTTGATTCCGAGCACAGGATCAATCCCTAGATGAGCAAGGAGGAGTTGGAGACTGTGTGCATTTTCAGCTGTGACTGATTGTATCAGATTGTCTTCTAAAGTGGTTACACCAGTTTACACGCTTGGTGTTTACAGTCAGACTTATGTTTCCCTAAGCCCAGAGGGGCTAGTCAGAGATCGTCCTTCAAGAAAGTGGCATGGAAGAACAGACTTTAAAAGGGGCAGCAAATTCCAGACGCTTGTCACAGTACCCATTTAAGAATGAGTTTGCACTTACCCTATATGAATTAAAAGAAAAAAAAATTAAACATTCCCTTCCCAAGAAAGCCGCCTGGGTCTGTTTCCTACCCTGAAATACAAAGGGGCTGGCCTGGTGGCTTTGGACCTGGCAGCTTTAGTCTCTGTTGCACGAAGCCCACACCTGGCCTGCAAAGCTGGGCGAGCTGTGATCGCCCCCACGTGGTGGCTGCGTTGCCATAGCAACCCGCCCTCCCGGGGGCCCCGCCCCCAGGGTCAGATCTGCCAACTGTAGAAAGAAGATGCCTGTCCAGGCGGCCTGGCCACCGCCCAGCACGCCTCCTCCTCCGGCTCCCAGCCCTTCCCTGCGAGGATCACTTCCCTCCCCTGGCAGGGCGGCTGCCGCGCCTCCTACCTGCAGTTTCTGCCAACAGCCGCTCTCTTTCCGGCGGGATGTGCAAACTCCTTCCCAGCTTCCTAGCCGGGCCCTCTCCCTCTGTGCCTGACAGCCAGCACTCCTCTCCACAGAGGTGCCAAAAAGGAAGACGAGAAGACAACGCTGTGGGTTCCAGCTGACTTGCACGGACTCTTCTCCCCCATCCTGTCTTGTGACCTTCTTTCCTGTCCATGCTGCCCCAGAAGGGCCCTCCCTCTGTCCCAGTTCACAGACCCCCAGCCAGTATTTCAGGGCGGTGCTCACCTTGGGAGACTTCCTTTCCAGTGCTTACTCATCCTCACCAGGCAGCATCCAGCCCACCCACCGTGTGGTAGGTACCTGCATGGGCCAGCATCTCCAGTGTGTGCGTGTGTGTGTGTGTGTGTGTGTGTGTGTGGTTTATTCCAAGGAATTGGCTCATGTGCTCTGGGGGCTGATTGTCAGACAGCCGGCAGGTTGGAAACTCAGCTGGAAGTTGACTAGTCTTGAGGAAAACTTCCTTCTTCCCCCAGGAGACCGCAGTTTTCATTCATAAGGCTTCAGCTGATTGGAGGAGACTCACCCACGGTATCCAGGGCCATCTCACCTGATGGTAACCGTTAACCATGTGTACCAAATACTCCACAGCAACATCTAGACTAGTGTTCAATTAAATAACTGCAGCCTAGGAAGGAGCCCTGGTGGTGCAATGGGTAAGCACTCAGCTGCTTCCTGAAAGGTCAGCTGTTCAAACCCACCAGGGCCTCCTGAGGAGAAAAGGCCCAGCAACTTGCTCCCATAAAGATTCCAGCCCAGGAGACCTGATGGGGCAGAATGGACTGCAAGGCACACAAGCTTAGGCGTCCCTGGATGATACAAATTGTTCATACGTTTGGCTGCTGACGCAAAAGTTGGGAGGTCAAGTCCATCCAGAAACGCCACAGAAGAAAGCCCTGGTGATCTACTTCCAAAAAGACATGTTGTCATAGCAACCTACCCTCCCAGGGGCCCCACCCCCAGGGTCGGATCTGCCAACTGTAGAAAGGGTTTGAAACCTCTAAGGAGAGCGGTTCTGTTCTGACACACATGAGTCGTCATGAGTTGGAATTGACTTGCTGGCCACTGATTTTTGTGGTTTTTTTTTTTTTATACCTTGCCAAGTTGGCACATAAGACTAACCATCACATGAACCTGGAGGACATTATGTTGAGTGAAATAAGTCAATCACAGAAGGACAAATATTGTATTTGCTCATTATTATAAAAAGTCAAGGAAAGGTTTATCTACAGAAAGAAATTTTCTTTGTTGGTTACCAGGGATGGGAGAGGAGGGAAGGGAATGCTGCAAAAATAAAAAAGAAATTTTAAAAAGGCATAGAAATGAAAAAAAAAAAGAACAAAATGACTAACCATCACGGTACCCTGTAACAATCTGTTTACGCAATGATTATCAGCTATTATGTGATATTAAGCTCTCTGCCTGAATTACCTTTTTAATCTTCACCGACACCCTATGAAGGAGGTCCTGTCGTCATCCCCATTTTACCAACAGGGACACTGAGAACCAGAGAGGTTCAATAATTCACCTGCAAGTTGGTGGCAGATCTGAGGTTCTAACCTGTGTCCACTCCATCATAGCATCATTCATGCTATGTACTGTGTATTAGATGAGCCAGAACACCTGTGCTGGACTCTTGGGTCCTTTTAGGCCCAGAGCCCTTGCTCAGCTCTCCTGATATCTGCCATCTGGAAAGCCTGGGGCGCCCACAGCTCTAGGGTCCAGACCGTTGTTGGAAGCAGCCGAGCTGAGGGCTACTAGGCCTGTGGGTTTAGTCCTCGGCAGACCAGAGTTCTGACTAACTATGCCCAGGGTCCTTAGATGTGTGTGTGACCTGTCAAGTCTCTTCCCAGTGGAGCAGATGTCTGGGTCCCACTTCATGTTTGGCTTTTTCATCATGAGCTCAAACATGGCTGACAACTACTTGGCTAGGTGTGGTGGTGGGACCAGAGCCTTGGCTGGGGCTGAAACTGCCAGCCTGCAAAGTCCCTTCTCACCCAAGGACCTCTGTTCTCATGACAGTGATGAGCTGGTTAATTTCCCAAGTTTTCCGTTCCAAATCCTTGATTTGCAATCCAGACTCCAAGGAACTTCTAGGCTCAACTTCCTAAAACCTCACTCAGGGCATATCACTCCCCCAGTGAACACCTTTGAATGGTGCCTGTAACTCCAAGGCCCAGTTCCTCTACTTACAAGGACTTCTGCCATTTGGCCGCCCTCTGCATCTCTTGTTTCCCAGCCCTGTCGGTGTCCTTGGCAGGAGTCCTCCTCACCCAGTACCTGGGTCGGGCACCACGTCCCAACTCTGACCGTGATGGTGTGCAGCCCTGGGAACCTGTCTGATCAAAGCTTAGCCCCTGCATCTCGCTCTACTCCTTGACGGCAAACTCCTTCCCTTCCATCTCTCACAAGTCCTGCTTCTTGCCCTGACGATGTCCCGCTTCCCCACTTCCCTCCCACACACTCAGCCTCCATCACATACACTGTCCATACCCTCAGCTGTGCTCTCCTGGGTCCTCGGCTCCCTCACGGTCCTCCTTCTACCCCACACCTCCTCTGAAGAGCTCCCAGACAGACACCGCTGCCATGAGGCCATTGCCAGAGAAAACCCCAGAACCAGGAACTCAGACCAGCACAAGGCCCTGGTTCTAACCACCGTGCTCACCGGTGTCTTCCAGCCAGTCCCTCTGCCTGCCTCCAATGACTGTTGGACCAAAGCCTGTGTTTTTCTAGGTGACTTGACTTCCCTCCTCCCACTTGTGCACGCTCCTCCAATCAGCTCATTTCCAGAATCATCAAAAATAAAATCTCTCACTTTTTTTTGTCTCCAGACAATAGATGGGTCTCCTAGACCACTTACAAATGCATCCACACCTGCCTGCATCCTCATAGTGCCCTCATCTTCTTAGGGCCCCTCATCTCTGGGCTGGAACCAACTCCAAAAGCCACCTCCTGCCCTCCTGGGTTTGCCCCTCTCCTCCCCACTCACTCCTTCCTTGTCCTACCAGCCAGCCTATGAGGTTTCCATCTTAAAAAAAGAAACCTTCCCAGTCAGCGGTGCACTTTAGTGTAGCCTGGCCCCAGACAATTAAATTGGAGTCTCCAGACTCGGACCCGGACCTCCCCAGGTGTTCCAGTGGGCAGCCAAGATTGAGAACCAACTTCCCACCCGCTTCCTTTTTCCTTGGGCATCTCCTGTCTCTTCCCCTTAACCAACCACTTTTTTAAATAAATTGTCTTCTGCCAGTGTCACATGTCATCACCTCCCACTGCAGATGGAGCTGCCCTGCCCCCCCATCTCCAGCCACGGGGACCTTCTCATCACTGTCTCCCATGACTCCCTTCTCCCACCCAGCGCCACTGTGGTCCTCATGTCCCTGCCCTTCCTTCCTCAAGTCCTGCTTATTGGTCCCCCATTTCTCCATCTTCCTCTCTGGTCTGTCTCCTCCCCACCCTCTGATACACTGGTGCTTCCCAAGGTTTTGTTCATGGCTGTTACGGATTGAATCATGTCCCCGAGACATACGTGCTGTCAGTCCTGACCTCTCCCTGTGGTCACAATCCCATTTGGGAATTGGTTAACTTTGTTACGTGAGCGAGGCAGGATGAGTGCAGGGTGTGTCTTAAGTAAATCTCTTTTGAGATATGTGGTACTTGAGGTTATGTGTCGTCTTGGCCCTGCCTGTTCCAGGCCTTGCATCATGTATCTCCTGGAGGACAAGAGGGCCTTCACTAGCCCTTCCTCCTGGAAGCCCTCCTTGCCCACCCCACCTGCATCCTTGACTCTGCCCTTCACATTGCTACCAGGGCTCTCTCTCCAAAATGCAAATCTGAAGCTGCCACTCCTCCTGGTGAAACCTCTGGCGGCTTCCATCTATCACAGGATGAGATCTAAGTGCTCTGGCCAATCGCACCAGGCTCTTCAAGGCCCACGCCTTTCCTGCCCTTCCCGGTCTTCTCCCTCCTCTCCCACCTGCTCCAGTATGACCAAAGTGGTGGTGTGCACTGCCATCAGCTTGGCCCCTGACTCACAGCAGGCGTGCTGCCCAGTTCCCTGCCATCCCCATTATTGGACTGTTGTGATCCTAGGGTTTTCGCTGGCTGATTTTTGGGAAGTAGATCACCAAGCTTTCTTCCTAGTCCCTTAGTCTGGAAGCTCTGCTGAAACCTGTCCAGCATCACAGGGACACACAAGGCTCCACTGACAGACAGGTGGTGGCCGTGCGTGAGGTACATTGGCTGGGAACTGAACTCCAGTCTCCTGCGTGGAAGGCGAGGGTTCTATCATTGAACCACCAGCGCTTCTCATGACATGATTAGTACCTTGCATGTTTCTATTCAAGGAGTTCTGGTGGCGTGGTGGGTAAGGCATTTGGCTGCTAACCAGAAGGTTGGTGGTTCAAACCTACCAGTTGCTCCATGGAAGGAAGAGGGGGCTATCTGCTTTTGTAAAGATTTACTGCCTTAGAAACCCGATGGGGATCGCTATGAGTCAGAATTGGCAGTGGGTTTTTTTTTTTTTTTTTTTTGTATATTTCTATTCATTTACTTCTTCATTCAATAAATACATGCCCAGACACTGTCTTAGACACTGGGATGAGGCAACCCAAACCCATTGCCCTCCTGGGGCTGATATTCTGTGTTGGTACTGCTTCCCCAGTGCCATGATGACTTGTCCACATGCCCTAGTCCTCCCCCAGCCAGAGAGCTGGTCTCATTCCCCTTTGGCCAGATGGGTGAGGGCAGACTCCAGAGCCTACCCTTCTGCCTCAGCCCCTGACCCTGCCTCAGTCTTGATCTTTCCCTGCCTCAGTCTCTTCCTCTGTAAAATGGGGATGATAATAGTAACCTGCCTTTGTGGACTAAATTGTGTCCCCAGAGTATGTGTCAATTAGGCTGGGCCATGTGTCCCAGTATTATCCTCCATTTTGTGATCTGATGTAATTATCCTAAAACCAAGAAAACCAAACCCACTGCCATCGAGTCGATTCTGACTCATAGTGACTCCCACTGGGTTTCCAATGCAGTAAATCTTTACAGTAGCGGATTGCCCTATCTTCCTTCCATTGAGCAGCTGGTGGGTTTGAACCATCAACCTTCTGGTTAGCAGTCAGATGCCTTAGGCATTGTGCTAGGTGTTGTAAATCCTAACCTCTTAGATGTTGATGTGGCAGGAGTGGAGGGAGTTCTGTCAGTGAGGCCTGGCCATCAATCTACAGTATTAAGTTGTATTTTGAGTCTATCTCTTTTGAGGCATAAAAGAGATTAAACAAGCAACCAGAGATCTGAGAGACCTGACTACCACCAAGAAAGAAGAGCTAGGAATGGAGCATGTCCTTTGAGCACAGGGTCCCTGAACTGAGAACCTCCTAGACCCAGGGGAAGACTGATGTCAAGGCACATGGAGATCTTCAAGGAATACAGAGCCCACAGATGTTGAAAGGAGACAAGGAGCCTCCCCCAGAGTCGACAAAGAGAGAAAGCCTTCTCATAGAGCCAGTGCTCTGAATTTGGACTTCTAGTCTCTCAAACTGTGAAAAAATAAATTTCTGTTTGTTAAAGCCACCCCCTTGTGGTATTTCTGTTGTAGCAGCGCCAGGTAGCTAAGACTCTGCCTCCCAGGACTGTTGTGAGGTTTAAATGAGTGAACACCTTCAAAGGGCTTAGAACAATGCCTGGCACATGGTCAGCCCTCAGGCTTGGGTTGCGTACCCTCAGCGCAGTGCAGAGTTCACAATGTTTTTCAAGAACAGTTTTCTGGTTGGAGTAATGAGGGACAAGTCTAATAAGTTGGCACATTGGAAGTTCTCACTGAAAACCTTGATTTTTTTTTGATGTTCTATGAAACCACATTCAGAATGTTGTTGGAAAGATCTAGAAAGAAGGGAAGTGTTCCACATGTGGCAGCAATCAAGTGGCTCTGAAAGCAATGGCTGGTTGGGGACCTGTGATCTGGAGCCTCCTGGGACGGAAAGGAGAATCTAACTGCCCCACCGTGGATGCTTTAAGCCTGAAGGAAGATGAAAGACGTGGTGAATGTGGGGGCTCCATTTCCTCTCACTGGGACCCCTGAGCTTCTGGTCCAGGCATAGGCACTCAGTACAGTCCTCACCAGGCCCATGTGATGTTGGGCGAGTCATCAAGCCTCCCCCAGGTCTCTGCTTCAACCCTCATCAGATGAACAAAGTTAGGCCAGGCAATGTCCAGGGTCCTTCTGACATCTGTGATTCTAGAACTTTCTGTATGAATGTGTGCCTCTGGCATCATCAGGGAGGAAGCAGGGACCACGACTTAGGGATTAAAGAAGAAATGTGTAAGGTGATCAGCTATTCTGGGAGTTCAGGTTTTAAAGTACAAAAGAAGAAACTCATTTCAGCTATTTTAACTCATGATGGGGAGTTTTGTCTAAGCAGCACATTCTAAGGGATTTCAGACGCTCCTCTGACTCAATGATTCCTTTAGTGGACTCGATTTACAGAAACATCACAGGTGAGGACCAAGCCTTCTCACGAAGATGTCCACCTCAGCATTATTTACAGCAAATGCAGGAAGGAGTAACTTGAAATTCTAACACTGGAGGAGAGGTCAGGTAAGTCATGGTGTGTGCCTTTGACATATTATCTTTGCAACAGAGTAACCTGCAGGAAGTGCTTATGACATAAAGTCAGGTGAGATAGAAACCATGACCCTAAATCAGTTTTACAGCATGATCTCAGGGTTTTTTTTGGAAAAAATAAGATGAAAGACCAAAAGAAAATGTGCCTCTGGTGAGTAGGCTTATGGATAATTTTTTCAGGCTTCTTTATACTTCCAAATTTTTGGCATCCACTGCTTTGAAGCCTTCTCCTACAAAGAGTGCAGAATGGAATTTGAAGTTCTCCCTTGCCAACAGTACAGTCAGCTTTCTCACCTCTCTCCTCTAAGCAGGGTGATTCAGGCATTGCCTTTAAATACTGGAGTCCTTCCTTCCTTCCCTCACCCTCCACGTGTTGGGTGAGATGTCCCTGCACGGATCCTCTCAGTGGAGAACAGGTGCCTTGCAACACTGAGCTCTCCGACTCTTGCTAGCTCTGCACGAGGCACGCCTTCTAGAAGGTCAACTAGGGAGAAGGAAGCTTGTATCTCAGCTCCTTACATCCTTTCAGCCCAGGCCACCTCGGCTGGTGAGAGCCACAGACAGGCTGTGAGCAGTGCCCCCCAGTTGCTCCATCTGGCCTCCTAGCTGGTTCACCTGGCAGCCTGAGCCCCCATCTTCCCTCTACTCTGATGAGATGGAGTCACTAGGGGTCACTGCCTCCCCGTGGGATCACTAGAGGCCTGCTGCCTCCCTGTGGGGTCACTAAGGACCTGCTGCATGGGATCATTAGGGGGCCACTGCATCCCAGTAGGGTTATGGGGCCCCTTGACTCCCGATGGGGTTACTAGGGGCTCAGTGCCTTCCCGTGGGGTCACTAAGGAGCCATGCTTGCTAGGTATAGGAAACACCTGAGAACCTAAGTTCCTGAGGAAAGGGGGGTTTGCAGCTCCCAGGGAGATAAATGATTGGTACTAGTCTCCCGCTGCTGCTGTAACGAATCACCATGGGCCTGCTAGCTTAAAGCAGCACACGTTTCTTCACAGACGTCCAGAATCAGCCTCACGGGGTTAGAGCCAAGGTGTTGGCAGGGCTGCACCTCACCTTGCCTTTCTAGCTCCTGGAGCTGCATTCCTTGGCTCCTGATCCAGTGACATCACCTATTGCACTGAGGGACACAGACAGAGGAGGTGACACCAAAATGACTGTTTACAATTTTTATGTAATGTTTCAGCAGAAATTTATTATTTTTAATAAATGATAAAAACATTTTCCAATTCACATGTGTCAGTATCCCTGCAAGGCTAAAACTCTGTGCTAATTTACTCTTTGGTCCCTTTAATGTTCTCTGGTCAGAGAGCTGTCATTATCACCCAGTTACAATGATGCTTCTAGTCACTTGGTTTTATCTGCAGGCACTACTACCAGCATGCACTGGTGTTTTTATTGCTGCCAGTGGTTTTATAGTCACTGATGGGAGCTCTGGTAGCATAGTGCCTAAGGCACTTGACTGCTAACCAGAAGGCTGAAGGTTCAAACCTGCCAGCCACTCCTCAGAAGGAAGACTGGGCAATCTACTTCCATAGTGATACCGCCTCAGAAACCCAAGGAGCGATTGCTATGAGTTGTAACTGACATGACGGCTGTGCGTTTTTTATTTTGTCAAATTTTCTGGTGTTTTAGCCACAATATTGTGATAATTAGTATTTGTAAACGTATATCAATCACTTTTTTGAGAGTGAAGTCACCATTAAAGAAAAAGAACAGAAGAAAAGTAAAAAAAAAAAAAAAAAAGGCTTCCACTCACTAATAATGTTGTTGTTGTTGTTAGATGCCTTTGAGTCATCTCAGACTCACAGGGACCCTACACACATCAGAATGAAATACTGCCGGGTCTTGTGCCAGCCTCACGAACCCTGCTATACCCGAGCCCATCATTGCAGCTACTGTGTCTGTCCATCTTGTTGAAGGCCTTCCCCTTCTTCACTGAGCCTCTACTATACCAAGCATGACATCCTTCTTCAGGGAATGGTCCCTCTTGACAACATGACCAAAATAGACAAGATGAAGTCTGGCCATTCTCACTTCCAAGGGGCATTCTGGCTGCACTTCTTCCAGGACAGATTTGTTAGACCTTTTCGCAGTCCATGGTACTCTTAGCATTCTTCTCCAACACCACAACTCAAAAACATCAACTCTTCTTCGGTCTTCCTTATTCATTGTCCAGCTCTCACATGCGTAAGAGGTGATTGAAAACACCATGGCTTGGGTTAGGCGCACCTGAGTCTTCAAGGAGACCTCTCTGCTCTTCATCACTTGAAAGAGATCTTTTGCAGCAGATTTGCCCAATGCTCTATGTCATCTGATGTCTTCACTGCTGCTTCCATTGGTGCTGATTGTAGAGCCAAGTATTATGTCCTCCTTGAAAACTTCAATCTTTTCTCCACTTACTGTGAAGCTGTTTATTGGCCCACTTGTGAGCATTTTTATTTTCTTTATACTGAGGTGTAATCCATACTGCAGACTGTAGTCGTTAATCCTCTTCAGTGTTTCAAGTCATCCTCATTTTAAGAAAGTAGAGTTGTTTCAACTGCATATCACACGTTGTTAATGAGTCTTCCTCCAATCCTGATGCCATGTCTTCTTCATATAATCCAGCTTCTTGGGTTATTTGCTCAGCATACAAATTGAATAAGTGTGGTGAAAAGATTCAACTTTGATGCACTCCCTTCTTGATTTCAAACCATGTAGTGTCCCCTTGTTCTGTTCGAACAACAGCCTCCTGGTCTATGTACAGGTTGCTCATGAGTGCCATCAAGTGTTCTGGAATTATCCATAATTTTTTATGATCCACACAATCGAACTCTTTTGCATAGTCAATAAAACACAAGTAAACATCTTTCTGGTATTCTCTGCTTTCAGCTAAGATCCATCTGACATCAGCAATGATATCTCTATAGTTACATTGTAACTAGTAATAATTCAATGCAGAAAGCTTTTATAAGACTATTTTATTGTCAGTATTCATATAATCTGAGAAATATTACATTTAAGCAATTTACAGCTATATTTATCACATTATTCTAGGATTAAAATTGATAATAAATATTACTAAGGAGTCTGTGGGAGCTCTGGTGGCATAGTGCCTAAGACATTTGACTGCTAACCGGAGGCTGGCAGACCGGTTTAGGATGAGTGTGTGGGACGGGGTGTGACACCAGGAGTTACCACACTGAGTGCACTGACCTGTGACGCTGCTGTCCTGACCCCTCCTTGCATCACACCTACGTCTGCTTCTGTCTTCACGTCTCCTTCTGAGCTCAAGTCTCCTTCTGGCTCTCTCTGTGAAGACCCTTGTGATTACATTCAGGGCCCCCAGATAATCCAAAGGGGCCTTGACGGTGTGATGGTTAAGTGCTCGGCTGCTAACCAAAAGGTTGGTGGTTCAAAGCCAGTAGCAGCTTTGCAGGAGAAAGACCTGGCCATCTGCTCCCATGAAGATTTCAGCCTTGGAAACCCTATGGGGCAGTTCCTCTCTGTCCTCTAGGGGCGCTGTGAGTCGGGGTCAACCCAACAGCACAACCACAGGTAATCCAGGATCATCTTCCCACCCCAGCCCCTGAACTTGATGGCATCCTCAGAGTCCCTTCTTGGTGTCAGGGGGCACATTCACAGGTTCCAGGCATTCAGACATGGACACCTCTGGAATCGTTACTAATCGACCACACAGGTCTTCTGAGGACCCGTCTCCTTCTCCCCGTAGTGGACGTGCCACTGCCATGAGCCCTCCCCCACCTCAGAACTCCTTCCTCAGTGGTGCTTGGAGCTGGTCTCCAGGTCCCGGGAGTGGGGGGGAGCCTGTGACCACCACCGCCTGAAAGGCCACACCGGAGGGCATGGTGAAAAGTGTCCGGGAGAGGGACCACCTGGGGGGGAGCTGCTCAGAGGTGAGGTGGGAGGGAGCAGCCCTGAGTCCAATGTCTGCCAGAACTGGGGCTGGGGGCTCCAGTCTCTCTGGGCTCTGTGCTAAGATGCACATGGTGCCCAGGCGTCCATGTCCCTGCCTGTGCCCGCTTCCCTGCATGCCAGCAATCAGCAGGAGAGTGGAACAGGGCCTGATCCACTTAACCCTCAGGTGGACTTGGCAGTGGAAGTACACTGACCGTGCGCACACACGTACTCACACACTCAGTCATTCACACATCCACACACATTCATATACACTGTAAAAATGGCACAGGGGAAGTGTCTGAACTCCTCTAACTTCACAAGGCAGGAGGAGGATGAAGACAGCAGCCCAAGGCTGATTCCTAGGAGGCGCAAGCCAGACACACCTCCACCCTCCAACCTTTTCACCAATTCTAACACCAACCATCCCTCCCACGACACTCTCTACTTCTCTGCTGGGTTTGCTCATTTGCTGCAATGGTCACACAGAACTCACAGACAATACAATTATGGGGTTTATTAGAGAAGTAACAGGCTACTATTCAGGATCAGGAACCACTCGCGATCCAGTTCTTTGATTGGGACAGCTTCCCCTCAGCCACGCCCACAGGCACGCCTCTCTTTGGCCCCAGCCTCTCTTTGCCCCTTAGCCTCTCAGCCCCGTGGCCCCTTGGCTTCTGCCCTGCTCAGACGAGTGCTACAGAGCTCTTTTAGCCCTGCTTCTACCAGAGGCACCCCGCTCCATCAGTAAGCCTCCAGCTTGAAGGCCCTCAGCCTTCTTGTTCGGTGGGTCTGGAAGCCTACCACAGTGTTTCCCGCCAGGTATCCTGTCACTGCTTCTTGCCATCTCTTACCAACAGGCAAAATGTTACACCTTTCTCTCTGTCTCCTGGGTCAAGCACGTTCAGTGCAGGGATCTCAGGCCCAGAGGACATGCTCCCCTCCTGGCTCTTCTTTCTTGGTGATAGTGAAATTTCCCCCTTTTTATCTCTGGGTTGCCTGGCAGCATGGCAAAACTGACCAATCCCCACATTAGGGTTTTGTATACCTTATTTGCATGGTCCCACCCCCCAAGGTCTCCGTGGCCAATGGTCCTGTCCTTCTTCACCACCATGGGTGACCCTGCTGGTATTTGAAATACTGGTGGCATAGATTCCAGCATCACAGCAGCAAACAAGGCACCACAGTGTGACCAACTGACAGAGGAGTGGTTCAGCCATTGGAGGAGGTAGCATATGATCAAGAACTGATGGTACTGAAGGAAGAAGTCCAAGATACACTGAAGACATTAGTGGAAAACAAGGCTCTGGGAATTGATGGAATATTCATTGAGATGTTTCAACAAATGCATGCTATGAGTCAGAGCCAACTCGACAGCACCTAACAACAACAACAACAACAACCTGCACCAGGGTGCCATGTACCTCATTCACATTATTGGCAAGTTATCCAATCCCCTTGGTGGACCACAAGCACTTGACATTTGCATAGGCCCACCTAGTCATCTGGTAGGAGTCAAAAAGACCGGGGCTAGAAGGGCTATACTAAGTAATCCACTCCACTGCAGACACGCATGTACACATTCAGACACTCACACACTCACACACACATTGACACACACACACACACACACACCCTTCCCATGGCTCCCAATATCCCAGGAAGTGGCACTGTGGTCAGAATTGGCCAAGATACTCCCCTGGCAATTGTGGCTGAGCCTGGACCCAGAGCTCTGGTGCAATTGATTTTGGGGGGCCACTTTTCTGAGCCTCCAGACACTGAACTACTTCTGACATCTTCATGCCAGCTCTCGGGGCCTGAAGAGCACGTGCTTTGAGTTTGCTGGTTTATTTGTTTGTTTGGGAACTGATTCTCAGGAAGAGGTGGGTGGAAGGTGTGCCTGCTGGAGTAGCGTATCATCTGTATCATGTGTGTGTGTTTCTAAGGTTACAAACTTATTACAGTGAAAATCCAGCCTCACTAAATGCACTAAATGTATCCTGGATTGGAGCCTAGAACAGCAGAAAGGACATGAGTGGAAAAACTGGTGAAATCCAAATAAAGCCGAGTTTAGTTAATAGGAACGTGTCAGAGTTAATCTCTGAGTTCGACAAATGGACCTCAGTTATGGAAAATGTTAACATGAGGGGTCACTGGATGTGGGCCCATGGGAACTTTCTGTACCATCTTTGCAACTTTTCTGTAGATCTGAAGTTATAAAAAGAGCTTTGTAATACTTGTCTGAACAGGGCGGAAGCCAAGGGGCCATGGGGCTGTATGGAAGGAATACAGAGTCACTGGACCAAAAAGAATTGGTCACTGTTCATCCATTTCACAAGGTGGCATATGATCAAGAACCAATGATACTGAAGGAAGACGTCAAAGCTGCACTGAAGAACGTGGCAAAAAACAAGGCTCCGGGAATTGATGGCATACCCATTGAGATGTTTCAACAAATGATGCCCCACTGGAGGCACTCACTCGGTTATGCCAAGAGATTTGGAAGACAGCTACCTGGCCAACTGACTGGAAGAGATTCATATTTTCACCCATTCCAAAGAAAGGTGAGCCCACAGAATGTGAAAACTATCAAACAATATCATTAATATTGCACTCAAGTAAAATCTTACTGAAGATAATTCAAAAATGGTTGCAGCAGCATATTGACAGAGAACTTCCAGAAATGCAAACTGGATTCAGAACAGGATGCGGAATGAGGGATATTATTGCGGATGTCAGATGGATCTTGGCTCAAAGCAAAGAACACCAGAAAGATGCTTACTTGTGTTTTATTGATACGCAAAAGCATTTGATTGTGTGAGAAGAATGGGAATTCCAGAATACTTAATTGTACTCACGAGGAACCTGTACATAGACCAGGAGGCTGTTGTTTGAACAGAATAAGGGGACACTACATGGTTTAAAATCAAGAAGGGAATGCGTCAAGGTTGTATCCTTTCACCACACTTATTCAATCTTTATGATGAGCAAATAATCTGAGAAGCTGGACTATATGAAGAAGAACATGGCATCAGAATTAGAGGAAGAATCATTAACAACCTGAAATATGCTGATGACACAACTTAGCTTGCTGAAGATGAGGATGTCTTGAAGCACTTACTGATGAAGATTAAAGACTACATTCTGCAGTATGGATTACACCTCATATAAAGAAAACAAAAGTCCTCATAATGGGGCCAATATGCAGCATTACAATAAATGGAGAAAAGATTGAAGTTGTCAAAGACTTCATATAACCTGGTTCTACAATCAACACCAATGGAAGCAGCAGGCAAGATATCAGAGTCATATAGTACCAGGCAAATCAACTGCAAAACTCTTTCAAGTGCTGAAGAGCAGGGATATATCCTTGAGGACTAAGGTGCGCCTGACACAAGCCATGATATTTCCAGTCGCCTCATATGCATGTGAGAGCTGGACAATGAATAAGGAAGACCGAAGAAGAGTTGATGCTTTTGAGTTGTGGTGC